>NC_080164.1:55728295-56328295 GCF_950295315.1 Erinaceus europaeus
TTAAAGAGTACTGAAACAGAGCCAGCTGAAACAGATCACTCACTTAGTGCACTTGCTTGATCATGGATGGGCACTACCCAGGTTGGAGCCAGAGCCCCATCACACTAAAGGAAACTGTGGACTCTCTTTCCCTTTCTCTCTCTCCAGTGAGAATAATAAAAAGAGTGTTGAGCATAACATGATGATCCTTGTTCTATAAACAAATAAAACATTTTATGAACAATACAGTAGGAAGACAAAGATCTGACCTTGAGAGCTCCCATTTAGTACTCCTCCCAGAGTGTTCAAAGAGACCTGGGGTTTATCTACAGTCTGAAGTTATTTCTTTTCACAAGATACCTTGGGTGGAGTGATTTTTCTGTACCTCTTAGGCTTCAATTTGCCTATATTAAATTAGAAAGAGACAGACTTAAAAATTACTTAGATGAAGGAGTTTATTAGAAGGTTCATATAACAGAAAGATGATTCAATAACTCGGTCACATGGACAGGATATCAGATATGAGGAAACTAAGGAATTTATCATTTCTTCTATTCTCCTTATTTCAAGTTCTTCTCTCTAGCCAACTCTTTACAAGGAACTTTTTTTTCTCATTGCAGATAGGGGTTGTCCCCCACAATGTTGGTGCCATAGCTTCACATTTCTTAGCTTACACTTCATTCTTTCTGTTTTTTTTAAATCTACATGACTATCAAATATGTCCAGACTTCATCCTTCATTCCTTCCCTCTCTCTGTGTATTCTTCTCTTTGTATATCTTATTAACATAAACTTGAAAAATAAATTAGTTAATTATTTTTTAAAAATAATGGTCAGGGAGATGGTGCAGTAGATAAAGTACTGGACTCTCAAACATGAGGTCCAATCCCTGGCAGCACATGTACCAGAATAATGTCTGCTTCTTTCTTTCTCTCTCCCTATCTTTCTCATGAATAAATAAAATCTTAGGGAGTCAGGCGGTAGAGCAGTGGGTTAAGCACATATGGCGTGAAGTGTGAGGACCCGCATAAGGATCCCGGTTCTAGCAACCGGCTCCCACCTGCAGGGGAGTCACTTCAAAGGCAGTGAAGCAGGTCTGCAGGTGTCTTTCTCTCCCCCTCTGTCTTCCCCTCCTCTCTCCATTTCTCTCTGTCCTATCCAACAATGATGACATCAATAACTACAACAATAAAAAAACAAAGGCAACAAAAAAGGGAATAAATAAATAAGTATAAAATAAAATAAAATCTTAAAAAAACTTTTAAATAAAAAAGTTTTTTTTTTTTTTTTAATTAAGAAGAACAGGGAGTCGGTGGTAGCCAGCGGGTTAAGCGTACATGGCGCAAAGCGCAAGGACCAGCATAAGGATCCCAGTTTGAGCCCTTGGCTCACCACCTGCAGGGGAGTCGCTTCACAGGTGGTGAAGCAGGTCTGCAGGTGTCTGTCTTTCTCTCCCCCCTCTCTGTCTTCCCCTCCTCTCTCCATTTCTCTCTGTCCTATCTGACGACGACATCAATAACAACAACAATAACTACAACAACAAAAACAAAAACAAGGGCAACAAAAGGGAAAATAAATAAAATAAAATAAAACTTTAAAAAAAATAAAAGGACAAACTTGTGTATTCCATAAAGAATTTTGGTCCATACTCCCAGAGGAGGGGAAATGTTAGGGGAAGATGACCAGAGGTCTCTGAACTCCAATTCCATCAGAACTCAGAGAGACAAGAGGAAAAAAAGAACACTCAGAAGTAGTAATAGGTATAGATGTGACTTAAGATAGAAAGGAAAAGCAGAACCACAGAAAAAAAAAAAGGGGAAAATATATAACTATAGATAATAGTCAGCTTATATCTGTGACCTTGGGAGAACTACTGCAGTTTCCCCTGCAGGTGGGGGCTGGGGGCTTGAACCTGGGCCCTTGTGCATTATAACATATGCACTCAACCCGGTGCACAATCACCCAGCCCCTACTACTGCAGTTTCCAATGGAGGGAATGGGGACACAGAACTCTGGTGGTGGGAACAGTGGGTATTATACCTCTGTTATTTTATAATTTTGTAAATCAGTATTAAATCACTAATAAGGCCAGGTGATGGTGCACCTGGTTGAGCACACATCTTACAATATGCAGGGGCTGGGGTTTAAGCCACTAGTCGCCGCCACAGGGGGAAAGTTTCACAAGTGCACCTGCAGTACTGCAAGTGTCTCTACATCTCTGTCTCTCTCCCTCTCTATCTTCCTCTCAATTTTTGGCTATCTCTATCCAATAAATTAATAATGATAATTAAGAAATATATTAAATCACAAATAAGGTTTAAAAAAGAGGGAGAGAGAAAGGAAGAGAAAGAGAACTCACTCAGCTCTGTGATATGCTGGTGCCAGGGGTTGAACCCACCATCTCTGGGGCTTTAGGTATGCAAGTTGGTGCTCTAACAGACTAAGCTCTCTCCACATCCCTTACCATTCTATCTTTATACCTAAAAGATAAATTTTCGAGGGCCAGGTGGTAGCATAGCAGGTTAAGCACACATGGCGCAAAGCACAAGGACTGGAGTAAGGATGCCGGTTCAAGCCCCCAGCTTCCCACCTCCAGAGGGGTTGCTCCACAAGTGGTGAAGCAGGTCTGTGTGTGTCTTTCTCTCCCCCTCTCTGTCTTCCCCTCCTCTCTTCATTTCTCTCTGTCCTATCCAACAACAATGACAACAGTAATAATAACAACAATGATAAACAACAAAGGCAACAAAAGGGAAAAAAATAGCCTGCAGGACAAGTGGGTTTGTAGTGCAAGCACTAAGCCCCAGCAATAACTCTATAGGCAAAAAAAAAAAAAAAAAAAAAAAAATATATATATATATATATATATATATAATTTTCAATGTGCACTCACCCCTCCCCAATATTAAATGATTGTATTAGAAAGGAGTTACTCAGGTCTCTCTGGTTCATAATCCTAGGGAAGGGACCAGCTAGATAGTTCAACTGGGTGGTGACATGTGTTCTACGCAGGTAATCCCCATATTGGAAGAAGCTTAAGTGCTATGGTGTTTTTCTGTCTCATCCTTTCTGTCTGAAAGAAGCTGTCCTGGGGGTTGAGAGGCAGTGACACACCCAGTTGAGCACACACATTACCATGTGTGAGCACCCAGATTTAAGCCCTTGGTCCCCACTGGCAGGGGGAAACTTCACAAATGATGAAGCAGGTCAGCAGGTGTCTATCTTTCTCTCTCCCACTCTATAACTCCCCCTATCTCTCCATCCTATCAAATAAAATAGAAAGAGGGGGGAAATCATAGAATAAATGACTACTGGAATCAATGGCTTCATAGTGCCAGCACTGAGTCCCCAGTGATAATCCTGGTGACAAGGAGGAGGAGGAAGAGGAGGGGGAGCGGGAGGGGGCGGTGGTCTGGGTCAGTGAAGCCCTGGTGACAAGGAAAACAAAACAAAACTAAACTAAAAACCTAGGGAATCATTTGTTTTTGAAGTAACCTTGGGTTATAAGAGTATAAATGTTTTATAAGTACAATTTTATACCTCCTCAATATATTACTGCCAGAGTACTAACATTACTGCATCCCAATCTCCCCTATCCTCCTTGGTAATCTCAGTGCTATGTCTATGGGCAAAGACCTGTCTAGACTACTGTTGAAGGAAAGATACAAACCTGTTAAACACACTGACATTTACCTCTGTTGAACCCAGGAAGGAGATGTGCTTGAAACTTTCAGAGCTCAGTGTGGCCATGGAGTAGCAGCAACTGAAAGATCACTCCCAAGAACAACTAGATAAAGGAAAAACAAAACAAAACAAATGAACAAACAAAAACCAGAACCACATATTTGAAGGAATTCACTGAGTGACAGATGGGTGCAGGCACATGTGGGAAGGGGAGAGGGACAAACTTTCAAGACAAGAACAGCTTGAAGTGGAAGTCAGCAGCCAGGCAGCTGTGTAGCAAAAGGATGGGTAAAATGAATATGATATGATATATGAATAATATGATCAATGTTGGTGAAAGAAGGCCAACTATCAAAGACCTAGATATTAGACCAGAAATTTAAAAATATCAATCTCTACTTCATTTTGAATGGTACCTGAAGAAAAAGTGTTAGGTGGAATGAATCAGGAAGAGAGGGATGGTGGTCTGGGAGGTGGCACAGTGATAAAGCTTTGGACTCTCAAGCATAAGGTCCCGAGTTCAACCCCCGGCAGCACATGTGCCAGAGTGATGTCTGGTTCTTTCTCGCTCCTCCTATCTTTCTCATAAATAGATAAAATCTTAAAAAAAAAAAAGAAAGGATGAGAGGGATGAATGCTGGATAACCTCACATGTAGGTAGAACAGAGTCAGACATGTAGAGCACAAAGTGAACCTTAAACTGGGGTCAATGTACTGAACCAAAGAAAGGGACTCTGGGGAAGGATGGGAAGGATTGGAGTCCTAGGTTGCGATGAAAGTATTTTGCATACAGCTGTCACTTGAAGATGGGAAAATGTGTCCATTAACCCCTCAAGAAAATGAGAACAGCAACAACTCTCAAAACTCTTAAGGACATATCATTGGGTGTGAGGATGGGCTGGGGTGGGTATTGTATTTAGAAGACTTCCTTAGGGAAAATAACTCACACTGGGAATGAAAGGAAAGGTAGAAGGTGACTGGATTAAAAAAGGAAGGAACAAAGGTGAAAGGCAGCCTGGCCGGAGAATAAAGCCCTGGTCCCTATGGCCTGAGTCCAGCTCTTAGTATAAGTCACTCTACTGCCCCAAGTTGTTTCAGAAATCCTTTTTGGCTTTTGCAAATATGCTGTTATTGATCTCTTTGGTGACATTTGCAGATCATTCTGGTAAGTGATCTTTCAGATTCAATTAAAGCATGACTCAGCAGTTTGGCGAAAGCTCGTCTCTACTTGTGAGAGTTGACTGTACACACTCTACATTCAGTGACATCACAATCATAGCTTGAAATTAATTGTGGTGGGAATATTTACACCAGATAAATTGGCAAACAAATCAGGGCTTTTTTTTTTCTTCCCCTCGAAAGCTGATGTTAAATATTCACTTGCATAATGCTTATCTTGATCTTCCTCACACAGCCCTAGGAAAGATGCCCAATTTTTTTTTTTTTTTTAACCACAGCACTGTTCAGCTCTGGCTTATGGTAGTGCGGGAGATTGAACCTGGGACTTTGGAGCCTCAGGCATGAGAGTCTGTTTGCATAACCATTATGCTATCTACCCTCCGCCCTGATGCCCAGTTTCATAGAATGTCATATGTTCTATGAAAAGGCTGAATTTATGACAAAATGCCATGACAGCATTTGGATTCTTCCTGACACAGAGAAAAAGAAAGGTGCTGCTAACCCCTTGAGATGAAGCATGACTTAAGCTACTCATGGTTCTTTCCTGGTAATTAGCCATCAAGAAACAGAGCCACACAAGTACTACAACTTGAGGATAAGAAAAGTGTTTGAGGGGAGTCGGGCGGTAGCGCAGCGGGTTAAGCGCAGGTGGCGCAAAGCGCAAGGACCGGAGTAAGGATCCGAGTTCCAGCCCCCAGCTCCCCACCTGCAGGGGAGTCACTTCACAGGCGGTGAAGCAGGTCTGCAGGTGTCTATCTTTCTCTCCCCCCTCTGTCTTCCCCTCCTCTCTCCATTTCTCTCTGTCCTATCCAATAACAACCACATCAATAACAACAACAATAATAACTACAACAACAACAACAAAAAAAGACAACAAGGGCAACAGAAGGGAAAATAAATAAAATTAAAAAAAAATCTTAAAAAAAAAAAAAGAAAAGTGTTTGGATTTGGCTGTTCAGAGATGACTGTGGACTCTCTCCATGGTCATGACCATCCACAGGTATTGGGGACAAATAGTAAAGTCATCTAAGACCCTCACCCCTCTCCTGTGAGGACTAACCATTTGTTGGCAACTTAGAATAGTTATAAACTAGGTATATAATTTACTTTCTATTACACTGTTGGTTTGGGGAGGGCTTGATTCAGACGGTGAGTCTCTCAAGTTCATGGACTATCTTAGTCAACCTAATGTCCCTCATTGTACCTGGCTTGGTGTTTGACACAAAGACAATTTCACTAGATGATAAATTCTGAATTAGTGTAATCAATGAAAGAGTGCCTGGAAAATGTATATAACTAGATTTATTCCTCACTACAGATGCTTGTATGTGCTTGTGATTTACTTTTCTGGCAGCCTTAATTTATCCTGCTAATTTTAGCTTTAAGAAACTCTTGGAAGCCTTCCCTATCCTTACCCCCCAAGACTACGTGGTAGGAATGCCTGCACAATGTAGGCTATCCCCAAGACCTGTCCTCCCAGTTGCTCCACCTACTCCATCTACAGTGAGAACCAACATCTTATTCATTACTCTAGACTGACACCTAGTACAGTGTTTGGCACTAAAGAGATGCCCAGTGAATAGTTACTTAATGAATGAGGAGCAGAAGTTAATGCAAAAAGAAACTTAGATTTCAGGAATGATTAGAGAGAATCATACTTAACAAGCTCTGTCTGCCTGCCAGACGTATAAATATGCCACTCCCAAAATGTTACTGTGGCATAAAGACTAAAAACAGTTGAGAAACAAGTACAAGACAAAGCTCTCTGCCCTTCCTTGTTTACTTAAAAGTAGGACATAGACTTGTCAGGGTATTTCCCCATACCACCATCCATCCTGCTCTTCTCCACCAGGAAGGATATAATTTTCTTTTCTTTTTTTTTTTTTAAATTATTTATTTATTTAATTTTATTAAAGATTTTATTTATTTATGAGAAAGATAGGAGAGAAAGGACCAGACATCACTCTGGCACATGTGCTGCTGGGGATCGAACTTGGGACCTTATGCTTGAGAGTCCAAAGCTTTATCACTGCACCACCTCCTGAACCACTATCTATTTATTTATTGGATAGCTGAAGAGGGAGAGAGACACTTGCAGCACTACTTCGCCACTCGTGAAGTTTTCCCCCTGCAGATGGGGACTGGGGGCTCTAACCTGGGTCCTTGCGCTTTTTGACATGTGGGTTCAACCAGGCGCGCCACCACCTGGCCCCAGAACAATAGATTTTCTCATAGGAGACAACTCTGGATTCTTCCTACGCCAAAAACAGCTCCAGAGGAATCTATAAGCTAAATGTTACTAACCAGCTTCATCTTCCATGAGTTCCCTGATATTATGCTTTCTTACAATTAGCTACTTTAGAAAATCAAAGTCCTTTCCCTTTTCTGGTACCTTCTCTAAAAATCTATTTTTCCCCACTTGTTGAAATACTATTTAGTGGCCCAGGAGGTGGCATAATCAAATATGAGGTCCTGAGTTTCATTCCCAGCATCAAATGTGCCAGAATGCTACCCACACCCTTCTCCTAAATGAGCAAATCTTTGGGGGTAGATAGCATAATGGTTATGCAAGCAGACTCTCATGCCTGAGGCTCCAAAGTCACAGGTTCAGTCCCCCACACCACCATAAGCCAGAGCTGAGCAGTGCTCTGGTGTTTCTCTCTCTCTCTCTCTCTCAAAAAAAAATTTTTTTTTTTAAATGAGCAAATCTTTAAAAAAGGCTATTTTTAGGGGTTGAGGGAATAGCATAATGGTATGCTAAGAAGCTTTCTTGCCTGAAGCTCTAGGATTCAAGGTTCAGTCCCCAGCACCACCATAAACCAAAGCTGAGCAGAGCTCTGGTAAAAACAAAATAAAACAAAAAAACAACATAGTGACTTGGGATGTAGCATAGTGGCTAGAAATTTGGATTTAGAAGTATGAGGTTCTGAGTTAGATCCCCACATCATATTTACCAGAGTGATGCTGTTTTTGTTTGTTTGTTTTAGATAGAGACAAAGTGGCTGACATAGAGTAAAAGAAACCACATTGGGGCAGGGGTAGATAGCATAATAGTTATGCAAACTGACTCTCATGCCTGAGACTCCAAAGTCCCAGGTTCAATCCCCTGCACCACCATAAGCCAGAGCTGAGCAGTGCTCTGATAATTTAAAAAAATTAAAAAAGAAACCACAAAGCTTCCTTCAGTGCTGTGGGAGCTGGGCTTGAATTTGGGTCACATGCAGGACAAAGCAGCACACTATCCAAGAGAGTTATTTCACTAGCCCTCAGAGTGATGCTCTGGTTTTCTCTCCCTCTCCCTCCTTTCATAATAATAAAGTAAATAAATTAAGTATATATTTTAAAAACTATTTGGCCTGTGGGCCGTTTTCTTTGCTGTTTCCTTGACTCCAATATCACTGTCTTTACTTCTCAAATCAGGAATCTCTAACATGCAAGTCTCTTGCTCTACCAGTTGAGTTATTACTCCAGCTACACATCATTACTTTTTGTTAAAATTAGAATTTTTATACAGGTATACACATTCTGACCTGAACATACCTGTATAGCAGTTACCAAATCAAGGTAGAGAAAAAAAGCTAAGTCTTCCCGTAGATAACAACTATTCTTACTATCACCGTGGACCAGTTTTGCCTCTTCTAGAATCTCATAAGTAGGGAATCATGAAATATACCACTTACGTGTGTTTTCTTTCACTCACATTGTATTTACATTTTTGTTCATGTTATGTGTAGCAGTAATTAGTTCCTTTTTATTGCTTATGATATTCCAGTGTATGAATAATATATTTTCTTATAAAAGATCACTAAGAATGTCTTTTTTTAAATTTATTTCTTTATTGGGGAATTAATGTTTTACATTCAACAGTAAATACAATAGTTTGTACATGCATAACATTCCCCAGTTTCCCATTTAACAATACAATCCCCACTATGTCATTTATCATCCTTCATGGACCTGTATTCTCCCTACCCACCCACCCCAGAGTCTTTTACTTTGGTGCAATACGCCAATTCCATTTCAGGTTCTACTTGTGTTTTCTTTTCTGATCTTGTTTTTCAACTTCTGCCTGAGAGTGAGATTATCCCATATTCATCCTTCTGTTTCTGACTTATTTCACTTAACATGATTTTTCAAGGTCCATCCAAGATGGGCTGAAAACGGTGAAGTCACCATTTTTTACAGCTGAGTAGTATTCCATTGTGTATATATACCACAACTTGCTCAGCCACTCATCTGTTGTTGGACACTTGGGTTGCTTCCAGGTTTTGGCTATTACAAATTGTGCTGCCAAGAACATATGTGTACACAGATCTTCTTGGATGGATGTGTTGGGTTCCTTAGGATATATCCCCAGGAGAGGAATTGCAGGATCATAGGGTAGGTCCATTTCTAGCCTTCTGAGAGTTCTCCAGACTGTTCTCCACAGAGGTTGGACCAACTGACATTCCCACCAGCAGTGTAGGAGGGTTCCTTTGACCCCACACCCTCTCCAGCATTTGCTGCTGTTACCTTTTCTGATGTATGACATTCTCACAGGAGTGAAGTGATATCTCATTGTTGTCTTGATTTGCATTTCTCTGACAGTCAGAGACTTGGAGCATTTTTTCATGTGTTTCTCGGCCTTTTGGATCTCTTCTGTGGTGAATATTCTGTCCAATTCCTCCCCCCCTTTTTGGATGGGGTTATTTGTTGTCTTCTTGTTGAGTCTGGCAAGCTCTTTATATATATTGGTTATTAAACTCTTATCTGATGTATGGCATGTAAAGATCTTCTCCCATTCTGTGAGGGGTCTCTTGGTTTGGGTAGTGGTTTCTTTTGCTGTGAAGAAGCTTTTTAATTTGATGTAGTCCCATAGGTTTATACTTGCCTTAGTCTTCTTTGGAGAATGTCTTTAAGGAATAAAACTGTTATGAATATTTTTGTGCTGGCTTTTTGGTATACATATGCACTCATTTCTTGTGCAATTACTCAAAAGTGAAAGTGCCCCAACTTAAGGTTTGACTGAGAAAGGTAGATACAAGTATGAGCAAGAAATACAGTGTTAGGCTAAGATGGTGACAACATCACCCAAAGGAAAGGACGTGTCAGAACAGCGAACTCAGTTGTTAATTCTAGCTCATGTATTCTCAGCAGGTAATATTGTCTCTAAGGAAGTCAATTTACTTATTTTTTTACCTTTTTGCCAGGGCACTACTCAACTCTGGCTTATGGTGGTGCAGGGAATTGTACCTGGGACTTTGGTGCCTCAGACATGAGGGTCTCTTTGCATAACCATTCTGCTATCTACTCCCACCCTAAAATTTTTTTTAAGGGGACAAAAATGTGTGGGAAAAAATATTAAAAATAGCAAGGTTTGGGGGATTCAGGTGGCAGTGCAGCGGGTTAAGTGCATGTGGTGCGAAGTGCAAGGACCGGCATAAGGATCCCCACATGCAGGGGAGTCACTTCACAGGTGGTGAAGCAGGTCTGCAGGTGTCTATCTTTCTCTCCCCCTCTCTGTCTTCCCTTCCTTTCTCCATTTCTCTGTCCTATTCAACAACGACGACAACAATAAAAAACAAGGGCAACAAAAGGGAATAAATAAATATTAAAAAAAAAATAGCAAGGTTTGGGGGCTGGGTGGTTAACACTGGGTTAAGCTTACTTATCATGAATTGCAAGGACTGGTGCAAGGATCCTGGTTCGAGCCCCTGGATCTCCACCTGCGAAGGTGTCTCTTCACAAGCAGGGGAGCAGGTCTGCAGGTGTCTGTCTCCCCACCACCACCACCATCTTCCCTCCTCTCTCAATTTCTCTCCAATGGATAGAAATTGAGAGAGGAGGGGAAGAGGCAAAACTGGTCTATGGTGATAGTAAGAATAGTTGTTATCTACGGGAACAATAACAATAATAGCAACAACAATAATAGAAAAAATGGCCTCCAGAAGCTGTGGATTTATAGCACAGTCACCGAGCCCCAGCAATAAACCTGGATGCAAATAAATAAATAAATAAATAAATAGCGAGGTTTGTGTCCCTGATAAATGCTTATATATAGTAATGTCATAGGGTGATGGACAGTTGGTGGGAGGCAATGGCAAGACTCCTTATGGGGTGATAGTGAATAACACTTGAGAAAAGTTGTCTACCAATGTCTAGAACCTGAGGGGATCATTCTATTTTATAGTGTGATGTTCCATTTACTGGGCATCTTATTCAAGGAGGGTAACATGTAAATAAGCAACAGAGATGCCCAAGGAAAAACACAGCTACTTTTAAGTGTGTGTGTGTGTGTGTGTGTGTGTACCACCTCGGTCTTGTTCAAGGACACAGTGACCCTATGAAAGGACAAGTAGATAACCAAGTCCATGGTGAGCTTGCTGTAATCAGCACAATGGCTAACTGGCCCATGAGAGGAAAAAATTCTTTTATTAGCACCTTTTGTTGAGGGAGGAAGTGATGAATGTCTCCACCAGCCCTGCTGGGCGTCATATGAGATCAGATCTTGCATGGAGGAAGCTCAGGAACCACAAAACAGTCACCACACTCAAAGCCTCCTCAGCACCTCAGCACCCATTGCTGTCCTTTAACTCATGCATGGTTTCCACTACAGCAGCCTTTCCCTTGCAAGCAAATGGAAAGAAAGTAAAACATCTGGAAAGAATGAATGGGTCAAAGAAAAAGCAGACAGCACGAATCAAGCCAGGGTGAGAGATGCATACCTCTGAACTCCCTGCAGGAAGAAAGGGAGGAATCCCTGTGACAGTCTTTATTTCCTAGTCTCTTTAACTCAAGTTACTGGAGGGTTGTTCACCTCTGCTTGATCCTGGGAGGCATGGGGTCACCTATGAAAAGAGCCATCCTGGGATTCGGGCGGTAGCGCAGCGGGTTAAGTTCAGGTGGCGCAAAGCGCAAGGACTGGCTTAAGGATCCGGGTTCGAGCCCCCAGCTCCCCACCTGCAGGGGAGTTGCTTCACAGGTGGTAAAGCAGGTTTGCAGGTGTCTATCTTTCTCTCCCCCTCTCTGTCTTCCCATCCTCTCTCCATTTCTCTCTGTCCTATCTAACAATGGCATAAATAACAACAATAATAACTACAACAGCAATAAAAAAACAAGGGCAACAAAAGGGAAAATAAATAAATAAGAATATTTAAAAAGAAAAAAGCCATCCTTATCTATGATTTTGTCAATGCTTCCTTTTTATAAATAAAAAAAATTTAAAAAAGAAAAGAGCCATTGGGGAGTGGATTCCTCAACAACCCCAGGCACTTACTTCATCTCTGAATCACACACACCAGCACTGCAGTACAATGACCCAGTGCACTTCTACACCTTAAACTTTATGTGCCTCCTCACCTGCAGAATGGAGGTGGATTACCGTATATTGTGAAAATGGATTTAGTGACTCAGGTACTCAGAACAGAGCTTGGTATAAGCAGTGGTGTTTATTACTTATGGCAACTACTACCTATTCTCAAGGTATTCCAACACCTTCCATTTCTTATTTAACTGAAAAGTTGACAGAGTGTGAGTTCAATAATTAGGCCCCTAGTCCTCTCTAGACTCCAGACAGGCATATTGCTGCCCCCTTGGGGTTATTATTTCTGGGTTGACTTGTTTTTCCCTTCCTTCTCTCCCACTCAGCACCTAGGCTTCAGGGGGAGGAGGTGGAGATAACCACTTTTTTTTGGGGGGTGGGGGCGGGGTGTATAGCTAAGAGGAAATTTTGATTGAGCCTTTAATGACTCATGAGTCACTGTATATTTGGTTCATCAGGGTGAGGTCACAGTAGAGACGGGGAGCCCAAGTGCAGGTCTACTTGGCCAAGAAATGGAGCTGCTTTTACATGAGGATGCTCCAAAGATATGGAGGTGGTTATAGAGCATGTATTCACATTCTCTTCTTTTCCACGCTATTCTGTTCAAAGAAATATGATGAGATGGGCTTATGCAAACAGGTAGGACTAGTTCATCTGGTTGTTGGAATGGTTTGCAGAGGTTCTGTGTCCCATTTCTCAAAGATTCTTTGTCTTTCTGGAAAGTCACTGGGTAGTTTACTCTTAGCATCACAGGTTGAGCTCCCCAGGAACAAGCTCTGTAATGGAAATTTTTGCATAAGAAATGCATCTGGGATCTCAAGATCAATCCCTATGGGTGAAGAAAAGGAATCAAGATAGACAGGGAAAAAATCAAAACTGTCACAGCAGACTCCAGCTGATGCCACAAGGAACTCTGGAGTTAGGATGGTCCTGTAAAACTGGCGTCCTGGGCTGACTTTATATACCCCACATTGACTACTGGATGCAGGCTTCTGTGGAAGGGGTCAGTGGCCTGGGGTGAGGTGGCTAATTAGGCCAGAGCAAGCCCTGAAGATGCAGCTGTCAACTAGTGGGATGAACATTCTCCTGATGGGAGTGCTGGGCAGTTGTACCTCAGTCCACCACATTAAGCACAAGCATTAATCCTTCTGCCTTTCCCCCTGCTCAGATCCTTCTTGTTCTCCAAGATTACAAAGTATAATGATTAAGAATATAGATTTCAGTCTCTTGGAAGCGGCTTAATGGCTAACTAGTCTTACACAAATGATGTCCTAAGTTTGATCCCCTGACATCACATGTGCCAGAGTGATGCTTTGGATTTTTCACTCCTCTCTCTCTGTATCATAAATAAATAAATCTTTTTTTTAAAAAAAAAAGAATATAGGAGGGGTGGTGGTGCACCTGGCTGAGTACACACATTACTATGTGCAAGGGTCCGGGTTTAAACTCTTATCTTCAGGGAAGAAGCTTCACAAATAGTGAAGCAGTGCTCCAGGTGTCTCTATCACTCCCTATCTCCCCATTCCTTCTCATTTTCTCTTTGTTCTATCAAATAAAATAAAAAATAAAAATAAAAAGAAGGGGCTGGGTAGTGGCACACCTGGTTGAGCACACTCATTATCATGTACAAGGACCTAGGTTTGATTCCCACCCCCTCCCCATCTGCAGGGGGGAAACTTCACAAATGGTGAAGCATGTCTGCAGGTGTCTTTCTCTTACTCTCTGTTTCCTCCCCCTCTCAATTTCTCTCTGTCCTATCAAATAAAAAAAGGAAAGAGAGAGAGAGAGAGAAAGAAAGAAAGAAAGAAAGAGAGAAAGAAAGAGAGAAAGACTCTGAGAGCTGTGGATTCATAGTGTAAGCACTGAGCCCCAGCAATAACCCTGGTGACATTAAGAAATAAATATGAGGGGCCAGGTAGTGGTGCACCTGGTTGAGCATACATGTTACAGTGTGCAAGGACCCAGGTTCAAGTCCCCGGTCATTACCTGCAAGGGGAAAGCTTCACAAGTGGTGAAGCAGTGCTGCAGGTGTCTGTCTCTCTCCCTATCATCCCCTTCTCTCTCAATTTCTGGCTGTGTCTGTCCAATAAATAAATAAAGATTTAAATTAAAAAATTAATATGAGAGAGAAAGAATGAAGGTTTTTGAATGACAGAATTGTGTTCAGATTCTATTTCTGTCATTTATTTGGATAATATTTATAAAGTATATTTCAGGTGCTATTCAAGGAATTAATGATATGAAAATAGAAATCCATTTGAGAAGGTGGCCTTAGAGAGGAGATATGAAGGTGAAGCTGTTTAGAGATCTGAAGAGACTGGATTTCAGGTAGAGGGAATTGTAGTTCAATGTCTCTGTTCTAGAAGGGAAGTAGCTGGGGGTTGATATGGGGGAGGGTGATCAAAGATTGGGACTTCAGGAGTAAGAGATAAAACCAGAGTTAATTATAGGAAATAGCCACAACAAGTAGGTCTCTAGAGTCAGAAGTACTATAACTCTCTGAATTGGTCTCCTTTGTGATGATGTGATATAAAGCAGGCTTGGGTCAGACTGGAGGAATTAGCATAGGGCACTTTTGGTAACCTCTACCCACCTGTAAATATTACTGTACTTTGTTTGAGACCCTCTGGGCTTCTTGAACCTTTATGTCTTTTATGTTGTCTAGATTAGGAAGTTCTCAGCTATTATGGCCTGAAGAATGTTTTCTTCCCTTCCCTTTCTTCCTCTGGTAAGCCAATAATGTGTATTTCTTTTGAAGTCATCCCA
The DNA here is from genome assembly GCF_950295315.1 of Erinaceus europaeus. Lineage (NCBI taxonomy): Eukaryota > Metazoa > Chordata > Mammalia > Eulipotyphla > Erinaceidae > Erinaceus > Erinaceus europaeus. The sequence goes on from NC_080164.1 coordinate 55,743,200, forward strand.
TAGGTCTCTGTTGTTGTTTTCAGTACCTCTTAATCTCTTCTTGAGATCTCTTGCTTCTTTTTTAGTTGTCTCTAATTCATCCTCGATCTTGCTTATTCTGTCTTCAGCCTCATTTATTCTATTCTCTCTGCTCTCTACTGCTTTCTGGAGTTCATCTGTTTTGTTACCCTGTTCTGATACTGTTTTAGCTTGTTCAGCTAGTTGTGTTCTTAGCTATTTCAACTTTCAGCTCTCTAATAACCTTGAGATAATTAGTGTTTTCTTCCAGAGTCTCATTGGTTGTTTCTGCATTTCTGATGAGATACAATGAGATACCATTTTCACTCCTGTGAGAATGTCATACATCAGAAAAGGTAACAGCAGCAAATGCTGGAGAGGTTGTGGGGTCAAAGGAACCCTCCTGCACTGCTGGTGGGAATGTCAGTTGGTCCAACCTCTGTGGAGAGCAGTCTGGAGACCTCTCAGAAGGCTAGAAATGAACCTACCTGATGATCCTGCAATTCCTCTCCTGGGGATATATCCTAAAGAACCCAACACATCCATCCAAAAAAAAATCTGTGTACACATATGTTCTTAGCAGCACAATTTGTAATAGCCAAAACCTGGAAGCAACCCAGGTGTCCAACAACAGATGAGTGGCTGAGCAAGTTGTGGTATATATACACAATGGAATACCACTCAGCTATAAAAAATGGTGACTTCACCGTTTCCAGCCGATTGTGATGGACCTTGAAACATTCATGTTAAGTGAAATAAGTCAGAAACAGAAGGATGAATATGAGATGATCTCACTGTCAGGCAGAAATTGAAAACAAGATCAGAAGAGAAAACACAAGTAGAACCCGAACTGGAATTGGTGTATTGCACCAAAGTAAAAGACTCTGGGGTGGGTGGGTAGAAGAACACAGGTCCAAAAAGGATGATAAAGGACCTAGTGGGGGTTGTATTGTTATATGGAAAACTGGCAAATGTTGTGCATGTAGAAACTATTGTATTTACTGTTGAATGTAAAACATTAATTCCCCAATAAAGAAATTAAAAAAGTATTCCTGTACTTTGCATCTAACTTTATAAAGTATAAAATAAAACTTCCCTCTATCTTGATCTATAACCCCTGACCTCTTCCTTCTTCCCCTACTACTCCTGATAATGTGACCTTTATTCCTTGCATTCACTTCTACCTCCACAGCTCTGCTCTGCTAAGGTCATTCTAAATGCCAGCTCATGTGGCTACCTTTTGGTTTTTATCTTAGTTGACCTCTGCAGAATTTAATGCTGTGAACTCCTCTCTTTGTCTCCTACCTTGCAGACTTCACTTTTTCAATCTTCTCTTTCTTTCTTTACTCCCAAATTTGAGATTGTCCAGGCTTTGTCCATAGTCTGTAGCTTTAATCCCCCTGAACTTCCACATTCAGTAATATCAGTACCTCTTAAGTTTTGATTATTGGAGCTAGCTTAGTCTTCCCACTCTGAGGTGAAGTCAGTACATTTCTTGACTATGTTGACATTAACTTCAGTGTAATATGGAGACCCCATTCTACTGAACTGGTAGTAAATGAATCTCAGTAATTGCTAAATGACTGCTCTTCCACCCATAAGTGTGCCAAGGTGAGCTCTTTAGAGACCCTTACAAGGCAAAGTCATTTTATCTTTTGTTCTTGCTGATAACTGCTGAGATGATCCTTAATCTGGCTATTGGATCTATTCAAATTATAGAATCTTGCCACTTGGAACAAAATAATGTTTTTTAATGTGAGTGCTTCTGGGCCTAGGGTCTGGCTTTTCTTTATAAAGTTTGTGTATAAAGAGGGGAAGGGAAGATAGGGAAGGAGAGAGGGAGATAAAAAGACAGACACCTACAGCACTGCTTCACTGCTTTTGAAGCTTCTCCCTGAGGGTTAGGACTGGGGGATAAACACAGGTCCTTGCATGTAGCTGTCATTATTAGTTAATGTGTCATAATTAATTTTACCAGAGCTGCTCTAGCTTATGGTGGTGGAGGGATTGAATCTGAGAATTTGAAGCTTCAGGAATGAGAGTCTCTTTGCATAAACATTATGCTACCCACCCCTACCCTCTTGCATGTAGTAATGTGTGTGCTCAACCAGGTGCACCACTGCATTGCCCCAGAATAGGCCTTCCTAACTGGCTTCTATGGGGATATCTTATCTTCTCAGTGGATTGAAACAGAGCAGCATACAAATTTCAGTGCTCAGGAACCTACTGACAGTTTTCCTGTTCCTAGGCCCAGGGGAAGAATCTCTTCTCTCTCTTCTTGCAGCTCCCAAAATCCTTGCCCAGAAACATCAAGCACAGAAAATCAGTGATTAGTTTTTCACCTTGGAAAAAAAAAAAAAACCCACAACTTTTTTTAATAGACTTAATAATGAAAAAGAGGAAGAGAAAGAGAGCCAGAGCATCACTCCGGCACATATGATGCCAAGAACTGAACTCAGTTCTTGTGTATGAGAGTAAAATGCCTTATCTTCTGTGCCATACTCCAGATCTCCAAAATTATTATTATTTTTAAAGCACATTTTCTTTCTTTTTTAAATATTTATTTATTCATTCATTCCCTTTTGTTACCCTTGTTGTAGTTATTATTGTTGTTGTTATTGATGTCATCATTGTTGGATAGGACAGAGAGAAATGGAGAGAGGAGGGGAAGACAGAGAAGGGGAGAGAAAGATAGACACCTGCAGACCTGTTTCACCGCTTGTGAAGTGACTCCCCTGCAGGCAGGGAGCCAGGGAATCAAACTGGGATCTTTACACCAGTCCTTGTTCTTTGCACCACCTGCGCTTAACCCGCTGCAATACCGCCCGACTTCCCCAAATTATTTTTTTTTAAAAAAGGAACTGTTATAGACTTACCCATCTGTTTGGAAAGCAGAGGAAGGAAAAGGCATAGCAATCAGAACATACATCAATATTACTGGAAGTTAGGCAGTGGTTTCATGAAATAACACATTTTTTTTAGTGAGTTTATTTTTTAATTTTTGTTTATTTTTTTGGATAGAGACAGAAATTGAGAAGGAAGGGGGAGATAGAAAGGAAGAGAAAGAGAGACACCTGCAGCCCTGCTTCACCGCTTGTGAAGTCTGCTCCTTATAGGTGGGGACTGGGAGCTTGAACACAGGTCCTTGCACACTCTGTTGTGTGTGCTCAACTAGATGTGCCACCACTTACCCCCCTCTTTACTGAGTTTGTAGGAAACAGGAGAGACAATTGCTTTATTACTGATAAAGCTGGTTAGAGATCATGACTTACAGTTTGTTCCAAGTGGATTACTCTGTACACTAGCCCACCGCATTCTCAGAAATCAGTCAGTGCAGCACCAGGGTGATTAAAAAGGAGTCAGGGCCAGGTGATGGAGCAACTGGTAAAGCACACAAGTCACCATGCATGTGGGGTTTGAGCTCCTGGATCCCACCTACAGGGGAGAAGCTTTACAAATGGAGAACCAGTGTTACAGTTGTCTATTTTCCCTTCCCCTCTCAATTTCTCTCAGTCCTGTTAAGTAAAAGAAAAAGAAAGAAAGAAAGAAAGAAAGGAAGGAAGGAAGGAAGGAAGGAAGGAAGGAAGGAAGGAAGAGAAAGATGCCGGGCTAGCTTCGTGGGTGGGACAGAGACGACCAGGGACTCATGGCTGAACTGGGAATGCAGTTCAATCTTTATTGATGAGCGGGGATGCAGTTCAATAACCTAATCTCTTCTTTTTATTTTATTTTATTTATTTATTTGCTTTATATATATTTTATTTCTTTATTGGGGAATTAATGTTTTATATTCAACAGTAAATATAATAGTTTGTACATGCATAACATTCCCCAGTTTCCCATATACCAATACAACCCCCACTATGCCATTTATCATCCTTCATGGACCTGTATTCTCCCCACCTACCCCCACCCCAGAGTCTTTTACTTTGGTGCCATATGCCAATTCCATTTCAGGTTCTACTTGTGTGGTTTTTTTTTTTTCTTCTGATCTTATTTTTCAACTTCTGCCTGAGAGTGAGATCATCCCATATTTATCCTTCTGTTTCTGACTTATTTCACTTAACATGAATTTTTCAAGGTCCATCACAATGGCTGAAAACGGTGAAGTCACCATTTTTTATAGCTGAGTGGTATTCCATTGTGTATATATACCACAACTTGCTCAACCACTCATCTGTTGTTCTCCAGACTGTTCTCCACAGAGGTTGGACCAATTGACATTCCCACCAGCAGTGTAGGAGGGTTCCTTTGACCCCACACCCCCTCCAGCATTTGCTGCTGTTACCTTTTCTGACGTATGACATTCTCACAGGAGTGAAGTGGTATCTCATTGTTGTCTTGATTTGCATTTCTCTGACAATCAGAGATTTGGAGCATTTTTTCATGTGTTTCTCGGCCTTTTGGATCTCTTCTGTGGTGAATATTCTGTCCAATTCCTCCCCCCCTTTTTGGATGGGGTTATTTGTTGTCTTGTTGTTGAGTTTGGCAAGCTCTTTATATATGTTGGTTATTAAACTCTTATCTGATGTATGGCGTGTAAAGATCTTCTCCCATTCTGTGAGGGGTCTCTTGGTTTGGGTAGTGGTTTCTTTTGCTGTGAAGAAGCTTTTTAATTTGATGTAGTCCCATAGGTTTATACTTGCCTTAGTCTTCTTTGTAATTGGATTCGTTTCATTGAAGATGTCTTTAAAATTTTTTGCTCAACAATTTGTTTGGCTTTGTATGTTAACTCTCTTTTCAGTCACCAGGTTCCAGATGCCATCAGGATGCTAGCCAGGCTTCCCTGGACTGAAGACCCCACCAATGTGTCCCGGAGCTCAGCTTCCCCAGAGACCCACCCTACTAGGGAAAGAGAGAGGCAGACTGGGAGTATGGACCGACCAGTCAACGCCCATGTTCAGCGGGGAAGCAATTACAGAAGCCAGACCTTCTACCTTCTGCAACCCTCAATGACCCTGGGTCCATGCTCCCAGAGGGATAGAGAATGGGAAAGCTACTGGGGAGGGGTTGGGATATGGAGATTTGGTGGTGGGAATTGTGTGGAGTTGTACCCCTCCTACCCTATGGTTTTGTTAATTAATCCTTTCTTAAATAAATAAATAAATAAATAAATAAAACTAATCTATTGCAAAAATAAAATAAAATAAAAATAAAATTTATGCAGAAAATAGTTCTGCCAATATTTTCCTCTAAGTATCTGATAGTTTCTGGTCTAACATCCAAGTCCTTGATCCACTTGGAATTTACTTTTGTATTTGGTGAAATACAGTGGTTCAGTTTCATTCTTCTGCATGTTTCAACCCATTGTTTCCAACACCATTTGTTGAAGAGACTCTGCTTTCCCCATTTAATAGTCTGAGCCCCTTTGTAAGAGAAAGAAAGGAAAAAAAAAAAAAAAAAGAGAAAAAGGCTGCTGGGTGGGGGGGGCAGTGGCATTGTTGTACAGGCACTGAATGCCATCGATAACCCTGGTGGCAAGTGAGTCTTTGGTGTATTGCACCAAAGTGATACAAGTCCAAGAAGGATGACAGAGGACCTAGTGGGGGTTGTATTGTTATATGGAAAACTGAGAAATGTTATGCATGTAAAAACTATTGTATTTACTGTTGAATGTAAAACACTAATTCCCCAATAAAGAAATTAAAAAAAAAAAAAGAATGGGAGGGGAGATAGAAAGATAGATTGACCTGCAGTACTGTTCTGTTTCACCACTTGTCAAGTTTCTGTTGTGACACAGCACGTGAATTGGATTTCGGGATGTCATTAGCCTACAGCTAAGGTTGATTAATGTAATTAGCATACGGCTGACATCAGCCTGAGCACAGTACTAAGTACGCAAACCCACAAGGGATTGTGGGTGCAGTGGAAATTTTTTAACTGCCAGGCTGCTGGAAGTCGGTCTCTTTTCCAGCCTCTTATCCTGTGTGCTCTCAGTGCCTGCTCTACTCCCCAGGACCTGCCATGCCGCCCCTCTGGGAGATTGAATACGTGTAGCCAAACTCTTGTAGCTACCTTATGGACTCATGGGCCCAGCCTAGTTTTATCTCTGTCTCATTGCCCATTTCGCTGTACCTAAATAATACTGTTCTGTACCACTGTACTGCAGTGTAATAAACCTCACAATTGTCTTAAAAAAACAAACAAACAAACAAACAAGACTCTGGGAGCATTCAGGTCCTGGACCAAGATGGCAGAGGACCTAGTGGGGGTTGTATTGTTACGTGGAAAACTGAGAAATATTATGCATGTACAAACTATTGTATTTCCTGTCGACTGTAAAACATTAATGCTCCAATAAAGAAATAAATAATAATAATAAAAAGCATCCAGGTGCTTGTACAGCTCCTTCCCCAAGCTGACCAGTGTGTGCTTCTGTTTCCGTTTCTCTAATTACCCAATTCATGAGGCTAGCTGCCCATCTAAGAAGTTTATTTATACAAACCCTGACACACTGAAAAGTCTCTGCATAACATTTCCCCAGAGTTCACATCTCCATAAGGATAAACTTGAGGCTATTCAAGTCTGAATTCATGACCCTCTCCCTTAAGCCATTACTACTACCTACCACTACCACTATTGCCACCAGAACCTGCTCAGCTCTGGCTTATTTTGGTGTGGGGGATTGAACCTAGGAGCTCTGGTGCCACAGGCATTGAAATATTTTGCATAACCACTATGTTATTCCCACTCCCCCTCACCTTTTGTGAGCTTTCTTAGAATTAATGACCATAGTCTTCCAACCCCAAAGAAAGTGGGAACTAGTCTCTCATCTTCCCCTTCTTCAATTTGTTAGCAGGTGTTATCCATTCTACCCCACAAATTACTAGGGAAATGTCTCCTCTCTAATCTTTACTCTTTCCACTTCTTGGCTGGACCTCACTGTCTTCCTCTTCTGTTTCTGCCTCTCCCATCCTCAGGAAAAGGAACTCTGCCCACCTTTCTAGGCCTACACCTTTTCCCCAGATACATCTGATATTACTTTCATACAACTCTCCAACAGTGGGATAGGGAGACAGCATAATGGTTATGCTACACAGCTTAATGCCTGAGGCTCCAAGGTTCCAAGGTCCAATTCTCAACACCACCATAAGCCCAAGCTGAACATTGTTCTGATCAAAAACCAACCCTTTACAACATCCAGTTTCAAGAATCTCTGTCCTTTGCACATGTGATTTTTCTGCATTGTTTTCTGCCCTCCCACCTATTTGCCTGCCTAAAAAATGAATTGTCCTGTACTATTCAAACCTGAGATCATTATTCCTCGACACCATTCATGACCAAGGACCCTCTGCTGAATAACCACCATGCAGTATAACCAAGCTGTCAACAAGTTCCCACCAGCCTGAAGAAGGATCCTTCAGTGGGGGTGGGGGGGGAGATGAACTTATTTGTATGTAGGTGTCTAATTAAATGCCTACTGAATGTTAAGGGCCTTGACAAATATTTGTGGAAATAACAGCCTCATGATTACCATCTCCCACTGGCCCAGTCAACTTAGGCTTGTCAAATCCATCTCATGCTTACTACTCTGCTCTCTCATTCTCTTCCCCCGGGATCTTAGTGCTTAATTGGCTCAGAGCTCACAGGAAGTCTAAGGGCACTTTCTCTCTGGTGCAAGGAGCTGGAGGCAGGTAAAGCAGGCACCTGTGAGTGGGCCTTACTAGAGGAGTGGCTGCTTTGTGCAACCCCAGAATCTCCTGCAAATCAGACTCAACTGCCTTCACTTCCTGTGCTCTAGATTAGATACTGCCTGATCAACATCGTTTTTCATGCCTTAATATTTGAAACTATCAAATACCATTTGCCATCCTACTGGGTGACTTTCAGAAATCCCCTTTTCTGGTGTTTCACTTACTGTGAGTTTCAAGAAGCCAATCTATTTGGAAAGAACCTGTACTTAGAAGTTCTTTGAACTACTGTGAAGTAATACCAGGAAGTAACTTGGGATTTGAGTTAGAAAATCTTGTATCACTCCTAGGAGAATGGCTAAAGAGGTATAGGTGTATCTGGATGTGTGTGTGTGACTTTTAATTAATTAATTATATCATTGAGAGAGATGCAGAGAGAGAAAGACATGGAGAGAAACACCAGAGCACTGCTCAGCTCTGGCTTATGGTGGTGCGGGGGATTGAATTTGGGACTTTGGAGCCTCAGGCATGAAAATCTCTTAGCATAATCATTATGCTATCTACCCTCACCCATGTGTGTGACTTTTGAACATAGTGTGGTCTTAGTCTGATCTGAAATCAGACTGAGCATAAATGGTACTTTTTGGTGGCACAGTAGGAACTAATTCAATACTTTAATATTTTCTGCTTATATCATGGCTATGCGATTATTTACAGCTGAGCCATGTGATATAAATTTCCTTTTAGATTTTTAAAATTTCACTGAAATTAATGTGTCATTTAAGATTTTCTTTTTTCCCTCCAGGGTTATTGCTGGGCTCGGTGCCTGCACCAGGAATCCACCAGCTCCCGGAGGCCATTCCCCCCCCCCCCCTTTTTTGTTGCCCTTGTTGTTGTAGCCTCCTTGTGGTTATTATTATTGCCATTGTTGATGTTGTTTGTTGTTGGATAGGACAGAGAGAAATGGACAGAGGAGGGGAAGACAGAGAGGGGGAGAGAAAAATAGACACTTGCAGACCTGCTTCACCGCCTGTGAAGAGACTCCCCTGCAGGTGGGGATCCAGGGGCTGGAACCGGGATCCTTACGCCGGTCCCTGCGCTTTGCGCCACATGCGCTTAACCCACTGCGCCACTGCCCGACCCCCCATTTAAGATTTTCTATCTGACTGTTCTCTGACAAAACTTTTGTCTCTCCAGGGCCTTGCACATGCACAATACCATCATTCTGGGACTTTTTCCAAACTGAAACCAAGACAAGAGAGTTGGCTCTGCTGACAATAATACTCCCAAATGGTTTGCTGAGGCTCATATGTAGGCCATACATATGGCATAGCAGGTACCCTACCAGGTGAGCTACCTCTGACTGCATGAAGGTTAAAAGTTCTTGGGGCTGGGTGGTGGCACACCTGGTTGAGTGCACATCAATGCCCAAGGACCCAATTGAAGCCCACAACACCCACCTGTAGGGGGAAAACCTTGCGAGTGGTGAAGCAGTGTTGCGGGTGTGTCTCCCTTCCTATCATTTCCTCCCATCTTGATTTCTGGCTGTTTCTATCCAATAAAGATAATAATAAAAATTGTTTAAGTTATTTCACTAGTATCAAGTCAATCAGGTGAATCTTTTATTTTCTTGGAGATGTTTCTTTTAGATTCTATTGTCTTCTTTGAACCTAGACTTCTTCTTCTTCTAGCGTTTGCCCTTCTTCCGTAGCCAGTCAACAGCGTCAGCTTGAGCCTGATGTAAAGTTTCGAGACCTCCTTTGAATCTGGAGAGGTGGCAGTCCTAGACTAATGATTAAAGAATGCTCCCTAGATGTTATCTTGGGAGATTAACTATCTTATTTGTAAAAGCCTGTTGGTCTTTTGGAATACTTCCATTTTACAACTTCCTTGTGAGGTTTAATGGGCAAGTATTACAGATGAGGTAAAGAGAGCTAATCAGTCATAGGGTTGTAAATAGCAAGAGCCTAGATACAGACTACAGTGCCCCCTGCAGCCTTGCATAAATGACAGTGTTTATTGTAGCTCAGACTCCATGGAAGAATAAAAGGGTGGCAGGGATTTAATCTACACCTCTAGCTTCTTTCATAAAATATGTTTAAGCATGAATCTAAAGGCTGGAATAGTGCAGATGAAGATTTGGGGGCCTCCATTTTGAAGACAGTAGGCCTTTTTAGTTATATTACAAAGGGCCCTGGGGCCAGGTGGTGGTACACCTGCTTAAGTGTTCACATTACAAAGGGCCCATGACTATACTAGTTTATTTATTTTAAAGTATTTATTTATTCCCTTTTGTTGCCTTTGTTTTTTATTGTTGTAGTAGTTGTTAATGTCATCATTGTTGGATAGGACAGAGAAATGAAGAGAAGTAGGGAAGACAGAGAGGGGGAGAGAAAGACACGTGCAGACCTGCTTCACCGCTTGTGAAGCAACTCCCCTGCAGGTGGGGAGCTGGGGCTCGAACCAGGGTTCTTACTCTGGTCCTTGTGCTTTGTGCCACCTGCGCTTAACCCGCTGTGCTACCATCCGACTCCCAACTATACTAGTTTTTGTTTTTTTATTCCTGAGCCTGACATCTGATATGAAGGTGGATACAAGTTATTGTCTGAGGAGATGATGTCATGGGTAGAAAAAGGACCAGAAAGTTGGATCAGGGAAGGGAGTAGCTCCCAAATATGGGAAAGGTGTATAAATATTGTTGACTGTAAACCCCATTGATTTGATCTCATCTGGGGCCCATATTCAGCTTAGAAGCCTGAGACCTCTGCATCCCTGTAGATCTGAGCTCACATTCTGTGGTCATGAATAAGAACGTTCCAAGCTGCCCCAATTTCAGGACCCATCTTCTTCAGGTGGAACAGTGTATGTTGTTCAACCTCTCTTGAAGGATGGAGTATTATCTACTGTTGTTGATCCAAGTTGAGGGCAAGGTCCTATGGGGGCCCACAAAGAGGTCTATTGTGTTGTTCCTGATAGATATGACCAGTAACAATGGAGAGAGGGATTTATTCAAGGTCTAGGCCCATCATGTCTGTTTGGGAATCTCAGGACTCCTCAACAAGGGCCCCAGCTGATGGGGTGGCCTGATAGTGACTAAAGAGTCATCATTAAAGTATGCCAGTTTCTTGCCATTATTCAGCTTTCGCAGTCCTTACTTTGATAAGGTTAGCTTTGGAGTGAGTGTAATAGGAAGTAGGTGAGAAAGGTGAGAAGAGTTAGTAGACACTTTTTAAAAAAAAAATTTCTTTATTGGGGAATTAATGTCTTATATTCGACAGTAAATACAATAGTTTGTACATGCATAACATTTCCCAGTTTTCCACATAACAATACAACCCCCACTAGGTCCTCTGTCATCCTTTTGGACCTCTATTCTCCCATCCACCCACCCAGAGTCTTTTACTTTGGTGCAATACGCCAATTCCAGTTCAGGTTCAGTACACTTTTTCATTAGGAACTTTATGGTGTCTTTTAGTCTTTCTATTTGCTTGCTGCATGTATCGACTCACTGCAAACTATTGTGCATTTTTGCCTTCAGGTTTATATTTTTCCCTAATTAATGGATAAATGTGAACATATGCTTTACATGTTAACTCTTTTTTTAGCCACCAGGTTCCAGATGCTAACATGACTTCCCTGGGCAAACAACCCTAATGTGTCCTGGAGTCCCGCCCCACTAGGGGGAGACAGAGAGAGAGGGAGAGAGAGAGAGAGGGAGAGAGAGAGAGAGGGAGAGAGACAGACAGACAGACAGGCTGAGAATATGGGTCAACCTGTCAACACCCATGTTCAGTGAGGAAGCAATTATAGAAGCAAGACCTTCCACCTTCTGTACCCCATAATGACTCTGGGTCCATACTCCCAGAGGGTTAAAGAATAAGAAAGCTATCAGGGGAGGGGAGACGGAGTTCTGGTGGTGGGAACTGTGTGGAGTTGTAAGGTTTTTTGTCAGTGTTCCCTTAAGTAAAAATTAAAAAATAGTAATAAACCATAAGACAGACAAAAAAATGTTTAACTCTCAATGGTTGTTCAATTTGGAGCTAGTCACATAATTTCTCTCAATCTTAATTTCCACACTTATAAAGAATCAACAGTGCTACTTTGTAGGGTAATTGTCATTTTTTAAAGTTTTTATTTATTCATGATAAAGAGAAAGAACCAGACATCACTCTGGTACATGTACTGCCAAGGACTGAATTTGGTACCTATCTTGAGAGTCTAATGCTTTATCCACAGTGCCACCTCCCAGACCAGTGTCATGTTTTAACAGGCCCATCTATTTATAACTGTGGCCTAGAATTTCCTAAGAGATAGTAAGATTTTTACTATTAAACCTGTATTTACTGTCCTTAAATTCTGGACCATGATGGGATATTATAGAATTGTGTATAATAGAATTTTTGAGATGGATAGTTTATGCATTTTAGTTGAGTTACTCTTTTTTTAAAAAAATTTTAAAAAATATTTATTTTCCCTTTTGTTGCCCTTGTCATATTGATGTCGTTGTTAGATAGAACAGAGAGAAATGGAGAGAGGAGGGGAAGACAGAGAGGGGGAGAGAAAGACAGACACCTGCAGACCTGCTTCACCGCTTGTGAAGCGACTCCCCTGCAGGTGGGGAGCCTGGGGCTCGAACTGGGATCCTTCCGCCAGTCCTTGTGCTTTGAGCCACTTGTGCTTAACCCGCTGCGCTACCACCGGACTCCCGAGTTACTCTTGTTTATTGTGTCATTCTTCAATTTATTCTCAGGCCAGCTGACATCCCTTGGGGAGCTGAGATCAACTGACTAAAACACAATCTTCATGTTTCAATTCTTGGTCATCGCTAATTTTTGGCTTCCTTCACTCTCTTTATTATTGATCAACACAAACATGTTAAGGTTTCTTGGTAGGTTTTTTCCCCCTCACTTAAGAAAATGCAGGTTTCATATCACTCATTTTCAGTACTATCTGCTCTAACAGTTTGTAGGGTAGAACAGATAGGCTTATTCTGATTAAAGAGAGACAATCCAAATTTGAGATGAAATTTTTAGGGAGGAAACTTCTAATGTATTTCTAATTATAGACCATGACTCAGGTGAGGCAGTGAAATCATGTATCAACCTGTATCACATAAAACAGTAAGGAAAACATTGTTTTGTGAAACTTGGGTTAGTAATCTGTGCATAGATAAACACATTCAAGTTTTTCTCCTGCCTATGCTAGCTTGCAATATAAAATGTATTTTTTACTAAGCACTGTAGCTCAAAAGTTTGTCTTAATTTTCAATAAATTAATTTTCTTCTGCATCTAAACTTTTATTAAACTTCCATTTGATATAAAAGAAATAGGGAGGTAGAGATAGAGACAGAGAGACACCTACAGTCCTGCTTCACCACTCACGAAGTGGGCCGCCCTGCAGGTGGGGACTGGGGGCATGAACCTAGGTCCCTGCGCATGGTATTATGTGCACTTAATCAGATGCACCATCACCCAACCTTCTAAACTTCATCAGGCAGTTGTTTTTTTTTTGTCTTCCCCCTAGATAATACTAGAACTCACTCATTTTCCTCTTTAGTATTTTCTGGGTACTCCACCCAAGCCCTTGGCTTGACAATCTTTTTTTTTTTTTTTTTTAATTGCTACCATGGTTATCACTGCAACTCATTGCCTGTATAAGAAATCCACTTCTCCTGGTGGCCACTCTCCCCACTACCAGTCACCTTTTTTTAAAAAAAAAAATTAATTTATTCACTTTTGTTGCCCTTGTTGTTTTATTGTTATTATTAACATCATCGTTGGATAGGATAGAGAGGAGGGGAAGACAGAGAAAGATAGACACCTGCAGACCTGCTTCACTACCTGTGAAGAGGCTCTAACCGGGATCTTTACGACAGTCCTTGCATTTTGCGCCACGTGTGCTTAACCAGCAGTACTACCGCCAGACTCCCCCACCCACCTTTTTTACCCTCCCTTTTATTTCATAGGACATAGAGGTATTGAGAGGGAAAAGGAAGACAGTGAGGGAGAAAGGAAGATACCTGTAGCACTGTTTCACTACTCATGAGGTTTTCTCCTTGAAGTTTGAGCTTGGGTCCTTGTGCATGGTGATGTCTGTGTGTGCTACTGGGTATGCCATCATTCAGCCCACTGGTGTGCTAACCTTGTATGTGTGTGTAATAGTGGGTTGCAGGATTTTAAGATTATCATGTGTAGTTCCATACTGTACCCACTACCAAAGTGCTGTGTCCTCACCTTTCCACTTTCCCAAAATAACCATCATACTATAGTTCTCAAGAGTCTTAGAAACACTTTGCTTCCATTGGCTTGCCAATCTTGATGCAGATACAAGCTCTTATTTGGGGGGGCTGGGTAGTGGTACACCTTGCTAAGCACACACATTACCATGTGCAAGGACCCAGGTTCAATCCTGATCTCCATCTGCATACTTTTCATGAGTGGTGCTTTAGGTGCCTTTCTCGTAAAACAGTATTTTCGTCCAACTTCATATTAGCTATCAAACTCAAGCAAAAACTATGATAGCCATGGGCATTTAGGGACATGCCTAAAATGGACTTCTTAGCTCCCTTCCACCATTATTCTCACCTGCTCTGTTCCTACTTTTTGGTTCCTGCTCATTAATCATTTTTTCCTGTTTTATTTTTTATTCTCTTTCATTCACCAAGTTGCGGATGTTATTCCATCAATCCTGATTCCCTAGATAGTGTGTCCTGGAACCTCTCCTCTCCAAAGCTCTGCCCCACTAGGGAAAGATGGAATCAGGCTAAGGGTATAAATCAACTTGCTAACACCCATGTCAAGCAAAGAAACAAGCAGAGCCCCTGAAGGTGGTGGGTGAGCAGGGGCTGGAACCCAGGTCCTTGAACTTGATTATATGTGTGCTTAATTGGGTGTGCCACCACCTTGCCCCCATGAAGCTTCATCTCTGTGGGTAGGGGGCTGCGGGGAGGATTGATGATGGAACTGAACCAGGGTCTTCACGCATGGTGTACTCTATCTACCAAGTGTACCACTGCCTGGCCCTAAGAGAAAAGCTTCTAAATAAGTTACAACTTTTCAAGAGAACAATAATTTTTTCATTGTTCTTCTTTACTTCTAAGCAGTTTTTTTTTTAATGGTTTATCTTTATTTCATATGAAATAGAGAAACAAGGAGAAGCTGTGCCCCTAGGGAAAGAGAAACAGGCTGGGAGTATGGACTGACCTGCCAATGCCCATGTCCAGCAGAGAGCAATTACAGAAGCCAGACCTTGCACCCCATGATGATGCTGGGTCCATGCTCGCAGAGGAGGGGATGGGATATGGAACTCTGGTGGTAGGAATTGTGTGGAATTATATCCTTCTTATCCTATGGTCTTGTCGATCATTATTAAATTAAAAAAAAGAAATAGTAGCAGCAGTACTCCAGTGCATGTGGTACTGGGAATCAAGTCCTGGACTCTACCAACTAGAACTCTTTTTTTTTTTTTTTTTTTTTTTACTGCCGGTACTATAAATCCACTGCTCCCAGCAGCCATTTACTGGTCCAAGCTGACTTTTTCAAATACAGAGAGAAAAACACCATAGCACTAACGCTTCTTCCAATATGGCAGTGGAGGTACAGTGGGTGGGCTCAAAAGTGGGCCATGTGTATGGCCAAGGAGGTACAGTACCCAAGTAAGTTATTTTGCTAGCCTGCAGTCTATATACACTTGAAGAATTTGAAGAATAATTCAAGCATACCCATATGTTTTTAAAACATAAATAAACAGTACTGAGACAGTAAAGGTTTAAAGTTTTCTCTTTGAAAAGGTATCTTACAGTACATACAAAAATACTCTGAAAATACATACGACTTCATTTACAAAACACTGAATCAACATATTACAAGAATTACATGGTTATGGATTTCAATAAACTGAGCATGCTTTTCATGAAACTTAAAAAAATATTAAGAAATGCACTGAAAAAAAAAGCAGTATAAAAAAAGACAACTCATGTAGTTAAATAAAAATTACAAAGGTCCTGAGCCAATTAATGATTGATTGGTAACAATGTCATTCAAAAATGCCTTTAGATTTCAATAAAATCCACTGCTTCTTTTCACATGCCTAGTTCATGAAAAAACTGTTTCTGAAGTTGTAGGGTAGGTAAGGGTCAGGAATTATCATGCCAAGTTAATTTTACACCTCAAAAATACAAGTTTGCCATACTTCAAGGTATCTTCTTGTAGATGCTGGGAGGAGTTGCTCCTCAGTAAAATAAACCAGGTCAACTAGCAAGAATGGCATGAGATAGGATATGGAACAATTTCACCATTCATATACTGACTTTCAGTATCCTGGTTACATTTTGATTCTTAATATAAAGATGCATTCTGAAGGCCTCCATAGGAGGCAAAATGTAGAGACTTTATGTGATCACTGGACTAATCCCTCCTGGCAACTCAACATTAGGACAGAAAGGCACAAAAATATAAAAATTTAAATATTCCAAGTGCCTATCTGTAAAAATAATTTAAATCAACAGAATAGACAATAAGTACATTTACACAAATGAGAAAAACAGAAAAGATATTACACATTCATTTTTCTCATGTTTCACAAAGTGGCTAAAGTAATTGTATTAACATTTGGAAAATTCCAAGACATTTTTTTTTTTTTTGGGGGGGGTGTTTTTTTTTTTTTTTTTTTTAATACAGTGATTATAACATTAAGACTTAAAAAAAAAAAATGTCTAGGACTTTCTTCTATCAGTGCCCAAGAAGCCAAAAACTGATTCCCTTAAAAGAGAAACAAGCATTGAAAGGTAAGGCGGTAAAACCTCCAATGCAAAAACATAATATTGTATGGGACAATTTGATAGCAGATGATCCTCAAAAGTGCATGTAGCAATCAAGGAGAGAATGCTACAGCATGTGCAGGTCAAGGAACAAGGGTGCAAAAACCACTTTAAACCATTTTAAAGTTATTAGAAAGATATCAGTAACTTTCACATTACTTATCTATGCCAGTCACTTCCATTTTAAGAGTGGCTGCACCTATGCCACTAGGTGACTGCATATTCACTTAAGGGAGTAGGCACTATTTTTACCGGTTAAGGGTCAGTCTGATGGAATTTTTGATGACACGGATGTTGTTTGCTGGAACTGGAGATGATGAATCTGGCAGTTCTTTACTGAGTAGTCTCTAATAGAAGAAGGAAAAGAAAGAGAAACAAAGAAGGGAAAGAAAAAAAAAATTTAACAAGGGCCCAACCAGTAAATCATATGAATTTTTCTTCAAATCCATTAAGCTTCTTTTTTAAAAAAATTATTTATTTTTTATTATCTTTATTTATTGGATAGACATAGCCAGAAATTGAGACAGTAGAGGAGAGAGACACCTGCAGTACTGCTTCACCACTTGCAAAGCTTCCCTCCCTGCAGATGGGGACTGGGGGCTCAAACCCAGGTCCTTGAGCACTGTAACATATGCGCTCAACCAGGTGTGCCACCACCCGGTCCCATCCATTAAGCTTCTAACCATGAGTATGATTTGAATATTTCATCCTAATGTTTACAGGTATTTCTTATTTGGGAGACTTTTCCTCCTCCAAACAGGTAAGAAAAAAAGAAAAAAAAAAAAAAAAACAGTGGGTGGGGTAGACAGCATAATGGTTATGCAAAGAGACTCTTCATGCCTGAGGCTTCAAGTCCCAAATTCAATCCCCTCACACCACCAGAAGCCAGAGCTGAGCAGTGCTCTGGTAATAAATAAATAAAAATAAATAGTGGTCCGGGAGATGATGCAGTGGATAAAGCATTGGATTTTCAAGCATGAGGTCCCAAGTTCAACTACCGGCAGCACATGTACCAGAATGATGTCTGGTTCTTTCTCCTACTACCTCTCTCATTAATAAATAAGCAAATTCTATAAATAAATAAATAAAATAGTGAGCTAAAAAAAGAGTGGGGTAGAGTAAGGGTAGAATTTAAAGTATTTGAAAGAACTACGATAAATAATTTGCCACTTCTGGACTGATAAATGCATATAAAGAACAAAATCCTCAATGGTAAAGAGAAATAGGAAAATTTTTGGGGTTGGGGGTGAAAAATAAACTTATGAGATACTTTTTACATGAAAACTGTAGTTTGGCAACTTCAATGACAGTCAAAGTCAAGAACATCTGTAAGGACATTTGAGGATACTAAAAATTACTATACAATGAGGAAAAATCTAAGAAATTGAGAAATGAGATATGTCATAGAAACAATGTCAACTTCTTGTCAAAGGTTGCTATTAAGATTTTCCTGGCATGTACAAACTACTGTATTTACTGTTGAATGTAAAACATTAATTCCCCAATAAAGAAATAATAATAAGAAGAAAAGATTTTCCTGGCTTGGGAGTCCAGCGGTGGCGAGGTGGCTTAGGCGCAAGTGGCACAAAGTGCAAGGACCGGCGTGAGGATCCCAGTTCGAGTCCCCAGCTCCCCACCTGCAGGGGAGTCGCTTCATAAGCGGTGAAGCACGTCTGTAGGTATCTATCTTTCTCTCTCTCCTGTCTTCCCCATCTCTCTCCATTTCTCCCTGTCCTATTCAACAATGATGACATTAATAATGACAGCAATAATAATAAAACAAGGGCAACAAAAAAGATTTTCCTGGCTCAAGCCCCAAGGTATCAAGTTCAATCCTCCTGGCCACCATAAGCCAGATCTGAGCCATGTGCTAGTTTAAGGAGTTAATCATCTAACAGGGCTGAATAAAAGTGCATGTCCTCTCCCTTCTTTCCCCACTATACACAGGCTGATTTTTGAGCACCTTCACAATAGCTTACTATTTTTAATAATGCCATATTATTATTTTTAATGGAAATATTTTAAATTACATTTACAGGAACTATAGATCATGTTTTTAAAGGCATTTATTACTACATACACTGCTATGTAGTAACAAATACTACTGTATTTGATTTTTTTTCTGCCTAATATTGATAAAAAGATGTGTGTGTGTGTGTGTGTAAGAGAAAGAGGACTCAAAACTGCTTTGTTATATACAGTATTGGGTTCTTACCCACTGAGTCATCTCCCTAATCCCAGCAGTAGCAAATAACAAAAGATGCACTATCAAGTATTGCTAAGAAATTACTATGCTGAGCATTGAACTTCTTTAAATTATGAAAGACAGGAGTAAAGCAGTGGTACACCTGGTTGAATGCACATATCACCATGCCTAAGGACCTAGGTTCAAATTCCTGGACCCCACTCATAGGAGGTAAGGTAGTGGTGCAGAGCTATCATTTTCTCCCCCTGTATTTCCCTCTTTCCTCTCAATTTCTCTGTCTTATCAAATAAAAGAATGGTCACTGAGAATGGTGAATTCCTCATGCAGGCACCAAGTCCCAGTGATAACTCTGGTGCAAAAAATTAAAATTAAATTACTTAGGCCATAGGTTCAATGGATGACAGTGTGGACAGCACCATGGAAAGTGGGGCATTTACTGTGCATCTCTTCCTCTGCATCTCTCTCAAGTTTTCCTCTCTCTAAAAATCAAAAACTTAATAATATTAATCACATTTTTTAAAGTTGGGGACTAAGTGGTAGTGCTCACATTACCGTGTGCATAGACCTGGGTTCAAGCCCTGGTCTCCTCTTTCAGAGGAGTAAACTATATAAGAAGTGAAGTAGTTCTGTAGGGATCTCTATCTGCCTCTCACACATCTCAATTTCTCTCAGTCTAAATCGATATTTAACAAATAAATAAATATTGATATTTTCCTGACTTCCTTCTTTGGCTACCAGGGCTATCACTAGGACTCAGTGTCTGCATGACAAACTCTACTTTTTCTAGTGGTCAATTTCTTTTGTCAGAAATAGAGAGAAAGACAAGTTGTACTGCTCCACTATTTGTAAATCTTCCCCCTTGCAGGTGGGGACTGAGGACTTGAACTGGGGGCTTCACACTTGGTAATGTGTGCTCTCTTACAGGTATGCCACTGCCTTGCCTCTAAAATTTATTTTTATGAGATTGAGCTGCTCAACACTGGTGTATTGTGGTGCTAGGGGTTAAACTTGCAACTTGTGAGCCTTAGGCACTCAAATCTGATGAGCTACCTCTGCCCTACTTCCCTGACATTTACATTACAAAGTTTTAAATTACTTTTTTTTGGGTAGTATTTTGGGTTATATATTTGCTATTTTCTTTTCTTTTGTTTATTATTTAATTTGTTTATTATTTATTTATTACTGAGTAGAGACAAAGAGAAATTAAGAGGGGGAAGGGAGAATGGAAGAGAGACAGTCACCTGCAGCCCTACTTCACCACTTGTGAAGCTATCCCCCTGCAGGTGGGGACCAGGGCTTGAACCTGCGTCCTTGAGTACTGTAATGTGTGCTCTTATAACCAGGTGCACCACCGCCTGGCCCCACTTATTTGCTATTTTCATCCCAAACTCTACTGCTAGTCTCTAATAAGAGAGAGCAAGATCTTAATTCATTTTATGTATTTCATTAGACAGAGACAGAGAGGGAAGAGAGACACCAGAGCAGCAGTTTGGCATATGTAGTACCAGGGGATCTCATGCTTCCAGATCCAAAGCTTTTCCACTGTGCTACCTCCTGGGTAGCGGTCCTATGCTTTTACTAAAGGTTCTGTACCTATAGATTACTTTTGAACAGGAATTACCTTTTTTCGAGAAGTATCAATAGTTGGGATAGGCATACATTCTCCTCCAATGGCATCCTATAAAAAGGAGAATACTTATGTACAAGTGAAAATTTTCTTCCCTCTATGTAAATATTTATTTCTACATTAATTAACACAGTCAAAACCTGCCTATCTTTAAAAGTAAAATTTCAAAAGTAAATATATTTTGAATTATACTATGTACTTACTACAGATTTTCTTTTTCTGTCTTCAGAATGTGATTCTTTAAAGGCTGATTCAAGTCTAACAAACTAAAATATAAACATTAAAATGAGTTACTATTTTGAACCTACAAAAACCGTATAAAGTATATAAACTAATGAATAATGTCACCAAAAACTGCAAACATGATTTGGTGAGAAGGAAAAAAAAAAAAAAAGATTGAGTTAAACTGACACTATAAATTTGTGGTGTTGTAGTTCAATTTAGGTTTTGACAATTTTACCACAACCTACTGGAGGCAACATTACAACACATAATAAACTGATTTCTCAGCTATCACTAATGATCTTGTGTCTCTGTGATATTAAGGAGAAACTCAGTCTTTCACACTTTAAGACACTTTCCTAATCTGAATTTAAAATGAACAATTAATATTATTCCTTTATGATTTGGGTTAATAATCACAGTCAAATCCTAATGGAATGCTAAAATAGCCAGGAAGAATTGTGAGCTCCATCAGTAATTTATTTACCTATTGGACAGAGACAGAAAAATTGAGAGGAGAGAGGAAGAGAGAGACACCTGTAGTACTGCATCATGCTTGTTAAACTTTCATGCTGCAGGTGGGGGCCGGGGTGTGAACTTGAATTCTTGAGCATTATAATAAGTGTGCCACCATCTGGCCCCCTTAAACATTCTTTTAATTTTTATAGATGTAACTACTGATACATACATGGTTGATTTTTTTTATAACTTTTTAATATTTATTTATTTATTTTCTCTTTTGTTGCCCTTGATTTTTATTGTAGTTATTATTGTTGTTGTTGATGTTGTTGGATAGGACAGAGAGAAACAGAGAGAGGAGGGGAAGACAGAGAGGGGGAGAGAAAGATAAGACACCTGCAGACCTCCTTCACTGACTGTGAAATGACTCCCCTGCAGGTGGGGAGCCGGGGGCTTGAACCGGGATCCTTAAGCCAGTCCTTGCACTTTGTGCTACCTGTGCTTAACCCACTGCACTACTGCCCGTCTCCCACAAGGCTGAAGTTTTACCTTATCCTTTTCTTTTAATCTCTTAGAAGACCCATCTATGGATGGTGAATGGGATCTCTTGGGTATAACATTTTTAGTTATATTTGACATTCCGTTTACATGTGGTTGTCCTTGGGCAGAGTTGTGGGGTGTTGTAATTCTAGGAATGACATTTCGCCCTACTACAGTAGGGATGGTGCACACAGCTGAGGGTGATACAGCTTTTACTACAGAATCAACTTCTGAAAAGGAAAAAAATAAAAATTTTAATGAGTAAATATATATGTATGTAGTAGAAGTGTTACCAATGAAAAAGCTGACACATAAGTTGATACTTACTTGCACCAATGACTGGAATAGATAGGCCTTGAGTTGGCAGGACACTAGTTGACTTTTCCACTATTACAGCAGTTGACTCAGCACTATTCCTATTAAAAATATATAATTGTTAAGTAATTTACTTAAAGCACTTTTTAAAAAAACATTTGGGGGGGCGGAGAGTAGATAGTGTAATGGTTATGCAAAGAGACTCTCATGCCTGAGGCTACAAAGTCCCAGGTTCAATCCCCCGTACCACCATAAGCCAGAGGTGAGACCAGTGCTCTGGTAAAAAAACAAAAAACAAAACAAACAAACAAACAAAAAAGTAGGGGTATTTCTTCCAAACACTTTAAGATCTCACTGAAGAGTAATGGAAAGAAAGAAGAGAATCCAGTGAGGATTAAGAGAAAAAAAATTAAAACAGAAAACCTGTGCATTTCAGTATAGTTATCCCTAAGTCTATTATACCATCATCACATATTGTAAAGTATTTCTTTTTCCCTATAAACTATTTATAAACAAGACAAAAGCTGACAAAATAAAATCCTTAAACGAGGTATTTAACAAAAATACACAAAGTTCAATAAGGTGAAAATTGAGAGGAAAATTTTGATATACAGACCTTTCCATTTCTCCTGCAGAAGGAGCTTCATGTTTGGTAGGTTTGTTTGTAGACAATGGAGAGTTAAAAGGTGTTCCATTATCAGTGTCCCTGGAACTATCCAAACAGTTACTATCCAGAGATGATCTTTTGGATGGAGGTCCACTTGAAATTCGATTGACATCAGAAAGCTGGAAGGAGAGAGCTTTTAGGATTTCAAAAAAATCTAACAAATCTTTTCAGGCTTCAACAAATGACCTTTCATGAGTAAGGAAGGTAACATTTTAGTTCTAGACTGATTTTTCCCTCTTCTCAATGACTTTGGGAACTGTAAGAGCGTATATTGGCATGTGAGGAAATGGTGCAACTGTTAAACTTGTATGTCAGGTTCCTGGTTTGATTCCCAGGATGGCATGTGCTGCTCTGGTTTTTTTTTTTTTTTTTTTTTTTTTTGTGTGTGTGTGTGTGTGTGTGTGAGAAACTCTTTCATCTGTAATGAAATTAAAAAAAAAAAAAAAGAATACTAATTTGGCAGCTCAGGTGTTGATGGATGCTCTGGTTTGTAAAACACTGGACTTGAATGCATGAAACCTTGAGTTTGATCCCCAGAAATGCATGTGCCAGAGTGATACTGATTATATTTCTCTCTCATAATTAGGTGAATAAGTATCTTTAAAAATGCAAATTTAGTCCCAAAAGCATGCAGAACTTACCTTTTTCTTCTTTTGAAGCATTTCTGCTGGAAGGTAGTGATGAAGCTGCTTTTTTTTAACGTGGGTTGCTTCTATTTTCATCCCCTCCTTCAGCATGTTTATATTGTTTGCCTGTCTGTACACTGTAACAATGTTACTATGTTAAAACAGGAAACTTTTATCTAAGTCAGACTACTTTCATTTTCTGAAATGCATATACCTTCAATTATCTCTCCATCATTACTCATACTGCCCCTTTATAGTGTATATTTCTAAAACATTTTCACACCTCACAATCTTTTTTTTTTAATATTTATTTATTCCCTTTTGTTGCCCTTATTGTTGTTATTGATGTCGTCACTGTTGGATAGGACAGAGAGAAATGGAGAGAGGAGGGGAAGACAGAGAGGGGGAGAGAATGATAGACACCTGAAGACCTGTTTCACCGCCTGTGAAGTGACTCCCCTGCAGGTGGAGAGCCGGGGGCTCAAACTGGGATCCTCAAGCCGATCCTTACGCATTGTGCCACGTGTGCTTAACCCACTATGCTACTGCCCGACTCCCTACACCTTACAATCTTATTCAAGTACTGACTAATGTCCAACTTCTAGGCCTTTATTATAATAAAAAAACAAAGTAAATGCATGGGGGAAGCCCAGCCCCCTACCCTCCCATTTTATTTAAATTGAATTTTATCTAGGAAATGTTATTTAATATGATAGCTGTTGTCTTAATTTCAGATCTCCCCAAAATACCCACAGCCAAAGTGCCATTTCGCTGGCAGGATATAATGCCCCCAACTTCCTCTGATTTAGTCCTTTCCCCATCAGTAAACTCCGATTTGCTGATGCAAATCCTCTATTTCCCCCCAAATCAATCTATCATTAATACTTGCTAAAAAAATATATATGCTAATCCTTATACCAAATATCTGTGATGCATATGGAATTTTTTTTTTTTAACCTCACCAAGCATAAAAATTCAGATGCCAGAAACTATCTAGAAAATACATTCCTGGGCTGAAGAGATAGCATAATGGTTATGCAAAAGGCCTTATCCCTGAGGCATCATAGGTCACAGGTTTAATTCCCAGGACTACCATAAGCAATAGTTGAGCAGTGATCTACTTAAAAAAAAAAAAAAGAAGAAGAAGAAGAAGAAAAAGAAAAAGAAAAGGAAAATTATATCCCTATTTTATAGGTGGGGCAGAGATCTGAAAGCCCTGAAGATCCTAGGAACAAAAAAAAAAAAAACACAAAGCACTAGATTCCCCATTCTAGAGCTTTTTACACAGAAGGTAGAAAAAAGAAAAGGAAGAGGGGGAGAATGGTGGGAGTTGATAGAATAATGATTAATGCAAAGAGACTCTTATACCTGAGACTCCAAAGTCCCAGGTTCACTCCCCAAGCCACCATAAGCCTGAGGTGTGCTCTGACATAAAAAAATAAATAATTAAAATTAAAAAAAAATCAGAGATCAAGAGTACATTCAGAGCAGTCTTCTCGCCCCACTCCTGCCCCTGAGATACATCTGGTTCCTTCACCAACCAAGTAGCAACCAGTTTTCATTAGTCTTCCCTCTCCCCCTCTTTTTTAAACCAGAAGACTGTTCAACTCTGGCTGTTGATAGTGGGGAATGAATGTGGGAACTCAGAGCCTTGAGCATGAAAGTCTTTTTTCATAGCCATTATGCTATCTATCCCTACCCATACCCATTCTTTTGCAATTTTCATTTTATTATTATTTTTTAATCTGTTTTTGAGGTTTTTTAAATCTTTATTTATTGGATAGAGACAGGCAGAAATCTAGAGGGAAGGAAGAGAGAGAGAAAACAAGATACCTGCAGCACCGCTTTATCATTCACAAAGCTTTCCCCCAGCAGGTAGGGACTGGGGGCTTGAACGTCGGTCCCTATGCACTGTAATGTATTTTTTGCCCAACCAGATGCACCAATACCTGGACCCTCATTTTTAAATTATCATTATTATTATTATTACCAGAGCACTGATCAGCTCTGGCTTATGGTGGTGTGGGGGATTGAACCTGGTACTTTCGAGCCTCAGGCATGAGTCTCTTTGCATAACCATTATGCTATCTACCCCCACCCAATTTTACTGTTTTTTAATATGGTTCAAGGCAGGGCCTCAGACATATGAATGTGCTCACCCACTGAGTTATAATCCTAGTTCCTGTTTTTCCAAATATAAAGATACTTATATCTCCGTGTTTATGTTAATCTCTACAGAGCTATCTATGCCTTTGTAAGCAAATATACATATTTTCTTTTATTTTACATAAATGGTAATGTATGATATACTATTCTGTAATTCTCACATACACAACTTGGTATTTTTTATAAATTATTTCATCAATTCTCAAACTATGACATTTTTGAAATATGAATAGAACTATATGAATAGAACATCTAACCAGTTGTGGGACAGTAAAAAAATTACTTTGTATTTTTAATCAGATATTGGCAGACAAATATTACAACTAAGGCTGAGAAATACAGCTCTATAATGACTTTGGTCTTACCTGTGTCAGTAAATGACTGTATATCATATGTTAAGTCAATGTTAACACTTTCTGCATTTTCTACTCTTCGAAAAATTATTCCAAGGAACCACATTGATACATAATTGTTGCTGGAATATAAAATATAGGAACTTGCATTAATTTGTATAATTTTACAGATAATGGCTTAATAATTAAAAATTGGTCTATGTTGGTGCATATCTAAATTTCAAAGGTTTGGCCTAAGTATTTTTTTTAACAGATATACTTTACTAATAAAATGCTGTTCACAAGGTTTTTTTTTTTAAAAAAGATTTTATTTATTTATTTATTAATGAGAAAGATAGGAAGAGAGAGAAAGAACCTGACATCGCACTGGTACATGGGCTGCCGGGGATGGAACTCAGGACCTCATGTTTGAAGAGTCTACTACCTTAGCCACTGTGTCACCTCCCAGACCATACCACAAGATTTTTTTAATTCCAGGATAGAACCTAGACTCTCAGGTATGAAAGGCATGCATTCTACCTGCTAATCCACCTCCCAGCCCCTGACAAGTAACATTTTTTAAGAAACAATGTGAAAAATAATGAACTTACTCTTTATGATGTTCCTTATTTCCTGGAAATGACTGGGGATTTACATGGGCTAGTGTAATAAATTCATTCCGTTCCAAGTTTCCAACAAGTACACGTATTTTAGATTCTACTAATCCAACCCTAAAATAAAACAGATTTTTCTTCATTAAATCTGGAAGCTGGGTCCAGGAGATTGCATACCTGGAGAGAAGCTGGGTCCAGGAGATTGCATAAGCTTCACTACAGGTATGATAACCAGCACCAGGACCCCTAGGGAAGCTCTACAGACAGTGAAGCAATAATATTATGTCTCTTTCCTTGTCTGAAAAGTTGACCAGGAGCACTGAATCATGCAAGTTTGATGCCCTAGTACTACAAAAACAAAGGATAACGTGTGTGGGGGGGCAGCAGAAGAAAGCTATTATTAATTACATGCGTGTTTAATTTCACTCCTCCCAGACCACTTCTTCATTACAGAGAGGGTAAGCACATGGCAAATCTCTGACTAGTACATTAGTTAATGTTTCTTTAAATGTTTATTAAAAATGTTCAGTTAATGGGGTTGGCAAAGTAGCTCTTTTGGGTAGTGTACCTTCTTTGCCATGTGTGACTTAGGGTTGAGACTGGTCCCCAGTTATATTGGAGGAAGCTTTGGTGCTATGGTTTCTTTCCCCTTTCTCTGAAAGAATGTTAGAGCAGAACAATAAAACCCAGATGATTTTTATAAATAGTAATTTTATATATATCCATTAAAGGAACCAGGGGATAGCTCAACCAGTATCCTTTATGTAGGAGTCCCTGGTGTCACACGAATACATAGTGGATAGCAGCAAAGAGTTCCATAAACAGTGGGCCAATGCTATGGTATATCTTCTCATTACATATATTTCTAATTATCTTTATTTATTGAATAGAGACCAGAAATCAAGAGGGAAAGGAGAGATAAAGAAACCTGCAGCACGCTTCATCACTTGTGAAGATTTCCCCCTGAAGGTGGGGACTGGGGGCTCAAACCCATATCCTTTAGCACTGTAAAGTATGCACTCAACCAGGTACTACCACCTGGCCCCTAATCTTCTCTCTTAAAAGAGAGGAACAGGAGGAGGAACAGGAGGAGGAAAAGGGAGATCTGACTGAGTATACTACTCAGAACTATAGTAGAAGTACAAGGACATGGGTTTCTTTATAAGCACATTTTAAAAAATAAGTGATTCAGTATACTATTTTAGGGATTCCATTTAAAAATGTCGTGTAAGGAGGTCAGGCGTAGCACAGTAGGTTAAGTGCACGTGGCGCAAAGCACAAGGAGGGGCATAAAGATCCCGGTTCGAGCCCCCGGCTCCCCACCTGCAGGGAAGTCTTCACAAGTGGTAAAAGCAGGTGTCTTTCTCTCCCCCTTTCTGTCTTCCCCATCTCTCTCCATTTCTCTCTGTTCTATCTGACATCAATAACAACAATAACTACAATAATAAGAAAACAATAAACGCAACAAAAGGGGAAAAGCTTTAAATTTTTTTAAAAAAAATGGCATGCAAATTGCTATAAACCAGTGCTAATTTAATATCATTAAATGGTTAAGTTCTATCAGATTAAGTGATCTATTTAATGCACACACATATCCAGAAGTCAGTTATGTGATCTCGGGGTGCTGCCTGATGGAATAACAGTACATACTGCTCCCTTGAACAAAAATGTCCACCTATTGACAGAAGCTGGAAATTCTGAAACCTTTCATAATACCATTAAGCCTGTAGTTTTCATGAGGAAATATAATACCATTGGTGGAAAACTCAGAAAGGGGCTAGATATTAGAATCATTCCAAATCTCACAATTATGCTTACACCTAACTCTGTTTGAATCAAAAAAAGGCAAAAAGTCTCAGGGGGCCAGGTGGTGGCACACCTTGTTGCGTAAACTTGTTATAATGTGCAAGAACCCAGGTTATAGAGCCCCTAGCAGGGGGGAAAGCTTTAAGAGTGGTGAATTAAGTCTGCAAGTGACTTTTTCTCTCTTCCTTTTTTTTTTTTTTTTTTTGCCTCTAAGGTTATAACTGGGGTTCAGTGTAGGCACTACAAATCCACTGGTTCTGGTGCTAATTTTTTCCATTGTTGTTGTTGCTGTTATTTCCATTGTTGTTATTGTTGCTGTTATTGGACAGAGAGAAATTGACAGAGGAGGGGAAGAGAGAGAGAGAGAGAGAGGAAGAGAGACAGAGATACCGCCAGACCTGCTTCACTGTTGCGAAGGCTCCCCCTTTCAGGTGGGGAACAGGGGCTCAAATCCTTGGGCTTAGTACCATGTATGCTTAATCGAATGTCACTCCCCCACACCTCTTTTAAGATTTTAAGTTTATTTATTTATGAGAAAGATAGGAGATGGAAAGAACCAGACATCACATGTGCTGCAGGGGATTGAACTTGGGAATTCATGCTTGAGAGTCCAATGCTTCATCCACTGTGCCACCTCCTCTCTCCCTCTCCCCTTTCCCACTTGATTTCTGGCTGTCTCTATCCAATAAATAAGTAAAGATAATAATAATAATGAGCCTCATATTTACCTAAGATTTACGTTGTATCACTAGATCCAGAAAAATTATTCTCTGATACTCCATACATAGTAAAAAAAAAAAAAAAAACCTCAAAAGAGTTTTGTAAATGGTAAAACTTAGGGCATGGGTAGATAACATTATAGTTACGCAAAGAGACTCTCATGCCTGAGGCTCCTAAGTCCCAGGTACAATCCCTGCATCACCAAAAGCGGATCAGTGCGCTCTGATATTTAAAAAAGAGAAAGGTATATGCAAAAGTTACATATGCCATTATCAAATAGTACATAGAAAATCTGTAATATAAATCTTACCATTCTAGATGGTTTTCTTCTGTTGATGCACTGGCAGTCAATACTATATAATGCCTGAAGTATTTTCAGTAGCAATGGGGGGGGGAAAAACATTATTTGAGTCTGCTTTTCCATTATTACTATTTCCTTCTAGCAACAAACAAAAAGGCTATATAATATAGGTACAGTTTATCGAAATTATGATTTTCACAAAATTTTAGACCCTACAATGAACAAAACCCCACTATTATAGTCACTATCTACATAATATCAGAACAGACACTCTTATTACTAAGAATTCCTGCTAACTTGTTCTCTATCACACTTGAAATATAAGTGAAAAATGTTACTGGGTGGGGGAAACAACATAAAGGTTATGCAAAAGCCTTTGAAGCCCTGAGGCACTTAGGTCCCAGGTTCAATCCCCAGCATCACCATAAGCCAGAACTGAGCAGTGTTCTGGTCTCTTTCTCTCCACGTCTACTCTTTCTCATTAAAATATTTAAAAAATGTTACTTATCATGCATTAAGTTTAACTATTCTTTCTTTTTCAAACATATAAGAAATGCAAATTTTCAAATACCTGTATTTTTGGAAAAAATTTGGTGGCTCAAGTAGTTTGGACCAATCTGATTTCCCTTGAAGAATTTCATCTGTGACTGCAAGGCCTAAATAAAAAGAAAGTGATTATTTGATTAGTGAGCATACTACCATCTGCTCTATCACCTCATTGACCCCACCCCAGCGCCTCCCTTCTAGAGTTAAAAAAAAAAATTGGGGGGAGTCGGGCTATAGAGCAGCAGGTTAAGTGCAGATGGCGCAAAGCGCAAGGACCGGCGTAAGGATCCCAGTTTGAGCTCTGGATCCCCACCAGCAGGGGAGTTGCTTCACAAGCGGTGAAGCAGGTCTGCAGGTGTCTATGTTTCTCTCCCCTTCTCTGTCTTCCCCCATCTCTCTCCATTTCTCTGTGTCCTATCCAACAACGATGACAACAACAATAACTACAACAATAAAACAAGGGCAACAAAAGGGAATAAATAATTATTTAAAAATTAAAAAAAATTTTTTTTTAATTGCGAGTCAGGCAGTAGCGCGGCGGGTTAAGTGCAAAGCACAAGGACCAGCTTAAGGATTCTGGTTCAAGCTCCCAGCTCCCCACCTGCAGGGGAGTCACTTCACAGGCAGTGAAGCAGGTCTGCAGGTGTCTATCTTTCTCTCCCTCTCTGTCTTCCCCTCCTCTCTCCATTTCTCTCTGTCCTGTCCAACAGTGACGACATCAATAACAACAATAAGAATAACTACAACAATAAAACGAGCAACAAAAGGGAATATTTTTTAAAAATTTAAAGTATTTTCATGTTCTTTCTTGGAACACACTATATTAATTTCAAATATTTGGATTGGCTCCATTTTGGCCTTAAAAACAAACCTGAAAAAATAAATGTTATCACCTGGTTAAAGTGCACATGTTACTATGCATAAGAAGCCAGGTTCAAATCCCCAGTTCCCACCTGTAGGGGAAAGCTTCATTAGTGGTGAAGCAGTGCTGCAGGTTGTCTCTTTCTTCTTCTACCTCCCCCTTCCCTCTCAACTTCTGTCTTTATCCAAAATAAAATAAATCAAATATTTTTTTAAAGACTAAAAAAATAAATACATATTTGAAAATTTTTTCAGAAAAGGCACTTATTATCAATCCAGTATTCAATATAGAATAAAACTACTTTCAAACAAAAGTTCATGAGAATATTTTAAGTGGAACAGGTCCAACAGGTTTACCTTGTTTAAATTCTTCTACCATTACTGTCCGAGTTGATGTGGATACATTATATGTAGAATTCTGTTGTGGGTAGGCAGGGGTGATTATAGGCATGAGATGGTATCTATCTGATGGATTCACCTGTGAAATTAGAAGTAGAATAATAGATCCACTCTATTTTAGTAGTCCTCATTTCATTTCCCCAAAATGCTGAAGAATATAAAACATAAGTTTAAAAATTCCCATTTTCTGACTTCTAAAAAGTACACTTATTTCCCTTCCCTAACTATCTGTTTCAAGTTTAATATGTGAACAGTAATGGCAAGGAAAATTCTGTAGAATTACTTTTCTCCTGAAAAACTGTTAAATTTAGGGTGCATCATATATAATGGTCTTTTAGAAATGAAGAAACACTATCAGAGTTGCAAAACGCATCATCTAGTCCAATGGGTCTCAAAAGGTGACTTCCCCTGTGATAACTCAGAATAATCACTCACTTAAAAAAGGTATTTGCTTTAAATTGTACTTTATGTAAAACTTTTATATACTTCAGCACTTTATTATTAGTAACTGCTTATAATAAGACAGTTTTAAATAATAAATTAAGACATTTTAATTAATATTGCCACTCATCTGATCTTATATGGGTTATTCTTAATATCGTTATTAATACTGGAAACATATATTTCTGAAACAAAAAGGAGAGAATATCTTTACAAACAGTAGAAGGAAGTAGAGAACTATATTTACACAGAAGGATGATAAGTAGAAACAGAAGAAATAATTTAGAAAGATATCCTTTTCCTAAAAGGTTTAATGAAAATTTTGTAAATCACTTACTCGAGGATCCCAAACTGGTAAATTCAAATTGCTTTCTTCTGGTTGTTTCAGCAAAACAGGATTTGGCCATTCCCTAACATGAATAGCACAAATAAACTCACTAGAAGTTACTTGAGAAGCTATATGAAATATTAAAATCATAAAATTATGGGGCTGGGCAGTAGTGAGCATATAATGGGAGAGCACATATACTATGATGCTCAAGGACACTTGTTTAAACCTTTGACCCCCAAATGCAGAGGGAAACCTCATAAATCAGTGAGTGGTGCAGCAGATGTCTCTTTCTCTATTTTCCAGTCTCCTCCCAATTTCTTTCTGTTCTATCAAATGAATGAATGAATGAATGAATGAATGAATGAATGAATGGAAAAATGGCCACCAGGAGCAGTAGATTTATGCAGGCAGTGAACACAAGGGCTAATCCTGGGTGGCAGGGGATACAGAGGAGGAAAGGAATAGATGGAGTAAGTTAAAATCATTAGATTACACTTGTGGTGTATGTTTTGGATATATGATATTTTAAAAAAATGGACAGGGAGGAAATATGTAAAGGAAAACAGCTGCTTATTTAAGAGCAAATACTATTTTTTCCAATTAGCTATAACACATTTATATTTGAAATTTTCATTTCATTTGCTTTTATGGATTTAATTTCAAAGACATTAATAGCATCAGTTAACAGTTACTGAATATAATAACAAATCCAGGCAGTAGCTATACTTCTATTTCACATGATGAAATCTTAAAATAATGTAACAAGCTATTAACTAATAGAGCCCAATTTATGATAATCACTCCCGCTAACTAAAGGTTTACATTTAGACTTCTAGAATAAAGTGCCATCTGGTGTCACCTTATTGCCTCAAACATGGTATTTTTAAACTTAAAAGGAATGCAACATACCAATACAATTCTACGCAAAACTCTTAACTTCTAAGCAAATTTACAATACAGGCAAAGGTTGATAAATGGTGAAAACATGCATAAGTACTTACCACTTGGAAAAAACTAAGAAGAACTTATGAACTAGTGTGGAAGCTGCTGCATTTGGATATAACTGGCAAGTTCTTGCAACCAACATTGCCCAGGAGACACCACCAAGAAATCCTAACATGTTTGAATAAATACCACGTCCTAGAAAAATCAATATATATTTCTTAGTTATTGTTAGAACCCTTTATCCATGACATTCAAAACTAAATAAAAGAATAACTTACTCCTAGAACTCTTCCCCTTGTGAAAACATTAAAATCAACAGTCAAAACTACATGCTAGGTCTAGCCTAATCAATAAACTATAAATTGCTTATCTTATTACTTTGCCCTCTAATATTACCACCACAGTTCCTACATTCTGACTACCTAACTGGGTGATACACTGGAATTTCCCATCTTTTGATAGCTGCGCAAGGTGCAAAGACATTAACAGTATCTATTAAGTATGGAAAAATAAACCTTCCATTAATCATATTCATGGGCATTCAAAATTCAAGTGGGTTATTTCAAAATCTGGATACCTCTCCATTGTAACATTGGTATTTACAGGTTTTTTTTGTTTGTTTCAGTGTTACGTGGGGCCCTGTGTCTGAGCTATTTAACATCTCTGATTGACTTTTTAAGATTAGAGTTTAAGAGAGGGAGAGACATTATAGCATTGAAGCTTCTAGAATCTGAGCCATGTGGCTAGGCACCCTTCGAACTGAGCTATCTCACTAACTCTAATTACTTTTATGACTTTTCAAAGAATCCTAAAAACACTATAATCATATTAGCATCAAACCTAAGATGCCTTCATTATTACATATATCATTTTGTCTCACAAGAGAGATGTTTTTTTAAAAAAAAAAAAAAAAGAAAAATCTCAACTTTAGTTATGTTGAACGTGAAAAAAAAAGCTTCTAAAGAATCCAAAAAGCCTGATATTTAATTAATTTGTACGGAAAGACATGTTCTGTTATCCCTTTATAAAAAATTATCGTTTTTAAATTTTTTAATAGTCATTTATTTATTGTATAGAGATAGTCAAAAACTGAGATGGGGGAGCTGGAGAGGGAGAGAGACATAAGATACCTGAAAAGCCCTACTTGACTACTTGTGAAGCTTTCCCCCTTCAGGTGAGGACTGGGGGCTCTGAACCCAGGCGCTAGAGCATTGTAACAGGAGTGCTCAACTAGGTGCACCACCACCCGGCCCCTACAAATTACATTATCCTGTCTGTATAAGGAATCTGATTCCAAGGAAAGATTCTATTTGCTTATGATCCTTTTAGACATCCAATGTGGTAACCAGAAGTCAGAAATTTAACTTTATTTGAGATGTCATTCAGATATAAGATTCATTCACTGTAATATAAATGACTTTCAGTATGTTCACAAAGCCATACAAGTATCACTGTGATAAATTCTGGGATTTCATTTATTTTAATAAATAAAAACCCTCCTACTTATCTCTAATTCTCCTAAATCCAGTCAACCACAAATCTAATTTACTTTATTACATATGAGAATTTCACATGAACTAATGAGAGACAGAAAGAGGGTGGGTTACAGTCAACAACATTTATACATCTTTCCCATATTTGGGAGCTACTCTCTTCCCTAAATTCAGCTTTCTAGTCCTTTTTCCAGTCATGACATCATCTCCCCAGACAATAAGTTGGGTCCACCTGCATATCAGATGTCAGGCTCAGGGAAAGGGAAAAAAAAAAAAAAGTATATTCATGGGCCCTTTGGAATATGCCTAAAATAGACCTACTAGTTATTTCCAAAATGGAGACCCCAAATCTTCATCTGCAATATTTCAGCCTCTAGGTTTTCATGATTAGTCAACAATGTGTTTGGCTTTATATGTTAATTTTTTTCAGCCACCAGCTTCCAGATGCTACCATGATACCAACCGGACTTCCCTGGACAGACAACCCCACCAATGTGTCCTGGAGCCCCGCTTCCTCAGAGCCCTGCTCCACTAGGGAAAGAGAAAGGCAGGCTGGGAATATGGATACACCTGCCAACACCCATGTTTACCAGGAAAGCAGTTACAGAGGCCAGACCTTCCACCTTCTGCACCCCATAATAACTCTGGGTCCATACTCCTAGAAGGCTAAAGAATAGGAAAGCTCTCAGGGGAGGGGAGGAGATAGGGAGTTCTGGTGATGGGAATTGGGTGGAGTTGTACCCCTCTTATCCTATGGTTTTGTCAGTGTTTCCTTTTTATAAATAAAAATTGAAAAACAAAGAAAGACGATGGGTAAGAAAGTGGGTGGGAGGGAGAAGATAAATGAGGCCATGGGAATAAAACTGGAAGCCTCAGACATGAAACATTCAATGCTCCTCCAGTCAAGACACTACATCTGCCGGAAGACCACTATTTTAGACTATGAAAAACTTGATACCAGACTAAGTACTTAAATGTAGCTAAAAGTAAACAAAATGTGCTGTGCCAGCTCAGGACAGGGCCATTTATAAACCATATCATTTATATAAAATAATGTATTCTAGGTTTCATTAGGAGAGTGTTTTAAAGTAAAAACAAAAATAGAAAAGGTTTGTCACTACAGGCTCTTTGTTTAAAAATCATTAAACACCAACTACAAACTAGGTTCTGCAGGTAATGCAAAAGATAAAGATGAGTAAGATGGTCCTGTTCATAGAGTTCGAAGACCAGTAAGAGTTTTACTCAAGTTCTAACTCATTCTAACCAGTTAGTTGAACCCTAAAATAGGAAGTCAGGAGCTTTTTGTTCTCATCCAAATTAGGAGATAGTGTCACATATCAAAGCACCATTGTAACTGCACCTGAACACTCACTGGACCTCAATTTGCAACAATATCAATCAGGTCACAATTTTCCCTGTTTCTATCACTAGCATTAGAAAATAATCTTTAAAAATAAACGTCAAAGACATGGGATATAGAGGCTAGTAGTGGTGCACAAGTTCAAGTCCCTAGTCTCTAGTGCAGGGGGGGGGGAGCTATGAAGCAGTGCTATATGTGCCTCTCTCCCTATTCCCCACTTCCACCTCTAATTCTGTCTCTATAGATAAAGGAGGAGAAAATAGAATACTTACGTTTTGCCCATAATTTGACTGCTCTTAGGGTGAGTCTAAAAGTTTCTTTATTTGGCACTAAGTGCAAAATTTCATCAGTAACTCTACATCCTGAAAAATATTAAAAAGAGAAAGTTTTTATTATGCAACAATGCCCTTCTAACTTTCAAATGCTAAAAATATTAAATTAGCATTTATTTTCTCTGTATTTGAAACTTATTACTTATATAGGAAATTTTGCTTTTATGGAGTTAAGATGCAAATGAGCCTGAAGTGCATTTAGTTACTGAATATCTGTTTAGCTTTCTTCTATATTTACCTTTACTATTAATCAACTGCCTCAAAGTTACAAAACTGCTACTACTTTAATGTAAACCTTATCCCCAAATACGAAGACTCACTGTTGCATTCTGAAAAGCAGAGTAAAATACAATGATAGTTTTGTTTAAAAGATAATCATAAACAAGGTAGACAGCATAATGGTTATGCAGAGACTATTGTATCTGAGACTCCAAAGTCCCAGGTTCAAACCCCCGCACCACCATAAGCTAGCACTGAGCATTGCTCTGGTTAAAAAAAAAAAAGATATAAATCAGTGGTTCCCAAAAGTTTGGTCTATGGATTCCTGGGAATCCATTTTTATAATACTAAGGTTTTTCTTGCTGTTCACTGTGTTGATATTTGCACTGATGGTACTATAAGCACTGGCAAACCAAATTACTGGTAGCTTAGCAATGAATCAAGACTCTGGCAATAAATCATAGTAGTAGACATATAGCTTGACCACACATATCCATTTTAAAAAGAGGGATGTATGCATATTTGAATATGTTTTAGGTAAACTAATTTTTTTTTCAAATAATTTGTTTTATTTGAAAGACTGTTTGACAGGGGTCAGGAAAGAGTCTTAGCCATACAGCACAGAACTTGAGTTTAGTCTGCAGAACTGCATGGAAATAAGAGAGGCCTGGGAGGTAACACAGGGGCTGTGTTCAGTCCCTAGCACTGACTGTACCTGTGTGAAGCTCCATTTTATTCTCTTTCCATATGCATGTTAATAAATCTTTGAAAGAAGAGATCAGAAGTGGTACTATGTGTGAAGACCTGGATTCAAGACCCAGGTCTTTCATTATATGGGTATGCCTTCAGGGAGGAAGCTTCACAATGTTCTCCCAAGCTCTCCTGTCCCCCTCTTGAAACTTTACAGGAAGGAAGGCAGGCAGGCAGGCAGGCAGGCAGGCAGGCAGGCTTGGCTGGCTGGCTGGCTGGCTGGCTGCCAGGAGCAGTGGAGTGCTGCCGCAGGCACCAAGCACCAGCAGTAGGGTGGTAGGAAAAAAAAAAAAAAAGGAAATGGAAAAAAAAAAGGAAATGGGAAAAAAAGTGGTTCGGGAGGTGGTACAGTGGATAAAGCATCGGATTCTCAAGCATGAGGTCCTGAGTTCAATCTCTGGCAGCACATGTACCAGGGTGATGTCTGGTTCTTTCTCTCTCCTCCTGTGTTTCTCATTAATAAATAAATAAAATCTTTAAAAAAAAATGGAAAAAAAATAGCGGGACCGGATGGTGGCGCACCTTGTTGAGCTCAGGTTACAGTGCTCAAGGACCTGGGGTTCGAGCCCCCGGCTCCCCACCTGCAGAGGAGTCGCTTTGCAGGCGGTGAAGCAGGTCTGCAGGTGTCTTTCTCTCCCTGTCTTCTCTCTCCATTTCTCTCTGTCCTATCCAACAATGACGATGACATCAATAATAATAACTACAACGATAAAACAAGGGCAATAAAAGGGAATAATAAATATTAAAAAATTTAAAAATAAATAAATAAAACAAGCAAGTTCTTCACATTAAGGAAAACATATGAGGGCAATGGGTAGACAGCATAATGGTTATGCAAAGAGACTCTTATGCCTGAGGCTCCAAGTCCCAGGTTCAATTCTCCGTACCACAATCAGCCAGAGCTGAGCAGCACTCTGGTTTAAAAAAAAAAAAAAAAGGAAAACATGACAGAATTTGTTGCCAAATCCCAAATTTAAAAATCAGAATTTTAGGGGCTGGGTGGTGGCACACCTGGTTGAGTGCACATGTTACAATGTACAAGGCCAAGAACATGGGTTTGAGCCTCCAGTCCCATTCCCCACCTGCAGGGGGAAAGCTTTGAGAGTGGTCGCAGATATGTCCGTCTTCCCTCCCTCTCTCTCTCCACCTACCCTCTCAATTTCTGTCTGCTATACAATAAATGAAAATAGGGTGTGAGGGCGATCTGGCTGCGACATCTGTCACCCCACTGATCGCCAGGGTTGATTCGGCTGATCTGGCTGGCTAGGCGGGTGTCCCCTTCCTCCCTCACCGCTCCATGTGCGTCCCTCCCGAAGCTGCGCGCTCGGTCGAAGAGGACGGCTTTCCCCGAATAGAGACGGACCGGTCTTCGGTCGAGGGTATACGAGTAGCTGCGCTCCCCTGCTAGAACCTCCAAACAAGCTCTCAAGGTCCAATAAATGAAAATAAAAAAGTTTTAAAAGACAATTTAAAAAATCAGAATTTTTGACAACTAGGATATATTAAAGTGAGCTTTTAAAATATTTGACTTTTCTGAAGAGGTTGAACAACTATGATTTGATTTTGATATTTTATAATGAAATTTGAGTTAATATTCTGAAGATCGAAATAACTTCATGAATCAGTATCTTCCAAATAATCCAAGCATTCAAAGTTCAAGATGTATCAGATCAGTAGGACTTAACATAATAAGAGTACAAAAATTAACTGACACGGTTTTTTAAAATTCCATATTCTAGTTAACCTTTCTTAAAAAAAAAAAAAAAAAAAGAAAGAAAGAAAGAAAAAAAAGAAAAAATCCCTAAAGAGGGCTGGGGAGAGAACATAATGACTTTCATGCCTAAAATCCTAAGGTCCCAGATTTAATCCTCCACTATAGTCAGAGGTGAGCTGTGCTCTGGCACAAAAATAAACAAACAAACAAACAAAAAAACAAGGAGAATGGCTGCAAATGGCTATGAGGAATCATTGAAGGTGATAATGTTCTGAAATTGGATGGTGATGTCTAGCTCAGTGAATACTAAATACTACTTAATTGTACAACTAAAAAGAATGCATTTTATAGTACATAGTTATCTCATTTTATAGTACATAGTTATAACAGAGCTGCTAAAAAGAAGAAAAGAAAACGTCACTGGGTTGGACATACACATTACTATATGCCAAAGATGCAGGTTCAGGCCTCTCTGGTCCCCACCTGCAAAGGGGGAAAGCTTCACAAGTGAAGCAGTGTTGCAGGTGCACCTGTTTTGCCATGCAAACAACCCAGGTTCAAGCCTTTGTTCTCACTGCACTAGTAGAAGCATCCTCATTCTGTGGTATTTCTTCCCCTTCCCCCAACCCCCTACCTGGAAGGAAATAAGGAAAGAGGAATGAATGAAGGGAGGGAGAAGACAGTGAGACAGAGAAAGGAAAACCAAAAATTACTGATTCAGAACAGTAAAACCCATTTCCAATTACATATTTTTAAAAGGCTAAATTTTCTTCCTTTTGTGGTACTCCGATGTGGTGATTGAATGTGCAAACCCAGGTCCTTGTGCATAGTAAAGTGTGAGCTCTACCAGGAAAGCCACCCCCCACAGAAGACTTTATTTCAATCAACATAACATAGTATGAGATTGAGAAATGAGAATCTACTGTCTTCTATTACATTTCTACTATAACTATTGAAAGATATAGGACACATATACAGAAGCTGTTTGGGGTCCTCAATTTCTCGAGGGTAAGGGGGTCCCGAGACCATTTAAGAACCACTATTAAAAATGTAACAATCTGTGTTTTGTAAGACACTAAAATATGGTCAATTATTTTTATACAAACAAAAATACATCACTTAAAAGCGAATTTAGTTAAATCCCTTAAAAAACAAAAGTTCATTATTAAATGTTCTTCAAGATCTCTGTGTAATTGTTTTCAAGTTTGTTATCAGGGACTTCATTTTAGCTTACCATTTAGGCTGCGAATACATCTTATATCAAGGCTTCTCAGTCGAGAGTCATCTCTTAGATCTAAATTATCTGATACAGTTTGTATTGCCAGTCTTGCAAAGACCAAATCAATCTTTAAGAAGGATCCAAAAAGGGGGGGGGAGAACAAAGCAAAAACGTTACTTTTTCTTCTAATCCATTTCCCCATCTCCACTTCAAAAAAGACAAAACTGTCAGTGCACTTTTAGATAAAGATGGCAGATCCAACTTACATTTACATTCATTCCCTCCTGAACCCCATTAAAATGATAGTAAAATTTTTGCTTAAAAAGGCATATGCCAATAGGACAAAGTAAAGGCAATTAAAGAGATCTAGTATACAAATGTTAGGGTACAGAGAAAAGAAAACAAGGGGCCAGGCAATGGCACACCTGGTTGAGTGTACATGTTACAATGTGCAAGGGACAGGGTTCAAACCCACAGCCCCCACCTGCAGGGGAAAAGTATTGCAAGTGGGGAAGCAAGGCTGCAGTTGTCTCTCTCCCTCTCGATCTTCCCCTACTCTCTAATTTCTGGCTGTCTCTAACCAATAAAAATAATAAAGGGGGAAAATGCTAAAATTAAAAAAAATTCAATTTGCAGAACTGAAGAACAGGTGTTTCCAAGCTTAAATGCAATTTATCATTTCTTTGCCGCCAAAGCTCACTGGTGTTTTGTGCCTGCACAATTCTACCATTCCCAAGATGGTGAGTTTTCCCCCTTTTTCAGATAGAAAGGAAAGGGGAGGGGGAGGAGGAGAGAGGAAAAGGGGAAGGGGGAGAGATACCATATTACTGTTTAACCACTCATAAAGCTTCCCTTCCTCTTTGGTGTGGTGCTCCCATGTGGTGACAGAAAGCTCAAACCCAGGTCCTTGTGCATAGTAAAGTGTGAGCTCTACCAGAAGAGTCACCCCCTGCCCCCGAGAACTAGAGCACCACTCAGGTTATGTGCTTCCTGGACCACACACTTGAGACTCTGATACTTTATCCTTTTACCACCTTCCAAACTGTCAAGAGTAGATAGCATAGGTTATTTACTTGTAAAAGGAACAGACACAGGAGCAGGGAGATAGTGCATAGATAATGCACCAGATATTTGTGTCTGAGGCCCCAGAAGTCCTCAATCCCTGACACTAAAATCTGCCAAAACTGAGCAATTCTGGTCTCTCTCTCCCTCACCCTCTCCCCTTGCCCCCTACATAAGAGGCCTCTGGGAGGTAGTGTAGTGGCTAGAGTCCCAAGTTTGATCTCTGATATTGCATGTGTCAGAGTGATACTCTCGTGTTTCTTCTCCCTGTCTCTCTCACTAATAAACACACCATCTTTGGTGAGCAAAAAGGCGTATCAAAATACAGTATCATAAAGCTTACAACTATAAAGACTTGGGGGAAAAAAAACACTCAAGTTTCTACTGAGACAAACCAGGTCCTCGTACAATCAAAACAGCATCACGCATTCTTTTTTTTTTTTTTTTTTTGCCTCCAGGGTTATCACTGGGGCTCAGTGCCTATACTATGAATACACTGCTCCTAGAAGTCATTTTTTTCCTGGTTTTTTTTTTTTCTTTTAATTTTTAACTTTAAACATGGACCAGTCAACGTCCATGTTCAGCGGGGAAGCAATTAAAGAAGCCAGACCTTCCACCTTCTACAACCCACAATGACCCTGGGTCCATGCTCCCAGAGGGATAGAGAATGGGAAAGCTATCAGGGGAGGGGATGGGATATGGAGATTGGGTGGTGGGCATTGTGTGGAGTTGTACCCCTCCTACCCTATGGTTTTGTTAATTTATCCTTTCTTAAATAAAAAGTGAATTAAAAAAATATTATTGAATAGGACAGAGAGAAATTGAAAGAGAAGAGTGAAAGATAGAGATGGGAGAAGTGGGTAAAAAAAGCA
Source organism: Erinaceus europaeus (assembly GCF_950295315.1). NCBI lineage: Eukaryota > Metazoa > Chordata > Mammalia > Eulipotyphla > Erinaceidae > Erinaceus > Erinaceus europaeus. Next base: position 55,784,792 of record NC_080164.1, read on the forward strand.
ATGGTTATGCAAAGAGACTCTCATGCCTGAGTCTCCAACATACCCAGGTTCAATCCCCCACACCACCATAAACTTGAGCTGAGCAGTGCTCTGGTTAAAAAAAAAAGAGGGGGGGGAAGCACACGTGGCGCAAAGCACAATGACCAGCGGAAGGATCCTGGTTCGAGCCCCTGGCTCCCCACCTGCAGGGGGGTTGCTTCACAGGCGGTGAAACAGGTCTGCAGATGTCTGTCTTTTTCTCCACCCTGTCTTCCCCTACTCTCTCCATTTCTCTGTTCTCCCAATAATGAAGACATCAAGAACAACAATAATAACTATAACAATAAAACAAGGGCAACAAGAGACTAAATAAATATTTAAAAAAAGACTATTTTTTTAAAAGGGGGGGAGAAAGACAGACACTTGCAGACCTACTTCACCGCTTGTGAAGTGACACCCCTGCAGGTGGGGATTCTGGGGGGCTTGAACAGGGATCCTTGTGCTTCATATGTGCTTAACTCGTTGCACCACAGCCTGGCCCCCAGGATCACACATTTCTCAATACAGCATAAGACACTAGAACATAATGAAGCAAAGCCTTCAAAATTCTGAAAGTCATTATTTTCCACTTAGAGCTCTATTCTTAGTGACTTAGTGTCAGGACAGAATACAGTTCTAGATATACAAGATCACAAAATTTATGCTTTCTCTCAGGAAGCTACTGAAGTTTCATTAAAATGAAAGTAGTAAATGAAAAGAAACTTAGGAGTTGAAAGATAGCTCTCTAGGCAGAGGGTTCAATATATCAGCATACAAAGGGGAAGAGCTTCATGAGCAGTGGAATGGTGCTATGGGTGACTCCTCTCTACCTTTCTCCCTCTCCTTCTCCGAAGGGGGGGGGGGGGGGAGGAAAAGGAGTCCACTAGGAGTGGTGGAATCTTGAAAGGTGGGAAGCAAAGAAATATAATTATAGTAAGGAAAAGTTGGGTGGGGTAGATAGCATAATGTAAAAAGACTCTCATGCCCGAGGCTCCAAAGTCCCAGGTTCAACTCCCTGAACCATCAGAAACCAACTGAGCAGTGGTCTGGAAATGAGTAAATAAATAAATAAAATTAGATTCTCTCTTTCATCCTCAAGATGAGATAGGTAGGCTCATATATATATATATATATATATATATATATATATATATATATATATATATAGTCCAAAACAGAATTCAATGGTAAATAGAGCAAGTATGAAGATTCAGTGTGATACCCCCCTCCCCCACAGAGAAATTAATAGGGACAGAATATCTGAAGCATCTAAACCCAAAGATTTAGGAAAATGGAAGAGAATAGGTCTGAGTAAATGTAAAACTCAAGCACACAAAACAATTATTAACTCCCAAGAAACAAAATGTCACATAACAAAGAATGGTATACATTTTGCATTTAGTTCTAAACACTATTTATACTATGATAATAATGTAAAATACTTGAATAATTCTATCCAAAGTTATAAAGAGATTATGGGAATAAGAAAAGTGTGTACAGGGGCTGGGTGGTGGTGCACTTGGTCAAGTGTACATGTTACCATGTATATGTTACCCAGGTTCAAGACCTCATTTCCTACCTGCAAGGGGGAAGCTTCATCAGTGATGAAGCAGTGCTGGTGTCTTTCTCTCCCCCTCTCTATCTCCTCCTTCCATCTCAGTTTCTGTCTCTATCCAATAAATGAGTAATTAAATAAAATACTAAAAAAGCAAATTATGTATAAAAATCAGGGGACTAAGATTTGGAGACTGGCCAAATGTCATATGTCAAATGAGTATCTAAAAAAAACTATGATGGTCCAAGAGGTGGCGTATTGTATTGTCAACCATGAGGTCCTGAGTTCAATCCCCGGCAGCACATGTAACAGAGTGATGTCTGGTTCTTTCTCTCCTATCTTACTCATGAATAAATAAATAAATTATTAAAAAAAAAAAAACAACTATGGTATATATACCTGATGAAATACTACTCAGTTGTTAAAAACTGAAGTCATTTCCTTTGCATCATCTTAGATAGAACTTGAAAATATCATCTTAAGCAAATTAAGTCAAAGGGAGAACAAATAATTAATGATCTCACTTATAAATGGACTTAATATACACGCACAGGGAGGGAGAATGAAAAGTAAAATGTGTAGACAAGGTGTACTGCATTAAAAAGACTCTGGGATGGTGGGAGAGGGAGGAGTGAAAGAGAACTTTGGGGGTTCTGGTGCATAATGAAACTGCATCCATGTGTCAAACCCTCAAAAGTATGGAGCTTGGGTCATTTTTTTCTGGTAAGAAAGTCAAGAGAAGGATAGGTAGACAGCATAATGGTTATGCAAAAGACCCTCATGCCTAAAGCACTAGGCTCCTGGTTCAATCGCCAGTACCACCACAAGCCACACCTGAGCAGTGCTTTGGTCTTTCTCTGTGTCTTCCTTTCTGTATCTCTCTTTCACTAAAATAAATAAAGACACAGAAGTGAATAAAGTGAAAGACTAAGTCCTGAAGAGATAGTTCACCCACTACGGTATATATCTTGCCAAGCACATAGCCTAGACTTGAGACTCAGCACCAGGTGAAAGTACCATGGTATGAGGAAGCACCAGTGCATAATATCTCTCTCTCTTTCTGAATAATAGTTGAACAATAGTAATTATAGTGGTTGTTGCTGTTACTGGTTGGGATCAGTAATTATCATGCATGTGAAAGACCTCTGCTCCACAAGAAAAAAAAAATCATTTAATTTGAAATACATGTCTATGTAAGTCTAATATTTTTAAAACTGAAAGAAAAGCAGTTCAATTGTGAAGTAGGAAAAATACTAAAGACTTACCTCAATACCATCAAATTCAAATTTTATAACAGGTACAAAGGCATCTTCTACAGCCTACAAAAGAGGAAAACAATAATTACATAAGATCTTATTCTTAATCTACCCTTTCTGTCAATAATGTAAATTGTTTGAGAACTATATTTCAACCCAAGGTGAAAAATAAAATGTTTTATATTATAGATAAGGACTATACTTTGTAATATATACACAAAATATCTAGTGATGATAGTCATCTAGCAGGAAGAACTGCTAATACCTGTGTACCTATTATTGCTTGGGCTTCAAATGAAAACTGAGTAGTTCTAATTTAGTGTCAGATGTTAAAATATAAATTGATGGCTAGGGTAGAGAAGATAGTGTAATGGTTATGCAAAGAGACTCTCATGTCTAAGGCTCCAATGTGCCAGGTTCAAACCCCCCCACACCACCATAAGCCAGAGGTAAGTAGTGCTCTAGGAAGAAAATGAAACAACAACAACAACAAAAACAAACACCATTTGCCAGGGCTGAGCAATGCTCTGGTAAAAATAATAATTTAAATAAACATGTAAATAAACTGATGGCTAACCTGTCAAAAGACAAAATCTGTCAATATGGTTTAGATTAATTTAGTAGAAATGGCTTTATGAACTTCCTCTAATACGCCAATCCCATCAAATTCTCGATTGTCTCCATTCCCAGACATCAAAATATTATACAGCTTTTTAAATTTTTTTAAATTTTCCCTTTTGTTGCCCTTGTTTTATTGTTATAATTATTACTGTTGTTGCTGATGTCATCATTGTTGAATAGGACACATTCAAAATATCAAATATGAATCTTTTTTTAACCAAAGCACTGCTCAGCTCAGGTTTATGGTGGTGTGGGGGAATGAACTTGGCACTTCAAAGCCTCAGACATGAAAGTCTCTTTGCATAACCATTATGCTATCTACCTCCACCCTCAAAAAAATAAAATATTACAGCATACTTACCCTTAAATTTCTAATTCCATCTTGATGTTTTAATTTTTCAAAAAACGACTGAAAGAAATCAGATCTTTCCACATGTCTTGGAGCCACACAAAGTGCATCAATGTCAGCCCCTACAAATAAAGTATGTATTAACTACAATATACTAAATATGTATATTAGTTGAAATATATGCAGGCATGTATGAGTGCAAATACTGTTGACAACGATTAGCTAAATAGTGAAATAATAGGATTCTTTTTCCTTCTGTATTTTCTAACAGTAAACAACAAATAGGAGTTACTCAAAGTTCTTATCATAGAAAAATAGTTACCTTTTGTGTGCACACCAAGTCTATAGGATCCAAATGTGAAAATTTTACCACCAACAGTAGCCACAACAGAAGGTGGGAGGTTCTAAAATAAAAAACAAACATATATATCCAATTGGATAAAGTACTGTGTCACCTCTTAACCAACCCCACCTCCTTTTTGTCAGGTTAGGAGCACATGTTAATATATGCAAAGACCCAGGTTTGAGCCTCCACCTCCACCTGCAGTAGGAGCTTCTTGAGTAGTGAAGCAGGTCTGCAGGTGTTTCTTCCTCTCTATTCCCCACCCCCAAACATAAATACCTCTCTGTCCTATCAAGTATAATAGAAAGGGATAGAGAGTTGAGGAAAAAACAGCTGCCCTAAGCAGTGGATTTGTAGTGCTGGAACAAAGCCCCAATAAGAATCCTAGTGGCAAAAGGGGGGAGAGGCGGAGGGGCAGGGGCAGGGGCGGGCGCAGGAGCAGGTGGTGGCATTAACTGGTAGAGTGCACATTATAATATGCAAGGATCCATGTTTGAGCCCTGGATCCCCACCTATAGGGGTAGAAAATTTCACAAGAAGTGAAGCAGTACTGCAGGAGTCTCCCTTTCTCCCTATTCCCATTCCCTCTCAATTTTTCTGTCTCTATAAAAATAAAATAATAAAGTCTAATGAAAAACTTTTTTATATTGAGGGCTTGTAAACATCTATGTTTTAGGAGCTGATAGTCATGCAAGTAACAAAATATTACATAACAAGAATCGGGGTGGGAGGTATGTGTACCTGATTAAGTACACACAAAGACCCAGGGAAGGATTTGGGTTCAAGCCCCCACTCCCCACCCACAGGGGTTCCACTTTACAAGTGAAGTAGGTCTGTATGCAGGTTTCTATCTCCCTTCCTATTTTCCCCTCTCAATTTCTCTCTGTCCTATAAAATAGAAAAAAAATGATCACCAGGAGCAGCACCGAGCCTCAGTGATATACTTGAAGGCAAAAAAAAAAAAGGGAAATTGGGCTGGGAATACTTTCATGCCTGAGGCTTCACAACCATCATAATAAGAACTGAGCAGTGCTCTGATGTAAATAAATTACACATATTTTTAAAAGAAACTGGGCTGGGAAGATAGCAGTAGTTGCATTGTATCAGACTTTCATGCCTAATGCCCAGAGGTTCTAAGTTCAATCCCCAGCACCAATACAAAGCCAGAGTTGAATTATGCTAATCTTTTCTAGGGAAAGGAAGCAAATTTGTTTAAAAATAAAGAAGCTATACAGCCTGATCAATAAGTGACAGTATTATGATGCAAAAGTCAAGAAATGATAGTAAGTTAAAAGAAACTGGATGGCAGAAGACTCAATTCTATTCAAGTCCCACAGTGCCAACAAAATAACTTGCTCTGATAAGTGTGCTGTTTTGCCATTCAAACCTCTTCCTGCCTTGCACAAAGGCAGGCCCATTTGTCAGATGGGATATTTCACTAAGTCTGAAATCTATCTTTTTAGATAAAATCTCCTGATATTTAAATTTTGTTCCATTAAAAATGACCAAGCCAAGACATTATGTGTAATTATAGGCAGACAATGGCCATCTTTGTGGAGAAGTTTATCTATTTTGAGACTCAGGTGTTAAACCTGTTTACTACCAATCCAAATTTCAGTGTATTTCACATTATTCTCAATCCTTGCATATTACCAAGATTAATGACCATGACATAATTAAAGTATGAATTCAAAGGAGTTTAGTCTTACCTTACTCTCACTGACATCAGAAATCCATTCTTTTACTAAAGTGTTCAATTTGCCAAGAACAACCAGCCTATAAAAAAAATGCAGTAAATTAAAAAAAAAAAAAAAAAGGTACAGTCCAAAATGTACAGGTCCAAAAAGGGTGACAGAGGATGTAGTGGCATTATATTATTATGTGGAAAACTGAGAAATGTTATGCATGTACAAACTATTGTATTTACTGACAAATGTAAAACATCAATTCCCCCAATAAAGAAATTACAAAAAACAAATAAAAATTAAAAATGGTATTTTAAAAAACAATTAAACATATAAGCAGTACCTTTGCATTGGTGCTAGGGTAAACACATAAATGTAGTAATATTTTGACTTTTGATCTACATAGTTTCAAAATTCAAAAAGCCTAATAAAATAAAAATCACCTTCAATAAGGCTTCAGTAGACCAACTGAATTGCCAGCTTTCTTGATTTTAGGATGGAACATTATTTCAGTGTGGTAATAATAGCCATTAACATTTTCACTGCCAATAATGGTAGATCTTTAGATAATTACAACATTTTTTTCACTCTGGCATATATGATGCCAGGGATCAAATTTGGGACCTTGGGCTTGAGAATCTAACACTTTATTTGCTGCACCAACTTACAGGTCACTATTAGCTAATTTTTTGAACTATTACTTAATATAATCAATTTGACATTAAAAAAAGATTTGCAACCAATGGCATACCTACATCCTACTTAAAAGGGGGTAGGGGTTGGGTGGTAGCCCAGCGGATTAAGCACACATGGCTCCAAGCACAAGGACCAGTGTAAGGACCCCGGTTTGAGCCCTGGCTCCCCACCTACAGGGGAGTCACTCCACAGGCAGTGAAGCAGGTCTGCAGGTGTCTCTCTTTCTCTCCCCCTCTGTCTTCCTCTCCTCTCTCCATTTCTCTCTGACCTATCCAACAACGATGACATCAATAACAACAACTACAATAAAACAAGGGCAACAAAAGGGAATAAATAAACATTAAAAAAAGAAGGAGCAAGGGTAGACAGCATAATAGTTATGCAAAGAGATTCTCAAGTCTGAAGCTCCTAGGGGATGGGATACGGAGTTCTGGTGGTGGGAATTGTGTGGAGTTGTACCCCTCTTATCCTATGGTTTTGTCAGTGTTTCCTTTTTATAAATAAAAGGAAAAAAAAAGTCTGAGGCTCCAATGTCCCAGGTTCAATCCCTTGTTGCACCAGAAGCCAGGGCTGATCAGTGCTCTGGTTGAGAGAGAGAGAGAAAAGAGAGACAGGAAAAAAGAAAGAGACAGAGAAAGAGATGCTTAAGCCTGAGGCTCCAATCTGAAGATCCAGGTTCAGTTCCCTGCAACACCATAAGCCAGAGCTAAGTAATGCTCTGGTAAAAAAAATAAATAAGTAAATTTTAAGCATCTCAAAGATAACACATGAAAAGCTGACATTCCCATCTGTTCAAACTCACTTCTTCCTCAGCCTCCCACAGGTAATAGAATTCCATTCTTCAAGGTGCTGAGGATAAAAACTATGTATGGCATCATCCTTAACTTCTCTCTTATCTAGAATTCTTTCACTTATCACTTCTACTGCCATTCCATCCACCAGTTCCAGTCATCATCATTTCCTCCCTAAGTTACTGTAGCAACCTCCTAACTACTTTCTTAACTTCTGCCCTTGATCCTCAACTATTAATAAAGTAGCCAGCATTAAAACATGAGTAAAAAATAGGAAAACTCTGGGCTGAGTGGTGGTGCACCTGGTTGAGCACACATGTTACAGTGTGCAAGAACCCAGCTTCAAGCCCCCAGTCCCCAGCTGCAGGGGGAAAGCTTCACAAGTGGTGAAGCAGTGCTGCAGGTGTCTCTCTGTCTCTCACCCTCTCTACCCCTCCCCTTCCCTTTCGATTTCTATCTGTATCCAACAAATAAATAAAATTTAAAAAAAAAATAGGAAAGCTTCCAATGAAGGGGGTGGGAAGGAGAACTCTGGTGGTGAGAATTGTGTGGAACTATACCCCTCTTATCCAATGGACTTGTTCATAATTAAATTTTTTTAAAAAAGAGTAGATCATGTAAGTCTTCTGCTCAAATCCCTAACTGCTTCCCGTTTTAAAGTAAAAATCATGATATTCAAAAACCTTATAAGGCTCTAAGTAACTTTATCCTCCAAGGCAATATTCTGTATATTCATTGCTTTAGAAATTCTGGATATGGGCAGGTGGTTGGGGGGGGAGGAGTAGACAGCATTATGGTTATGCAAACAGACTCTCATGTCTGAGGCTCCAAAGTCCCAGGTTCAATCCTCCTCAACACTACATAAACCAGAGCTGAGCAATGCTCTGGTAAAGAAGAAGAAAAAAAAAAAAAAAAGAAAAGAAAAAAATAGAAATTCAGGTTACCTGTAATGTTATTATTATTTAAATACATCATTTAAGTGGCGCAGGAAGTAGCACAGTGACTAGAGGAACAGACCTACAAGCATGAAGTTACAAGTTTAATCCCTGGCATCAAAGTGCTAGAGTGATGCTCTGATTCTCTCTCTTGCTCTCATTAATAAACAACAGAACTGAGCTCAGCCAGGTTCAAGCCACTGATCTCCACTGACAGGAGGGAAGCTTCATAAGCAGAGAAAGCAGTGCTTCAGGTGTTTCTCTCTCTTCCCTCCCTCTTCTGACAATTTCTCTGTTCTATCATATAAAAATAAAATTGTGAGTCGGGTGGTAGTGTAGCGGGTTAAGTGCTCGTGGCGCAAAGCACAAGGACCAGCGAAGGATTCCGGTTCGAGCCCCCGGCTCCCCACCTGCAGGGGAGTCGCTTCACAGGCAGTGAAACAGGTCTGCAGGCGTCTTTCTCCTCTCTGTCTTCTCCTCCTCTCTCCATTTCTCTCTGTCCTATTCAACAATGATGACAACAATAATAACTACAACAATAAAACAACAAGGGCAACAAAAGGGAATAAATAAAAATAAATAATATTAAAGTTTTGTGGCTAGGAGGTGGCACTGTGAATAAAGCATTAGACTCAGGTATGAAGTCCACAGTTCTATCTCCAGCATAACATATTCCAGAGTGGCTCTAGTTTTCTCTTCTCCTAGCGCTCTTATAAATAAATTTAAAAATAAATGGTGCTCACTTCAGCAGCACATATACTAAATTTAAATTAAATTAAAAAAAAAAAGAGTAGATCATGTAAGTCTTCTAAAATAGGAAGAAAGCAAAGATTAGCATGGCCCCTGTGCAAAGATGACATATTTGTGAAGCATCCCATATTTTTCAAAATGGTCTTTTTGTGGGGAGGATGGGCATGCGGTGGCACACTTAGTTAAGTGCACACACTACAGTGTACAAGGACCCAGGTTCAAGCCCCTGGTCCCCACCTACAGGGGGAAAGCTTCACAAATGGTGAAACAGGGCTGCAAGTATGTCTCTGTCTATCTCTCTCCCCTCAATTTCTCTATCTTTATCCAATAATAAATAAAAATAAAAGATTTTTATTTTTTAAGTACTTTTATTTATTTTGGATAGAGACAGAGAGAAATTGAGAAGGGAGAGAGACAGAGAAAGGCCGAGAAAGAGAAGCACTTGCAGCTCTGCTTAACCAATCCTAACCTGCAGGTGGGGACTGGGGTGGTTAAATCACTACATTGTACTGTGTGTACTCAATGTAACTAAAAAATAACAAATCTTAAAAATATTTGTGTACATAGCAGGTACACTCTCCTACCTCAGGTCTTCTACCTAAAATGTTCTTCCCTCACTCAAGTATACATGTAACTCTCTCCATCACTTTAATAATTTCCCTAAAGTCCTTCTCAATGAGGCCTTTACTTAAAATTTCTACTCTTCCCAGCTGTTTTTCTCAGCAGTTGTTATACATAGCATTGTGTTAATCTCTTCCCCCTAAAGTCCACCTAAAATGTAGGCTTTAGAAAGTCTAAGATTTTTCTTTTTGTCATTTTTATATTCCTAGGCATTAATTCTGTAGGTACTATACATTTGTAGAACAACTAAATAATGTACTATAAAATGTTTTTTCAATTTTAAAGAACATACCTGTGGTTCAATTCTTCCTCATCTTCAAACACTCCAAATGGTTTCATGGCATCAATTAACTTTTGTGTATAAATATGATCAATTTCCTTAGGACATGCCAAGCTAATCGGAGAGGTAATTCCATAATGTTTTTGTGGATTCTGGCTGTCCAGCACAGTGTTTCTATTAAAAAGAAAAAATATGAAAAGTCTCATAGGATACATTTAGTCTTTATTCAGTCATATTAAGCCAGCTACTATAAAAGGTTAGTAACAGGAGTCAAGGAAGGACTTTGTTTATTAGGAATAAAAAGACAGTAGTATGTTTATTTTGATGAAATATTATTCTTATTGCCTCCCAGTTTTCATGACTAGATTGTCTTTTAAAGCCTAAACCAGCATACGCTGACATCAGGACCACTATGCCAGTACCACTTAGCTCAAATGTAAAGAGTTTAAATGAGAGCTAGGCAAAGGCCACCTCCACTATACCTTGCAGACTCAAGTCAAGCATCATCTGCATTTGAATCTTTGAAAAGCAGTCAACAAATTGAAAGAAAGTGTTAGGTTAAAACAATGACTTTCTTCCCTCAGGAAAGCAAAAATAACCCACTAGAATGTTCTTTTTAAAAGATCCCGGTTCAAGCCTCTGGCTCCCCACAAGTGGTGAAGAAGGTCTGCAGGTGTCTTTCTCTCCCCCTCTCTCTGTCTTCCCCTCCTCTCCCCATTTCTCTGTCCTATCCAACAATGATAACAAGAATAACTACAATAATAAGAAACAAGGGCAACAAAAAAGAATAAATAAGTATTTTAAAAAAGAAAAGAATGTTCTTTTTAAAAAAAATTGGGGATCAGACAGTAGCACAGCGGGTTAAGCGCACAAGGTGCAAAGATTAAGGACTGGTGTAAGTATCCCAGTTCAAGCCCCCGGCTCCCCACCTGCAAGGAGGGTAACTTCACAGGCAGTGAAGCAGGTCTGCAGGTGTCTGTCTTTCTCCCTCCCCCCACCCCCCTGATTTCTCTCTGTCCCATCCAATAAAATGGAAAAAATGGCCACCAAGAGCAGTGGATTTATAGTGCCTGCACTATAAGCCCGTGATAACCCTGGACACACACACAAATCACAACTGGGGTTGTCCTTACAGAATCCATGTTGAGGGTTGGGGAGATGGCATAATGGTTATGTAAAAGACTCTCATGCCTGAAGCTCTGAGGTATCAGGTTCAATCCCTGCACCACCATAAGCCAGAGTTGAGCTCTGGTATTTGTCTCATTAAAATAAATAATAAATAAATAAAACCATGTTGAAATACCTGAGTAAGAGTTTTACAGCCCTAACATTCTGTGTGTGAATCTAGACATTATTTTCATTTAGGCTGCTACCCAGACCATTTTCACACTGAAAAATGATTCAGCTCTTGGGCTGGGGAGATAGCATAATGGTTATGCAAAAAGACACTCATGCCTGAGGCTCCAAGGTCCCAGATTCAATTCCCCTCTCCATCCCCCATAAGCCAGAGCTCAGCAGTGCTCTAGCTAAAAAAAAAAAAAAAAAAAAAAAAACCAATTTATTTACTTGTTGGACAGAGACAGAAATCAAGAGGGAAAGGGGAGATAGACAGAGAGGCACCTGCAGCACTGCTTCACCACTGCAAAGCTTTCCCCTGCAGGTGGGTCCAGGGACTCAAACCTGGGTCCTTGTGCATTGGAACATGTGTACTCAACCAGGTGTGCCATCGCCCACCCTCTAAAATCCAATTCTTTACACTAAATGGCAGCCTTTTATGGACTACAATGTAAGCCAGCTTCCAAAGACCCTAATAAACAGGAAATTACTTCTTATTTATTTATTTTTTTACCAGAGCACTGCTCAGCTCTGGTTTGTGGTGGTGGTGGGGGGGGGGGGGGGAAGAAGGAAGATTCAAGCTGGAGCTTTGGAGCCTCAGGCATAAGAGTCTCTTTGCATAACCATTATGCTAACCACCCCCCATCAGGAAATTATTACTGGATCAAAAATGAAGTTTAGGGCAGAGGAGACTTCAAAGAAACTCATACTTGAGGCTCCAAGGTCCAATCCTCTGCACTACCATAAGCCAGAGCTAAGCAGTGCTCTGATTAAAAAAAAAAAAAAAGATGCATCAGGATCCCTGTTTGAGCCCCCAACTCTCCAACTGCAGGGAGTCGCTTCACAAGTGGTGAAGCAGGTCTACAGGTGTCTCTCTTTCTCTCCCCTCTGTCTTCCCCTCTTCTCTCCATTTCTCTCTGTCCTATCCAACAACAACAATATCAATAACAACAATAACTACAACAATAAAACAAGGGCAGCAAAAAGGGAATAAATATAATATATATATATATATTTAAAAAAAATGTAAAGTAAGAACATACAATAACTAGTGCTATTATCTGTCATCACCATTCTTTCATGAAAGATCATGAGTCAGAATCGCAAAGAGTATTTTTAAATGAGTAAACTAGCCCTGCAAATGATAACACAAAAACATGGTAGTATTTCTGAATTTTAACTATTCAAAATATTGACTTATCACTAAGTTCATGTAGTAAGGGATATTCTTTCGTTATTAACAATACCATTAAGTAAGGAAGGACGATCAAATAGAAGACAAAATAGTCTACATGGTGACTGGGGAAAGAGCTCAACAAATACAGGTCTTACACGACTGAGTATCAGGGTCAGATGACTGACACTGTGCTGGGTAATGCTCTGGTTTCTCTTTCTCATGAAATAAATCTTATAGAAGGAAAAAAAAAAAAAAGGCCTATACAGTACCTTCCAGAATGACTCAAGCAAACAAAAGAAACATTAATACCAGTGACTCCTAACATCTTTCCTATTTTTTTCTTTGTAGAAAACGTATTTAAGGGTGGGGGTAAACAGCATAATGGTCAGGCAAAGAAACTCATGCCTGAGGCTCCAAAGTCCCAGGTTCAATCCCTGCACCACCATAAACCAGAGCTAATCAGTGCTCTGGTAAAAATTTAAAAAATAAACACATAAATAAAAAATAAAAATTGTTTAAGATACAGTTTCTTTAATTTTTTACCTCTAAGAGAGTGATGTTTTGTTATTTATTGTTTATGTGTGTGTATGGTAAAGGATGGAACAAACTGATTATGTATAACCACCCAACTGGAACTGACTAAGCAACATTTCTAAACTCCCAAACTCCAGAGCATTCCAACACCGATTTCCCCTTCCATCACTGTGTAAACGTACAATAACGAAGGTCGCTGGTTCCATGTTTATTATCTGCATGCCTAGGAGGGAATAGCTATCAAGAATTCTATGAACACTAAAATTCCAAATTTATGGATCTGAATCACCTTCATCTAGGTGGGCAAGCAAGACGGAGCTGGGAAACTGTGTTCATGTGCAAACAGCTGTGATGTAAACCTTTTAACTCCTCAATAAAATTTAAAAAAATATAAAAAAAACCTTTGAAACCAGTTCTATCCCCTGCACCTCAAGAAGCCAGAGCTGAGCAGTGCTCTGGTGTGTGTGTCTATCTGCCTCTACCTCGCTCATTACAATAGTAACAACCAACGTCACTAACCTGAGTTGCATCCTTACAATGAAATACAATACAGTCGTTAAAGTGGACGTAGTAAGTTTGGAAACATTAACAAGGGCAAAGCTCAGAGTTAACTATGTTGCCTTAAAAAGAAAGCGGCGTAAAATGGCAAAAGTGATACCAGTCGCATGATGCTTAAAAAACAAAACAATGCCAGTTAGCACGGATACCTCTGTAGTAATAACAGTCCGTGCGTAGCAATAATGTCACCTCGCCATACAACATGTGTAGTAATAACGTCATGTAGTAATAACACTCCATATGTAGTAGTTGACATTTAAAAATGCTGCAGTGATAAACATCAAACTCAGGAAAAAGTGGGAAGCCCGGGGGTGTGTGTGTGTTTGTGTGTGTGTGCTGAAAGGGACCTGAGGAGAGATTAGAGAAAGGTATCTGAAAGGCTGAATTCCTTGCAAGTGGAGCTGTGTTCACACCGCCGGCTGTGCTTTGGGGTAGATGGTCAGCGACTACGCAACCGATGTTTTGCTAATTCTCAGCTGGGTTTTTTTTTTCCCGGTTTGTTTAAATTACTCCATTAACAGACGCCCCCCAAATCACGGTAACTACAAATCTTGCCACGTACAGAAGAAACCGTTTCCTGACTTGGAGGAGGGAGAGTGAGCAGAAGGTCCGGTCTGGGGAGCCCGTGGGTTCGAGACCTCCTCACTCTGCGTCCGCGGGGAGCCCGGGGGGTGGTGGGTTCGGGGACCCACACACACACCCACACCCACACCCCCACCCGACCTGCAGACAGCCGGCCGGGGAGAGAGGACAGGGGAGGGCGGACGGTGAGGGAGGGGAGGCTGTCTGCGCCAATGCAGACAAGCTCCGGAGAGTGCGGGCGGCCAGCTGGAGAGTGACCGACAATTTCTCCTCAGCCGCACACGCGTCCGTCCCCCCCCCGCCCCGCCCCCGCCAGCACATCGCCGTCCGAGGGAGGCGGCGGGCCCCTCAGACGCGGGGCAGCCGGACGCTCGGCTACAGGGGCGGCCAGGTGAGCCTCCGGCTGAAGGGAGGGGAGATGCCCTTGCAGCCCCGGCGCGATGGGGAGCGAGAACACCCGGGAGCAGCTCCGGCCCCGGGAGCGAAGGGCAGGGAACCGAGGCAGGGTCCCGGCCCCGCAGCCCCAGCCCTCGACTCTGCCCTGGGAGCCCAACCGCCGCCCCCCCATCACTTACCCAGACATCTCTTTCATCGCGCCCGGCGTCTCCCTCAGGCGAGTGTCTCTCGCTCTGAAGTCTGTCCGTGCTCTCCCTTTCACTCCCTATCCGCTTTTCCTCCAGTCGCTCGTAGCTCCCTGACTCGCTTACTTTCTCACTCGCTGCCGCTGGGGCATCCAACTAAGTAGTGAATACACCACAAAACCGGCTCTATTTATGACAATACAGTGCGGCCGACGCCAATATGGCGGCACTTCCCAGCCTGCCCCTCGCCCGTCCTGGCTCCGCCCCTGGCCCCGCCTCCTCCCTGGAGGGTGGGGAGTTTCCCGCGGCCCCGCCCCAGGGGGCTCTGGCTTGGGCTGCTGGAGCTGGTCAGAGGGTTTGGCCTCTTTTGTCTCTGGGCTCTTTGTCTCTGGGCTTGGAAGGCAACTTGGAAACATTTTATCCTTGTTTATCTAATAAGAGCCTATAAGGCGGAGGGCAGATAGCATAAAGGTTATGCATACAGACTCATGTTGAGGCTCCAAAGTCCAGGTTCAATCCCCCCTGCACTACCATACGCCAGAGCTCTGTTAACAACAACAAAGAGCCTATATCATGTTTTTATTTCAATAAACTTTGCCTGACAAATATTGTAATATACTTTTTTTTTTTTACTAACAAATAGTAATTTAACTATCTCACTATCCCAATTGGATTAGACTCAGATTTATGTAACGTAGTAAATCCTCTCAGGTAATCCCAAGTGAGATTACCTTAGGCTTCCAACGTCACACCCAGAAAAAAATGTTAAGAAGATTTATTTATTGAACTATGTATGAAAAAACGAGAGATAACCAGAGCATCACTCTGGACAGTGCAATGTCATTGTAGGAAGTCAGGGCCCCATGCTTGAGAGCCTAACACTTTATTCTCTGTGCCACCTACTCACCATCATTCCCTGGAATTTATAACTTTACAGTTATTCCAAGGAAAAGCAAAGTTGTAAATTGAAATTGTAAATTGAAGGTTAATTGATTCACTCTCTGATTCATGATACTCTAGATAAAGAGGTTTGATAAAATTAATAAACAGTTTGCAAGAGGAAGGTAAATTCAAGGTCTAATGAAAATTTCACACTTGTGGCCCTGGAGGTGGTGCATCAGGTAGAATAATCATGAGGCTCTGAGTTTGATCACTGGTGTAGCATGTGCCAGAGTGATGCTAATCTTTTCTCTAGTATTGGTGAATACATAGCATAGTGGTTATGCTAAAGACTTTCATGCCTGAGGCTCTGAAGTCTCTCTCAGGTTTAATTAATTCCCTGTGCCATTGTAATCTAGAGCTGAGTGGTGCTCTAGTGGAAAGAAAGAAAGAAAGATAAAAGAAAAAAGAAAAAGAAAATCTCACACTTTCAAATAATAGAAATCACGTTCCAGGTGAGCATGACAATGAAAATAAGAAAACAAATTTTAAAATGTTAAAGTCTAGAAGAAATTTCAAATACTAAGTTATTTATTTATTTATTTACAAAATGGAAACACTGACAAGACCATAGGATAAGAGGGGTGCAATTCCCACCACCAGAGCTCTGTATCCCATCCCCTACCCTGATAGCTTCCCTATTCTTTATCCCTCTGGGAGTATGGAGCCAAGGTCATTGTGGGGTGCAGAAAGTGGAAGGTCTGGCTTCTGTAATTGCTTCCCCGCTGAACATGGGCATTGACAGGTCGATCTATACTCCCAGCCTCTCTCTCTCTCTTTTCCTAGTGGTACAGGGCTCTGAGGAAGCAGAGCTCCAGGACATATTGGTGGGGTCATCTGTCCAGGGAAGTCCAGTTGGCATCATGGTAGCAACTGGAACCTGGTAGCTGAAAAAGAGTTAACATATAAAGCTATACAAATTGCTGACTAATCATGGACCTAAAGGCTGGAATAGTGCAGATGAAGATTTGGGAGTCTCTGTTTTGTAGATAGCTAGTAGGCCTATTTTAGTTATATTCCAAAGGGCCCATGACTATACTAATTTGTTGTTGTTTTCTGAGCCTGACATCGGATATACAAGTGGATCCAAGTTATTGTCTGGGGAAATGAGGATGTCAAGAAACTACTTTTCTTGGAATGTGACTGAGTCATAGTAATTAGAAAAGATTCATTCTCCTCATTAATGATTCATTATAGGACCTGGGAGCTAGTTCAGTTAACAGAGAGAACACTTTATCATGGTAAAGGACCCTGTTTTGAGCCCCGGTACCACATGGGATTACCATACATGGCACCAGGGGAAGCTTATTGAGTAGTGGATCTATGCTGTGGGATCTCTCCTTCTTTCTGTGACTGTCTCTCTATACAGCCATCAAGAGTGCTGGGGGCACAAAGCCCCAGTAATAACCCTGATGGAAAACAACAACAACAAACATTATAGACATATTCAGTGGCTGGGGAAATAGCATAATAGTTATGCAAAAGACTTTCAGGCCTGAGGCACTGAGGTCCCAGACTCAATCCCCAGCAATACTGTAAGCCAGAGCTGAGCAGTCTTCTAATGTCTATCTCTTTCATTAATAAATAAAAAATATATTTTCAATATTCATGCCTGAGGCTCCAAAGTCCCAGGTTCAATCCCTAATTCTGCCATAAGCCAGAGCTAAGTAGTGCTCTGGTTGCTCTCTCTGTGTAAGTTTTTCTGTCTTCTGTCATTAAAAATAAATTAATTAGGGAGTCGGGCGGTAGCGCAGAGGGCTAAGCGCATGTGGCATGAAGCGCAAGGACCTGCATAAGAATCCTGGTTCAAGCCCCAGGCTCCCCACCTGAAGAGGAGTCACTTTACAAGCGGTGAAGCAGGTCTGCAGGTGTCTATCTTTCTCTCCTCTTCTCTGTCGTCCCCTCCTCTCTCCATTTCTCTCTGTCTTACCCAACAATAAGGACATCAGTAACTACAACAATAAAACAATAAGTGTAACAAAAGGGAATAAATAAATAAATATTTTAAAAATATATTAAAAATTAATTAAGTGGTCTGGGAGGTGGTTCAACAGGTAAAGCATTGGATTCTTCAAACGTGAGGTCCAGAGTTCAATCCCCATCAGTACAGGTACCAGAGTGATGTCTGGTTCTTTTTCTCTCTCCTACATTTCTCATTAATAAATAAATAAATTAAATAAATAAATAAAAACATTGATTTTAATATATTCAGAAATATTTATTTTTAAAGTACTTTCTAAAGGATTTTATTTATTTATTTATTTATTTATTGAATAGAGACTGCCAGAAATCGAGAGGGAAGCGAGTGACAGAGAAGGAGAGAGACAGAGAGACACCTGCAGCACTGCTTCACCACTCGTGAAGCTTTCCTACTGCAGGTGGAGACTGGGAGCTCAAACCTAGGTCCTTGTACATTGTAAAGTGTGCTGGACCAGGTGCTCCACCACCCGCCCCCCCCAAAAAAAAAACAGGCTTTTTTAAAGTCACTTTTTTTCTTTTTATTTGCTAGAACTTCCTGTCTACATGCCAAAGCAGCACTCTGTCAAATTGAGCTATTTTGCCTGCCCCAGATGCATTTTTCAACATATAAATTTCAGAGGTTAGTGAGGAAGCAATCAAATACAAGTCATAGGGGGCCAGGTGGTGGTGCATTACAATGCACAAGGACTGAAGTACAAGCCCCTGGTCCCCACCTGGAGGTGGTGGTGGTGAAGTGAAGCAGCGCTGCAGGTATGTCTCTGTCTCTTTCTTTATCGCCCCTTCCCTCTCAATTTCTCCCTGTCTCTATCCAATAATAAATAAAAATATTAAGAAATGCAAGTCATAGTTTGCTGTAGAACTAAAGTACCTACTGTGTGTCAAACACTAATGTCTGTCCTCAATAGTTACCAATCTTTTTAAAAATATTTATTTATTCCTTTTTGTTGCCCTTGTTGTTTTATTGTTGTAGTTATTATTGTTGCTGTTATTGATGTTATTGATGTCGTCATTGTTGGATAGGACAGAGAGAAATGGAGAGAGGAGGGGAAGACAGAGAAGGGGAGAGAAATATAGACACTTGCAGACCTGCTTCACCGCTTGTGAAGTGACTCCCCTGCAGAGCCAGGGGCTCGAACTGGGATCCTTAATCCAGTCCTTGACCTTTGCTCCACCTGAGCTTAACCCTCTGCGCTACCGGCTGACTCCCAATAGTTACCAATCTTATGGAGAATAAATCTAGTCAGAGATCGTTAAAAATATGGTATGGGGGGGCGCGGTAGCATGGCGGGTTAAGGGTGCACATAGCACAAAAAACGCAAGGACCAACCAGCATAAGGATCCCAGTTGGAGCCTGAGGCTCCTCACCTGCATGTGGGGTGGTGGTGGGGGTTGCTTCACAAGCGGTGAAGCAGGTCTGCAGGTGTCTTGCTCTCCCCCCTCTGTCTTCCCCTCCTCTCTCGATTTCTCTCTGTCCTATCCAGCAGCAGCAACAATAGTAACAACAATAACAAAAGGGTAACAAATTGGAAAAAATGGCCTCTAGGAGCAGTAGATTCATGGTGCAGACATCAAGCCCCAGTGGTAACCCTGAAGGCGAAAGAAAGAAAGAAAGAAAGAAAGAAAGAAAGATTACATATGTATATATTTCGCATGATCTGTGATACACCTTGGGTCAGGAGATTTAGAAGTCTTAGAAAGGATAACCTAAACTTGGAGGACAAGCCAATAATGACTTTCTAGAAAAAGGAATGCTGTCTACATAACAAGATTTGAGAGCAGTTGTTGGGTGTAGGTGGTTAGGAGAAAACAAAACTTATTCCAGTAAACATAAAGTATCTGTGTAGGCTTCCATGCAATGGAGACTCAAATTGTAGTTCTAGTTCTGAGTTTTGTGACTGTAGCAAAAATAACCTTAGAAAACACATTTATTTTGGCAAAAAGAATTAAGACAGGGAGTAGGGCGGTAGCGCAGCGGGTTAAATGCAAGTGGCGCGAAGCACAAGGACTGGCATCAGGATCCAGTTTGAGCCCCGGACTCCCCACCTGCAGGGAGTCCCTTCACAAGCAGTGAAGTAGGTCTGCAGGTGTCTATCTTTCTCTTCTCCTCTCAGTCTTCCCCTCCTCTCTCCATTTCTCTCTGTCCTAGCCAACAACAAAGACAACAATAATAATTACAATAATAAAGCAACAAGGGCAACAAAAGGGAATAATAATTAAAAAAAAGAATTAAGACTTTCTGAAAAAGTTGACCTAGAGCGGTGAAACCCCTGGGATAACGTGCAAAAAAATATAAATAAAAAAAAAAATTTTTTAAAACCAAAGCACTGCTCAGCTCTGGTTTATGGTGGTGCAGAGGATTGAACCTGGGGCTTTGGAGCCTCAGGCATGAGTGTCACTTTGCATAACCATTATGCTATCTACCCTTGCCCTAAAAATAACTTTTTAATAAATTTTTTATTTATAAAAAGGAAACATTGACAAAACCATAGGATAAGATGGGTACAATTCCCACCACCAGAACTCCATATCCCATCCCCTCCCTGAATAGCTTTTCTATTCTTTATCCTTCTGGGAGTATGGACCCAAGGTCATTGTGGGGTGTAGAAGGTAGAAGGTCTGGCTTCTGTAATTGCTTTCCTGGTAAACATGGGCATTGACAGGTCGATCCATACTCTCATCTTGTCTCTCTCTTTCCCTAGTGGGGCAGGGTTCTGGGGAATCGGAGCTCCAGGACACATTGGTGGGGTCTTCTGTCCAGGAAAGTCTGGATGGCATCATGCTAGCATCTGGAACCTGGTGGCTGAAAAGAGAGTTAACATATAAAGCCAAACAAATTGTTCACTAATCATGAACCTAAAGGCTGGAGTAGTGCAGATGAAGAGTGGTGTGTGTGTGTGTGTGTGGGGGGGTCTCCGTTCTGTTTTAAAGCCTCATTTGTAAAATGAAGATAACAGGATTGTAATGAAATAAGATTATGTATAGTGAATATGAATTTCAGCTCAAAAATTCAGAGATAAAAGATATAATACCTGGGGCTGGGTGGTAGTGCACCTAGTTGAGCGCACATTTACTGTGCACAAGGACCCCCGGCTCCCCAACTGCAGGGGGAAAGCTTTGCAAGTGGTAAAGCAAGTCTGCAGGTGTCTCTGTGTCTCTCTCCCTCTCTCTCTCCCCTCCTCTCAATTTCTGGCTGTCTCAATCCAATAAGTAAAGAAAGATGATTAAAAATAATTTATTTGGCAACAAAGTAAAAGACTCTGGGGTGGGTGGGTGAGGAGAATACAGGTCCAAGAAGGATGACAGAGGACCTAGTGGGGGTTGTATTGTTATATGGGAAACTGGGGAATATTATACATGTACAAACTATTGTATTTACTGTTAAATATAAAACATTAATTCCACAATAAAGAAATTAAAAAAAAATTTATTTGTTTATTATTGTGCCAGAGTTATCTTTGAGACTTAGTGTCTGCATGATGAGGCCATCTCTCTGGGTGTCCATTCTCCCCCCATTTTTTTTCTTTCTTTTATCTGATAGGACAGAGAGAAATTGAAGGGAGTGGTTGCAGAGCTGGAGAAAGTTGTAGCACTGCTTCACAGCTTGCGAAGGTCCCCCATCCACCCCCATAGGAGGGAACTAGGGATTCAAAATCAAGGTAAATTCCTGGGCCCAGTACTTTGTTTTCTAAAACTTAACATATGATACTAAGTCCCTCATTCTTCTGAGCTGGCAAAAATAGTCTTGGCTGTCTTCAATTTTTTCCTTTTCCAGTATTTGAGATGGTGCTATGGTATTGGGGGTGGCAGAGCAAATCTGATCCTTGGCTCTGTTAAGTCTGCTTTTCTGTCCTCTTGGAATCTGAACCTGGAGACTCCCCACTGCCTCCTAGTTTTGTCTGGGTGTCACTGTGTGTATAGGTTTAGGTTTGTGTCTTCTTCTCCTTCTCCTTCTCCTTCTCCTCGTCCCCCCACCCCCTTCCTCCTCCTTTTAACCAGAGCACTGTTCAAATCTGGTTTCTGGTTTGAACCTGGGACTTTGGAGTTTCAGGGTTTGATTCTGGGTTTGTGACTCCTCAAAAAAAAAAAAAAAGCACAAAGTCCTTCAGGACTCATAAAATCATAACCCCAGTAATAAGCCAGGTGGCAAAAAACAAAATGAACAAAACCCCACCTCTTTTTTACATAATTACATGAATACACCCAAGTTTTGTTCTCACTTGTTCTACAGACATCTTCTGTATTGATCATATTAGAATCTAATCAAGAATCATTATTACATTTAACTGTTTGGTTTCAGGAAGTATATTTTTAGT
Source organism: Erinaceus europaeus (assembly GCF_950295315.1). Lineage (NCBI taxonomy): Eukaryota > Metazoa > Chordata > Mammalia > Eulipotyphla > Erinaceidae > Erinaceus > Erinaceus europaeus. The sequence continues at coordinate 55,806,691 of NC_080164.1, forward strand.
CTCTCCTGTACTTTCTTTGTTCCCTCCCATCTCTGATATCCTACCCTCCCCCAAAACTTTTTATATCTCTTATGATATTTACTTAGAGAAACCAGTGTATGTATTTCCAGAATGTTGCAATTTCTGGATTTTTCTAATTGCCTCCTTATTGTATCATTTAATAATAACACCCAAATATATATGTATATGTTCCCCCCCTACTGGTAGTTGAATCTAAAGACTTAAATAGAGTGGCCTGGGAAGTGGTGCAGTGAATAAAGCATTGGGCCCTCAACAATAAGGTCCCAAGTTTGATTCTTGGCATGTCATATACCAGAGTGATTTTGCTGGTTCTCTCCCACTCTCTATCATAAATAAATAAGAAATATTTAAATAATTTTATTTTTTTTTGAATATTTTATTTATTATTGCAAAGAGACAGAGAGAAATTGAGAGGGGAGGGAGAAATAGAGAGGGAGAGAGACAGAGAGACACCTTCAGCCCTGCTCCACCACTTGTGAAGCTTTCCCCCTCCAAGTGGGGGCCAGGGGCTTGAACTTGGGTCTTTGCGCACTGTAATGTGTGTGCTTAACCAGGTGCACCACCGCCCAGCCCCTTATTATTATTATTTTTTACCAGAGCACTGATCAGCTTTGGCTTATGGTGGTGTAGGGGATTGAACCTGGGCCCTTGTAGCCTCAGGCATGACAGGTTTTCTTTTCTTTTCTTTTTTTTTTTTTGCATAATCATTATGCTATCTACTCCTACCCCAATTCTTTTAATTTATTTTTTTCATTTTTTAATTAATTATTATTTTTTGCCTCCGAGGTTATCACTCGGGCTCAGTGCCTGCACTAAGAATCCACTGCTCCTGTGGTCATTTTTTTATTTTTTAGATAGGACAGAGAGAAATAGATAGGGGAGGGGAAGATAAAGAGGGAGAAAGATAGAGACCTGCAGACCTGCTTTACCACTTGTGAAGCAACTCCCCTGCAGATGGGAAGCTGGGTCTTAAACAGGATCCCTGCGAGGGTCCTTATGCTTTGTACTATGTATGCTTAACCTGGTGCGCCACTGCCTTACCACCCTCAATAATTTTATTTTTATGTATTTATCTGAATGAAGACAGAGAAATTGAGAGGAAAGGGGAAGAAAGAGAGGAGGAGTAAAGGAGAGATACCTGTAGCGCTGCTTCATTGCATGTGAAGCTCCCCTCCTGCAGGTAGGAACCAGGGGCTTGAACCAGTGTTTTTGTGGATGGTAACAGGTGTGTTCAACCAGGTGTGCCACTACATATAACAAATAATAAATAATTATAAAGGGCTTGATTAGATTCAAACTAAATTAAACACAACATCATACCAGGAAACATATAATGAAACTCTGGTTATCTTATTATTGGTGATATTAAGATTGATACGTGTTAGAAAAAAAAAAAGACCATTGGGTATAAATGATAACATTCAACTTAGAACTTTCTTTTTTTATTTCTTATTTATTTATTTATTTATTTATTTTAAAAAGGAGACATTAACAAAACCATAGGACAAGGGGGGTACAACTCCACACAGTTCTCACCACCAGATCTCCATATCCCATCCCTTCCCTTAATTGCTTTCCTATTCTTTATCCCTCTGAGATTATGGACCCAAGGTCATTGTGTGATGCAGAAGGTAGAAGGTCTGGCTTCTGTAATTGCTTCCCCGCTGAACATGGGCTTGACTGGTCGATCCATATTCCCAGTCTGCCTCTCTCTTTCCCTAGTAGGGTGGGGCTCTGGGGAAGTGGAGCTCCAGGACACATTGGTGAGATCTTCTGTTCAGGGAAGTCTGGTTGGCATCATGCTGGCATCTGGAACCTGGTGGCTGAAAAGAGGGTTAAAATACAAAGCCAAACAAATTGTTGAACAATCATGGACCTAAAAGGCTGGAATAGTGCGATGAAGTGTTGAGGGGCACTCAGTGCAGACTATTGTATACTTTTGCTTTCAAGTATATATTTTGTCCTAGTTTATGGATATGTGTGAACATATACTCTATCTCACAGGACTGGTCTATATCTAGCTTTTGGGACATGTTAGGAATTGAACAGCCTGGAATGGAATTAGAGAATACTATGAAAGGAAAGGTCTCACCCAAGTAATGAAGCTGAAGGGTTGTCATTTCACACATGAAGTCTCTGGACACAGTCTGAAGTGAAGTGATGCTGAGGTGGTACTCGTTGCTTTGATTAGGTTGGGATCGGCAGATGCAATATTATTTGGTATGAATTAAAAGAAGCATGCAGGAAAGTGGGCCCCACCCTAAGGTTCCAGGACTGGGGGAAATATAGGCTCTATAGTGGAAATGTGAGGTTCCTGCTGTCTTAGGGTTCAAGAAGATAGTTAGATAGTTATTGTTATATTAACATTGTTTGGTAATCGGGTTAACTTTGAAAAATCCCTTGTATAATGCCCAACATCACCAGAATTTATGTCCTTTGACATTATTTGTATATAGCTATGCCACCAGTTGCTTCTGCTCTCCCTGGTCTAGGCTTTTGAGAGAGTCGACATATCAAAGACTCAGCCTATGTATTAAAAAGATTCAGTCTGTGCTTTAAAAAATTTGAGACATACAATAAATTTTCTCCTCTCATATTAATTAAATAGAGATGTATATGACTACAAATTCATAGGAGTATACATAAACACCATTCCCACCACCAAAAGACTGCGTCCCATCCCCTCCCCACCCCACCGCCTCCCCAGGAAGCTGAATATCCACCCTCACCCTTACCCTCACCCCAGAGTTTTTACTTTGGTGCCCTACTCCAGATGGTTTTTTTTTAAATAAATATATATATATATATTTCCCTTTTGTTGCCCTTTTTTATCATTGTAGTTATTGTTGTTGCTGTTGATGATGTCATTACTGTTAGGTAAGACAGAGAGAGGTGGGGAGGATGGGGGGGAGAGAGAGAGAGAGAGACACCTGCAGACCTGCTTCATTACCTGTGAGGCGACTCCCTGCAGGGGGGGGAGCCGGGGCTCGAACCGGGATCCTTGAGCCGGTCCTGCACTTCGCGCCACCTGTACTTAACCCGCTGCACTATGCTCAACTCCCAACTTAGAACTTTCTAAGTAGTGTTTGGGATGACAAATCAAGTGAATATTCAGCTCTCTCTCTCTCTCTTTTAAAAAGATTTTATTTATTTATTAGTGAGAAAGATAGGAGGAGAGAGAGAAAGAACATCACTCTGGTACCTGAGCTGCTGAGAATTGAACTCAAAACCTCATGCTCGAAATTCATGTTATGTGAAATAAGTCAGAAACAGAAGGATGAATATGGGATGATCTCACTCTCAGGCAGAAGTTGAAAAACAAGATCAGAAAAGAAAACACAATTAGAACCTGAAATTGGCATATCGCACCAAAGTAAAAGCCTCTGGGGTGGGTGGGGAGAATACAGGTCCATGAAATGATGATAAATGACATAGTGGGAGTTGTATTGTTAAATAGGAAACTGGGGAAATTGTCTTCACTTATCTAAGAGATGCTCAGGTCAGGTCCACGTGGGTGCCATTTGTCGTTAAAATTTGGGGGCTCCAGCAGGTCGGGCTAGCTTTGTGGCGGTAGACAGAGATGACCAGAGACACACGGCTGGGCAGGGAAGCTGTATTTCTTTATTCATGAACAACGATTCATAAACTAACCCAAACTAATTTGGCTACCTATGCACTATGGCCTTCTCTTCTGCTTGTGAAGAGATCTCCAAAGGTCTCTGCCCTTTCTTCACAAGACTGTTTCGCTGTTTCTGGAACATTTATCTCTGGACCACTCTGTGGTTTCTGCCCAACGCCAGCCCCCATGAGCCAGCTTTCCGCCGCTTGGCGCGGGACATTGGGCGCGGGCTCCCTCCACGCTGCTCAGCTGCCAGGAGCAGGGCAGCAGACATGGCAGGCAAGGCCCATCATGGCCGCCACCCCGGGGGACCTAGGCATGCGCCTTCTGCACGGCTGGCCCGTCCGTCCTCCTGCTATGAAGTCTGGGAAGATCCTGGACCACCTGGAGACCGTGGGCTCCCTGCCGAAACTAGGCCACCTGGCAGAGATCTCCAGCTTGGGTCTGAAGGCAGAAGAGCTAGAATATGCAGAGATTCGTCTAGAGATCGCAACCTACAATTCCTAGAAGTAGAGCTGTGCGGGAGGCCACCTCCGGATGGTGACCCCCCCCAACAACTAAGACAGTACAGATCTAAATTCGTGTTTAAAATGACATGTCTTTGGAACAAACGTTTCTCTCCTTGTGTATTATAGACCATGTTTACGTGTGTTTAAAGTTTGGTAAACATTAACTTTAAGGTTAAAAATGTAACTTTAAGGCTATATTCTTACCAGACAGAGTTAAATGAAAAAGGTTTTTCAACATAGTTCTCATAAAGACAAAATTAACTTACATTTAAAGTCTGAGGTAAAAATTAGTTCAAAATCAATATATTTTAACTAAGTTGGTCAAAAAAAAAAAATCCTGTGCACACCTAGGGTGTGTCTCCATCTTGAATGGGTGTAACAAAAGGTTAAATAGCCTTGTTGATATGTAAAACTCTCAAATTCCTTCTCAATTAGAAACATTAGATTGCACTATGGTTATGCTATTGATTCTCATGCCTGAGGCTTTTTTTTACCTTTCCACATTCTATTGTTTAAACTTTAAACAACCTTAAAATCATACTAAAAATGACTTTCAATTGTAATAGAGTTATCAATTGTGGTAAACTTCTAACCTGCTACAAGTTTTGTTTCATAAGTAAGTAATTGCAGCTGTCAAGTTCTCTACAAAAAAGCAAAATTCTGATAGCTGACATTCCCCATCGAGACAGATGTACAACAAAATTCACCCCCTGGCAATTCTTTGGTGGACATCTGCTTTGGACTGGCATTTCTATCAGACTCAACTGGTACACCTCTTGGACACTTTGCTGCTGGGTTTCTCAAAGACTGACTGCAGCCAGCTGCCTTGGGACTCTAGGCCATATCCATGCCCCCATGCTAGATAATGCCCGTCGAGGCAAGTAACGCCCCCCAGAGGCAAAAAAAAGGTCCCCCTCAGGCCTTCCCTTGGCAGCACACTGGTTCTTGTCTTACATGTTCCTCCATGTTTGTGCCAGTTTCTTTTTTGGAAATGCCTGTACGATATAAGAAGTTCACCCCACACCCCTGATACTATGGTTATTTAGTTTAAAAGAAAAGGGAGAATTGTTGTATGTTTCATATTGGTTTGGTCTCCTTCCCCCCACCTCTGGGAAAATTGGTTTGGCTCTTGCTAGTTTCGTGCCTCACTTTCTCCCTGCCCCCTATGCTATATAGTTCTAGAGTTCTTGGCGCGGCCGCGTGAGGGGATGCAGGACAGATCTGTGTGGTGATTAGTTTAAGGGTCTCTCTCTGCCGCCAGAGCAGAAAGACAGGAGAGCACATGTTTGCCTGCTCGTGAATAAAGCTTCTCTGCCCAGCCATGTGTCTCTCGTCATCTCTGTCTACCACCGCGAAGCTAGCCCGGCCTGCTGGAGCCCCGAACATTAACAACAATTTCCCCTGCTTGCCTTACTCCTCTTATTTTATTTTATTTTTTAATTTTTAAAATAATCTCTAGGGCTTCACTGCTCAAGGCTGACTTTTTCAGATAGAAAGAGACTTGAACCTGGATCACAGGCATGGCAAATCAGGTACAACATGCAGATGAGCAGTTTTGCCTGATCTCTCTCTCTCTCTGTATTCTATGAACTCAAAGTATTTATTTTTATTTTTTAATTTTTTAAACAATTCTGTTCCTTTTTTATTTTTACTTATTTTTTATCTATTTATTTATTCATAAGACAGGTGGGAGGAGAGAAAGAACCAGATATCCACTCTGGTGCATGTGCTGCTGGGGATCGAACTTAGGACCTCATGCTAGAGAGTCCAATGCTTTATCCACTGTGCCACCTCCTGGACCACTATTTTTAAAATTTTTTAAAGATTTTATTTATTTGGAGCCTGGTGGTGGCACACCTGGTAGAGCACACGTTACAGTGCTTAAAGATCCAGGTCCTTGAGCCCTTGGTCCCCACCTGTAGATGAAAAGCTTTGAGACTGGGGTGGGTGGGTGGGGAGAATACAGGTCCATGAAGGATGATAAATGACATAGTGGGGGTTGTATTGTTAAATGGAAAAACTGGGGAATGTTATGCATGTACAAACTATTGTATTTACTGTTGAATGTAAAACATTAATTCCCCAATAAAGAAATTAAAAAAAAAAAAGAAAGAAAAGCTTTGCGAGTGATAAAGCAGTGTGCAGATGTCTGTCTCCCTCCTTTCCTTTCCTTTTTTTTTTTTTAACCAGGGCACTGTTCAGCTCTGGTTTATGGTGGTGCAGGGGATTGAACTTGGTACTTTGGAGCCTCAGGCATGAAAGTCTCTTTGCATAACCATTATGCTTTCTATCCCTGTTCTCTCTCCCTTTCTATCTCCCCCTTCCCTTTCGATTTCTCGCTGTCTCTATCCAATAAATAAATAAAAAATAATCAAAAATTAAGAAGACTAATATATATTTATATATATCATACAGCCTCATCTTAAGTGGCTCTTAAATAAGAAAACTTAACTTCAAGTCTGAAGGCTAAAAATAAAACATTTTTTTTCTTTATTGGGGAATTAATGCTTTACATTCAACAGTAAATACAATAGTTTGTACATGCATAACATTCCCCAGATTCCCATTTAACAATACAACCCCCACTATTTCATTCATCATTTTTCATGGACCTGTATTCTCCCCACCCACCAACCCACCCCAGAGTCTTTTACTTTGGTGTAATACTCCAATTCCATTTCAGGTTCGACTTGTGTTTTCTTTTCTAATCTTGTTTTTCAACGTCGGCCTGAGAGTGAGATCATCCCATATTCATCCTTCAGTTTCTGACTTATTTCACTCAACATGATTTTTTCAAGGTCCATCCAAGATAGGCTGAAAACAGTGAAGTCACCATTTTTTATAGCTGAGTAGTATTCCATTGTGTATATATACCACAACTTGCTCAGCCACTCATCTGTTGTTGGACACCTGGGCTGCTTCCAAGTTTTGGCTATTACAAATTGTGCTTCCAAGAACATTTGTGTACACAGATCTTTTTGGATGGATGTATTGGGTTCCTTAGGATATATCCCCAGGAGGGGAATTGCAGGGTCATAGGGTAGGTCCATTTCTAGCCTTCTGAGAGTTCTCCAGACTGTTCTCCACAGAGGTTGGACCAATTGACATTCCCACCAGCAGTGCAGGAGGGTTCCTTTGACCCCACAGCTTCTCCAGCATTTGCTGCTGTTACCTTTTCTGATGTATGACATTCTCACAGGAGTGAAGTGATATCTCATTGTTGTCTTGATTTGCATTTCTCTGACAATCAGAGACTTGGAGCATTTTTTCATGTGTTTCTCGGCCTTTTGGATCTCTTCTGTGGTGAATATTCTGTCCAAGTCCTCCCCCCATTTTTGGATGGGGTTATTTGTTGTCTTGTTGTTGAGTCTGGCAAGCTCTTTATATATGTTGGTTATTAAACTCTTATCTGATGTATGGCATGTAGATCTTCTCCCATTCTGTGAGGGGTCTCTTGATTTGGGTAATGGTTTCTTTTGCTGTGAAGAAGCTTTTTAATTTGATGTAGTCCCATAGGTTTATACTTGCCTTAGTCTTCTTTGTAATTGGATTCGTTTCATTGAAAATGTCTTTAAAATTTATGCGGAAAAAAGTTCTGCCAATATTTTCCTCTAAGTATCTGATAGTTTCTGGTCTAACATCCAAGTCCTTGATCCACTTGGCTCAAAATAAAACATTTAAAAAATATTTTATTTATTCATTAATGAGAAAAATAAGAGGAGAAAAGGAACCAGACATCACTCTGGTACATGTGCTACTGGGGATTGAACTCAGGACCTCATGCTTGAAAGTCCAATGCTTTATCCACTGTGCCACCTCCCAGACTACTCAAAGTATTTCTTTTATATTTATTCCCTTTTATTGCCCTTGTTTTTTATTGTTGTAGTTATTATTGTTGTCGTCATTGTTGGATAGGACAGAGAGAAATGGAGAGAGAAGGGGAAGACAGAGAGGAAGAGAAAGATAGACACCTGCAGACCTGCTTCACCACTTGTGAAGCAACTCCCCTGGAGGTGGGGAGCCAGGGGCTTGAACCGGGATCCTTACACTGGTCCTTGTGCTTTGCGCCACCTGCACTTAACCTGCTGTGCTACCGCTGGACTCCCTCAAAGTATTTTTATATGGTTATATATATTTTGCCTCCAGGGTTATTGCTGGGGTTCAGTGCCTGCATTATAAATCCACTGCTCCTGGAGGCTATTTTTTCCCCCTTTTGTTGTCCTTGTTGTTTATCATTGTTAGATAGGATAGAGAAAAATTGAGGGAGTAGGGGAAGATTGAGAGAGGGAAAGAAAGACACCTACAGACCTGCTTCACCACCTGTGAAGTGACCCCCCCCCCCACAGGTGGGAAGCTAGGGATCCTTATGCTGGTCCTTGTGCTTTGTGCCACTTGCGCTTAACCTGCTGCGCTACCACCCGCCCCCCATGATCCATATATTCTAAATCAATTAAAGGCACTGATCCTTTGATACTGCAATGTTTCAGCTTCAGTCAATGAGTTCCTTCTGACAATATGGTATTCTGTTAGCGCTTAAAATTTTCAAGAATTACTTGTTTTGTTTTATGAGACAAAGACAGAAACCAGAGCAGAAACTAAGGTCCCCAAGTCCTATGCTTTACCATTGAGTCCCCTCCCTGACTACTTAAAATGTTTTTGAAATCATTATATTGTAGGTTGGAAATGGCATTTATTTGTGACTTTCACTTGCTTATCCCTGATGAGTTATAAAAGTGAGCATCTTTCATAATTTGCCAAGCATTCATATCTGTAGATTGCCTATTGACATTTTATTTCTCTATTGATATAACTGTACTTACACCAATTATCAAGACTTTTCCCTATAAATGAACTGTTTACAGTGCTTTCTGCCAATCCCTTTCAACTACTACTTCCTATGCTTCAATTTTTTTTTTCTTCTTTTGCTCATTTCTCGCTTAGGATGTATCTTGAAAGAACTTACTCAGGGGGTGGAGTGTATATTTTCATAGTTCTGGCATGTTTGAAAATGCACTTCTGGGGACCAGGTGATGGCACACTTTGTTGAGCACATGTTACCATGCTCAAAGATACAGGTCAAGCCCCCGGTCCCCACCTGCAGGGAAAAACTTCATGAGTGGTGAAGCAGGCCTGCAGGTGTCTCTCTCTGTCTTCCTCTCTGACACTCCCTTTTCTCTCAATTTCTGGCTGTCTCTATCCAATTAATTAATTAATTCATATAAGAATAATAGGAGCTTTACCAAAAATAGATTAAAAGAAAGAAGAAAATGCCCTTCTACTAAACAGTAACATTTCCTTCAAATTTGATAGATGCTGTTTTACCTGATTAATTTTAGGCACTGGGAAGATTCTTTTTTAAAAATTATTATTATTTTTTGTCTTAAAAAATTTTTTTTATTAGTGACTTAATAATGATGAACAAGATTGTAAGATCACAGGGGTAGAATTCCATACAGTTCCCACCACCAGAGTTCTGTGTCCCATTCCCTCCATTGGAAGCTTCCCTATTCTTTATCCCTCTGGGAGTATGGACCAAAATTTTTTATGGGTTGCAGAAGATGGTAGTTCTGGCTTCTGTAATTGCTTCTCCACTGAACATGGGTGTTGGCAGGTATATCCATACCCCCAGCTTGTTTCTGTCTTTCCCTTGTTGGGCAGGGCTCTGGGGAGGTGAGATTCAGGACACATTGGTGAGGTTCTTTGCCCAGTGAAGTAAGAAGTCTTGACTCTTCTGCATACATTGGTCTTCTTTTTTTTTAAATATTAAAGTAAATTTTAATTATCTTTATTGGATAGAGACAGCCAGAAATCAAGAGGGAGGAGGGAGACAGAGACACCTTCAGTCCAGCTTCACCACTGGCAAAGCTTTCCCCTTGCAGGTGGGGTTAAAATAATTTTTTAAATATTGTTTATTTACTAGATGGAGAAGACAGAAATCAAGAGGAAAGGGGGTGAGACAGACATATGCAGTCCTGCTTCACCACTTTCTCCCTGCAGGGGGGGACTGAGGGCTCAAACCCAGGTCCTTGCACATTGTAACAAGTACACTCAACCAGGTACACCACCACCTAGCCCAGAGATTCTTATTTGTAAAATCTAAACATTCCTCCCAAACAGATCTTTGTATTGATCTCCAAAAATATGGCTAGAACAAAATAAGTATTCTACATTATTTTCTATGTGATTTTAAAAAGATTAGTTAAGGGCAGGAGAGACAGCATAATGGTTATGCAAACACACTCTCATGCCTGAGGCTCCTAAGTCCCAGGTTCAATCCCCCACACCACCATAAGCCAGAGCTGAGCAGTGTTCTGGTGTTTCACTCTCTGTGCATCTCTCTCAAAATTAAAATAAATAATTTTTTTAAAAAAGTTAAAAAAAAAAGATTAATTGAACTTTGGTGGTGGTTTCAGTGCATGACTATATCCTTGTAATCTTATACGCCATTATTTTGGTATGCTTCTAAATTCTGCTTCTAAGACCCCTTCTGTTTCATTGGTTTAATCCCCCCTGATTAACACTGTATTCTATTTACATAACCACTGTTAACTAAGCACTACCCTGCCTCCAGGGCATTGGTTTAATCCTCACTGTTTTGCATGCTTTTTCCTTCTATCCTACATACATCCTCTTTGGACCTGACTCTTCCGCCTCAGGATATATAAGGACAGGATTGTGATTAGAGATAGTTTAGATTGTGCTGCGTTCCACATGAATAAAGACTGAACTGCGTACCACTCAGCCATGAGTCCCTGGTTGGCTCTCTCGCCCGCCCACGAAGCTAGCCTGGCATAATGGCATCCTGTACAGGGACTGGTACCATTGTTATTATTTTTATTTTATTTATTTTTGTAAGATGTAGCAGAATTTCTTTGTTTGTTTATGAAATAGAGTTAGAGGGGCCAGACAGTGGCACATCCATTTGAACACACATGCATTACCATCTACAAAGACCCAGCTGGGTTCAAGTCCTCAGTCCTCACTTGCAAGGTGGGGGTTAGGGGGTTCAAAAGAGTGAAGCAATGCTGCTGGTGTCTCTTTCTCTCTCCCTCTCTATCTTCCCCTTCCCTCCCACTTTTTCTTTGGCTCTATCTCTGTCTCTATCCAAAATAAAATATTTAAAAAAGTAGTCTGGGAGTGCCGCAGTGACTAAAGCAATGGACTCTCAGCGTGAGGTCCCGAGTTCAATCCCCAGCAGCACATGTACCAGAGTGGTATTTGGTTCTTTCTCTATCTATTCCTCTTTCTCATGAATGAAAATATAAAATCTTTAAAAAATATTTTTTAGGGAGTCAGGCGGTAGTGCAGCGGGTTAAGCGCAGGTGGCACAAAGCTCAAGGACCGGTGTAAGGATCCCGGTTTGAGCCCCTGGCTCCCCACCTGCGGGGTAGTCGTTTCACAGGCAGTGAAGCAGGTCTGCAGTTGTCTATCTTTCTCTCCTCATCTCTGTCTTCCCCTCATCTCTCCATTTCTTTCTGTCCTATCCAATAACAACAACATCAATAACAACAATAACTACAACAAGGACAACAAAAGGGAATAAATAAATACATATTGAAAAGCCCAAAATATATGTATATATTTTAAAAACTAGTTGGGTTATGAATATGAACTCTAAAAAATTACTAATTGCAGGGATAGATAACATAACGGTTATGCATAGAATCTTATGCCTGAGGCTCCAAAGTCTCAGGTTTGACAACCCCATAGCACTATAAACCAGGGCTGAGCAGTGCTCTGGTAAACAAAAATTAATTGATTGATTGATTGATAGGACAGATAGAAGTTGAGAGGGAAAGGGAAGATAGAGAAGGACAGAAAAGGGTCAGGGGTAGATAACATAATGGTTATACAAAGAGACTTTCATACTTGAGACTCCAAAGTCCCAGGTTCAATCCCCCATACCACCATAAACTAGAGCTGATCAGTGCTCTGGTAAAAAAAAAAAAGAGAGAGAGAGAGAGAAAGAGAGACACCTATAACACTGTTTAACTGCTCTTGAAGCTTACCTCCTATAGCTGGAGACCAGGGGTTTGAACTTGGATCCTTACACATGGTGATAAGTACCCTCAACCAGGTATGTCACTGCCCAGCCCCAAATATAGACTCTTTATGATGGGACTAGGTCCTTCTAAGAATAGGCTTTCTTCTTTTATCTACAACATGTTAGGATAAGAGAAGATTGCCATTTTGCAAATCAGGAAGAAGGACTTCACTAGATAGTCAGTCTGATCAGTACCCTGATCTTGACTTTCCCAACCTCAAGAATTCTAAGAAATGCATTTCTGTGATTTAAACTAACCAGTCTTGGGGCTGGGTTGTGGCACACCTGGTTGAGCACACACGTTACAATGTGCAAGGACCAGAGTTTGAGCCCCCAGTTCCTACCTGCAGGGGGAAGGATTTGCGAGTGATAAAGCAATGCTGCAGGTGTCTCTCTTTCTTCTCTGTTTCTCTTCCGTCTTGATTAAAGACATTTAAAATAAATAAATAAATAAACTAACCAATCTTAATGGGGCTAGATACCGTAATGATTATGAAAAGAGATTCTCATGCCTGAGGCTCCAAAGTCCAAGATTCAAACCCCTGCAGCACCATAGATGAGAGCTGAGTAGTGCTCTGGTATAAATAAGCAAACAAACCAATCTCAAAGTGCATCCAATAGAACATACACATTACCATGCACAACAATGCCAGTACAAGCCCCCAGTCCTCACTTGCAAAGGGGTAACTTCAGGAGCAGTGTAACAGTACTGCAGATTTCTTTCTCTTTCCCTCTTCTTCCCTCCCTCCCTGCCCCTCTGACCTCAATTTCTCTCTGTCTATCAAATAAATGGGGGGGTGTGGGTGGCCACCAGAAGTGGATGTTGGGCAGGCACTGAGCCCCAGCAATGAGCCTGATGGTAATAAATAGATTAAATAAATAAAGTGTCCTGGAGAATAACACAATGGATGAAGCACTGGACTCTTGGGGGCCAGGTGGTGGTGCACCTGGTTAAGTGCACATTAACATGCAGAAGGACTCAGGTTCAAGCCCCGTCCCCACCTGCACATGGGATGCTTCACAAGTGAGGAAGCAAGTCTGCCAGCATCTATCTTTCTCCTTCTCTGCCTCATTCTCCTCTCTCAATTTCTCTCTGAACTAGCCAAGAAAAACAACAACAGTTGACTCTCAAGAATGGAGTCCTAGGAATACCAAAGGAGACCACCTGGGACTACAATAAGGCAGGACTAGAACAACATCAGGAACCCACCAAACCACCGGTGAATGGACAGAGAGAAGCTTAAGGAGAGATTGAGCAGCTGATAACTGTCTGGCAGTTTTCCAGTTGAGGCACCAACTCCAGTCTGTTTTATCAACAAAAAGACAGCTGAAGGGAGGAGAGGACTCTCCTAAGACTCACAAAATGCAATTGTGAGTCTCCATTGCTACTGCCCTCAGAGGCTGGTGCAGCAGGGGGGAGGCCCTGTGCTGACATAGGGGACAGAGAACTGACGAAGAAACTCAGGAGAAGAGCTACACCTTGGTGGCCTAGCAGTGGGGCTGTATAGTGGGAGCCTTTCCACATTGTTCTCCTGATGAGAACACGGTGAATAATTGCCTCAGAAGCTACAGACTATAAACGGGACTTGTTTAGAAACTCACAGGGCCCAGCAGTGCTGCCTAGCTTTGCAGAGAAGCTGAATTGAGCCTGGAGATTTGGATCCTTGGGGTGTGAGAGTCTCTTTGCATAACCACTGTCATGTCTCTCCCTCACCCTGCTTTATCTCTTGGTCAGGAGTGAGTGATTAAGCTAAGAAGCCTAGTTATAGTTTAAAAGCCCTGAGGCTCCCATAGCCTATGAGGAAGAAAAAGAACAAAGGAGGTTTTTAACAGCCTCTGTGCTCCAAATCAGGGATTGAAATAATATTGAAACAACTGTTAATTTCCACAACTGTGAACTCTTTAAGTACCTTACACACAAGTCAATCCAGGTAAGATTGATCAGTAATTTGAAAAGTGCTGAGAGAGGGACTTCATAACATACTATATAGAATGGTTAAACCAACAAGAAGAAATATTGGAGAAATGAACCAGGACAAGAGTCCAGCTAAAAGCCCCCCAGAGGTTGAAGCATAAAATAATGAGGTCGACATCCAAACACTAGTTAAGGAAATAATCATAGGAGTGAGTAAAGAGTTTGAAAGAATTGTCATCAGAAATGCAGAAACAGAAAAGAAAACAGAAGTAGAACCTGAAGTGGAATTGGCATATCACACCAAAGTAAAAGACTCTGGGTTGGGTGGGTGGGGAGAATACAGGTTCAGGAAGGATTCAGAGGACCTAGAGGAGGTTGTATTGTTATATGGGAAACTGGGGAATGTTACGCATGTACAAACTATTATACTTACTGTTGAATGTAAAACATTAATCCCCCAATTAAAAAAAATAAAACAATTAAAAAAAAGAAATGCAGAAAAAACAAATGAGACTCTGGAAGAAAACACTAATTATCTCAAGGTTATTAGAGAGCTGAAAGCTTAAATAGCTTAGCTAAGAACACAACTAGCTGAACAAGCTAAAACAGTATCAAAACAGGGTAACAAAACAGACAAACTACAGAAAATAGTAGAGGGGAGAGAGAATAGAATAAATGAGGCCAAAGACAGAGTTAGCAAGATCAAGGACAAATTAGAGACAACTAAAAAAGAAGTAAGAGACCTCAAAAAGAGATTAAGAGACACTAAAAACAACAGAGACCTATGGGATGACTTCAAAAGAAACAATGCACGCATTATTGGCTTACCAGAGGAAGAAAGAGAAGGAGAGGAAGAAAGCATTCTTCAGGCCATAATAGCTGAAAATTTCTCTAGTCTAGACAACATCAAAGACATAAAGATTCAAGAAACCCAGAAGGTCCCAAACAGAATTAACCCAGACTTAAAGACACCAAGACACATCCTATTTAGAATGGAAAGGAATAAGGATAAAGAAAGGATCCTGAAGGCTTCAAGAGAAAAACAAAAAGTCACCTAGAGAGGAAAACCCATAAGATTAGCAGCTGACTTCTCCACAAAACACTACAGGCCAGAAGAGAATGACAAGATATCTATCGAGTGCTCAATGAGAAAGGCTTTCAACCAAGAATACTATATCCTGCTAGACTGTCATTCAGACTAGATGGAGGCATCAAAACCTTCTCAGATAAGCAACAGTTGAAGGAATCAACTATCACCAAGCATTCCCTGAAAGAAGTTCTGAAAGGTCTCCTATAAAGAGTCAGACCACCATAAATAGGACATATATCAAAACACTCTAAAACGCTACAAGAATGGCATTAAAATATCTTGGATCTTTGATATCAACAAATGTCAATGGCCTGAATTCACCTATTAAAAGACACAGAGTAGGAAGATGGATCAGAAAATACAAGCCAACAATATGCTGTCTACAGGAAACTCACCTAACTCAACAAGACAAACACAGACTTAAAGTGAAAGGATGGAAAACTATCATACAAGCCAATGGCACTCTTTTTCTCCACCCCCTCTCCTAGACATTTCCTTTTCACACTTGCCACTTCCATTTCTAAAGATATAAAGGAATTATTTCTGATCAATAAAGGCATTGCATTTCGTTCTTGCTCCATCACAAGTTCCTGGTCTCTCTCTCTCCCATGACGCTAGCCCTGCAAATAAAGAAATGAAGGAGCTAAATGAGGAGATAGATAAACTAGAACTATTGAACATTTTCAGAATAATTCACCCCAAGAAACTGGAATACAAGTTCTACTCAAGTTCACATGGGTCATTCTCAAGAATAAACCATATGTTAGGCCACAAAAACAGCATCAGCAAATTCAAGAGCAGTGAAATCATCCCGAGCATCTTCTCAGACCACAGTGGAATTAAACTAACACTTAACAATCAACAAAAGATTACTAATAGTCCCAAAATGTGGAAGCTCAGCAGTACACTACTTAATAAATACTGGATCAAAGAGGAAATAAAGGAAGAAATCAAAATGTTTTGAGAGTTCAATGAAAATGATGACACAAGCTATCAAAATATTTGGGAGACAGATAAGGCAGTACTGAGAGGGAAGTTCAAAGCCATACAAGCACACATTAGGAAATAAGAAAAAGCACAAATAAACAACCTGACTGCACACCTTAAAGACCTAGAAGAAGAAGAACAAAGGAACCCTAAAGCAACCAGAAGAACAGAAATCACTAAAGTTAGGGCAGAAATCAATGACATTGAAAATAAGAAAACCATACAAAAGATCAACGAAAGTAATGTTGGTTCTTCAAAAGAGTGAACAAAATCAACAAACTTTTAGCCAGACTCACAAAACAAAAAAGGGACAAGACCCAAATAAATTGGAACGTGAATGAAAGAGAAGATATCACAACAGACACCGCAGAAGTACATTGTATCATGTGAGGCTTCTATAAACAACTATATGCCACCAAGCTAGAGAACCTGGAAGAAATGGACAATTTCCTAGATACCTATGAACTTTCAAAATTAAATAAAGAGGAACTAGATAATATGAACAGGCCCATCAGAGCCAACGAAATTGAAATAGTTATCAAAAACCTTCTCAAGAGTAAAAGTTGTGGACCAGATGGTTTTACAAATGAATTCTATAAAACCTTCAGAAGAACTAATACCTCTACTTTTAAAAGTTTTCCAGAGGGAGTTGGGCGGTAGTGCAGTGGCTTAAGTGCAGGTGGTGCAAAGTGAAAGTACTGGTGTAAGGATCCCAGTTGAGCCCCCGGGTCCCCACATGCAGAGGAGTCGCTTCACAGGTGGTGAAGCAGGTCTGCAGGTGTCTCTCTTTCTCTCCCCCTCTCTGTCTTCTCCTCCTCTCTCCATTTCTCTCTGTCCTATCCAACAACAATGACATCAATAACAACAACAATAATAACTACAACAATAAAACAACAAAGGCAACAAAAGGGAAAATAAATAAGTATATAAAAAAAAAGTCTTCCAAAAGATTGAAGACACAGGAATACTTCCTTCCAGCTTCTATGAAGTTAACATCACTTTGATACCAAAAGCATACTGGGACACAACCAAAAAAGAAAACTACAGACCAATATCTTTGATGAACATAGATGCTAAAATATTGAACAAAATTCTAGCCAACTGGATGGATATAGCAGTATATTAAAAAGATTATTTATCATGACCAGGTGGGGTTTATCCCAGGAATGCAAGGTTGGTTTTTTAAATTTAAAAAAATATTTATTTATTTATTTATTCCCTTTTGTTGCCCTTGTTGTTTTTTATTGTTGTAGTTATTATTGTTGTTTTTGTTGGACAGGACAGAGAGAAATGGAGAGAGGAGGGGAAGACAGAGAGGGGGAGAGAAAGATAGACACCTGTAGACCTGCTTCACCGCTTGTGAAGCGACTCCCCTGCAGGTGGGGAGCTGGGGACTGGAATCTGGATCTTTCCACTGGTCCTTGTGCTTTGCACCACATGCGCTGAACCCTCTTCGCTACTGCCTGGCTCCCGCAAGGTTGGTTTAATATAAGTAAATCAGTCAACATAATCCACCACATCAATAAAAGCAAGACCAAAAATACATGGTCATATCAATAGAAGCAGAGAAAGCCTTTGACAAAACACAACATCCCTTTATGATCAAAACACTACAAAAAATGGGAATAGATGGAAAATTCCTGAAGATAGTGGAGTCTATATATAGCAAGCCTACACCCATCATCATACTCAATGGTGAAAAACTGGAAGCATTTCCCCTCAGATCAGGTACTAGACAGGGCTGCCCACTATCACCATTACTATTCAACATAGTGTTGGAAGTTCTTGCTATAGCAATCAGGCAGGAGCAAGGAATTAAAGGGATACAGATTGGAAGACAAGAAGTCAAAGTCTCCCTGTTTGCAGATGACATGATAGCATCCATACAAAAACCTGAAGAATCCAGCAAGAAGCTTTTGGAAATCATCAGGCAATTCAGTAATGTGTCAGGCTACAAAATTAACATGTGAAAGTCAGTGGCATTCCTCTATGCAAAAACTAAGTTAGAAGAAGATGAAATCCAGAAATCAACTCCTTTTACTATAGCAACAAAAACAATAAAATATCTAGGAATATACCTAACCAAAGAAGTGGAAGTCTTGTATACTGAAAATTATGAGTCAATAATCAAGGAAATAGAAAAAGATACAAAGAATTGGAAAGATATTCTATGTTCATGGGTTGGAAGAATTAACATCATTAAAATGAATATACTACCCAGAGGTGGTCATAGAGAAACTCACATTTCTATCAGTGAGAGTCTCAGAGAAAAGGATTGAACTCATAACTCAAGACGTAGAGGAGTAGGTTTGTTTCTTTGCTTGTCTCTCACTGAGACCAGTATCTCTAATGTTAATCTAAAAGTTAAGGGGGTAGATAACATAATGATTGTGCAAACAGACTCTCGTGCCTGAGGCTCCAAAGTCCCAGGTTCAATCTCCCTACACCACCATAAACCAGAGCTGAGCAGTTTTCTGGGGGGAGAAAAAAATCTAAAAGTTACAATTTCTTGTGTGTGGAATTGTACTCCTTTTATCCTACAGTGTTGTTAATCATTAAATCACTAATTAAAAAAAAAGTTACAATTCCTAAGAGTCCTCCCAATCTGCTTTTATTTCTTCCTTTTAATAATTTTAAATGTTTTGTTTATTTATTTATTTATTTATTTATTTATTTATTGTATAAAGACTGAAATTTACAGAGAAAAGTGAGAGGGAAGAGAATGAGAAAGGGTGACACCTGCAGCACAGCTCTTCCACTTATGAATCTTCCCCTTGTAGGTGGGGTCCAGGGACTTGAATCCAGGTCTTTGCACACTGTAACATATATATATATATGTAAAACTTTTGCCTTGCTCATGACTCTCAGTGTCTCAGTCTTTGTTTTAAGGCATAGACAGAATGAGTTTTGCACTATTTCCCGCAACCTGGACCCCAACCTGCTTTTGTTTTTGTTCTCTGCAACAGTGACCTCTACTACTCCATCTAAGGGGAGTCAGAGCATCTTTGAACATTTCCTGCTTAAATACTCAATTTGGGGGCCAGGTGATGGCGCACCTGGTTGAGCGCACATGCTACAATGTACAAGGACCTAGGTTCAAGCCTCCCGTCCCCACCTGCAGGGGAAAAGCTTTGCAAGTGGTGAAGCAGGGCTGCAGGTGTCTCTCTGTCTCTCTATCACACCCCTTCCCTCTCAATTTCTGTCTCTATCCAATAAAAACATAAAGATAATAAAAAAGAAAAAAAAAGACTCAATTTGTAGACTGATGTGATAGCATAGTGGTTATGCACAATGTCTTTCATATCTGAGGCACCAAAGGCCCCAGATTCTTTCCACAGCACCACCATAAGTCAGAATTTAGTAGTGATCTAGTAAAAAAGGGAAAAAAAAAGTCCTGAATTTTTTGACTCTTTGAAGGACTGCCTTCTGTGGTTTAGTTTTTATCTTGCTACCAGCACATTCACATTAATTTTTTGTATATATTCTCAGTGTTTCTAGTATAAAATTTCTCTTTTTAAAAATATTTTATTTACTAATGAGGATAGGAGGAGAGATAGATAGATAGATAGATAGATAGACAGATGGAGAACGAGAACCAGACATCACTCTGGCATATGTACTGTCGGGGACTGAACTCAGGACCTTGAGAGTTCAATGCTCCATTTAGTGCACCATTTCCTAGACCACTATAGTATAAAATTTCCGTTGCTGTTGCTAATATTTTATTTTGTTTAGCTTACTGCTTTTTCTTTGCTTTTTCTTTTTTTTTTTAGTGTGCACTTGGTGCAAAAGAGGGCAAGGAAAATAGGTGCCTATTTGTTTTTCTGTATCTGGAATAATTTATGTAAAATCCTGGAACAATTCAGAACCCCATTGACTAGAACACTTTGCCTCTAGGAACACCTCCAATTATCTGAATTTTTCTGATTTGTATTTTTGAGGTGAGGTTCCCTATGTCTCCGACTATTTCTTGCATTAAAAAAGCTGCTAGCTTCATTGGAAGAACCTTTGTTATGTGTGCTTAGATACACCAAAACAGGTAAAAGTAGCAATCAACCGCTTTCCTGCCTCAAGTTAGAGAAACTGCAACCATTTACAACTATTTTTTCTCTACACATTCACAATGGCAGAAAAAATATTTAGGTCAATTTAAAAACCTTTCCCCAGAGCTTGGCGGATTAATGTATAGATTCAGTGGACAAAGCAGGTGTGTTCCCCCTATCCTTTAAATCAAAGTCAAGATTAATTATGGTAGTCACTTGTTCTGAAACAGGGTAGGTAATGGATCCTGACTGTGCATCCCTCAAGCAGAACTAATCCCACAGTTCTCAGCAGACTCACTGACTTTGATCAACTCATTCCCTCTCAGCAGGCCAGCACGGTAGCCATAGGACACAAGTGCTTAGTTTACAATCATGTTAATTTTGCTTTTTGTTTGTCTTTAGCTGTTGGAGATTAATAAGTAAAAAGGGTGTTCAGATTTTCAGCCTGCCTTCTTCTAATCACATTGCTGTACTGTTGCTGGCAGTCTTATTGCTTTAATTTCCTGAATCAGTCAGGTTTACAGTTTCTTTGTCCAAGATCGCTTATGGTGCAGGAAAAGACAGGATTTGTTGTTGCCACTGTGGATTCCATGAAAGGCTATTGTGAAAATACTTGGACACCTTGGTGGGACTTTTCATAGGAGAATTTTTAAAAATATATTTTATTTAATGAAGTTTTTTTGAAATATCTTTACTTATTGGATAGAAACAGCCAGAAATTGAGCGGGAAGGGGAAGATAGAGAGGGAGAGGGAGAGAGAGAGAGACACAGAGAAACACCTGCCTCACTGCTTCACCACTCACAAAGCTTTTCCCCTGCAGGTGGGGACTGGGGGCTCCAACCATGGTCCTGTGCACTGTAATGTGCATACTCAACCAGGTGCTCCACCACCCGGCCCCTTTATTTTTTAATGAAAGAGCTACAGAGAGCTACAGAGAGCTACCAGAGCACTGCTCAGCTATGGGTTATAGTGGTGCTGGGGACTGAACCGGGGACATTGGAGCCTCAGGCTTGAAAGTCTTTTGCATAACGATTATGCTGACTCCCCGGCCCCATAGGAGAATTTTGCTGCTGACTGTATTCCTGTCTTTTTTAAAAAAAGAAATCAGAGGGAGTCGGGCGGTAGCGCAGCAGGTTAAGCCCATGTGGCGCAAAACGCAAGGACTGGCTTAAGGATCCCAGTTCCAGCTCCTGGCTCCCCACCTGCAGGGGAGTTTTTTCACAGGTGGTGAAGCAGGTCTGCAGGTGTTTCTCTGTCTCTCTCTCCCTCTCTATCTCCCCCTTCCAGCTCAGTTTCTGGCTGTTTCTATCCAATAAATAAAGATAATTCAAAAAGACTTTATTAAATAAAATATATTTTTAAAAATTCTCCTAAGTCCCACAAAGGTGTTAAGAGTTTCTCCCCCCTTTCTGTCTTCCCCTCCTCTCTCCATTTCTCTCTGTCCTATCTAACAACAACGACGACGACATCAATAGCAACAACAACTACAACCACAATAAAAAGTCAACAAGGGCAACAAAAGGGAAAATAAATAAAAAATTTAAAAAATAATAAAAAAATAAATCAGAGATAGTTCCAGTATATTTTTGCAAAGCACTACAAAGACCCACATATTGTTAGGGAATCAAATTAGCCCTGTATTTGTTGGGATACTAAAAGTTCTGAATTTAGGGTGGGAGAGATAGCATAATGATTATGAAAAAAGATCCATGCCTGAGGCTCCAAAGTCCCAGGTTCAATCCCCTAACCACTATAAAGCAAAGCTCAGCAGTGTCTTGGTTAAAAAATAAAAAAAAAATTCCTAAGTGTTTTCTAAAATTCTGAATTTCAAGTACATTAAAAAAAAAAAAAAGGAAAACTTATGTGGCCCAGGAGTTGGCACAGTGGATAAAGCACTGACTCTCAAGCATGAGGTACTGAGTTCAATCCCCGGCAGCATGTATACCAGAGTGATGTCTGATTCTTTCTTTCTTTCTCTTCTCCTATCTTTCTTTCTTAAAAAAGAAAGAAAGAGGGAGTCAGGCAGTAGCAGCGGGTTAAGCGCAAAGCGCAAGGACCAGCGTGAGGATCCGGGTTCAAACCCCTGACTCCCCACCTGCAGGAGAGTCACTTCACAGGTGGTGAAGTAGTTCTGCAGGTGTCTATCTTTTTCTCTCCCTCTCTGTCTTCCCCTCCTCTCTCCATTTCTCTCTGTCCTATCCAACAACGATGACAACAATAATAGCTACAAGAATAAAAAACAAGGGCAACAAAAAGGAGATAAATAAATATTAAAAAATCTTTAGAAAGAAAGAAGAAAAGAAAGAAAGAAGGAAGGAAAGAAAAGACTTATTTAATGGGAGAGAGACAGACTAGAGCACTACTCTATCACATGTGGTGTCAAGTTGCTAAATCAGGCCCTCATACATTCAAAGAACAGCTTAATTTGCTGAGCTACCTCCTTAGGCCACTGGAGTAAATTCTTTAGAAGTTGGGATTGTTCTACACCAAATTCTAATTTTGTTGTCTGAATTGAGGAAAACAAATTCCATTCTATTGTAGGTTTTCTTCAGTTTGTATTTCCTGGTGTGTGCATAAACAAACTAGACCTTGATGATTCTCTCGCAAAGAGGTTTCTTATCAAAGACATTTCCCTCAAGTCTAATACATTGTAATAGAAAATTTATACACACAAAAAAGGGCTGGGTGGTAGTGCACCTGATTGAGCGAACATGTTACAGTGCCCAAGGACCAGCAGAGGTGGGCGCGAGGAATAACATCATTGCAAGACTGGCCAGCTCCTCATGGGGCGCGAGCGCTTCCACACTACGATCATCATCTCTGGCATTATGCTATTCCACTGCAGAATACTGTGCCCCAGTATGGTTCCGTAGCCCCCATGTCCACTTGGTCGATTCCAAATTATATTCCTCCATGAGGATAATTTCTGGAACCATCCGTTCCACCCCGGTTCCATGGCTGCCAGTTCTTAGCAACATCACCCCGACAGATATTCGTCGGGATGCGGCATCATCTAAGTTCATTTCCCACGTCTACGCTCGACCTGACCTGCCAATATACTCGGATATTTTCGCCCACCCTGTCCAACGCTTGACGTCTCGTCATCCAATCTGGTCCCCTACGCCTACACTGAACTTCTCTGTTCCAGACTCTTGGAAACAGAGTTGGCAGTCAGCTGAGGTAAAGAACAAACACCTCATCACAGACCCCTGCAAGCGTCAACCCGGCTTTGACCTAGCATGTTATGATTGGGCCCTCCTCAATCGCTATTGAACAGGCCATGGCCGGTGCGCCGCTATGTTCCATCGCTGGGGAGCCAGAGACGACCCGAACTGCCCCTGCGGCTACAGACAGACTATGACCCACATAGTCAATGACTGCCACCTCTCCAGATTCAAAGGAGGTCTCGAAACTTTACATCAGGCTCAACCTGAGGCTGTTGACTGGCTACGGAAGAAGGGCAAACGCTAGAAGAAGGACCAGGGTTTGAGTCCCTAGTCCCCACCTGCAGAGGGAAAGCTTCATGAGTGGTAAAGCCGGGCTTCAGGTGTCTGTCTCTCTCTCTCTCTTTTTCCTTATTATCTTTATTTATTTATTAGATAGAGATAGCAGGAAACCTAGAGGGAAGGGGATAGAGAGGGAGAGAGACAGAGAGACATCTGCAGCCCTGCTTCACCACTCCTGAAGCTTTCCCCCTGCAGGTGTGGACAGGGAGCTTGAACCCGGATCCTTGCAAGTTGAGTTGTAGCATGTGCACTCAACCAGGTGTGCCAATCCTCCCTCCCCCGTCTCTCCATTCCTTTCAATTTCTGGCTGTCTCTAGCCAGTAAGAATAAAGATAATTTTAAAAAAGAAAGTTTATACACACAAGTGTTAGAATATATGTTGTTCCTGTCAGTAAGGGGGAAAAAGGTAGTTTTGATTTATGTAGAGATTATCTTTCTTCCTTTTTAAATAGACTATTCTTTCTTGTTTAAGTTTTTTTTAATCTTTATTTACTGGATAGAGACAGTCATAAATTGAGAGGGTAGGGGAGACAGAGAGAAAAAGAGAGAGAGAGACACCTGCAGCACTGCTTCACCACTAGCAAAGCTTTCCCCCATAGGTGGGGATGGGAGCTCAAACCCTGGCCTTGTAACATGTGCACTCAACCAGGTGTACCACTGCTCAGCCCCCGAGATTATCTTTCTAAAGTGAAAACCTGACCCTGATACATGTGGCTTGACATCTCTTTCTTTCTTTTTTTTTCAATTTTATTTATTTTACCAGAGCACTGTTTTAGCTCTGGCTTAGGGTAGTGTAGGGGATTGAACCTGGGACTTTGGAGCCTCAGGCATGAGTGTCTCTTTGCAGAACCATTATGCTCTCTACCTCTGCCCTGTGGCTTAACATCTTTTAATATTCTTTATATCCTCTAGATTCAAGCTCCAGTAACATGCAGATGTATCTCATCACTGTGAATTCCTTCTTTATCATTGTTATAGCATTTTAACATTAGTCCTGGTTGAGACCCACACTGAGGAGAGGTTTGAGGCAAGCATTTAAGAAAGAATGTTGGGGCTGGGTGGTGGTGCAGTGGGTTAAGTGCACATGGTGCTTGGCCATGACCACTGTAAGCCCCAGGCTCCCCACCTCTGGGGGGTTGCCTCTCAAGTGGTGAAGCAGGTCTGTAGGTGTCTATCTCTGTCTTCCCTTCCTCTCTCAGGGGCAACAAAATGGGAAAATATGGCCCCTAGGAGCAGTGGATTTCCGAGCCCCAGAAATAAGAATGTCATTGGTGCAGGGCAGTAGCACACCAGGTTAAGCTCACATAGTACTTAACTCAAGGACAAGCTCAAGGATACCAGTTCAAGCCCCTGGCTCCCCACCTGCATAGGGTTTGCTTCACAAATGGTGTCTTTCTCTCCTCCCCTCTGTCTTCCCCTCTTCTCTCAATATCTCTCTGTCCTATCCAACAACCACAATGGACAAAAAAAAAAAAAAAAAAAAAAAGCCCCCAGGAACAGTGGATTTGTAATGCAGGCACCCAGCCCCAGTAATAACCCTAGAGGCAAAGAAAAAAAAAACCATCTTGGTACATACATTCAAGAGTATGTCCATCTTTCCAAATTGTGCAAGGGTCAGGAGGTTAGCACAGTGGTTATGTAAAAAGATTTTTATACCTAAATTCTAAGTCCCAGGTTTAGTCCCCACCACCAACATAAACCGGAAGTGAGCTATGTTCTGGTTGGGGAGAAGTATGGAAGTCAGTCCAGTTATGCCAAATATATAAGAAAATTCTTCAGGGGTGGGGGTAGATAGCATAATGGCTATGCAAACAGACTCTCATGCCTGAGGCTCAGTCAATTCCCAGGTTCAATCCCCCACTCCCCATAAGCCAGAACTGAACAGTGCTCTGGTAAAAAAAAAAAAAAAAAAAGGAAGAAAAAAAAAGAAAGAGAGAGAGAAAGAAAGAAAGAAAGATAGATAGAAAGAAAGAAAGAAAGAAAGAAAGAAAGAAAAAAGAAAATTCTTCAGAACCTCTACCCTGGGTGTTGTGTAATAAGTCATTTCTCAAACCCACTGAGACTCTTCTTCACCTTCCAAAACTAGAGATATTTGAGATATTGACCTTAAGAGCACATTTGGGATGTGAGGGCGATCTGGCTGCGACATCTGTCACCCCATTGATCGCTAGGGTTGATTCGGCTGATCTGGCTGGCTAGGTGGGTGTCCCCTTCCTCCCTCCCCGCTCCATATGCGTCCCTCCCGAAGCTGCGCACTCGGTCAAAGAGGATGGCCTTCCCTGAGTAGAGACGGACCAGTCTTCGGTCGAAGGTATAGGAGTAGCTGCGCTCCCCTGCTAGAACCTCCAAACAAGCTCTCAAGAGCACATTTGTGGAACTTCAGTACAAGACTGCATCAAAAATGGAGATGGGCAACATGAAAAGGTTCC
Source organism: Erinaceus europaeus (assembly GCF_950295315.1). Lineage (NCBI taxonomy): Eukaryota > Metazoa > Chordata > Mammalia > Eulipotyphla > Erinaceidae > Erinaceus > Erinaceus europaeus. The sequence continues at coordinate 55,832,855 of NC_080164.1, forward strand.
AAAAGGTCCAGGTTTCAATCCATCTGCCCCTGCCCTTCTCCTTATCTGAATAAGTCTATTTGGAGCCATGTAACTGCACATATGTGAGAGACTTAACAAGCAGCAACAAAACAAGACTTAAGAAATATTTATTTAGGGTCAAGTGGTGGCACATCCAGTAGAGTGCACACATTTCCATGCTCATGAGCCTGGCTTCAAGCCTCCAGTCCCCACCTATAGGGAGGAAACTTCACAAATGGTAAAGCAGTGCTACAGGTGTCTCTCTTTCTCCTCTTCCCCTCTCTTTCTCCCTGGAGGAGGAAATGTCTGCCAGGAGCAGTGGATCTGTTTTTTTTTTTTTTTTAGTTCTGTTTGTTCATTTTTAATGTTTTTTGTTTTTAATGTTTCCTTCTTTCTTTTTTAAATATCTTTAATTACTATTAGATAGAGACAGAGAGCAATTAAGAGGGAAAGAGACAGGGACACACCTGTAGCCCTGCTTCACCATGCATGAAACTTTCCCCCTGCATATAGAGACCAGGGCTTGAACCTGGGTGCTTGCACACTATAATGTGAGCACTTAACCAGGAGTGGTGGATTTGTTATGCAGGCACTGAGCCCCTGTGATAATCTTAGTGGCAATTAAAAATTGTTATTTATTTATTAGTGGCACAGATGAAGAAAGCAAGAGACAGAAAGACCCCAGAACACTGCTCTGGCACTAGCAATGGAACTCACAGATTGGGGAGATAGCATAATGATTACATAAAAACTTTCAGGCATAGAACTGAGCATTGCTCTGGAGAGAGAGAAAGAGAGAGAGAAACTCAGGACTTCATGTTTTAGAGTTCAATGCTTTATCCACTGCATTACCTCCCAGACCACAGACTTTTTGTTTGCTTTTTAGCCACTGAGTTCTTCAGAGCAGATTGCTGTTTTGCTGACCTCAGCCATTGAGATAGGGCAGAGAAGACAATTCCAACAGGGCAAGATAGAAAAATATAAAATCCTCCTTCTCCTCTTCCTCTTCTTCCTTCTCCCCCTCTCCCCTGCCTTCTCCTTTTTGGTTCAATCTACAGACATAGCACAGTTAGAGGGGGTTATTTATGTTCTACTTGCCGCTATTGGAGTTTCCTGGAATATAAATAAAGAAACCTTCAAGATAAACACACCCTCAATCAAATTGTTTTAAAAATAAACTATAGGGACTGAGAAGGCAGCATAATTAACTATGCAAAAGACTTTCACACCTGAGGCTCTAAGCTCCCAGTTTCAATCCCCTGTACCACCATAAACAAGAAATGAGCAGTGCTCTGGTTTCACTCTGCATCTTTCTCTGTATCTTTCTTTAATTAAAAACAGATGAATAAATAAATAAATGAATTTTTTAAATTTATTTTTTATTTAATAAAGGATAAATTAACAAAACCATAGCGTAGGAGGGGTACAATTCCACACAATTCCCACCACCCAATCTCCATATCCCATCCCCTCCCCTGATAGCTATCCCATTCTCTATCCCTCTGGGAGCATGGACCCAGGGTCACTGTGGGGTGCAGAAGGTGGAAGGTCTGGCTTCTGTAATTGCTTCCCCGCTGAACATGGACGTTGACTGGTCGTCCATACTCCCAGTCTGCCTCTCTCTTTCCCTAGTAGGGTGGGTCTCTGGGGAAGCTGAGCTCCAGGACACATTGGTGGGGTCTTCAGTCCAGGGAAGCCTGGCTGGCATCCTGATGGCATCTGGAACCTGGTGGCTGAAAAGAGAGTTAACATACAAAGTCAAACAAATTGTTGAGCTATCATGGACCCAAAGCTTGGAATAGTGGAGAGGAAGTGTTGGGGGTGTACTCACTGCAAACTCTAGTGTACTTCTGCTTACAGGTATATATTTTGCACTTGTTTATGGATACGTGTGAACATATGCTCTCTCTCACAGAACCTGGTCTTTATCTAGGTTTTGGGACTTTGTTAGAAAGTGAACCACCTGGGATGGAATTAGAGAATGCTATGAAAGGAAAGGTCTCACTCGAGTAATGAAGCTGAAGGGTTGTCATTCCACTCTGCATCTGTCGTTTCACTCTGCATCTTTCTCTGTATTTTTCTTTAATTAAAAACAGACGAATAAATAAATAAATGAATTTTTTAAAGAAAAATCACAGCATCCTAGAAAGTTTGTACAGTAGTTAGTGCCAGACTTGCAAACATGAGGTCCTAAATTTCATCCCAGACATCACATATGCCAGGGTAATCCTTTGATTATCTCTTTAAAAAAAACAACAACACTGAATTTGTTTGTTTATTTATTTATTTACCACAGCACTGCTCATCTCTGGCTTATAGTGGTGCAGGGGATTGAACCTGGGACCTTGGAGCCTCAGGCATGAAAGTTTCTTTGTATAACCATTATGCTATCTACCGCTGCCTGGTTCTCTCTTATAAACAAATTATAAAGTGGTCCAGGAGGTAGTGCAGTGGATATAGAATTGGACTCTCAAGCATGAGGTCCTGAGTTCGATCCCTGGCAGCACATGTACCAGAATGATGTCTGGTTCTTTCTCTCTCTCTTTTTCTCTCTCTATCTCCTCTCCAATCCCTCTCATTAATAAATAAATAAACTATTGGGAAAAAAGCAATTTAGTTAAAAAAAATAAATCCTAAAAAATATATTTTGAAGGGAGCAGGTGTTGGCATACCTGGTTGAGTGCACATGTTACAATATGCAAGGACCCAGGTTCAAGCCCCTGGTCTCCACCTGCAGGGGGAAAGCTTCTTGAGTGGTGAAGCAGGGCTGCAGTTGTCTCTCTCTCTCCCTCTATATTTTCCTCTACCCTCTCGATTTCTTACTGTATCCAATAAATAAAGATGATTAAAAAATTAAAAATCTATTTTGTGTACATTTTAAAAAATTTATTTATTATTGCATAGAGACATAGATAAACTGAGAGGAAAGGGTAGACCTACAGAGACACTTTCACCAATCATTAAGCTTTCCCCCTGCAGGTGGGGAACAGGGTCTTAAACCTAAGTCCTAAGTTATTATCTTTATTTATTTATTGGATAGACAGTCAGAAATTGAAATGGAGGGTGGAGATAGAGAGAAAGAGAGGCAGAGAGACACCTGCAGCTATGCTTCATCACTGGCAATGTTTTCCCCTTGCAGGTAGGTATTGGAAACTCAAACCCTGGTCCTTGTGCATTGAAACATGTACACTGAAAAAGGTGCACCACCACCCAGAAACCTCCCCCCTTTAAAAAAAAAACAAAAAACCAGAGCACTGCTCAGCTCTGGCTTATGGTGGTACTGGGAACTGAACTTGGAACTTTGAGGTCTCAGGCATGAGAGTCTCCTTTTGTAAGCATTATGCTATCTACCCCCTCCACTCAAAATCTATCTCTTTAAATCAAACAAAAAGAAACGGGGGGGGGGGTTATGCCAAGATTTAATAGCTAACCTGTTTGCTGTTTCAATTCCTTTTTTCTTTTTTTTTTTTTGAAAATTAAAAAAAATATTTATTTATTTATTCCCTTTTGTTGTCCTTGTTTTATTGTTGTAATTATTATTGTTGTTGTCATTGTCGGATAGGACAGAGAGAAATGGAGAGAGGAGGGGAAGACAGAGAGGGGGAGAAAAAGATAGACACCTGCAGAACTGCTTCACTGCCTGTGAAGTGACTTACCTGCAGGTAGGGAGCCAGGGGCTCGAACCAGAATCCTTAATCCGGTCCTTGCTTTGCGCCACATGCACTTAACCGCCTGACCCCCGCAGTTTCAATTTCTTACAATGTGAAATGTGCAGTCAGTTAGTTGGTTTAGAATCTACTAGTGAGTTCCACTGACAAAGTCATATCTATATTATAAGCACTTCACCTAGCCCCCCTTCTCCAGGGAAAGGTTGAATCACCTAAAATAATCTTTTCCTTGGCTATTAAGCCTTTCTGATTATAAAAGCTTTCCATTTTGCAGGGCCTGGTGGTAGTGCACCTGATTAAGCACATATATTACAGTGCTTGCGGATCCAGGTTCAAGCCCCTGGTCCCTACCTGCAGGGCAAAAGCTTCATGAGTGGTGAAGCAGGGCTGTAGATGTCTCTCTTTCTCCTCTTTCTTCCATCTCTCTGTCTCCATCCAATAATAAATAAAAAAATAAATAAAGAGCTTTCAGTTTTGTACAATCTCTTGGAGCACCTTCTATGTCTAAATGGGCTGCTATAAGATTCATGAAATGTTGGATAGTCAATTAAATCTTTAAATTAATTCAAGTGAAATTTATTTTATTTGTAAAACACCCATTTTTTATTAGTGACTTAATCATAGTTTTCCAATTGACTTGGTGACTCTTGCTTACTTTTTGCCCTCAGGGAACATAGCAGAATTTGAAACCCATTTATTACAAAATCATAAGATTAAAGGGATATGGTTTCAACATTCTTCTCTGTCCATATATATATGTTATTTTTTGTTTGTTTTTACTACCAAAATTCTGGTAGTAGGAAGATTTAAAAAAAAAGATTTATTTATTTGTGGGCAGGGGTAGATAGCATAATGATTATGCAGAGACTCAAGTCTGAGGCTCTGAAGTCCCAGGTTCAGTCTCCTGCACCAATATAAGCCAGAGCTGATCAAAGCTTCTATAAAAAATTGTTTAAAAAAATTATTTGTTAATGGGGGCCAGGTGGTGGCGCACCTGGTTGAGCGCACGTTACAGTGCACAAGGACCCAGGTTCGAGCCCCCAGTCCCGACCTGCAGGGGAAAGCTTCAGGAGTGGTGAAGCAGGGCTGCAGGTGTCTCTCTGTCTCTCTCCCTCTCTATCTCCCTCTTCCCCCTCGATTTCTGCCTGTCTCTATCCAATAAATAAAAATTTTAAAAATATATTTGTTAATGAAAAGCGGGGATAGAGAGAGAACCAGAGCATTACTCTGGCACATGGGATGCCAGGAACTGAGGATTTCATGCTCTTAGGTTAGGCTTCCTACTCACTGTGCCAACTCCTGAACTCCTGAATTTTATTTTATTTTATTTTATTTTTGTAACAAACCTCTTTAGAAACCCTGAACAGAACTATCTCAACTGAGTTACTCTGAAATTCATGAATACCATGAGATGAAAAAATGATTATTGCTGCTTTACGTCATTAAGTTTTAGTGATTTGTAAAGAACTGTAGCACCTGGAAGAGGGAACCTGATATAATTTTAAAAAATCATACTTAGGTTATTTATTTATTTATTTAAGAAAGGATTAATTAACAAAACCATAGGGTAGGAGAGGTACAATTCCACACAATTCCCACCACCCAATCTCCATATCCCACCCCCTCCCCCATACTTAGATTTTTTGTTTGTTTGTTTTTACTATTTGGGATAATTATAAAAGGTGACTCTCAGTGAATAGTACTATCTCACATAGCCCTAGTGGGATGAGGTGACTTGACATTGATATATTGAGCTAAGCAAAGGTTTCAGCTCCAGATGCACAGATTACCTGATGGCTTCAGACACTATTCTTGCTTGCTATTTGCCTTCAAGAAACATAACAGAACTTAAAACCTACTTATTACAAGGCAACAAAATCTAAATGGTCAGATAACTTGATAAACTCAAGATCCTATCATGAAAAAATGAAAACATTGTGAAACTGTACCCTCACCCTCCCATTCCTTCTTGTCAAAAAACAGACTGGATGCTCTAGAATTAAGGAAGTCGAACATATATGCTGGCTGAGGGTTATGGTTTAATTAATAGATGTGACAACACCCTCTATACTCCCCCTGCCCAAGGAGCAAGTATGTTACATTCTTTTGGCTTTAATAGGATCATGACATCACCTTACAAAGATCTTTATAAAGTTAAGGACACCAGACCCTTGGTTGGGCAGAAGTCTTCAATGGTGGTTGCTCAATGGACCCCTCCTGGAGTTACAATATTCTTTCCCTTTATTACTATACTTAAAATATAACTCTGATAAAGTTTCTCTAGCATTTTCTGTGTGTGCACTATATGATAAATGTATGTACAGGCTGGGGAGATAGCATTATAGTTATGCAAGAAGATTTTTAAGCTTCTGAGCATCAAAGGTTCTAGCTAGGTTCAATTCCTAGTACTACCGTAAATCAGAGCTGAGTGGTGCCCTGGGGGAATGTGTGTGTGTGTGTGTGTGTGAGAGAGAGAGAGATATCCTCAACTGCATATGTCCATCATTCCCCTGGATAAGTATGTAGGGGCATTATTTTTCCTAGAAAGATAAATATCTGTAGACTGTTTTATCACCCTGATTCTACTCAGCATAAAACCAGACCTTCACTTCCTTCATTTTTTTTTCTTCCAAGGTTATCGCTGGGGCTCCGTACTACCAATCCACTTGTTCCTGGAGGCCATTTTCCCCCACTTTGTTGCTCTTGTTGCCATTGGTGTTGTTGTTAGATAGGACAGAGAGAAATTGAGAGAGGAGGGAAAGAGGGGGAGAGAAAGATAGACACCTGCAGACCTGTTTCACCACTTGTGAAGCAGGTGGCTCCCCCCCTGCAGGTGGGGAGCCAGGGGCTGGAACCATGATGCTTACTCCAGCCCTTGCGCTTCACTCCATATGCACTTAACCTGCTGTGCTACCTCCTGGCCCCCCACTTCCTCTTTTTGAAGACTGCTCTACAGCCTATGCTGTCTAGATATGCTTTCTAACTTTAATTGTTTTTAAGTCAGTTGACTCCTCTTTTCCTAATTAGCTGTTCCTGCTATTTTTGGACACTATTTGTGGTGGCAGGGTTGGGACAGGAAGACCACTGGACTCAAACACATCAGTGCTTGTGGAATCCCCTTGGTGGTGCTTGGGAAACTGAGTGCATTCTGCTCTCTATGACTTCCCATGCTTCTGGTAACGAACGATCCACTGGGCACTTTATTGGCTTCTGAGAAAGAGCCCTTCCATAAGGAAGACCTTATTCCATCAAGTAAGTACTCAGAAGGGGTCACAGTAAAAAGCAAGTGTTTCATAAAGAAAAACCTGTTCATGCTCAACAATTTGTTTGGCTTTGTATATTAACTCTCTTTTCAGCCACCAGGTTCCAGATGCCATCAGGATGCCAGCCAGGCTTCCCTGGACTGAAGACCCCACCAATGTATCCTAGAGCTCCGCTTCCCCAGAGACCCACCCTACTAGGGAAAGAGAGAGGCAGACTGGGAGTATGGACCGACTTAGTCAACGTCCATGTTCAGCGGGGAAGCAATTACAGAAGCCAGACCTTCCACCTTCTGCACCCCACAGTGACCCTGGGTCCATGCTCCCAGAGGGGTAGAGAATAGGAAAGCTATCAGGGGAGGGGGTGGGATGTGGAGATTGGGTGGTGGGAATTGTGTGGAGTTGTACCCCTTCTACCCTATGATTTTGTTAATTTATCCTTTCTTAAATAAAAAATAAATTAAAAAAAAACCTGTTCAATCAGATGCTCAGAGAAAATTAAGGCTAAATGGAAGGATCTCAGGAAAATATCCCAAAAGGTATATCACTAAACATTTAAAAAATATTTTTGAGACTATAAGTTCTTTTCTTTGTTGTTGTTATCTTTATTTGATAGAGACAGTCAGACAACAAGAGGGAAGGGGGAGATTAAGAGGGAGAGGGAGAGATACCTGTAGCCCTGCTTCACCATTCACAAAGCTTTCCCCATACAGGTGGGGATGAGGGGCTTGAACCTGGGTCCTTGTGCATGAATATTTTTGTTAGCCATATTCTGTCTATAATTTTTGGGGTGTGTGTGTGTGTGTTCCCATATGACCTGATCTTGCTGGTCTCTGCTGGCCAGATGTGCTGTCTACATTTAGACAGAAAGCTGAATAAAAATGTGTACCTGCCATGGGCCTAAGCCTCTAACAGATCCCTTTCTCCACCATCACTGGTCACTTCCATCAGGAATGTCATCATAAGCTTTTTAAAGGGCTTCTCCAGGACCTTCCCCTACTATAAAGTAACAGGCAGGGACGACCCCACTTTCTGAAGAGAGGCTGGGTCAGCCTACCATGCCACTTTGACTGGCCCTGAAATGAGTGCAGTCTAGAATGTTCCAGCTATGACTATAAACTGAGAGCTCAGACTGACAGGGACTCAGAGATTATATAGGCTTCTCTGATAAATATGAATATACATGGGCCCTGGGTCAGATTAATCAAATAAACAGTTAACTGTATGTACACATTTTCTTCAAGTTTGGGAGCTACTCTCTGACCTAATCTAGCTTTCTAGTTCTAGTCTCAACTCTCATTACATCTTCCCAGACAACATATATATTTTCCAATATTTTATTTATTTTTCCATTTTGTTACCCTTGTTTTTTATTGTTGTTGTAGTTGTTGTTACTGATGTTGTTGTTGGATAGGACAGAGAGAAATGGAGAGAGGAGGGGAAGACAGAGAAGGGGAGAGAAAGATAGACACCTGCAGACCTGCTTCACCGCCTGTGAAGCGACTCCCCTGCAGGTGGGGAGCCGGGGGCTCAAACCGGGATCCTTACGCCGGTCCCTGCACTTTGCGCCACATGCGCTTAACCCACTGCGCCACCGCCCGACCCCCTTTTAAATTTATTTATTGGGGAATTAATGTTTTACATTCAACAGTAAGTACAATAGTTTGTACATGCATAACATTTCCCAGTTTTTCATATAACAATACAAGCCACACTAGGTCCTCTAGTCATCCTTTTTGGACCTGTATTCTCCCATCCACCCACCCCAGAGTCTTTTACTTTGGTGCGATATGCCAATTCCATTTCAGGTTCAGTACACTTTCTGCTTCCCCTCCTCTCTCGATTTCTCTCTGTCCTATCCAACAACAACAATGACAACAACAATAATAACAACAATGGCAACAAAATGGGGAAAATAGCCTCCTGGAGCAGTGGATTCGTAGTGCAGGCACCGAGTTCCAGCAATAACCCTGGACATACACGGACACACACACACACACACACACACACACACACACACAAAAGAATTTTGGTGGCGGGGTCAGGTGGTAGCACACCTGGTTGAGTGCACATTTTACAATATGCAAGGACCTGGGTTCAAGCCCCTATCCCCACCTGCAGGGGGAAAGCTTTGTGAATGCTGCAGGTGTTTCTATGTCTCTCTCCCTCTATATCACCTCTTTCTGTCTTGATTTCTAGCTGTCTCTATTCCAATAAATAAATAAAGATAATTAACAACAAAATGAACTTTTAGTTTATACTCCCAGATGAGAAGTATTAGGGGAAGGTGACTAGAGGGCTCTGAACTCCAATACTACAGGACCCAGAGAGAGAAAAGGAGGGGGGGGTAGATAGCACAATGGTTATGCAAAAAAACTCAGGCCTGAGACTCCATAATCCCAGGTTCTGTATCCTGTACCACCATAAGCTAGTATGAAAAGATAACATCACTGAGAGAGTAGAGGAAAAAAAGAAAGATATTCAGAAGTAGTAACAGGCATAAGTGTGACTTAAAAGGGAAGAGAAGGCAAGACCATAGGAAAAAATGGGCAAAAATATAGAGATAGACAGATAGTTATAGAAGTAATAGTTAACCCTTAACTATGACCTTGAGAGAACCACTCCAGTAATTGAGGGAATGGGGACACAGAACTCTGGTGGTGGGAATGGTGTAGAATTGTACCCCTATTATTTTTCAATTTTGTAAATCATTAATAATAATAATTATACTTATATATCCCAAGAAAAACAAAGGTCTACCTCAAGCATGAGGTCCTGAGTTCAATCCTTGGCAGCATATTACCAAAGTGATGTCTGGTTCTTTCTTTCCTCCTATATTTTTCCTAAATAAATTTAAAGATCTAAAAAGAATTCCCACCTGCAAGGGAGTTGCTTCACAGGTGGTGAAGCAGGTCTGCAGGTGTCTATCTTTCCCTCCCCCTCTCTGTCTTCTCCTCCTCTCTCTATTTCTCTCTGTCCTATCCAACAATGACAACATCAATAACAGCAATAACTACAACAATAAAACAAAAAGGGCAACAAAAGGAAATAAATAAATAAAATCTTTAAAAAATCTAAAAAGAAAAACAAAGATCTAGGGGGATGGGCAGTGATGCACCCTGTTAAGTGCACATATCACTATGTGCAAGGACCCGCTTTTGAGTCCCCGTTTCCCACGTCTCCCTCTCCATCTCCCCTCTCAATTTCTCCCTGTTTTGTCTCCCTCTCCATCTCCCCTCTCAATTTCTCCCTTTTTTGTCAAATAAAAAGCAAGAAAGGAAGAAAAAAAAAAAGGAGGGCAGGGGTAGAAGTAGACAGCATAGTTATTATGCAAAGAGACTCTTACGCCTGAGCCTCCAAGGTCCCAAGTTCAATTCCCTGTACCACCAGAAGCCAGAGCTAATTATGCTCTGGTTAAAAAAAAAAAAAAAAAAGGAAAAATGGCTACTTGGAATGGTGGATTTGTAGTGCTAACACTGAGCTCCAACAACAACCCTGATGGGGGAAAAAATGAGAGGGAGAGGGAGAGAAAAGAAAAGTAAAGGTCTATATACATATAATCACAATGAGGAGATATGAAATTTATCCCATGACAGCAATCCTGTAAAACATTTCCTCAAGGGGGCCAGCTAATTGCACCCCTGGTTGAATACACATGTTACAATGCACAAGGACCCAGATTTGAACCCCTGGTCCCCACCTGCAGAGAGAAAGCTTTGTGAATAGTGAAGCAGGTCTGCAGGCCTCTCTCTCTGTCTGTCTGTCTGTCTGTCTCTCTCCCCTCTTGATTTCTGGCTGTCTCTGTCTAATAAATAAATAACTATAATTAAAAAAATAAAATATTTCCTCAATGAAGTGATAAAAAAAGAATGTGTGTCTGACACAATCAATACACATAAACCAGTGGCATTGCTGTATACAAACAAGGAGTCAGATGGTTGGGGGTAGATAGCATAATGGTTATACATAGAGACTTTCATGCTTGAGGCTCCAAAGTCCCAGGATCTATCCCCTGCACCACCATAAGTCAGAGCTGATCAGTGATCTGGTAAAAAAAAAAAAGAAAGAAAGAAAGAAAGAAAGAAAGAAAGAAAGAAAGAAAGAAAGAAAGAAAGCTCAAACAAGGAGTCAGAGGAAAGAGAAAATAAAGATCCAATCACATTAACAGTTGACCCCCAAAAGATAAAATACCTTGGGGTGACTCTCATCAAGGAGGTGAAGGACCTTTACAACAGAAGTATAGGACATTGTCAAAAGAAATAGAGAAGGACACACAGAAGTATGAAAACATTCCTTGTTCCTGAATTGGAAAAATAAACATTATTTAAATGGCCATTCGCCAAAAACCATCTATAATTTCAATGCAATCCCTATTAAGATCTTAGTGGAATTTTTCTCTTTTTAAATTTTTAAAAAAAATTATCTTTATTTATTTAGTAGATAGAGATGGTTAGAAATAGAGAAGGGGGAGATAGGGAGAGAGACAGAGAGACACTTGCAGCACTGCTTCACCACTCGTGAAGCTTTACCCCTGCAGGTGGGGACTGGGGGCTCGAACCTAGACCCTTGCACATTGTAGCATGTGTGCTCAACCAGGTGCCCCACCACCTGGCCCCCCAATAGCATTTTTCAAGCAGACTGAACAGCTTGTCCAAAGACTTCTGTGGAATCACAAAAAAACCCACAAATAGCGAAAGCACTTCTGAGAAATAAGGAAAAATATGGAGTTATCACATCCCCAATTTCAGTTTATACTACAAAGTAATAGTAATCAAAACATTCTGGTACTGGAGTAAAAATGGACACATAGGAAGTGTGGCACTAGCAGAGATTCCAGTGCTTTGATATCTTTCCCTCTTTCTGTCACTCTATCTGAATGGAAAAGTGACCTAGAATCATGAAATTGAACATATGGGAGGTCCCAGCTCCACAAAAACAATAAAAATAAAATAAACCAACTTGAGATGCCATTCTACTCTATACCATTGGTAGGAAATTTTAGTCACAGATGTTCTTTTTCCTTCTCCCCAACTCCCTCTCTCTTTCTTTCTCAGTGGTGGCACACTTGGTTAAGTGCACATGTTGCCATATACAAGGACCTGAGTTCCCTACCTGCAAGGGGAAAGCTTCATGAGCAGTGCTGCAATTTTCTCTTTGTCTCTCTCTATCTATATCCTCCTTCCTTCTCAATTTCTATCTGTACTATGAATGGCTCTTTTTTTTTTTTTCTTACAAATCCTGTTGTTTGTTACTTCTTTCTTTGCTCTGACTGAACCTTATACCTAGCTCATCATTTTAGTTTTTTGGCTAACTCCATTCACCCTTCTGTCTCTTCTCAGACATGACAATCTTCAGAAATTTCTGACCCATAAGCTTCCAACTCATGGTATATACTTCTATGCTTATGTTTATTAATGATGCTTATTATTATTTTTTAAATTTTATTTCTTTATTTATTATTGGATAGAGACAGAGAGAAACTGAGAAGGGAGGAGAAGATAGAGAGGCAGAGAAACAGAGAGACACCTGCAGCACTGCTTTGCTACTCCTGTAGCTTTATCCCTGCAAGTGGGGACCAGGGGCTTAAACCCCCTCCTTGCATACTGTAATGTGCTTGCTTAACCAGATGTGCCACCGTCTGGCCCCATTATTATTATTATTATTATTATTAAATAAAAATGTCTTGCCACCAGGTTTATTGCTGGGGTTGGGTGCTGGTACTATGAATCCACTACTCCTGGTAGACATTGTTTTTTCTTTACCTATCTATTATATTTGATAGACAGAAATTGAGAGGGGAGGGGAGATAGAAGGAAAGAGAGATAGACACCTGAAGACGGCTTCACTGCTCATGGAGTGAACCCCCTGCACATGGGGAGAAGGGGCTCGAACCTGAATCCTTGCACATGATAATATATGTGCTTAACCAGGTGCAATACCACCTGGCCTCCCTAACTGTGTTTTAATTGCCCTACTGCATAGAAAGAAGCTTTGGTGCTGTGGTTCTTTCACTTCTCTTTGCCTTTGAATCTTTAAAAAAAAAAAAAAAAGTGATGTCATTGGAGAAATAGAAATATTGTAGTTTTTGCACCCTTGAGAATTTTAAATTTTATTTTAGTTTTAAAGATTTGTTTATTTATTTATTTATTGTTATTTATGAGCAAAGAGCCAGAACATCACTCTGGCACATGTGATGCCTGGTATCAAATTTGTGAGAGGTGAAGTGGTGCTACAGGTGTCACTATTTCTCTCTCCCTCTCTGTCTCCCATCATACCACTCACAAAGCTTTCCCCCTGCAGGTGGGGACCAGGAGCTTGAACCTGGGTCCTGAGCATTGTGACATGTGTGCTCAACCAGGTGTGCCACCACCTGGTGCCCCCGTATTTTTTTTCTGACTTGAATACAAATTAAAAAAAAATTCCTGTGATCTCCTTTTATTAAAATTTATTAAAATTACTCTCAGAATTCAATGTGACAACTTAGCAGCTATTAAATTGATCCAAAGGATATTGTAGAGAACAGTGGAGAATCTTTCTGTACCTGAGTTCTTCTAAGCTGGCAAGTAATCAAATAAACATAAGACAAATGCTAAGGGAGAAGAAGAAAAAAAAAAAAAACTTACGTTTAACAATATCTTGTATAACTCCTGAGTTATGCTTAATTACTAGTCCTCTGATATGCTTTAAGTACACTTAGACAGTGGTCGGGGAGGTGGCACCATGATATATCTCTGGACCTTCAAGCATGAGGTCCCAAGTTTGATCCACAGCAGCACATGTGCTAGAGTGATGTCTGGTTCTTTCTCCTCCTATCTTTCTCATAAATAAATAAAATCTTTAAATAAATAAATAAACTTAGACAAAGAAAATAGAGGCTGGGGGAGGGGCTAGACAAACAGCCTATGAGGCTGTAAAGAAGCAGCAACCTGTCACCTCCCAAAATGTCTTTGGTTGCCTTTATTTGTGCCCTTCCTTACTGACTTCCCTTTCTTCTTCCCAAAGTCCTTTGCATCAACTAAGCCATGTGCAGAGACGGTGTCTAAGACCAACTGCTGAGTGACTCAATTCCTGGGTCTTTTCATGTGCACAGGAGAACACATGTTATTATTAGATTCCTCTTTTTTCTCTTATCAGTCTTCCTCATGCTTGCTTATTTGACTGGCCTTTGAAGAAGCCAGAAAGTTGCAAAATAATTACCCATCCCCATAGGCATAGCCTTTATGCAGATTTAAATTCTGCTTTCTCAGTGGGGAGATAGTACCAGTGATCCTGCCACGGACTTTTATACCTGAAGCACTGGAGTTTCCAGGCTCAACCCCTGGCACCACCATAAGCCAGAGCTGAGTTGTATTCTGGAAAACAAAACACACCCACTCACCACCACCACCACCACCACCACCAACAACAACAACAACAACAACAACAATAACAACAACTTGCTCTCTCCACTATAAAAATTGAAGAGATTAGATCTTTCTGATACCCTGAGGGATAGACTCTTGTATGGGAGGGCTTATTTATGCATGTGAATGGTCTCTTACAAAAGGATAACTTTCACTCACCCTCAGAAGTTTCTTTTTATTTTTTTTTAATTATTATTATTTTTTTTTTTAGCAGAATACTGCTCAGCTCTGCTTTATAGTTGTGCTGGGGACTGAACCTGGGACCTTTGCCTGGAACTTTTGCAAGTCTTTTTGCATAACCATTATGCTGTCTCCTCACCCCACCCCTTTTTAAGAGATTTATTTATTATGAGGCAGGAAGTGTGAGGCAGAGCTGAGGGAGACAGCATGATACTTATGCAGAAATTTATTTTATGGCTAGGGCTCCCAAGTCCTGATTCAAGCCCTACACCACCACAAACCAGAGCTGAGCAATGCTCTGATAAAAATAAATTTAAGGGGGCCGGATGGTAACACAGCAGGTTAAGCACACAAGGTGCAAAGCGCAAGGACCTGCACAAAGAATGGGTTTGAACCCCCGGCTCCCACCTGCAGGGGGGTCACTTCACAAACAGGTCTGCAGGTGTCTATCTTTCTCTCCCCTTCTCTGTCTTCCCATCCTCTCTCCATTTCTCTCTGTCCTATCCAACAACAATGACATCAATAACAACAATAATAACCACAACAACGATAAAACAAAGGCAACAAAAGGGGAAAAAATGGCTTCCAGGAGCAGTGGATTATTTGCGAAGGCACTGAGCCCCAGCAATAACCCTGGAGAAAAAAAAAAAAAAAGGAAAGAGCACAACTGAAGCACTGTTTCACTGCTTGTGAAGCTGCCTCTGCAGGGTGGGGACCAGGGGCTTGAACCTGGATCCCTGTGCACTGTAATGTGGATGTTCAACCAGGTGTGCCACTGCCTAGCCGCCCAAATTGTAATTCTTTATACTAGTCTCTACACAGACGTAATATCTAACCTAATAGCAATTTCAGTCCCTCCCAGGACGAAATCTTAAACCAATTAACCTGGAATTTCTAGATCTGCACTGCTTCGGTAATCGGAATGACAAGAACTCTCCAACCACCTTCCTGGAGGGGAGTAACTTTGCATCTACCCATAAAAAGTCAATAATTGGTACCTGAGAATGAAAACTTGTATAGCCTCAGGAAGCCGTCCTGAAACCTGTCTCAGTATGAGGACAATTTGTCTGGTGGGAAGAAGGGGGCAGAATGAGTGGAGAAAGGGGATGGGAGTGGGGGAGATGGCATAATAGTTATGCAAACAGAATCTCATGCTTGAAGCTACAAGGTCTCAGGTGCAGTCCCCTGCACCACTGTCAGCCAGAGCTGAGCAATGCTCTGGTAAAAAAAAAAAGGGGGGGGGGCGGATGGGGAAGACTGTTCACTCTTGGTAGGAAGAAAATATCTGAGGAGGGGGCCAGGTGATGGTGCACTTGTTACAATGAACAAGCTCTCTTATTATTATTAGTTTTCATTATCTTTATTTGTTTGATGTTGCTTCACCACTCTCAAAGCTTTCCCCCTGCAGATGGGGACCAGGGGCTCTAACCTGGGTCTTTGTGCATTGTAACATGTGCACTCTACCAGGTGTGCCACCTCCAGCTCGAATTTCTGGCTCTCTCTCTCTCTCTTTTTTAAGATTGGCTTTCTTTTTTTAAAAAAAAAATTATTTTATTTTTGAGAGAGATGCAGAGAGAGAAACACAAGAGCACTGCCCAGCTCTGGCTTATGGTGGTGTGGGGATAAAACCTGGGACTTTGGAGCCTCAGGCATGAGAATCTCTTTGCATAACCATTATGCTATCTACCCCCCCCCCCCGATTTCTGACTATCTGTATCAAATAAATAAACATGATAAAAGAGAGAAAGAGAGAAAGAAAGACCCGGTTAGAGCCCCCAGCTCCCCACCTGCAGGGGAGTCGCTTCACAGGTGGTGAAGCAGGTCTGCAGGTGTCTTTCTCTCCCCCTCTCTGTCTTCCCCTCCTCTCTCCATTTCTTTCTCTCCTATCCAATAATGACATTAATAATAACTACAACAATAAAACAAGGGCAACAAAAGGGAGTAAATAAATAAATATTTAAAAATTTTAAAAATAAATAAAAATTAAAAAAGAAAGAGAGAAAGTACATATCTGAGTAGGTGAGAATTCTGGGTCTTAGCCTTCTAGTTTTCCCCTCAACCTATCCCCAATCTCATTATCGGGGTGGTGTCTGATTTGGGTAAGAATACTACAGTTTCAGATTTGCATAATTAAAGAAAGTTTCCTTTTATGCAAAAGTTGTGTGATTTTGACTTGGTATAGAACAAGGCAGAAAAAAAAAAACCTATTTTGTTCAATTTCAGCTTTACCTGAAATATTTTTATTATTAAATTCGCCCTACCATTTTTTTAATTTACACAAACCCTCCACTTTATGCAAGTCCCTGCATTATCTTTCTGCTTGTTAGGTGAATGCTGTTATAATAATTTAATAAATCTAACCCAATCTTTAACTTTGTGAATTTTGGTTTTTAACATTCTTATATACTGTAGGGGAGCAATATTTGTCATTCCAAAATCAGGCTCTTTGACATAAGAATTATGTCAGTTAAGGGGTATGGGTTAAGCACACAAGGCGCAAAGCACAATGGCCATAAGAATCCTGATTTAAGCCCCCAGCTTCCCACCTGCAGGGGGTCGCTTCACAAGCAAGTGTCCTCTTCTTCTTCTTCTTCTTCTTCTTCTTCTTCTTCTCCTCCTCCTCCTCCTCCTCCTCCTCCTCCTCCTTCTTCTCCTTCTTCTTCTTCTTTAAAGATTTTATTTACTTATGAGAAAGATAGGAGGAGAAAGAACCAAACATCACTCTGGTACATGTGCTACTGGGGATTAAACTCAGGACCTCATGCTTGAGAGTCCAAAGCTTTATCTCTTCTATCTTTCTCTCCCCCTCTTTGTCTTCCAGTCCTCTCTCCATTTCTCTCTGTCCTATCCAACAACAACAGCTATGACAACAATAACAATGACAATAATAACAATTACAACAAACACAACAACAAGGGCAACAAAATGGGAAAAATGGCCTCCAGGAGCAGTGAATTCATAGTGCAGGCACCAAGCCCCAGCGATAACCCTGAAGGCAAATAAATAAATGATTGATTTTAAAAAAGATTATGTCAGTCAGGAGGGGTTCTAAAAGCTGGGTGGAGGTTGAAATTTTGTGAGGAACAATACCTACCATCTCTAAACGGAACAACTTCCTTTTTTATGTTTTTTTTAAAATATTTATTTATTTATTCCCTTTTGTTGCTTTTGTTTTATTGTTGTAGTTATTATTGTTGTTGTTATTGATGCCGTCGTTCTTGGTTAGGACAGAGAGAAATGGACAGTGGAGGGAAAGACAGAGAGGGGGAGATAAAGATAGACACCTGCTTCACCACCTGTGAAATGACTCCCCTGCAGGTGGGGAGCTGGAGGCTCAAACCAATATCCTTACTCTGGTCTTTGTGCTTGGTGCCACATGCATTTAACCCACTGTGCTACCGCCTGACTCCCCAACAACCTGCATTTGTGAGGGTGCATCTGTCCTCACCTGTATTGAAGCTAGGACAGATTTCTACAACTCTTAGCTATGGAGGAGAACTTAAATCTGTTGGCAGAAACTTAAATCTGTGGCCTGAGAGATGGTACTGTGGATAAAGTGTTGGACTCAGAAACATGGGGACCTGAGTTTGATCCCTGGCATCACATGTGCCAGAATTGGGCTTTGGTTCTTTCTCACCCTCTTTCTCATTAACAAGTAAATCTAAAACAAAACAAAACATCCCCACCCCCGGAAAGCAATATAGCAGTCCTCTCATTATGGCCTATGCATGGTTTTGCTTTAGGTAAAACATAGGACTAGAGTGGGATAGATAACATAGTGGTTATGCAAAGAGACTTTCATGCCTGAGGTTCCAAGGTCCCAGGTTCAATCCTCCACACCATTATAAGCCAGAGCTAATCAGTGCTCTAATATATATCATGAGGTCCTGTTTTTTTTTGTCAGTTAACCCAATGTTTACTTATTGTTTTGTTTTACTTTATTTTATTTTATTTATTTATTTATTTAAATTTATTTCTTTATTGGGGAATTAATGTTTTACATTCAACAGTAAATACAATAGTTTGTACATGCATAACATTTCCCAGTTTCCCATTTAACAATACAACCACCACTATGTCATTTATCATCCTTCATGGACCTGTATTCTCCACCCACCCACTCATTTTTAAAAATTTTTTTTTTTTTACCAGAGCACTGTTTAGGTCTGATTTATGGTGGTACTGAGGACTGAACCTGGGACTAAGGTGCCTCAGGCTTCAAAGTCTATTTGTATAACTATCCCCGCCTCCCCCCAGCCACTGCTTAGTTATTTTCTAGAAAAAAAATCAAGAAGGGGGTGGATCTGCCTCCTCTTCCTCACACTGTGAAATCTGGTGTTCATAGAATATTTACTTATTTATTTATTACCAGAGAGCACTGCTAAACTCTGGTTTCTGGTGGTAGTGGGGTTTGAACCTAGAACCTCTAGCACTTCAGACGAGGAGGTCTTTCTACATAATAACTATGCTATCTCCCTCAGTCACAGAAATTTTTTCAAGTATTTTTTTCTTTTAATTATCTTTATTTATTTATTGGATAGAGACAACCAGAAATTGAAAGGAAAGGGTGGCATAGAGAGAAAGAGAAACAAAGAGACACCTACAGCAGTGCTTCACCACTTGTGAAGCTTTCCCCCTGCAGGTGGGGACCGGGGACTTGAACCTGAGTCCTTGTGCATTGTAACATGTGCGCTCAAGCAGGTGCACCACCACCCGGCCCCTTAAAGTATTTTTTAGTGATCAGGATTCCTGGAAAGTGTTAGGTTGGAGCATGTAGAAAGCCAGTTCACACACATCACTATGCTAGAAAAATGATAACAGGGAGTTGGGTGGTAGCAGTGGGTTAAGTGCAGGTGGCAAGGACCTGTGCAAGGACCTGGTTACAGTCCCTGGCTCCCCATGGTGAAGCAGGCCTGCAGATGTCTATCTTTCTCTCTCCCTCTCTGTCTTCCCTTCCTCTCTCCATTTCTCTCTGTCCAAACTAACAATGATGGCATCAATAACAACAACAATAATAACTAAAACAGCAATTAAAAAAAAAAACAAGAAAGAAAAATGATAGCATATATATCCATTTGCTGGTTTCTATTTCATCAATGGAGAAATAAACCAAACTGACAACTAGCCTAAATACATTAAATGGAGTCTGCCAAGAACTGCTGAGAAGTGTAATCAAACTGTTAATGATTAGTTCTTTTCTGTTTTACAGGAAAAATTTCCTTATGGGCAGTAGACTGTGAATAAAATATGCTGGTGGCAAAACTATTGGCTAATGTCTGAAAAAGTCCTAAGCACAGAAACTTCTGTTGCCACAGAGTTGAGGGTATGCCCTGGTACATGAATATGTTTGCTAACCTGAAGCTTTCTGAATCTGTTACTTTGGAGATTTTTATCGGTGTTTCTTCAATAATATGGTTAACTACCAACTCTACTTTCAATTCTTTTTTTTTTTTTCCTCCAAGGTTATTGCTGGGCAAACCTGCACCACGAATCCTTTGCTCCTGGAGGCCATTTTTGTTGCCGTTGTTGTAGTTATTATTTTGTTGTTATTGATGTCGTTGTTGTTGAATAGGACAGAGAGAAATGGAAAGAGGAGGGGAAGACAGAGAGGGGGAGAGAAAGATAGACACCTGCAGACCTGCTTCACTGCCTGTGAAGCGACCCCCCTGCAGGTAGGGAGCCGGGGACTTGAACTGGGGTCCTTACAACAGTCCTTGCACTTCACGCCATGAGTGCTTAACCCACTGTGCAGCCCACTCTACTTTCAGTTCTTCCAAGCTCCAGAGAATGGGGAATGCAGGCTAGATTCCAAATCATTATCTTTTTTTTTTTTTTAATTTAAGTAAGGAGAATGATAAGGGAAAGAAGTTATAGATTGATCAATAAGAAATAGAACTTTTATACTGGTTAGTATAGCTCACTTGGTTAGTGCAGTGCTTTGACATATGAGTGACCCAGGTTCAAGCCTAGCCCCCACTACTTGGAAAGAAGATTTGGTGCTGTGACCTCTTTCACTCCCCCTTATCCCCCAGCTTTCTGTCTCTATCTAAAAGAAAAAGAAAAGAGTACTTTCTCAAGAGTGATGCATGAAAGTAGAATAAACTGTATTAAGCAGTAGTGTGGTTTTTTTTTGGTTGTGATTTTGGTTTTTTGCCACTGTTGTTATTGTTACAGTTCATTGGCTGTATAATTCCACCATTCTGAGAAGTCATGGTTTTCTTTCTTCGAGTAGTCAGTGAGAGACAGAGATAAGAGAGACAGTGACAGAGAGACATCTGAAGCACTGCCCTACTGCTTTCAAAGCTTCCTCCCACAGGTGGAGGATAAGGGCTTGAATGATAACACATGGACTCTAGCAAGTGAGCTATTACCTAGTCCCACTAATGTAAAAATTACTTAATTCAGAACCAGTTGAAAGCAGGAGAAAAATCTGTCATCCTGCTTTGTAGTCTTTATTTTTAAAAATACTTATCTAAGTGAAAATGTTTTCTGTAGCTTTTTAAGACCATTAAACACTTTTTGAAAAAGTAAAAAACGGGGCCAGGTGGTAGAGCACCTGGTTGAGAGTAACTGTTAGTGTGCAAGGACTCAGGTTCAAGCCCCCAGTCTCCAGCAGGAGGAAAGCTTTGCAAGTTGTGAAGCATATCTGCAAGTGTTTCTCTTTCTCTCTCCCTATCTACCCTCCCCTCTTGATTTCTGGCTGCCTCTATCCAATAAATAAAGGTTGCTTTTTTTTTTTTTTTTTTTTTTTTTAGTAAAAGAAAGTGAATTAAATTTTGCAGAATTGGGGCCTTGTATATACATAATATTATGGATACCTGGTCAGCAAGTTCATTCACACAGAGAAACAGAGAGGATAAGACACCAAGCATCAGACATTCCCCCATTCCATGGCACTCCAAGCAGGTACCCGGGATTGAATTTGGGCAGCACACATGGAAGGGTACATACCCTATCCAGTGAGCTAACCCTTGGCTCCTTTAAAAAATATTTATTTACTTATTTATTTTTTATCTCTAATTTTTATTAGGTAGGACAGAGAGAAATTGAGAGAGGAGGGGGGATAGAAAGAGGCAAAGAAAGACACCTGCAGACTGCAGACCTGCTTTACCACTCATGAAGTATCCCCCATACAGGTGGGAAGTAAAGGCTTGAACCTGAGTCCTTGTGCTTGGTAATAGGTGTGCTTATCTGGATGCACTACACCCCTCTCCCTTTTTTTTTTTTTTAAAACCAGAAAACTGTTTGGCTCTAGTTTGTGGTGGTATAGGGGATTGAACCTGGGACTTTGGATCCTCAGGCATAACCAAAGAGTCTCTGCATAACCACTGCATTATCTACTTCTGGCCCTTTGGCTCCTTTTGATTCTTATTATTTTATTATTTATTGTTATTATTTTAGTTATTATTTATTGTTATTGTTTTATTTATTTATTGTTATTATTACTATTTGTACAGATGTATATATATTTTTAAATTTTTATTTATAAAAAGGAAACACAAACAAAAAAATATAGGATAAGAGGGGTACAACTCCACACAATTCCCACCATCAGAATTCTGTATCCCGTCCCCTCCCCCTTTATCTCTCTGGGAATATGGACCCAGGGTCACTATGGGGTGCAGAAGGTGGAAGGTTTGGCTTCTGTAATTGCTTCCCTGCTGAACATGGGCACTGGCAGTTCTATTCATACTCCCAGCCTGTCTCTCTCTTTCCCTAGTGAGGTGGGACTCTGGGGAAGCATAGCTCCAGGACATATTGGTAGAGTCTTCTGCCCAGGGAAATCAGGTTGGCATCATGGTAGCATCTGGAACCTGGTGGCTGAAAAAAGAGTTAACATATACAACCAAACAAATTGTTGACTAATCATGAACCTAAAGGCTATAATATTTCAGATGAAGATCTGGGTGTCTCCGTTTTGAAGATAGTTAGTGGGCCTATTTTAGTTATATTCCAAAGGGTGCTCGTGACTCTACTAGGTTTTTTTTTTTTGTTTTTTTTTCCCTGAGCTTGAAATCTGATATGCAGGTGGATCCAGGTTATTGTCTGGGGAGATGATGTCATGGCTGGAAAAAAAGTCCAGAAAGCTGGGTCAGGGAAGAGAGTAGCTCCCAAATATGGGAAAGGTTAATAAATATTGTTGACTGTACACTCCATTGATTTGATCTGATTTGGGGCCCATATTCAGCTTAGGAGCCTATGTGACTTCTGTATCCCTGTAGATCTGAGCTCACATTCTGTGGACATGAGTAAGAGTGTTTCAAGCTGTTCCAATTTCAGAACCCATTTTCCTCTCATGGAACATAGAGTATGTTGTCCATCCTCCCTTCAGAGGATGGAGCATTCTCTATGTTATTGATCCATGTTGAGGGTAAGGTCTTATGGGGACCGGCAAAGGGGTCTGTTGTGTTGTTCTTGATAGAGATGAGCAATAACAATAGAGAGAGGGATTTAATGGAGGTCTAGGTCCATCATGTCTGTTTGGGAATCTCAGGACTCCCCAACAAGGGCCCAGCTGATGGGGTGGCCTGATAGTGACTAAAGAGTTATCTTTTTTTTAAAATATTTATTTATTTTCCCTTTTGTTGCCCTTGTTGTCTTTTTATTGTTGTTGTAGTTATTATTGTTGTTATTATTGATGTCGTCGTTGTTGGCTAGGACAGAGAGAAATGGAGAGAGGAGGGGAAGACAGAGAGAGGGGAAGATAGACATGTGCAGACCTGCTTCACTGCGCTGCAGGTGGGGAGCTGGAGGGTCCAACCAGGATTCTTCTGCTGGTCCTTGAGCTTTGCGCCACGTGCGCTTAACCTGCTGTGCTACCACCCCTAAAAGAGTCATCTTTAAAAGTACTCAGCTTTTGCAGTCCTTACTTTGATAATGTTAGCTTTGGAGTGAGTGAGGTAGTGTAATAGGAAGTAGGTGAGGAGAGTATCTAAGTCTAAGTAGACACTAATTCACTAGGAATTTTATGATGTCTTTTTAGGTCTTTCAACTTGCTTGCTGCATATATTGACTTACTGTAGCCTATTGTGCATTTTTGCTTTCAGGTACATATTTTGCCCTAATTTATGGATACATGTGAACATATGCCCTGTCTCATGGGGCCTGGTCTATATCTAGGTTTTGGGACTTTGTTAGGAAGTGGACCACCTGAAATGGAATTAGAGAAACCTATGAAAGGGAAGGTCTCACCCGAGTAATGAGGCTGAAGGGTTGACGTTCCACACCTGATGTCTCTGGACACAGTCTGAAGTGAAGCACGCTGAATGGTACTCACTGAGTTGATTAGGTTGGGATCAGCAGATCCAATATCTTTTGATAGGAATTGAGAGAAGCATGTAGGAAAGTGAGCCCCACCCTTGAGGTTCCAGGGCTGGGGGAAATAGGATCTATAGAGGAAGCCGGAGGGTCCTGCTGTCTTAGGGTTTAAGAAGGCAATAGATAGTTATTGCTATAATCACATTATTTGGCAACTGGGTTAACTTGAAAATTCCATTGATAGGATTTTCTGTATCTTTTTAACCAGAGCTGTGCTAAACTCTGGCTTCAGTTAGCACTAGGGTTTGAACCTGAAACCTTAGGTGCTACAGGCATGCAGGTCTTTTTGCATTAACAACTATGAAATCTCCCCTGTAATATATATATATATATATATATACATATATATATATTTATCAAAGCACTGCTCAGCTCTGGTTTATAGTGGTTCTGGGGATTGAACCTGGAAAACTTGTAACCTGAGGTATAAAAGTATTTTTGCATAACCATTATGGCATCTTCCCAGCCCTGATTTTATTTATTTATTTTTACTATTTCATTTTAATGATACAGATACAGAGAGAGATCAAAGCAATCCTCAGCTCTGGCTTATGATGGTGCAGGGGTTTGACCAGCACCAAAGAGTCTCAGACATGAGATAATTTTGTTTAAGCATTATGCTATTTCTCCAGTCCCTTGATAGGTTTTAAAATAAACTGGGTAGGCATCTTTGAGGGAAATCATGAGGAGTGCTGGATCATAGGAACTTCAAATCTTATAAATGAAAAAAAAAAAAGTTGGAATGTGAAAACATAATGTTTGGTTATGTCTCCCTCTAGTGGTTATTATGCAGAACTGGAAATACAGATAGTTTAAAAATGGTCCTTGTGCGTTGTGCCACATGTGCTTAACCCGCTGCTACTCCCCCTCATTTTCTTTAAGACTAGTATCAGCATATGTTTGAAGTATCTGGTTCATTTATAGGACAACCTTGTGAACATTGCCACATGATTTTAAAGTCCAAGTTTTGGGTGATGCTAAGTGATATCATTAAACTTGTTATATTGATACAATTAGTTTATTGTTTTCTTTTTTAGTTTATTGTTTTCTATAAAGCACATAGTTAAGGGGCCAGGCAGTGGCACACCTGATTAAGTACTCATATTATAGAGCGTAAGGTCCCAGGTTCAAACCCCTGGCCCCCACCTGTAGGGGGGAAGCTTCATGGATGGTGAAGCTGGGCTGCTGGTGTCTCTCTGTCTCTCTCCCTTTCTATCTTCCCCCTCTTGATTTTTCTCTGTCTCTATCTAATAAATAAATAAATAAATAAATAGAACAAACAACAACAAAACAACAAAGCACATGATTAACACTAAAAAAAATGCATTTTGTTACTCATCTCTATAACTATGCAGTTTGTTGCTCAGTAGCCAGATGTGTTCATGATCCTCTGTGTCAGAATTATGCGCTACTCAATATTGCCAAGAACCAGTTAGTCATGCAACGATTCTGTTCACATCATAACCTTGGGCTATGAGTGTATGGACATAGTACCAAAAGCCTCTAGTTGCAATCACCTGGGCTTCTGGGATAGGTCAAGTCGAAAATAGATTATGGTTAAGGAGAAGACAGAGTTTCATGTGTAACACTGGAATGTCCATGTCTGTCTCAGAGCTATTCTCTGTTTAGAATCTGCCACTTCACATGGCTTCTACTTGTTCAAGTTGTCACTTCCTCAAAATGATGTGTCACATCCAAAAATAAATTGAAACAAATAGATAGTTCTTCTCCTCCTTCCCCTTTTCTTAATTTTTTATTATTTATTTATTTTCCATTTTGTTGCCCTTTTTTAAAAAAATTGTAGTTATTGTTGTTATCGATGTCGTCATTGTTAGATAGGACAGAGAGAAATGGAGAGAGGAGGGGAAGGCAGAGAGGGAGAGAGAAAGATAGACACCTGCAGACCTGCTTCACCACCTGTGAAGCGACTCCCCTGCAGGTGGGGAGCCGGTCTGGAACCGGGATCCTTATACTGGTCCTTGCACTTTGCACCACGTGCACTTAACCTGCTGCCCTACCACCTGCCTCCTCCCTCTTCTTTTTAAATTATTTATGAGAGAGAAGAGGAAATAAAAAACCAGAACATCACTCTGATACATATGATACCGGGGACTGAACTCCTCCTGTACTGTAAAACAAAGGTTTTAAAAGAGAATTTAGACGAAGCAGTGGAGCCCCTTGTTAAGCGCACACATTACAGTGGACAAGATCTGGGGTTCAAACCCCTGGTCTCCATCTACAGGGAGAAAGCTTTGTGAGTTGTGAAGCAGGGCTGCAGGTGCTTCTGTATCACTTTCCCTCTTCATCTCCCCCTCCCCTTCTTTCTGTCTCTATCCAATAATAAGTAATAATAGTAAAAAATAATAAACTAGAACTCAATAAGTCAGTTACTGGAATAAACTTTAGATTAGGAAAAAAAAAGGAATATTAAATAAACTGAGGGGGAAAAGGTGTTGAAGGGGTCAGCAAGCTACCTCACTTGGATAGTGCATTTGCCACTTGCTTTGTCATGGACATGCCTCAGGTTTCAGTCCCCTCCTCACTGCATTGATGGAGCTGTAGCATTTGTCTGTCTGCCTTCTATCTATCTATCTATCTATCTATCTATCTATCTATCTATCTTTCTTTCTTTCTTTCTTTCTTTCTTTCTATCATCTATCTGTCTATCATCTCCCCCATTCTCTCCCTCTCTCTTTTTCATTAAAGTATTTTATTTATTTATCTTTGAGAGAGATGCAGAGATAGAAAGACACAGAGAGAAACACCAGAGGGGATTGAACCTGGGACTTATGCAGCCTCAGGCACGAGAGTCTCTTTGCATAACAATTATGCTATCTACTCCCCACTCACATTCTCTCTCTCAGCAAGAGCACTGCTTTATTCTGGCTTATGGTGGTACAGAGAACAGAATCTAGGACCTAGGGGCCTCAGATATGAGAGTTTTATAAACATTATGCTGTTGCTTTTCTGTTGGGAAATTGTGCAGATGTGGTTGAGTTAGGCAGGGCCCACAAACTACCCTATGCTAGGATGGCCAATCCCTTTATCTACATACCAATCTTCTGCTTTGTCTTATAAATGACTAAAGGTCTCCCCACCATGTTATCCCCTCAGGGTATTGCTAATTCCCACCAGCTATAATCATAGCAAAGGTAGCTAAAGAAGTCCCCAGCGTGCCTTTTTCTTTTCTCCACCCCCTTTCCAAGGCATCTCTGTTCTGACTTGCCACTTCTGATTTTATCCCATAAAACCTACTTCTGTTCCTGGTTTCACTCTCTTTTCTTTCCCTCATCCCAACCTGGAGAAGGGCTGGTGTGCAGAGCAGATGCAGCCATTGCGGTTTGGCACCATGTGGCTTAACCTGATGTGCTCACACCTGACTCTGGGGTGTTCCCGTGTGAATAAAGAATTGTATTACCACACTGCCACGAGTTCCTGGATCCTCTCTCCCAGGAAGCTAGCCCGGCACCTATCTAGTGACTTTTTTCTTTCTGTCTTTTAAAAAAAAAATATTTATTTATTTATTCCCTTTTGTTGCCTTTGTTTTTTTATTGTTGTAGTTTTTATTGTTGTTATTGATGTCATCATTGTTGGATAGGACAGAGAGAAATGGAGAGAGGAGGGGAAGACAGAGAGGGGGAGAGAAAGATAAACACCTGCAGACCTGCTTCACCGCCTATGAAGCGGCTCCCCTGCAGGTAGGGAGCCTTGGGCTCAAACCAGGATCCTTATGCTGGTCCTTGCGCTTCGCAACATGTGAGCTTAACCCACTGCGCTACCACCCGACTCCCTCTGTCTATCTTTCTATATGACAAAGACAAACAAACAAGCCCTTTCACCTGGCTTTCTCTCTCTTTTTGGCTTGAGCTGCCTCATTAGGAGTATAAATGTTTGCCTTGTTTATTTTGATATTGTTGGAAGTATTAAACTTAAGATATATTTTTTGTTGTCGATGTTGTTGAAATCACCTACCTGTCTCCTCTCTCTCTCTCTCTTTTTACCAGAGCACTGTTCAGCTCTAGTTTATGGTGGTGTTGGGGATTGAACCTGGGACTTTGGAGCCTCAGATGGGAGAGACTCTTTACATAACATTATGCTATCTACCCCTGCCTTAACTGTATTCTCTCTCCCTCTCTCTCTCTCTCCCTTCCTCCATCCTTCCTCATCGTACTTTCATTTAAATGTTCTCCAAGTAACACTTGGGGCAGTTGTCCTATGTCAATTGGTCCATCTCCTCCTTTGGTGACTATTCCTAAATATCTATCTTTGTGTAAACAAACAAAGAAACAGACAAATAGTAAGAAAGGAAGGAAGGAAGGAAAGGAAGAAGGAAGGAAAGAAAAAAAAATACATATCATCCAGTTAAAGGCTGTGAAAGATACTTTGGAAGCTTCAGACACACCTAAAAGGAGTTCCTCCTATTGCTAAGACATCCACAGGGTAAATTAACCTGCTTGTGGAAGTGGAGGAGCTATCTACAATGCATATACATGACAAAGCATAGGTATCCAGAAAGTGTCAACCTACCTTATTGATAAGAAAAAGGTAGTAGGCTTAATTAAAAATCAGATTGGGGGGCTGAGAGACGCTAACTCATCAGGTAGAGTGCACATCTTATCATGAACAAAGGCCTGGAGTTTGAACTCTGACACCACACAACAAAGATAAAATGAGTCAGAACTCCATGAACTGTGCAGCAGTGCTTTACTCACTCTGTCTCCTTTTGACTGTCATAACAAAATGAAGTTAAAAATTGGGGCAGGGAACTTGCTCAACATTAGAGCACATGATACTATAGGTTCTATTTGTTATCCATCAAAACAACAACAGTGGGGGCCAGGCAGTGGTACATGTAGTTGAGTGCACACATTATAGTGCGCAAAGACCCAGGCTTACACCCCTGGTTCCCAGCTGCAGTGGAAAGCTTCACAAGGGGTAAAGTAGAGTTCAGGTGTTGCTTTGTCTCTTTCCCTCTCTATCCCCTCCTCCCTTCTCGATTTCTCTGTCAAAAAATAAAACTAAAATATATTTACAAACAAACAAATAAAAACCAGTGGCTCAGTAGGTAGTGCAATGGATAAAGTGTTGAACTGTCAAGCGTGGGGTTCTGAGTTGGGTCCCTGGCATTACACATACCTGAGTGATGCTCTGATATTCTCTCTCCCCTCCATATTAATAAATTCACAAAACAACAACAAGTAGATTCACTTCAAAGGAAATTTAAATGGCCAATAAAAGTATAACAAATAGTCAATCATTCCTAGTTGTGGCACACCTGGTTGAGTGCACATGTCACAAGGCAAAAGGGCCCACACTCAAGTCCCCAGCCCCTACCTGTGAGGGGAAGTCAATATTGTTTATTTATATTTATTTATTTACTTTATAAGAGTACTAATCAACTAGTTTTTAGTGGTGATAGAGGTTGAATCAGGGGCCTGGGATCCTTAGGCACGAAAGTTTTTGTGTAGCCATTATGCTACCTCCGTGCCCCCCATATTTTTGATAAACAGGGAAAGGCAAAATAATATATAATGCCAATGGAAAGTCAAAATGAGGGTGAGGAATCTAGCAGAATAGCTATGCAAAACCACTCTCATGCCTGAGGCTTAGAGGTCCCAAGTTCAGTCCCATGTACCACCATTAGCCAGAGCTGCATAGTTCTCTGGTAAACAAACAAAAGACAAAAGCAAAATGACATTAAGTAGCCTGGGAGGTGGCTCAGAGTATAAAATATTGAACCCAAAACATTAATTCCCCAATAAAGAAAAAAAAAATACAGGAAAAAAAACCCAAAACATTGAATCCTCAAGCATGTATGTGGTCTCGAGTTTGATACCTAGTATAGCATGTGCCAAAGTGATGCTCTGGTTCTTTCTCTCCTTCACCTTCTCTCAATAAATAAATAAATAAATAAATAAATAAATAAATATTAAAACCAAAAAAATGACACTGAAGTGCTAGACCAAACATCCTGCTGTGGGACGATAAACTAACCCAGCTGTTTTTGAAGTAGTTTGTCTATACCTAGGAAAGTTGAAATAGTGCACTGCCTAGGACTTAGTAACCAACTCTTCTTAGTATAAGTCCCAGAACAAACTAGGTTATACATATTTTTTGTGGTGATATGAAGGGTTTTTTGTTTGTTTGTTTGTTTGTTTGTTTTGGCCAAGGTACTGGGGGTAAGTGATATTTAAAAAATATTTAAATTTCATGTTCTTTTTTTATCCAGCAACTCTGAATATTTCTCTGCTCTTCAAAAGCAACACAAAAACAAGTATCCCATCTTCTTTACACCGCAATGGTCAAGGTCAGTGTCATTAACCTCAACTGCTTTAGATACTCCAGGGTGGTTTTCTCTTCTACTGAATACACAAAGTTGCATTATAATGCATATGGAATTTATTTGAATTGCATATATAATTTGAAAAATAACTCCAAGAATCCTGCACTAGGGTACATAAACACTACCCTGTTTGCAGAAAGAAAACCATGCCATTTTATTTTCCTGGCTTAAAAAAATTATTTTATCTTAGCTACATTTTACATTGGATTACTATAAAGTAAGCATATAAAAGTACTTGCTTAAAATTTTTTTTTAAATAATTTTTAAAAATATTTATTTCCTTTTGTTGCCCTTGTTGTGTTTTGTTTTAGTGATTGTTGTTGTTATTTATGTCATCATTGCTGGATAGGACAGAGAGAAATGGAGAGAGGAGGAGAAAACAGAGAGGGGGAGAAAGACATCTGCAGACCCGCTTTACCAGTTGTGAAGCAACCCCACTGCAGGTGGGGAGCCAGGGGCTATAACCCTTATCCTTTCGCTTTGCACCATGTGTGCTTAACCCACTGCGCTACTGCCCCACTCCCAAAAGTACTTACATTTTAAATAATTTATTTTAAAATGGATCACTTAGATTAACTCCACATAATACTGACCCTGGCTTCCATTAATTTATGACCAAGTTGTGTTTGACAATTGTTTCTTTTTCTTTCTTTCTTTTTAAGGACTTTATTTATTTACTAATGAGAAAGATAGGAGAGAAAGAGAAAGAAACAGACATCACTGTGGTACATGTGCTGCCAGTGATTGATCTCAGGACCTCATGCTTGAGTCTAGTTCTTTATCCACTGCACCATCTCCTGGACCATGCTAATCTTTTATTTTCTGAAAGTCCTTGAAAATCATATTAACACATTTACTCTGTTGTATTTATCTTTTAAAACATGGTTATCAATTTTTAATTAAATTTTATTTTAATTAGAGAAAGATTATATAGAGACCAGAGTACTGTTCAGCTCTGGTTTATGGTGGTCTCAGGATTGAACCTGGGACCTCAGACATGAACATCTTTTACATAACCATTATGTTGTGTCCTTGACTGTATTTATTTATTTTATTTTTTCTTGTATTATTTTTTAGATTTATTTTAAATTTATTATCTTTATTTATTGGCTAGAGACAACCAGAAATTGAGAGGGAAGGGGTTAATAAAGAGGGAGAGGGACAGAGAGACACCTGCAGCTCTGCTTCACCACTCACAACGTTTTCCCCCTGCAGGTGGGGACCTGGGTTTGAACCCAAGTCCTTGCACACTATAATGTGTGCGCTCAACCAGGTACGCTACCACCGGGTCCCAAGATTCATTCATTCATTCATTCATTCATTCATTTATTCATTCATTCATTTATTTATTTATTTATTTATTTATTATTTTACCAGAGCACTGCTTAGCTCTAGCATATGGCAGTGTGGGGGATTGAACCCGGGACTTGAGAGCCTCAGGCATGAGAGTCTCTTTGCATAATAACCATTATGCTATACCCCCACCCTATTCTTATTATTTTTAAAAGATTTTATTTATTAGAAAGATAGGATAGAAAGTACCAGACATCACTCTGGTACATATGCTGCCAGGGATTGAACTCAGGACATCATGGTTGAGAGTCCAATGCTGTATAAGTACTGCGAGCTAACCGATTGCGCCACTGGAGCTCTGAGAGTCCAATGCTTTATCTACTGCGCCACCTCCCGGACAACACCAATATTCATTTACTAATGAGAGAAATACACACAGAAAATTTTATGCATCCTTCAGGGATTGTTACCCTATTTCAAAAATTTCCCCAAATAAAAAAGAAAACCCCCAAAAGCCTCCCTTTAAAATATTAGTGTTAATCATCATCATCATTGTTATTTCAGAGGCAGTGGCAGGTCTTTGGGGGATGACTACCCTCTTGTTTACAGTTAATGAATCCTGGGTTCCCTTTGCTGTGATCCCATCCCTAAGGTTCAGGTTTTGTTTTTGCCACCAGGGAGGCCTTTGCCAGGACTGCTGGGGCTTCACGCATGCACAGTTCCACCACTCCTTGGACCCCCCCCCCCACAAACACAGGAAAAAGGAGAGACACCACAGTACTGCCCCACAGCTAGTGAGGCTTCCTCTTTGCTTGGTGCGTCCATGTGTGGTGGGGGACTGAAGTCTGGGTCCTCAGGGGACAGTACACTCTACAGAAAGCGCCAGCTCCCACCCGCTGAGGCTCCATTGCGTTCTCTGCGGGACAAGTGAGTGTTGCTTCTAAACTAGCTACCGGCACACCCAGTGTTGTCCAAGAATTTTGTGCTGGGGTAATATTACGTCCAACTTTGTCTAAAGAAGGAAGCATGGGCTTTTGACCTTCAGCGGCGACTGTCACTAGAAGGGAGGTTTGCAAAGCAGCCCTGAAAATGACCTTTGTTGCCAGTTCTGTAGTCTGAGGTGGGAACAACTGAGCCGGGTCAGTGCTCAGGCAGCGCTGCGCTGCAACCCACTGGCCTCCTTTCTCACCCCCCCCTTTTTTGTTTTGGGGTGAAATGCTCCATTTCCGCCCTCCACCTTTGTTTTACTTTGTTTATTTGGTTGTTTGTTTTGTGAGGGTGGTGGGATGGAGCCTCAGGCATGGAAGATTTCACTGCTCAAGGTCGCCTATTTTCATTCAGAGACAGATCGTTATGCAAAGAAACTCTCATGTTGGAGCCTCCCAAGTCTCAGGTTCAATGCCCTATACCACTGTAAGCCCTAGAGGAGGAGTGCTCTGAAAAGAAAGAACGGAAGAAAAAAAGGAAAGGAAAGAAAGAGGCAGAGGGGCAGGGGTAGATAGCATAATGGTTATGCAAACAGACTGTCAAGTCTGAGGCTTCAAAGTCCTAGGTTCAATCTCCTGCAGCGTCCTAAACCAGAGTTAATCAGTGCTCTGGTGAAAAAAAAAAAAAAAGAGGCAGAGAAAGTGGGGGAGGCATTTTAGCACTGGAAGTTTCCTCTGTTGCCACAACATCTCCCGTGTAGTGTCACCAGTAGCAAAGGTCACCAGTAGCAAAGCAGGCAACCTACCTAGTAGCTATCTATGCCTTCAGCCCCTCATTTTCCTTTTTTTCATTTCATTTTTTTGAAGCAGTCTAGTTTGTTAATATTTCACTCTTGTTTCCCTCCCCCTTCCAGCCATCCATCCTTCCTTCCTCAATTCCTTAAAAAAAAATTTTTTTTCAAGACTTTATTTATTTTATTAATGAGAAAGATAGGAGGAGAGAGAGAAAGAGCCAGACATCACTCTGGTACCTGTGCTGCCAGGGATTGAACTCAGGACCTCATGCTTGAGAGTCTAGTGCCTTAACCACTGCACCTCCTCCCGGACCACTAAAATTCTTTTTAAAAAAATGTTTTTTAAAGAATTTATTTATTCATGAGAAAGATAGGAGAGAGAGAACCAGACATCACTCAGGTACATGTACTGCAGGAGATTGAACTCAGGACTTCATGCTTGAGAGTCCAATGCTTTATCACTATGCCACCTCCCGGACCACTTTTTAAAAAAATTCTTTAATTTTTTAATTATCTTTATTTATTTGATAGACAGAAATTGAGAGGGAAGGGAATGATAGGGAGAGAGATAGAAGGACACCTGCAACATTGCTTAACCACTTGTGACGCTTTCCCCCTACAGGTGGGGATGGGGACTCAAACCTGGGACCTTCACATTGTAATATGTATGCTCAACTAAGTGCACCACCACCTCCTTCCTTCCTTCCTTCCTGTCTTTCCCACCAAGCACTGCTCAGCTCTGATTTATGGTGGTGTGGGAGACTGAACATGGGACCTTGGAGCCTTAGGCATTAGTCTGCTTGCATAGCCATTATGCTATCTCCCTTACCCTCCCCCCAATATATGCACTACAACCACAACTTCCTTATCCATTTATCTGTTGTTAGACACCTGTGTTGCTATCACATTTTGGCTACTACATATAGCACAGTCTTTATTTTGCTTTTTTTTCCCTAAATAACTATCATTGCCAGACCCCTCTTCTTTTTTTTTAATTGCTACCAAGGTTGTCTCGGGCTCAGTGCCAGCACTACAAATCCACCACTCCAGGCTGCTATCCCCCACCCCTTTTTAAAAATTGGATAGGAGAGAAATTGAGAAAGGATGGAAGATAGAAGTAGAGACAGACTCCGGGTACTTGCACTTGGTAATATGTGCGTTGAACAAGTTGTGCCACCGCCTGGCTCTCTCTTTATTTAAAGAAATATTTATTTATTGAGAGAGTCCAGGAAGACAAGAAAATGGTTATGCAAAATACTTTCCTGCCTAAGGCTCCCAGGATCCAGGCTCAATTCCTGGCACCACCATAAGTCAGAACTGAGCAATGCTCTGGTAGAGATAGAGATAGAGGGGCCAGATGGTTGTTCACCTGATTGAGTGCACATGTTACAATGTGCTAAGACCTAGATTCTAGCCCCCAATCCCCACCTGCAGGGGGATAGCTTCACAAGTGGTGAAGCAGGGCTCCAGATATCTCTCTGTCTCTCTCCCTTTCTATCTTCCCCCTTCTCAATTTCTGGCTGTTTCTATCCAATAAATATATAATAAATAAAATAAAAAATTTAAAAAAAGAAAGAAAGAGAGATAGAGATAGAAGAAAAAGTGGTCCAGGAGGTGGCCAGTGGATAAAACATTGGACTCTCAAGCATGAGGTCCTGAGTTCGATCCCCGGCAGCACATGTACCAGAGTGATGTCTGGTTCTTTCTCTCCTCCTATCTTTCTCATGAATAAATAAATTAATTAAAAAGTAGGGGAGTCGGTTAGTAGCGCAGTGGGTTAAGTGCACATGGCGCAAAGCGTAAGGACCAATATAAGGATCCCCGTTCAAGTCCCCGGCTCCCCACCTGCAGGGGAGTCACTTCACAGGCAGTGAAGCAGGTCTGCAGGTGTTTATCTTTCTCTCCCTCTCTGTCTTCCCTTCCTCTCTCCATTTCTCTCTGTCCTATCTAACAATGATGACATCAGCAACAACAATAACTACAACAACAATGAAAAGCAACAAGAGCAACAAAAGGGAAAATAAATAAATATAAAAAAATAGAAAAACACCTTTAAAAAAAGAGATAGAGTGGTCCAGGAGGTGGTGCAGTGGATAAACCATTGGATTCTCAACCATGAGGTCTCGAGTTTGATCCCTGGAAGCACATGTACCAGAGTGATATCTGGTTCTTTCTCTCTCTCTCTGTCTATCTTTCTCATTAATAAATTAATAAATTATTTAAAAAAAAAGAGATAGAGGAAGAACACAAGAATGGCAGCATCACTCTGACATATGTTATGTCTGGGATCAAACTTGGGTACCCACAGAACTGTTGTGGTGGGTGTAGAGTGATCTTATAATGTGGTTAGCTTTTAGTAATAATTTACTATTAATGACAACTAATTAATAACAATAAGTGATTATTTAGTAATCACTAATAAAAAACTCAAAACAAACAAAAATCCAACTCTAGCCCACATGCCTGCAAGTCCTACACTTGCTTCTACACCACCTCCAGGGATGCCAATGTTTTCTTTTTTTTAAAAAAAAAATTTATTTATTCCCTTTTGTTGCCCTTGTTGTTTTATTGTTGTAGTTATTGATGTCCTTGTTGTTGGATAGGACAGAGAGAAATGGAGAGAGGAAGGGAAGACAGAGATGGGGAGAGAAAGATAGACACCTGCAGACCTGCTTCAACGCTTGTGAAGCGACTCCCCTCAGGTGGGGAGCCGGGGCTGGAACCAGGGTCCTTATTCTGGTCTTTGCGCTTAACCCGCTGCCCTACTGACTTCTTCTTTTTTTTTTTTTTTTAAACCAGAGTACTGCCTAGCTCTGGTTTATGGTGGTTCCAGGGATTGAACCTGGGACTTCAGAGCCTCAGGCCTGAGAGTCTAACTCTGCATAACCATTATGCCATCTACTGCCTCCCCCAATGTTTTCTTTTTAAAGCACAGTTATGGTAATGGCAGGGTTAAGTATCTTTGTCTTTATTTTATTGTGTTTAAATTTTGATTTAATTTTTGTATAATATTGTTTCTTGGTTATAGATCTATAAGTTAGAAGTTGGTATTTTCTTTCAGTACATATGAAGACATCTTGGTTAAGAAGTCAATTGTCAAACTTCCAGTATTATTGTTGCAAATTTGAAAGGATTGATTTTGTCTCTCTGGTTGCTTTGAACTAGAGCTATTTTGTCTCTGTCTCTTTTTAAACGTTTATTTATTCATTTATAATGAAGGAGAGATAGATACCAGAGCATGGTTCAACTGGTTCTGGTGTTGCTGGGGACTGAACCTATAACCTTTGGTTCACTATGCTGTCTCCCCTAATTTTCTCTCTCACTCCTCCCCATCTATATTTTTAGGTGCCTCATTTGACTGATTCTGGTGGTCTAGTCTTGGCACTCCAGTTATTCTTTTTCTTCTGCTCAGGAGGGTAGCCACACTGGCCTCATTGCAGACTTCTGAAGGAGGTAGGTCTTATGCTGTAAGAGTATTGTGGAATCTTATTTCCAAATGATTAAATACTCTTGGCCATCTCACTTCTGTGAAACCAAATATAAAATGATTCTTTCTCTTCAGCTTTTAGCAACCTTACTCTGATGTATTTCAGTGTACGTTTTAATATTTGTTATGTTCATTTATTTATTCTATTAAATATTTGAATTTATTCTACCAATAATATTTATTCTATTTGTCCTTTGTAATACTTTCTTTAATCTATTGATGATTTCATTTCTTCTTTTTTAAAAATATTTTTTAATGAGAGGGATAGGAGAGAAAGAACCAGACATCACTCTGGTATATGTGCTGCCAGGGGTTGAACTCAGGACTTCATGCTTGAGAGACAAACATTTTATCCACTGCACCACTTCCCGGACCACGATGATTTCATTGCTTTTTTCTTTAATTAATTTTTTTATTATCTTTTTTTATTTATTGGATAGAGACAGCCAGAAATCGAGAAGGGGAGTGATAGAGAGGGAGAGAGACAGAAGGACACCTGCAGCCCTGCTTCACCGTTTTGTGACCCCCTGCAGGTGGGGACCGGGAGCTCGAACCCAGGTCCTTGCACACTGTAATGTGTGTGCTTAACCAGGTGCGCCACCGCCTGGCCCCAGTTTCATTTCTTTTATAAAGTTCTGGGAGTGGGTAAGCACCCAGGTATTATGTTACTCAGTAGTATGATGTGTGCTATTCTTTTTTTTTTTTAACTCAGTTAAAAAATTTTTTTTTTTTATTTAAGAAAGGATTAATTAACAAAACCATAGGGTAAGAGGGGTACAACTCCACACAATTCCCACCGCCCAATCTCCATATCCCACCCCCTCCCCCGATAGCCTTCCCATTCTCTATCCCTCTGGGAGCATGGACCCAGGGTCATTGTGGGTTGCAGAAGGTAGAAGGTCTGGCTTCTGTAATTGCTTCCTCGCTGAACATGGGCGTTGACTGGTCAGTCCATACTCCCATTCTGCCTCTCTCTTTCCCTAGTAGGGTGGGTCTCTGGGGAAGCCGAGCTCCAGGACACATAGTTTTAAAATTTTATTTATTTATTTATTTATTTTTCCCTTTTGGTGCCCTTGTTTTTTATTGTTGTTGTAGTTATTATTGTTGTCCTTGATGTCATGATGCCCTGATTCACTAGTCATGAAGCTTTCCCCCTGCAGGTGGGGACCAGGTGACTTGTGCTATTCTGATACCCTTTACTATTTAAGTACTTCAAAAATGTTTTAAAAATAAAATGACAGATCCTACTTCAGGTGTTCATCTAGAATCCTACTTCCATTAAAAAATATTTATTTTAGTGAAAGACAAAAAGGGAAGGGAGAGAGATAGAGAGAAAGAAAAAGAGAAAGACCAGAGTACTGCTCAGCTCTGGTTTATGGTGGTGTGGAGGGTTGAAACTACCTCAGAGCTTCAGGCATGCAAGTCTTTTGCATAATCATTATTCTGTCTCCCCAGACTTACTTCAACTTTTTATTTAGAGAGGAAGAGAGAGAGAAAGAGAGAGAGAGAGAGAGAAAGAAAAGTGAGTCTCTATGTCTCTATGACACTGCTGTACCATTCAGGCTTCCGTGAGATTCCAGGGCTTGAATACTGGCCCATCTTAATGTATTTATTTAACAATCAATTTGTCAAGTGTTCTGCCCATGAAAAACAACCTAAGAATTATTTCCTATAATTAAAAAGTTTAAGGGACTCTCATGCCTAAGGCTCCAAAGTCCCAGGTTCAATCTCCCATACCACCATAAGCCAGAGCTGAGCAGTGCTCTGGTGAAAAAAAAAAAAAAAAGCATATAAGAAAAGTTTGAGGTAATTTTTTTTCTTTATTGAGGGATTAATGGTTTACAGTAAACAGTAAAATACAGTAATTTATACATGTATAACATTTCCACATGACAATACAACCCCCACTAGGTCCTCCTCTGCCATCATGTTCCAGGATCTGAACTCCCCCCCCCCCCCAGAGTCTTTTACTTGAGTGCAGTACATCAACTCCAGTCCAAGAGAGGTAATTCTTAAAGGCTCCTTGAATGTATAACTAGCATGAAGAGGGATACCAACAAGAAAGCAAGCCTTGCAAAGATTATAAGGTGTAGAAGAAAGAAGGAAAAAAGACACTGCTGTGGGTTGAGTCTATAGACATAGTAGCTGGAACAGAGATGTGTCACAATTTAGTGCAGGGCAATTGCAGAAGTACGAGAACTTCTATACCAACTGCAAAGACCACTGAAATACAACATATACCTCGGAACAAAAATCAAACTGAAAAAACCTCAAATGAGTGGTAGTGCAGTGGATAAAGCCTTTGACTCTCAAGTATGAGGTCCTGAGTTCTATCCCTGGCAGCATATGTACCAGAGTGATGTATGGTTCTTTCTCTCTCTCCTATTTTCTTCATTGTTGTTAAAATTTCGGAAGGCTCTTGCTGGCCAGGCTAGCTTCACGGCGGGTAACAGAGATGCGGAGACAACGGCTGGGCAGAGAAGCTGTATTTCTTTATTCAGGAACAACGATTCATAAACTAAGACAAACTAAACAAACAGAACTCTGCTGTCTCTTTGTGGCGGCGCAAGCACTCTTTCTTTTACTCTCGAACTCAGGAACCCTCTCCCTTACTCTGGAACTTAGGAACTCTGGAACTCTGGAACCCTCTGAAACTCTGGCACTCTCGAACTCAGGAACCCTCTCTCGGGGTTCCTTGGGGCGGGGCCAAGCAGGCCCGCGAAATTAATAGGACTGATCCAATTCTCTTGGCGGGGGAGGGCTAGAACAAACCAATGTAAAGCATACGACACTTCATGAATAAATAAATAAAATATTAAAAAAAAAAAAAGAAAAACAAGTCAGCTAGGATTACAGCTAATAGATTATAAGTCTAGTTTCGGGAGCGGGCGGTAGCACATGTGCTATGCAAGGATCCTGGTTCGAGTCCCTGGCTCCCCACCTGCAGGGGAGTCGCTCCATAAGCGGTGTAGCAGGTCTGCAGGTGTCTATCTTTCTCTCCTCTCTGTCTTCCTTCCCCTCCTCTCTCCATTTCTCTCTGGCCTATCTACAACGACATCAATAACAACAACAGTGATAACTACAACAACAATAAGAAAAACACAACAAGGACAACAAAAGGAAAAATAAATAAATATAAAAATATTTTAAAAAATAAGTCTACTTGCTCACAATTAGAAAAATTTACTTATCTTCTGTAAGGGATACATGGTCAAGCAAGAATGAACATATGTGTACATGCCATAATTAGCCAGGGTTAAGGAAGCCAAAAAACAAATAAACAAAACCAAAACCAAAAAACCTCCAAACAAACTAGAGATTATGCAGAACCAGACATTCTTATTTTGATTTCCACTCTGTGTATTTCTGTGGCACTGCACACTCACAGCCTCTCTTAATAAATTAAGAGAAACTAATAATAATAAATAACTTGGCAGCTGGGGAAACAGCATAATGGGTATACCTGAGGCTCCAAAGTCCCAGCTTCAATTCCCCAGAGCACCACAAGTGAGAGCTAAATAGTACTCTAGTCTCCTCTCACTAAAATAAAAAACATATTAATATTTTATAATATTATATGATCAAGAAATATCAAGCACTGAAAATTACAAAGTTATATATTTATAGTTATTGTCATTTATCACTTTATTGCCAATCTTATTATTTTTTTTCCCTGGAGCACTGCTCAGCTCTGGCTTATAGTGGTGTAGGGGATTGAACCTGGGACTTTGGAGCCTCAGGCATGAGAGTCTCCTTGCATAACCATTATGTTGTCTACCCCCACCTCTAATCTTATTTTTTATTTTTTTAAAAATTATCCTTACTTATTAGTTAAAGACAGCCAGAAGTTGAGACGGAAGGGGGAGATAGAGAGGGAGAAAGACAAAGAAACACCTGCAGCCCTGCTTCACCACTTGTGAAGCTTTCCCCTACAGGTAGGGACTGGTGGCTTGAACCCAGGTCCTTGCAAACTTAACCTGGTATGCCACCACTCTGCCCCCACAAATATTATTTTTTTGCCTCCAGGCTTATCACTGGGGCTCTATGCCTGCACCACGAATCCACTGCTCCTGGAGGCCATTTTTCCCCATTTCTGTTGCCCTTGTTGCTGTCGTATTGTTATTGTTGCCATTGATGTTGTTGTTGGACAGGACAGACAGAAATTCAGAGAGGAGGGGAGACAGAGAGGGGGGAGATAAATACACCTGCAGACCTGCTTCACCACTTGTGAAGTGACCTCCCTACAGGTGGGGAGCTAATCTTATTTTTTATCTTTTTTCTTTCTTTCTTTCTTTTTTTTTTTACCAAAGCACTGCTCAGCTCTGGCTTATGGTGGTGTGGGGGATTGAACCTGGGACTTGAGACCCTCAGGCATGAAAGTCTCTTTGCATAACCATTATGCTATACCCCCACCCACTAATCTTATTTTTAAAAGCTATTTATTTTTAAAAAATATTTTGTTTATTATATTCATTTTTAAAATACTTCATTTCTTTATTAGCTAGAAAGGTAGGAGGAGAGAAAGAACCAGATATCACTCTGGTACATGTGCTGCCAGGGATTGAACTCTGGAATTTATGCTTGAGAGTTTAATTCTTTATCCACTGCACCACCTACTGGACCACACTAAAACTGTTTAATTTATTTTCAAAGTTGTTGTTTCTTTATTCATGGAGCTGTTATTATGTGCAGAGTG
The DNA here is from genome assembly GCF_950295315.1 of Erinaceus europaeus. Lineage (NCBI taxonomy): Eukaryota > Metazoa > Chordata > Mammalia > Eulipotyphla > Erinaceidae > Erinaceus > Erinaceus europaeus. The sequence continues at coordinate 55,874,223 of NC_080164.1, forward strand.
GTTAATTGCAGTTGGACTAGCTAAACCATTAAGTCACGAGATTCCTTTTAATAGAATCTACTTAATGCTGGTTATATATCTGACTGTGCTGATTACATTTATGTCTTAAGAGGTACTATTTCTCTTAGGACATTCCAAGTGACTTATAATAGTAGAAGTTTTAGGTGTGTCCACAAATAACATCCTTGGTAGAGAATACTAGAGCAAAATACAAAAGGCATGTGAAATATAAAAATACTAACTGTGGTCCGGGAGATGGTGCAGTGGATAAAGCACTGAATTCTCAACCATGGGGTCCTGAGTTCGATCCCCGGCAGCACATGTACCAGAGTGATGGCTGGTTCCTTCTCTCCTCCTACCTTTCTGGCTAATAAAGAAATAAATTATAAAGTAAATAAATAAAATTCCTACAAAAAAAGATACTAACTTTGTTTTCTTTTGTTTCAGACTGGTTCTAGAGATAGAAACCTTGTAAGTTCCCTTTTCCCCTTACTTTCAGTACCTTGTGACATGTAAAACTTTATAAATATAGAAAGCAAATCTGACTCTATTTAAAGAAATAGGAACAAAGAGTAATTATTTCCCTATCTTCACATGCAAATATGATAAAGGTACCACTAAATGCTTATTTTTAAGACATATGTAATAGATCCATATGGTACAACACTGAAAAGCACAAGTGACATGTCTTCTTGTTCTTGTACTAGTCTTTTTCTATTCTATTCTATTCTATTCTATTCTATTCTATTCTATTCTATTCTATTCTATTCTATTCTATTCTTTTCTTTTCTTTTCTTTCTTCCTTCCTTCATTCCTCCCTCCCTCCCTCCCTCTCTCTCTTTTTTAAAAATTTTTTTCATTTCTTATTGGATAGAGACAGAAAGAAATTGAGAGAGAAGTGGGAGATAGAGAGGAAGAGAAAGAGACACCTGCAGACCTGCTTCACCGACTATGAACTGGGATCCTAACCAGTCCTTGTGCTTTGCGCCACGTGTGGTTAACCCGTTGCACTACCGCTCGACTCCCTCTTTCTTCCTTCCTTCCCCTTTCTTTCTTTCTTTCTTTCTTTCTTTCTTTCTTTCTTTCTTTCTTTCCTTTATTTTCTTTCTTTCTTTCCTTTATTTTCTTTCTTTCTTCCTTTCTTTCTTTCTTTCTTTCTTTCTTTCTTTCTTTCTTTCTTTCACCAGAGTACTCCTCAGCTATGGCTTTATGGTGGTGTGGCAGATTGAATCTGGGACTTTGGAGCCTCAGGCATGAGAGTCTCTTTGCATCATTGTTATGCTATTCTTATTTACTCAGTTACTATACTCAAATTGTTGTTTGTTCTAGAAGTTATATTTGAGTATTTGTGTGTATACACACACACACATACACACACACACACACACACACACACACACCATATGGGATGGGACAAATCTGTCATAGGGATTTAATCTTAATATAATTGCATAAGTTTGATAATTAATCCTTCCTTGTAAGGCTCTTATCTTTTTGTCTGATGCTAGAGCTTGGAGTGTGTAGAACAAACACTGAGGAGGAAAAATTGTTCGAGAACAAGAGTGAAGGGCCATGGCTGAATGCATATGTTACATTGTGCAAGGTCCTGGGTTCAAGCCCTGGTCCCCACCTGCAGGGAGAAAGCTTCATGGGTGGTCAAGCAGGGCTGTGGGTATCTCTCTCTTCATTCTTCTCAATTTCTGGTTGTCTCTATGAAATAAAGATAATAAAAATTTAATAATAATAAAAAATCCATAAAAACATTTTTAAAAAGGAAAAGAAAAGAAAGGGAAAGAAAAGGAAAGGAAAGAAAATAAAAGAAAGAAGAGTGAAGAAGCTACAACACAAGAGTATGGGCTGAAATTTGAGAATTGATTGGAACCTCTGTCAGTTCTGACTTCCTCTGGCCTGCTGTGGATGTCTTGCAGAAGTCATTGTATCTCAAAGAGCTAAACAGACACACACTTGAGCTCAGAGCTAGTGAAACTGAAGGGGAGTCTAGGAGAAGGTGATTCATTTGCATGTCTCTGTGTTGCAGGCTTGTAGTGTGGAATGGTACCGTGATCTTTGGGGTTAGGTGGGTCTGGGTTACAGATCTTTTTTTTTTTTTTTCTTTTTAATAGGTCACGTAGACACTGCACCTGCTTTGCAGTTCACACAACCCAGGCGTGGGCCCAGGCCCCACTGCACTAGTGGAAGCTTGGTGCTATGGTTTCCTCTCTCTCTCTCTCTCTCTCTATCTATCTCTGTCTCCCTCCCTCCCTCCCTCCTTCTTTCCTTCTCTTTCTCTCTCTGGAAAATAGTGACCCCAGGACAATGAAGCCCTGTCAGTAACAAGAATAAGTAGTAGGGAGCCTGGTGGTGACATGCTCAGCTGAGCACACACATTACCATTATCCAGGTTCGAGACCTTGCTCTCCACTGCAAGGCAAGGAAACTTCAAGAGCAGTGAAACAGGTCTTCAGGTGTCTATCTATCTCCCTTACTATCTCCCCTCCCTACTCAACTTCTCTCTATTCTATCAAATAAAACAGAAAAAGAGAAGGAAATAAAGAAAATAGTACCTGCCAGGTGAAGTGGATTCAGGTATTGGCACCAAGCCCCAGCGATGACTACCTAGTGCTAATTAAAAATAATAATAAAATTATTTCAACAACAACAACAACATAGTGAGGGTGGGGGTAGATAGCATAATGGTTATGCCAAGAGACTTTCGTGCCTGAGGCTCTCAAGTCCCAGGTTCAATCCCCCACACCGCCATAAACCAGAACTGAGTGTTCTGGTTTAAAAAAAAAAAAATAATAATGAAACTCTTGTTTGCTGGAGATGTTTTAAGACCATGCCAGAGGGCTCATTTGTACAATCCTTCATCATGAGGAAGCCACAGGTTGTGCCTGTCCTCGCTGAGTGACAGTGGGATGCCATGAATAACATCACCAAACAGTTGGCATGGAAGAGAGGCGTCTTCTCTCTCTGCCTGTGCAGACAGGCGTCATGTAGACGCCCCTTTCACGCTGCTTTTTTTTTTTTTTGAAAAAAATACTGTCAATGCAGAGATTTCATCCTCAGCACCTCTAAGTTCCCCACTTTGACTGTGTGTGGAGCCCTGGTATGGGTTACAGATCTTTATTTTTAAAGATTTATTTATTTATTTATTTATTTATTGGATAAAGACAAATTGAGAGGGAAGGAGGAGATAGGGAGGGGGAGACACCTGCAGCACACTGCTTATGAAGCTTTCTTCCTGCAGGTGGGTTCTGGGGGCTTGAACCCTGATTCTTAAACATGGTAATATGTGTGCTCTACCAGGTATATTTATTTATTATTAAATAGAGACAGGGATAAATTGAGAGGGGAGGAGGAGGTAGAGAGGGAAAGAAAGATACCTGCAGCACTGCTTTACCACTTGTGAATCTTTCTCCCTGAAGATGGGGACCAGGGGCTTGAACCTGGGTCCTTGCATACTGTAATGTGTGCGCTTAACCAGGTATGTCATTGCCTGGCCCCTACAACACGTAGCTTTTTAGATATTGCAGTCTCGTTAAGTGCCATTTATTTATTTAGTAGAGCTTTTCAACATCTCAGATATCATTGTCTGAAGGTATTCCTGAAGGAATGTTTCTAATTCTACTTCTAAAAACTTTTTCTGTTTCATTTGGTTTAAATCCCCCCTGCTTAACACTGCATTCTATTTACATAACCACTGTATTCTATTTACATAACCACTATTAACAAGCACCACCCTCCCTCCACGGCATTGGTGGTTCAGTGGTAGAATTCTTGCCTTCTTCTTCTAGCGTTTGCCCTTCTTTCGTAGCCAGTCAACAGCGTCAGGTTGAGCCTGATGTAAAGTTTCGAGACCTCCTTTGAATCTGGAGAGGTGGCAGTCGTTGACTATGTGGGTCATAGTCTGTCTGTAGCCACAGGGGCAGTTCGGGTTGTCTCTGGCTCACCAGCGATGGAACATAGCGGCACACCGGCCCTGGCCTGTTCGATAGCGATTGAGGAGGGCCCAATCATAACGTGCTAGGTCAAAGCCGGGTTGACGCTTACAGGGGTCTGTGATGAGGTGTTTGTTCTTTACCTCAGCTGACTGTCAACTCTGTTTCCAAGAGTCTGGAACAGAGAAGTTCAGTGTAGGCGTAGGGGACCAGATTGGGTGACGAGATGTCAAGCGTTGGACAGGGTGGGCGAAGATATCCGCGTATATTGGCAGGTCAGGTCGAGCGTAGACGTGGGAAATGAACTTAGATGGTGCCACATCCCGACGAATATCTGGCGGGGCGATGTTGCTAAGAACTGGCAGCCATGGAACCAGGGTGGAACGGATGGTTCCAGAAATTATCCTCATGGAGGAATATAATTTGGAATCGACCAGGTGGACATGGGGGCTACGAACCATACTGGGGCACAGTATTCTGCAGTGGAATAGCATAATGCCAGAGATGATGATTGTAGTGTGGAAGTGCTCGCGCCCCATGAGGAGCTGGCCAGTCTTGCAATGATGCTATTCCTCGCGCCCACCTTTGCTGCAGTTTTTATGAGATGTTCGTGAAATGACAGAGTGTGATCGAGAGTAACGCCAAGATAGGCTGGCTGGGCTTCATGCCGGATTCTCGTATCGTCAAGCTGCACATTAAGGTCACGCAAGGCCGAGGCATGGTGTAGATGGAAAACAGATGATACTGTTTTTGCAGTGCTAGGGATTAGTTGCCATTTTTTACAGTAATCAGATATCAGAGACATGTCTTTCGTGAGTGTTTCCTCGAGGATGTCGAACTTGGATGCCTGAGTTGCACAGGGGATGTCATCGGTGTAGATGAACTTCCTTGAAGAAGTTTCTGGGAGGTCATTGATGTAAATATTAAATAGTGTAAGAGGCAGAACAGAGCCCTGGGGGAGGCCACTTGAGACAAGTCTCCATCTGCTAGACTTGTCACCCAGAATTCTTGCCTGCTCTGCCCCCTCTCCTTGTCATACCCTGATTGTCACCAGTTACTTTTCTCTCCACCCTCTCTGCGTCGCATCCTGTTCCCACCCTACTGGGCTAGTATATTTATAAGGACAAGATTGTTTGTAGTTTTTAGTTTAGCTTAGCTCGGCTTAGATTGTGCTGCGTTCTGCATGAATAAAGAGATACTGCGTACAATCCAGCCATGAGTCCTGGGTCGTCTGTTACCCGCCCATGTAGCCAGCCCTGCGAAAACAACAGAATTCAGATCTGTTTCATGAGACAAAACAAATCTCCTCTTGGGAAAACTTACAAAATTAAGTCCACATTGCTTGTATTTATTGTGGTATTGCATTTAAAAAAATTTTTTTTAAATTTTATTTATTTTATTTATTTATTCCCTTTTTTTGCCCTTGTTTTTTTATTGTTGTAGTTATTATTGTTGTTGTCGTTGTTGGATAGGACAGAGAGAAATGGAGAGAGGAGGGGAAGACAGAGAGGAGGAGAGAAAGATAGACACCTGCAGACCTGCTTCACCGCCTGTGAAGTGACTCCCCTGCAGGTGGGGAGCCGGGGTTCAAACCGGGATCCTTATGCCGGTCCTTGTGCTTTGCGCCACCTGCGCTTAACCCGCTGTGCTACAGCCCGACTCCTGGTACTGTATTTTTTTTTTAATAATTTATTTCTTTATTGGGGAATAAATGTTTTACATTCAACAGTAAATACAATAGTTTGTACATGCATAACATTCCCCAGATTCCCATTTAACAATACAACCCCCACTATGTCATTCATCATCCTTCATGGACCTGTATTCTCCCCATCCACCCACCCACCCCAGAGTCTTTTACTTTGGTGTAATACTCCAATTCCATTTCAGGTTCGACTTGTGTTTTCTTTTCTAATCTTGTTTTTCAACTTCGGCCTGAGAGTGAGATCATCCCATATTCATCCTTCAGTTTCTGACTTATTTCACTCAACATGATTTTTTCAAGGTCCATCCAAGATCGGCTGAAAACGGTGAAGTCACCATTTTTTACAGCTGAGTAGTATTCCATTATGTATATATACCACAACTTGCTCAGCCACTCATCTGTTGTTGGACACCTGGGTTGCTTCCAGGTTTTGGATATTACAAATTGTGCTGCCAAGAATATATGTATACACAGATCTTTTTGGATGGATGTGTTGGGTTCCTTAGGATATATCCCCAGGAGGGGAATTGCAGGGTCATAGGGTAAGTCCATTTCTAGCCTTCTGAGAGTTCTCCAGACTGTTCTCCACAGAGGCTGGACCAATTGACATTCCCACCAGCAGTGCAGGAGGGTTCCTTTGACCCCACAGCTTCTCCAGCATTTGCTGCTGTTACCTCTTCTGATGTATGACATTCTCACAGGAGTGAAGTGATATCTCATTGTTGTCTTGATTTGCATTTCTCTGACAATCAGAGACTTGGAGCCTTTTTTCATGTGTTTCTCGGCCTTTTGGATCTCTTCTGTGGTTAATATTCTGTCCAAATCCTCCCCCCATTTTTGGATGGGGTTATTTGTTGTCTTGTTGTTGAGTCTGGCAAGCTCTTTATATATGTTGGTTATTAAACTCTTATCTGATGTATGGCATGTAAAGATCTCCCATTCTGTGAGGGGTCTCTTGGTTTGGGTAGTGGTTTCTTTTGCTGTGAAGAAGCTTTTTAATTTGATGTAGTCCCATAGGTTTAGTCTTAGTCTTCCTTGTAATTGCCTTAGTCTTCCTTGTAATTGGATTCTTTTCATTGAAAATGTCTTTAAAATTTATGCGGAAAAAAGTTCTTCCAATATTTTCCTCTAAGTCTCTGATAGTTTGTGGTCTAACATCCAAGTCCTTGATCCACTTGGAATTTACTTTTGTATTTTGTATATGAAATACAGTGATTCAGTTTCATTCTTCTGCATGTTTCAACCCATTGTTTCCAACACCATTTGTTGAAGAGACTCTGCTTTCCCCATGTAATAGTCTGGGCTCCTTTGTCAAAGATTAGATGTCCATATGTGTGGAGCCTCATTTTTGGGCTCTCAATTCTATTCCACTGGTCAGTGTGTCTGTTCATGTTCCAGTACCAAGCAATTTTGATGACAATGGCTCTATAATACAGTTTGAGATCTGGCAGTGTGATGCCTCCGGTTCTGTTCTTTTTTCCCAAGATTGTTTTGGCAATTCTAGGTCTTTTCTGGTTCCAGATAAACATTTGTAGCATTTTTTCTATTCTCCTAAAAAATGTGCTTGGGATCTTGATGGGGATAGCATTAAATTTGTAGATGGCTCTGGGTAATATATTCATTTTGATGATGTTAATTCTTCCAATCCATGAACATGGAATATCTTTCCACTCCTTTGTGTCTTTTTCAATTTCTTTGAGTAGTGACTCATAATTTTCAGTATACAAGTCTTTCACTTCTTTGGTTAGGTTTACTCCTAGATATTTTATTGTTTTTGTTGCTATAGAAAAAGGAACTGATTTCTGGATTTCAATTTCTTCTAACTTAGTGTTTGCATAGAGGAATGCCACTGACTTCTGAATGTTAATTTTATAGCCTGACACCTTACTGTATTGCCTGATGATTTCCAAAAGCTTCTTGCTGGATTCCTTAGGTTTTTCCATGTATACTAACATGTCATCAGCAAATAAGGAGAGTTTGACTTCTTCTCTTCCAATCTGTATCCCTTTAATTCCTTGCTCCTGCCTGATTGCTATGGCAAGAACTTCCATTACTATGTTGAATAGTAATGGTGATAGTGGGCATCCCTGTCTAGTACCTGATCTGAGTGGAAATGCTTCCAGTTTTTCACCATTGAGTATGATGTTGGCTGTAGGTTTGCTATATATAGACTCCACTATCTTCAGGAATTTTCCATCTATTCCCATTTTTTGTAGTGTTTTGATCATAAAGGGATGTTGTATTTTGTCAAAGGCTTTCTCTGCATCTATTGATATGACCATGTGGTTTTTGGTCTTGCTTTTGTTGATGTGGTGGATCACATTGATTGATTTACGTATATTAAACCAACCTTGCATGCCTGGGATAAACCCCACTTGGTCATGATGAACAATCTTTTTGATATACTGCTGTATCCGGTTGGCTAGAATTTTGTTCAATATTTTCGCATCTGTGTTCATCAGAGATATTGGTCTATAGTTTTCTTTTTTGGTTGTGTCCCTGTCTGCTTTTGGTATCAGGGTGATGTTGGCTTCATAGAAGCTGGCAGGGAGTATTCCAGTGTCTTCAATCTTCTGGAAGACTTTTAAAAGTAGAGGTATTAGTTTTTCTTTGAAAGTTTTGTAGAATTCACTTGTAAAACCATCTGGTCTAGGACTTTTATTTTTGGGAAGATTTTTGATAACTGTTTCAATTTCATTAGCTGTGATGGGCCTGTTCATGTTATCCACTTCCTTTTTATTTAGTTTTGGAAGTTGGTAGGTATCTAGGAAATCATTCATTTCTTCCATGTTCTCTAGCTTGGTGGCATATAGTTGTTCACAGAAGCCTCGTGTGATATGTTGAATTTCTGCAGTGTCTGTTGTGATATCTCCTCTTTCGTTTACTATCCGATTTATTTGGGTCTTCTTCCTTTTTTGTTTTGTGAGTCTGGCTAAAGGTTTGTCGATTTTGTTTACTCTTTCGAAGAACCAACATTTACTTTCATTGATCTTTTGTATGGTTTTCCTATTCTCAATGTTATTTATTTCTGCCCTAACTTTAGTGATTTCTGTCCTTCTGGTTGCTTTAGGATTCCTTTGTTGCTGGGAAATTGTGCCAATGCAGTCACATCTGCCATGTTGTCCCCTCAGGCTACTGCAAGTTCCCTGGAGAGTTGGGACATTCTCAGAGTGCCTGTTCAGCCATGTTGTGCCCTCAGGACATTGTTTATATCCCCGAGATAATCTGGAGTGCTCTGGTTACTCCTCCCCCTTCCCATTCTCGCGAAAGCTACTCCTATAAAAACCCTTCGTTTTCCGCACCTCACTCTCTTGCCAGGGCTCCACTCTGGTGTTCAGATGCAGGAAAGGTTACTGCGTGAGGCGGCCATTTTTGCTACCTGCATGTGGCCCAACCTGCTTCTCTAACACCCAACTCTGAGGTGCCAGCGCGAATAAAGATTTGTGTTTCCTGTTCGCTCTGGACCCTCTCTCTCTCTTCTCTGTGGCCCGCGCACTACAACATCTGGCTCTACAACACTTTGTTGTTCTTCTTCTAGGTCTTTAAGATGTGCAATCAGGCTGTTTATTTGTGCCTTTTCTTGTTTCCTAATGTGTGCTTGTATAGCTATGAACTTCCCTCTTAGGACTGCTTTAGCTGTGTCCCAAATATTTTGATAGCTTGTGTCTTCATTTTCATTGAACTCTCGAAACATTCTGATTTCTTCCTTGATTTCCTCTTTGACCCAGAAGTTGTTAAGAAGTGGTACTGCATTTTTTAAAGATATATAGGGAACACTATTAAAAATAGTGTTTATTTTTAAAAATAATGGAGTCTCTGTGAAGGTGATATTTTGTCCCCTGGTAAATGTTAGAAATGCTTTATTATAGCAGATCATAAGAGATTAGCACATATGTGTGAAAGGCACATGTTAATACTTAGCCATCATACATGCCTGTTTGTTTTGCCTGTGAAATCAAAATCCTCGTCTCATGTAGTTAAGGAAGGTCCTCATCCTAACAGTGGGCTACCTCTTGTTAGAAGAGTCAAGAATCATGAAGTGGTTGAGATTTTTGACATAGTTTTAAGCTAACAAATTAAATCTGTCAGTTTTCTGGAATTGGAGTAAGACATGAGCCCCCTGGGACTAAAGCAGAAGGTTGTGTGGGGCATCAGACAGCATGATCTTGTTCTCTTCCATTGCGTTTGCCTCTCAAATCACACAGAGACAGTGTGGAAATGGACCCCAGGCCATACTGTGTGTATACAGTGAGCTTATGTCATAGCAGAGGGACCTTGAGTTTAGGATACCACTAATCTTATAAGGAGGCTGCTTGAAAACCTGCTCTCAAGAGAAATATTTTCTTCTTTTTTTTTTTAAAAAAATTTATTTATTTTCCCTTTTATTGACCTTGTATTTTTTATTGTTATTGTAGTTATTATTGTAGTTGTTATTAATGTCATCGTTGTTGGATAGGACAGAGAGAAATGGAGAGAGGAGGGGAAGACAGAGAGGGGGAGAGAAAGATAGACACCTGCAGACCTGCTTCACTGCTGTGAAGCAACTCCCCTGCAGGTGGAGAGCCGGGGCTTGAACCGGGATCCTCACGCAGGTCCTTGAGCTTTGTGCCACATGCGCTTAACCCGCTGTGCTACCGCCAGACTCCCCCCTTTTCTTTCTTTCTTTTTAAAATTTTATTAGCTTTGTTTATTTATTGAATAGAGACAGCCAGAAATTGAAAGGAATGGAAAGATAGGGAAAGAGACAGAAAGATACCTGCAGCCCTGCTTTACCACTCATGAAGCTTTCCCCTGCAGGTGGGAACCAGGGGCTTGAACACTGTAATGTGTGCGCTTAACCAGGTGCCCCACCACTCGGTCCCTTAAGACATCATTCTCTATCCTACATATTGTCTTCTGCTAGTAGATAGCTTCCTTATATGTAAAGGATTGGTTGGAAAAAATAATGGATAATAAACCCAAGATATATGAATAACATATGAAATTATGTGTACGTGTCATGATTAGCTAGGGTTAAGTAGACTGATACATGTCTCAGGTCAAATTATAAGAATAAAATGAAGGCAAGAGCACTGAGTGCCTGACTCAATCTCCTGGGGGAAATTTCTGTTTTTCTTTTTCTTTTTTTTTTCCTTTTGACCAGAGCACTGCTCAGCTCTGGTTTATGCTGGTGCAAGGGAATGAACCTGAGTTTGGAGCCTCAGGCACAAGAGTCTCTTTGCATAACCATTATGCTATCAGCCCCTGCCCATGGGGAATTTCAAATGTCACTAGTTCTTAGATACTAGGTTACATCTGAGTAGATGAGGCAAGGACTCCCTACTAACTGATATTCCATAAAGATATCCCATAAATTTTAATAAAGTTAGGAGATTGTGAACTTAGATACTGCTGGAACTTTCTGATTCTCTATGATAAGTTTATGCATCTCAAAGAGTTTGAGAGACCTTGCAGAAAAGAAAATGATTTTCAGGGATAGAATTATGTCATACTATGTCATAAGAAAACATATCACATACTTCAGCCCCCCTGAAATGGCTAACCTTTGCCTAAGGATGCAAAACTGACTTTCTTGGAGTTCTCAGCAAATCCCTAAGGTGATAGGGAATGCTGAACATAGTGAATATTTAAAGAAAGGATCTCTTCGGAGTTTCTGCCAATAAAATATTATCTAAATCAAAGAGTACCTTCACCTCTCAGCTTCTTAATAATGAAAGTGTTGGTCAGGTTAGCAGGCTTCAAGCATCTTCAGTATAAGGCAAAGACTGACCAGTGCATATGTTTCATCTGGGAAGGTGTTCTTTTCTCACTTTTTAAAAATTAATTTCTTTTAGTCCTTATCAGGAAAGCATATTAAAAAAAAAAAAACCTTTACATTTCACTTTAGAACTCTCTCTCTGCCAAGCCAGGTAGAAACAGTAATTGTTTTTCACTGAAGGATGTTACAGCTACACTAAGGACAGTAAAAACTAACCCTTTTTTTTTTTTTTGTAGTAAAGTAGAAAACATCATTGATAATATGATATAAATATTAGAAAAATATTTGAGGGGGGCTGGGTGGTGGCACACCTGCTTGAGCACACATGTTACAATGCACAGGGACCTGGGTTCAAGCCCCCGTCTCCACCTGCAGGAGGAAACTACGAGTAGTGAAGCAGTACTGCAGGTGTCTCTCTGTTGCTCTCCCTCTCTGTCTCTCCGTTTCTCTCAATTTCTGGCTGTCTCTATTCAATAAATAAATAAAGGTAATAAAATTTAAAAAAGAAAGATGTTTGAAAAGAAAATAAGTCACCCATGGTATTACTCTTAACACACCAGCTATTTTTTTCATTTTTGAATGTTGTCTATGACCATTATATATATATATATATATATATATATATATATATATATATATATATATACACACATACATATATAGTTGCAAAGGTATTTGTGGGAGGTAACAGCTCAGTTTATGTATATATCATGCCAGCTTTTAAAAATTTTAAATAAATAAATAAATAAATAATTTTTTTTTTTTTTGCCTCCAGGGTTATTGCTGGGGCTTAGTGCCTGCACTCCTGCGACCATTTTTTTTCGTTTTTTATTGGATAGGACAGAGAGAAATTTAAAAGGGAGAGGATCTCTTCTGTGGTGAATATTCTGTCCATATCCTCTCCCCAGGTTTTGGTTACTATGTAACCTCTGCATCCCTGTAGGTCTGAGCTCACATTCTGTGAGCTCACATTCTATGGTCACAGCTAGGAACATTCCAGGCTGCACTAACTTCAGGATTCATTTTCCTCAGGTAGTAGGTAGAGTATGTTGTCCAAGCTCCCTTCAGAGAATGGAACATTCCCTACCATTGAAGGCAAGGCCCTATAGGGTCCCACAAAGGGGTCACAATTTGTAGTAGCCAAAACCTGGAAGCAGCCCAGGTGTCCAACAAGAGATGAGTGGCTGAGCAAGTTGTGGTATGTATACACAATGGAATACTACTCAGCTATTTAAAACAATGATTTCACCATTTTCACCCATCTTGGATGGAGCTTGAAGAAATCATGTTAAGTGAAAAAAGTCAGAAACAGAAGGATGAATATGGGATGATCTCACTCTCAGGCAGAAGTTGAAAAACAAGATCAGAAGAGAAAACACAAGTAGAATCTGAACTGGAGTTGGTATATTGTACCAAAGTAAAAGACTCTGGTCTGGGGTCCATGGTGGGGGGAGAGTATAGGTCCAAAAAGGATGACAGAGGACCTAGTGGGGGTTGTATTGTTATGTGGAAAACTGAGAAACATTATGCATGTACAAACTATTGTATTTACTGTTGACTATAAGGCATTAATCCCCCAGTAAAGAAATTAAAACTAAAATAATAATAATAGGGGGCAGGATGGTGGCGCACCTGGTAAGTGCACATGTTACAATGCATAAGGACCCAGGTTCAAGGCCCGGTCCCCACTTGCAGGGGGAAAGCTGCACAAGTGGTAAAACAGTGCTGCAGGTCTCTCTCTCTCTCTCTCTCTCTCTCTCTCTCTCCTTCCCCTTCCCCCTTCCTCTCAATTTCTGGCTGTCTCTATCCAATAAATAAATAAATAAATAAATAATTTAAAAAATAATAGAAGTTATGAGGCTCCAAAGTTCCAGGTTCAATCCCCAAAACCATCATAAACCAGAGCTGATCAGTGGTCTTGTTCAAAGAGAGGGAGAGAGAAAAGTGAAATGAAAAAGGAAAGGAATGGATAAGTAGGGAGTCCGGCGGTAGCACAGTGGGTTAAGTGCACATGGCACAAAGTGCAGGGACCAGTTAAGGAATGGGAAAGTAAGGGAAGAAAGAAGGAAAGAGTTAATAAAAGAAAGAGAGAAAAGAAGAAATGAGGAGCTGGACAGAGGCACACCCAGTTGAGCACACACATTATCATGTGCAAGGATACAGGTTCAGATCCCCAGGACCTACCCTTGTGCAAGGGGGAAGCTTCACAAGCACTGAAACAGTAATGCTGGCATCTCTTTCTCTGCCTACCTTCCCTTTCCCTTACAAGTTCTCTCTGTTCTATCAAACAAATAAACAAACAAATAGATATTTTAAAAATCAGAAGAGAAATTTAAATTTTATATCTAAGATAAGGTCATGTCTTCAGGAATATCTAGTGTCTGCAAATGCAATGACTATCCTATCTCCAAACTTCTGGTAACAGATGAATATTTTTAGGCAAGTTGAATAGCAAATATTGTAATAATTGAACAATAATCTTTGAGTAGTAATCTTTAAACAGAACTAGTTGTGTTTAGCTCTTAGTATTCCAATGAAAATGATTTCCTTTACAACAGCCATTTTGCTCTTCTCCATTTGTATTGTTATTGCTAACCCACCCAATTTTAATTATCATTTAATTATCTTTATCTACAGCTGAGTACCCCCTTCTGTTGGAAAGCCTATTTTATGTAAACCAAACCATGGGTAATTACCTATCAAAAGCTGATTTATCTAAATTCCCACTGAAACTAGATGAGGCAGTTCCTTTAAGTCATAAAATCATTCAAAATTAGATCCAGGGAAAAAAGGGCAGCATTAAACGTGAATTTATAGAATACCAACAACATTATCATTACCATGGGGAATCAATGCTGCCTGCTGTGGGAGTACAGAATTCCAGTTCTAGATTCAGCTTTAAGAATATATATTGGTTGCTTTAGGGTTCCTTTGTTATGGAGCTCAGGGGGTGGGCACTGTGTGGAAATGTACCCCTCTTATCCTATAGTCTTTTCAATATTTCCATTTATAAATAAATTTTTTTAAAAATAATATGCATTGAAGCAGATACTATGGTGGGTTCATAACCACTTTTTTCTAGTCCACATTTTCTTGCCTTCCTCTAGTACAGAGGCCAGCAAAAAAAAATTAAAGACTCATGTTTTCAGTGCCGCCCAGGAGGTAGCACGGTGGATAAAGTGTCAGACCCTTGAGCTTGAGGCCTAGAGTTCTATCCTCAGTAGTGCATGTGCCAGAATAATGCTCTCTCCCTCGCTTTATCTTTCTCATTAATAAATAAATATTAAAAAAAAAAACTCATGTCCTCAGTCCCATTTCACTCTCTCACAGTAAAGAGACACCATATGGCATAGTTTTGGCCAATAAAATGTATATATAAATCTCCTTTAAAATACAAATTACATGAGTCGGGCAGTAGTGCAGCAGGTTAAGCGCACGTGGTGTGCAGCGCAAGGACCAGCATAAGGATCCCAGTTCAAGCCCCTGGCTCCCCACCTGCAGGGGGGTCACTTCACAGGAGGTGAAGCAGGTTTGCAGGTGTCTATCTTTGTCTCCCCCTCTCTGTCTTCCCCTCCTCTCTCCATTTCTCTCTGTCCTATCCAACAACGACAATATCAATAACAACAATAATAACTACAATAATAAAACAAGGGCAACAAAAGGGAATAAATATATATATATATATTTTAAAATTAATAAGAAAATAAAAATAAAATACAAATTACAAGCATTTTCAATCTGGTTTCCATAGTGTAGTAGTTATCACGTTCACTGTACACAAGCATTTTCACTCTATACATTACACTCTATACTCTTACATTACACTCTATACATTACACTCTATACATTACACTCTATACATTACACTCTATACTCTTATACAGCCTAAAGAGTTGAAGGCAAAGATGTACAGATAACTGTACATTCATATTTGTTAAGATTTTATTTATTTATTCATGAAGAAGATAGGAGGAGAGAGAAAGAACCAGACATCACTCTGGTACATGTGCTACCAGGAATTAAACTCTGGACTTCACACTTAAGTGTCCAATGTTTTTTGCACTGTGCCATATCCCAGACCACATACATGTTTTGCCATCAGTGTCAGCAAATGTTATCTTCCAACAGATGAGATTATGATGTCAAATAACTATGACTTAGCTCTTTTTCTATTATACTTTTTAATATTTATTTTTATTTATTCCCTTTTGTTGCCCTTGTTTTTTATTCTTGTAGTTATTATTGTTGCTGTTATTGATGTCATTGTTGTTGGATAGGACAGAGAGAAATGGAGAGAGGAGGGGAAGACAGAGAGGGGGAGAGAAAGATAGACACCTGCAGACCTGCTTCACCGCTTGTGAGGCGACTCTCCTGCAGGTGGGGAGCCGGGGCTCCAACCGGGGGCTTATGCCGCTCCTTGTGCTTTGCGCTACCTGCGCTTAAGCCACTGCGTACCGCCCGACTCCCCTATTATATTTTTTATATCTGATTTATTTTAATGAGACAGAAAGACAGAGCAAGCTGCTCAGCTCTGGCCAGGGACCAAGGAGCCTCAGGCTGGAAAGTTGTTTGCCTAACCACTGTGCTACATCCCCAGCCCTCCTTTTCCATTTTATACTTGAATAATCTGATAAGACTTTCAGGTTTATGCAATATGTGCTTACATTCCTAAAGAAAATGGTAGTAGAGGGGTGTATCAAAACTAGGAAAAATATCCAAAAGCAGCTGGTCGGAGTGTCTACTGTTGAGAAGAAAGCACATTTATTCCCTCTTGTAAAATAAAATAAAATAACAGCTAAGCTGTAAGATAAATTAAAGCATGACTTTTAAAACACATTAACAGTATAAGACGATTTCTTTTTTTTTTTTGCAGACAGGGTTATCACCAAGGCTGGGTGCCTGCCCTACAAATCCACTGCTAAACTAATGATGGCTTGAACAAGATAGAAGTTTCTTTCTTGTGACGATGGTTCAGAGTAGGTATAATATCTGTACCCCACTTGGATAAAAAATTTTTTTTGTACCTTTATACAACAAATGAGAGCAAGAAAGGCTGAAAGTTGTGATCTGGTGTACTATTTTGTACCCAGGACTTAGACACATAGTCATACTTCACTGCAAGGGAGTTTGAGAAATATGGTTTTTATTATGATGCCCAGGCATCCAGCTAAAATTTGGGAGTTATTTTATTATTATTATAAAACTTTATTTATTAGCGAGAGAGAGGGAAAGATAACAAAGAGATAACAAAACACCACTCTGGCACATGCAATGCCTGGGATCGAAAGTTCAATTTTTTTTTTAAATGTTTATTTATTCCCTCTTGTTGGCCCGGTTGTTTTATTGTTGTAGTCGTTGTTAGATAGAACAGAGAGAAATGGAGAGAAGAGGGGAAGACAGAGAGGGGGAGAGAAAGATAGACACTTGCAGACCTGCTTCACCACCTGTGAAGCGACTCCCCTGCAGGTGGGGAGTCAGGGGATCAAACCGGCAGGACCTTTACACTGGTCCTTGTGCTTTGCATCACCTGTGTTTAATCCACTGCGCTACCGCCTGACTCCCAAAAGTTCAGTTCTTAGGGGCCAGGTGGTGGCACACCTGGTTAAATGCTCACATTACAGTGCACAAGGACCAAGGTTCTTGCCCCAGGTTCAAGCCCCTGGTCCCCACCTGCAGGGGGAAAGCTTCATGAGTGATAAGGGCTGCAGGTGTCTCTCTGTCTCTCTTCCTCTCTGTCTCTCCCATCTCAATTTCTCTCTGTCTATCCAATAGTAAATAATAAAAATAATAAAAGAAAGTTCAATTCTTTATCCACTGTGTCACTTCCCAGAGAGTATTTTAAAAGAATAAAACTATATATTTATATTAAAGTGTTTGTGTTACTAAAACTGTTATTTATAGGAAACAGAACAATTGCTTTATTTATTTATTTATTTAATTCTTTATTGAGGAATTAATGTTTTACATTCAACAGTAAATACAATAGTTTGTACATGCATAACATTCCCCAGTTTCCCATTTAACAATACAACCCCCACTACGTCATTTATCATCCTTCATGGATCTATATTCTCCCCACCCACCCACCCCAGAGTCTTTTACTTTGGTGCAATACGCCAATTCCATTTCAGGTTCGACTTGTGTTTTCTCTTCTGACCTTGTTTTTCAACTTCCACCTGAGAGTGAGATCATCCCATATTCATCCTTCTGTTTCTGACTTATTTCACTCAACATGATTTTTTCAAGGTCCATCCAAGATCAGCTGAAAACGTGAAGTCACCATTTTTTACAGCTGAGTAGTATTCCATTGTGTATATATACCACAGCTTGCTTAGCCACTCATCTGTTGTTGGACACCTGGGTTGCTTCCAGGTTTTGGCTACTACAAATTGTGCTGCTAAGAACATATGTGTACACAGATCTTTTTGGATGGATGTGTTGGGTTCCTTAGGATATATCCCCAGGAGGGGAATTGCAGGGTCATAGGGTAGGTCCATTTCTAGCCTTCTGAGAGTTCTCCAGACTGTTCTCCACAGAGGTTGGACCAATTGACATTCCCACCAGCAGTGCAGGAGGGTTCCTTTGACCCCACACCCTCTCCAGCATTTGCTGCTGTTACCTTTTCTGATGTATGACATTCTCACAGGAGTGAAGTGATATCTCATTGTTGTCTTGATTTGCATTTCTCTGACAGTCAGAGACTTGGAGCATTTTTTCATGTGTTTCTCGGCCTTTTGGATCTCTTCTGTGGTGAATATTCTGTCCAAGTCCTCCCCCCCCCCCATTTTTGGATGGGGTTATTTGTTGTCTTGTTGAGTCTGGCAAGCTCTTTATATATGTTGGTTATTAACCTCTTGTCTGATGTATGGCATGTAAAGATCTTCTCCCATTCTGTGAGGGGTCTCTTGGTTTGGGTAGTGGTTTCTTTTGCTGTGAAGAAGCTTTTTAATTTGATGTAGTCCCATAGGTTTAAACTTGCTTTAGTCTTCTTTGTAATTGGATTCGTTTCATTGAAAATGTCTTTAAAATTTATGCGGAAAAAAGTTCTGCCAATATTTTCCTCTAAGTCTCTGATAGTTTGTGGTCTAACATCCAAGTCCTTGATCCACTTGGAATTTACTTTTGTATTTGGTGAAATACAGTGATTCAGTTTCATTCTTCTGCATGTTTCAACCCATTGTTTCCAACACCATTTGTTGAAGAGACTCTGCTTTCCCCATGTAATAGTCTGAGCCCCTTTGTCAAAGATTAGATGTCCATAGGTGTGGGGGCTCATTTCTGGGCTCTCAATTCTATTCCACTGGTCAGTGTGTCTGTTCATCAGAACAATTACTTTAAAGCAATTTTGAAAGAGGAGATCTTGAGTTTGTATAGAAACAAATCCTTTTAATCTATTTGGTAGATTAGTAATCCATTTTTCCTTATGAGTTTACTCCTTTTTTTTTTGTTATTATTGTTGTTTTTATTGCTGTTTTTGGATAGGACAGAGAGAAATTGAGAGAGGAGGGGAAGACAGAAAGAGAGAAAGATAGAAACCTGCAGACCTGCTTCACCGCATATGAAGCGACTTTCTTGCAGGTGGGGAGCCAGGGCTCAAACCCGGATCCTTATGCTGGTCCTTGCACTTTGCACCATGTGCGCTTAACCTGCAGTGCTACTGCCCGGTTTACTCCTTTAAAATATTTTGTTTATTTATTAACATGAGATAGAGAGGGAACTAGAGCCTCACTCTGCAACATGGAATACTAGGGATTTAACTTGGGACCTTATGCTTTCAAGTTCAGTGTTCTACTTACTTAAGCACCACTTCCCAGGCCAAGAATTTTGGGATTTTATTATTACTATTATTATTATTATTTATGTATTCCCTTTTGTTCCCCTTGTTGTTTTATTGTTGTGGTTATTATTGTTGTTGTTAAGGATGTTGTTGTTGTTGTTGGATAGGACAGAGAAAAGTGGAGCGAGAAGGGGAAGACAGAGAGGGGAGGAGAAAGATAGACACCTGCAGACCTGCTTCACCACTTGTGAAGCAACTCCCCTGCAGGTAGGGAGCTGGGGGCTCGAACCGCTTTGTGCCACCTGTGCTTATCCCAGACTCACGAAATTTTTTTTTTTTAAAGATTTTATTTATGGGAGTCGGGTGGTAGCACAGTGGGTTAAGTGCACGTGGTGCAAAGCTCAAGGACTGGTGAAGGGATCCAGGTCTGAGCCTCCGGCTCCCCACCTACAGGGGAGTCGCTTCACAGGCGGTGAAGCAAGTCTGCAGGTGTCTTTCTCTCCCCACCTTTGTCTTCCCCTCTTCTCTCCATTTCTCTCTGTTCTATACAACAATGATGACATCAATAACAATAATAACTACTACAACAATGAAAAACAACAAGGGCAACAAAAGGGAAAATAAATAAATATAATAATAATAAAAATATAAAAGATTTTATTTATTTATTAATGAGTAACATAGGAGGAGAGAGAAAGAGCCAGACATCACTCTGGTACATTTGCTGCTGGGGCTTGAACTCAGGACCTCATGCTTGAGAGTCTGAGGCTTTATTCACTGTGCCACCTCCTGGATCACGAATTTTGGGATTATTTATTTATTTAAGTTTTTTTCCCCTCTCTTTTTTCTTTTCTTTCTTTCTTTTTTTTTTTTTTTACCAGAGCACTGCTCAGCTCTGGCTTATGGTGGTGTGGGGGACTGAACCTGGGACTTGAGAGCCTCAGGCATGAAAATCTCTTTGAATAACCATTATGCTATACCCCCACCCTCTATTTAATATTTATTTTCATTTATTTTCCCTTTTGTTGCCCTTGTTATTTAACATTGTTGTGATTATTGATGTCGTTGTTATAGATAGGACAGAAAGAAATAGAGAGAGTAGGGGAAGACAGAGGAGGAGAGAAAGACACCTGCAGACCTGCTTCACTGCTTGTGAAGTGACTCCCCTGCAGGTGGGGATACGGGGGTTCAAACCAGGATCCTTATGCTGGTCCTTGCACTTTGCGCCACATGAAGTGCCATTCATTGCCTTTTAAGTAGCCCTGACCTAGCCATGAACAAGATAGGTTCCCAAATTACTCTGCTATCAAAGGAGACACACAAAATAAGATTCTCTCTACATGTCCTGCTGTAGACCGAATTAATTTTCTACACTGCCAATTTATTTCCTGTGAAGAGAGTGGCAGTCACATCCTTCCCTTGTAAGCTTATCTCTCCATTTTTAATTTGATGCATATAAAACAGGCAACAGAAAAACTAGGGCACAGCCATGGTACAGGAGGTGCCACAGGGGAAATGAGTCCATTGGCTGATTGGAGACTTTTTACTGGGTGGCCCATGGAGAGGCCTGGGTGTAAGGGAGAAATGCAACAAGAGAGGGGAAGAAAACCAATCAGGAGCAAAGGGAAATAGTTCCCTTTCTTTAGTAAAACTGGGGTAGGTCTGAGGATCTGTGAATTTCACAGAAAACTTGAGGCAGGCATACATCTAAGGTGACAGAGTTTACTAACCTAACTTCAAGGAAATCTAGCAGAAAGGAAGAAAGTGCTAGGGATTCGCATGGGAAGGATTGTGCCATGGCTGATATGCAAGAAGTCTAAATGAAAACTGGTGCATGTTCAGTTTTTTTATGCTCCATTCTTCAATCCCATTGAGTCTTCTGATCCACCAAGCTTACCTCACTTTCCTATTTCACTATAGTCGTCTCTGTATCCTTACTTCCTATTTTGGTCTGTATGGATTCCAGAGGTTACCTCTAAAATCATGCTCTGAGGTTATATTCAATTTATCTGCCTCCTTTACCCTTCCTATTTCCCTGGTAAGACCTCAACTCTGATAAAACCCAATATCCCCCTCCCTGTACATTGCCCTTTCTTTTTTCTTTTCTTTTAAATTTCTTTATTGGGGATTAATGTTTTACAGTCGATAGTAAATATAATAGTTTGTACATAATATTTTTCCACATAATAATACAACCCCCACTAGGTCCTCTGTCACCCTTGTCCAGGACCTGTACTCTTCCCCCCCAGAGTCTTTTACTTTGGTGTAATACACCTGCATTGCCCTTTCAGTTCTTTCTCTTTTATTTTTTTGCTTCCAGGGTTATCGCTTGGGCTCGGTGTTGGTAGTAGAATAAAAAAATATGGAATGGGTGGGGGGTGGGGTGGTAGCACTGCAGGTTATGTGCACATGATGCAAAGCGGGAGGAGTAAGGATCCCGGTTTGAGCCCCTGGCTCCCCACCTGCAGGGGTGTTGCTTCACGAGTGGTGAAGCAGGTCTGCAGGTGTCTGTCTTTCTCTCCCCATCTCTGTCTTCCCCTCCTTTCTCCATTTCTCTCTGTCTTATCCAACAACAATGACATCAGTAACAACAATAATAACCACAAACATAAAAAAAAAGAAAATGGAATGCAGGGCTGGATGGTGGTGCACCTGACTAAGCACAAATGTTACAATGGGCAAGGACCTGGGTTTGAAACCCTGGTCCCCACCTGTAGGGGGAAAGCTTCATGACTGGTGAAGCTGGGCTGCAGGTGTCTCTCTGTCTCTCTCCCTATCACCCCTTCTCCCCTCGATTTCTGGCGGAGAAGAGAGAGAGGAGGTCCGGAGCGAAGAGGGAAAACAAATCTTTATTTGCGCTGGCACCTCAGAGTTGGGTGCGAGAGAAGCAGGTTGGGCCACATGGAGGTAGCAAAAATGGCCACCTCATGCAGTAACCTTCCCTGCGTCTAAACACCGAAGTGAAGCACTGGCAAGAGAGAGAGGTGCGGAAGAAGAAGGGCTTTTATGGGAGCAGCTCTCGGGAGAATGGGAAGGGGGAGGAGAGCAACCAGAGTACCGCAACCATTGGTGGGGGGAGATAGACAATGCCCTGAGGGCACAACATGGTGGAACAGGGGCTCCGAGAATGTCCCAACTCTCTCGGGAACTAGCAATAGCCCGAGAGGACAACATGGCAGATGTGACTGTGTCTACACAATTTCCCAGCATTTACCCAATACATAAATTGGGATAATAAAAATATTATTAAAATAATAAAAAATATTATATGGAACACTTCATGAATGTGTCATCCTTGTGCAAGGGCCATCCTAATCATTTTTATTTTATTTTATTTATTTATTAATGAGAATGATAGGCGGGAGGAGAGAGAAAGAACCAGATATCACTCTGGTATATGTGCTGCCAGGGATTGAATTTGGGAGTTTGTGACCCCAGAGGTGGCACAGTGCATGAAGCTTTGGACTACCAGGCATGAATTTGGGAGCTCATGCTTGAGAGCCCAATGCTTTATTCACTGCAGTATCTCTCAGACCATCTGTGCTAATCTTCCTATCATTCCAATTTTTAGTATATATGCTGCCAAAGTGTGCCAGGCTAGCATGGGGGTGCCTCTTCCCAGGCGTGTACTCTCTGGGTTGGAGGGATCACGACCAGATCCAGCCTGGGCTGCTACTCACTCAGCGATGTGAGGGAGATGACTCAGGAACAGACTCGTGGTGGCAAGACAATTCAATTCTTTATTGATCAGAGAGCCAAGGCTTTTAAAGGTTGGACCTGGAAGTGGCAAGTTGGAAACGGAAATGGCTAGGAAAAGGGAGGGTTTTAACTGGTAGGATTTATAATACCCTGGAGGCAGGGAGGGTCTTGAGGGTAGAAAGAAGATAGATTAAAGGAATGGAATGAGTGGGGATCTTTCAGGCAAAATAATGATTATGTAGATAAGTCTGATAAGAGGATGGATGTCCCCTCAAGTCAATCTCTGCCAAGCTCAATCACATCCTCACAATTTCCTGACAAAGTGAGCACTTTTTTTTTTTTTTTTTTGCCTCCAGAGTTATCACTGGGGCTCAGTGCCTGCACTGCAAATCACTGTTCCCAAAGGCCACTTTTCCCCACCTCTTTTTTCCTCTCCCATTATTATTAGTTAGGACAGAGAGAAATTGAGAGGGATGTGGGAGGGGAGAGAGAGAGAGTGACAGCTGCAGACATGCTTCACTATTTGTGAAGCCTGCCTGCTTCAGGTGGGGAGCGGGGGCTTGAATCTGGGTCTTTTCGTTTAATACTAGGTGCACTTAACCCAGTGTACCACCTCTTGGCCTCTGCCAGTCCCCTGCTCGGCCTCAGCCCTCTCAATTCTCTGTTCGCACCAGAACAACTGGATGTAGCTGGAAGGAACCCACAATTGAGAAAACTGCTGAATCTCAAGAGCCCACATCTTTGTCCTGCTGCCCTGTGCATTTCCACAGTCATGCCTTTTCTTCTCCTGTCCAACTGTCAACTGTCAATATTACCTTTCTACTTACTCCTTACTTTTTTTATTTTTACTTTTAAAGATAGAGACAGGTAGTGAGGAAGAGATATAGATAGATAGAAAGAGATATACGTACATACGTACATACATACATACATACATACATACATACATACATACATAAACAGCCATCACTGAAGATTCCTTCAATGAGATGGGGGCCAGACTTGAACTTGGGTTGTGTACATGGCAAGACCATTTTGCCAACCCTCTCCTTACTCTTTTGTTTCTTTATTTTTAATGGTTTTTTTTTGGCCTCCAGGGTTATTGCTGGGGCTAGGTGCTTGCACCATGAATCCACTGCTCCTGGAGGCCCTTTTTTTCCCCCTTTTGTTGCTCTTGTTTTATCTTTCTTGTGGTTATTATTATTGTTGTTATTAAGGTTGTTGTTGCTGGATAAGACAGAGAGAAATGGAGAGAGGAAGGGAAAACAGAGAGGGGGAGAGAAAGATAGACACCTGCAGACCTGCTTCACCACTTGTGAATCGACCCCCCTGCAGGTGGGGAGCCAGGGGCTCGAGCCGGGATCTTTGCTCTGTTCTTTGCGTTTTGTGTCACATGCGCTTAACCCACTGCTCTACCACCTGTCCCCCTCTCCTTACTCTTCTCCTGGTTCTTTTTTTGTTTGTTTGTTTCCCCCCCACTGAGCAATGAGCAGCAATCAACAAAGAATAACTTCAAAACCTGCAAGCCTAACTGTGTTGGTGACCAAACACAATGTGTGTCCTTATAGCTACTACCATTCTCTTATCACAGGCACCATCTCTGAACTGGTCCCTTCTTTTTTGTCTGCTCAAGAACTTGTCTTGTTTCTTTCCATTGTTACTGTCCCCTCTGAGGGATCATTACCCTCTCTATACATGCCTGTGACAACATTCCCCTGATAAGAAAGGTTTTCCTTAGAAATAAAGAAAGAAAAAGAATGAAAGAAAGAAAATTTCTTTTTGATTGCATATCAGCCTTCCAGCAGTAGTAGCAGCAGTTCCATTTCTCTTTTCCCCCTGGACAGCAACACTTCAGGACCGGGATTTTTTTTTTTTTTTTTTTAAGATTTTATTTATTGATGAGAAAGATAGGAAGAGAGAGAGAAAGAATCAAACATCACTCTGGTACATGTGCTGCTGGGGCTTGAACTCAGGACCTCATGCTTGAGAGTCAAGTGCTTTATCCACTGTGCCAACTCCTGGACCACAACAGGGATGCTTTTGAAGTACCTTGCTGAGTAGGACTTTTCCTGTGGCCATGGAACTGATGATTAGGGCCAAATATGGGGACACAGGAGAGTGGTTTAATGCATGGTTAAACTGGCCTTATTGTCTCATCTATCATTTCATGTTTCCTCTCAATTTCTCCTCCTCCTCCTCTCCCTCCTCCTTCTTTTATCAGAGCTTTGCTCAGCTCTGGCTTATGGTGGTGATTGAACTTGGAGTCTTGGAGCCTCAGGCATGAATGCTTTTTTGCATAACCAACTGTGTTGTCTCCCAGAACTCTCTCTCCATTCTTAGCCCTATTAAAAACAAAGAAGGACCCTGGAGGCAACAAATAAATGAAAAGGAATTTCTTCTTAAAAAAAAAAAAAAGGACTGGGGAGATAGCATAATGGTTTTGCAAAAGAAAAAAAAAGAAAGAAAGAAAGGTTTCTTGCCTGAGGCTTCAAAATCCCAGGTTCATTCCCTAGCACCACCATAAACCAGAGCTGAGCAGTGCTCTGGCAAATAAAATAAAATAAAATAATTTTTAAAAAATAAACAAAAAACAAAGAAAGCAGGATCACACTGGTTGAGATGCTAGCCTCATAGAGAAAGCTGTGCCTTCCCTTCCCTCCCTCTAATGCAAATAAAGGGAGTTCCAGAGATTACTTGTGACTACAAATTGTGGAGATTTGCATTCATTCTCCAGCTGGGCATCCATCTCCCCTCTGCCCACCTGAAAGGGAGAAGTGACTGGAGTGAGGTTGGGGTAGAGAGGAAGCTTCAGTGGGAAGCTTGCAAGTTTGCAACCTTGTTGGAAGATTTCAGTAGGGGAATACAATCCAGAGCAAGATTTTGAGCCTGGCTGCCAGGACTGTACATGATGGCAGATATGTAAGGAGAGATTATATCTCCATCTCAGGGCACTGAGAGTGGAAAGACTCCTTCAGAGTCCCCCAAGGAGCTCATACACATGCACTTGAGAGAGCCATGCCATTTGGTTGCCATGCCTGCAGTGAATGGGTGGCTGACTGTGGCCAGAAGAAGAAAGCTAGGGAGGCAGAGACAACCAACAGAGGGAGAAGGCTGTGGGTTCTCCCCAACAACTCCCTTTCCCACCCCAAGCCCAGAAACAGGGAGGAAGAGGCTAGAGAAAGAGCCCCGAGATTCGACTTCTGGAGGTGGAGCTACGAGCAGCAGATCACTTTCTCTCCTCCTCTCTTCTCCTCTACTTTCCCAGATCAACTAGGAATACCAAAGGAAACCACCCGGACCAAAACAAGACAGGACTAGAATGACCACAGGAACCCAGTAAATCACCCGTTAGTACAAACACGCATGACTGATGACAGAGAGGAGAGAGGGGCCTAAGGAGAGATTAAGTGACTGCTAACAGTTCAACAGTTTATCAGTGGAGACACCACCTCCAGTCTGCTCCACAACAACGGGACAGCTGAAGGGAGGAAAGGACTCCCCAGAGACTCACCAAGTGCAACTCTGAGTCTCCATTGCTACTACCCTCAGAATCTGGAGCAGCAACAGGGAGGGACACCAGGGGACAGAGATCTAACCAGGAAACTCAGGAGAAGACATAGCTCCGTGGCATAGCTGAGGGGCTGTGAAAGTCTCTTTGCATAACCACTGGATTATCTCTGCCACACCCTGCTTTATCTCTTGGTCAAGAGTCAGTGATTAAGCTAAGAAGCCTATTGATAGTTTAAAAGCCCTCAGGCTCCCATAACCTACAGGGAAGAAAAAAAAAGAGGCTTTTACACTACTGAGCTCCAACTCAGGGATTGAAAAAACTGTTAACTTCCACCATGGTAAACCCTTTAATTAAATTACTTAGACACAAGTCAATCCAGGCAATAGTGATCAATAATTTGAAAAGTACTGATAAAGGGAACTCATAACATAATATATAAAATGGTTAAAACAACAAGAAAAAATATTGGAGACTCGAACCAGGACAAGAGTCCAGCTAAAAGTCCTCCAGAGGGTGAAGCACAAAACAACGAGTTCAACATCCAAACATTAGCTAAGGAAATAATAACAGGAGTGAGTAAAGAATTTGAAAAAATTGTAATCAGAAATGCAGGAACAACAAATGAGAATATGGAAGAAAATTCTAATTATCTCATGGTTATTAGAGAGCTGAAAGCTGAAATCGCTGAGCTAAGAAGGCAACTAGCTGAATAAGCTAAAACAGTATCAGAGCAGGGCAACAAAATAGATGAACTCCAGAAAGCAGTAGAGGGCAGAGAGAATAGAATCTATGAGGCTGAAGACAGAATTAGCAAGATTGAGGATGAGTTAGAGACAACTAAAAAAGAAGTAAGAGATCTCAAAAAGAGATTAAGAGATGCTGAAAACAACAACAGAGTCCTATGGGATGACTTCAAAAGAAACAATATACGCATTATTGGCTTACCAGAGGAAGAAAGAGAAGGAGAGGAAGAAAGCATTCTCCAGGCCATAATAGCTGAAAATTTCTCTAGTCTAGACAACACCAAAGACATAAAGATTCAAGAAGCCCAGAGGGTCCCAAACAGAATTAACCCAGACCTAAAGACACCAAGACATGTCATACTTAGATTGGAAAGGAATAAGGATAAAGAAAGGATCCTCACGGCTGCAAGAGAAAAACAAAGAGTCACCTACAAAGGAAAACCCATAAGATTAGCAGCAGACTTCTCCATACAAACACTACAGGCCAGAAGAGAATGGCAAGATATCTATCGAGTACTCAATGAGAAAGGCTTTCAGCCAAGAATACTATATCCTGCTAGACTGTCATTCAGACTAGATGGAGGCATCAAAACCTTCTCAGACAAGCAACAGTTGAAGGAAGCAACCATCACCAAGCCTGCCCTGAAAGAAGTTCTGAAAGGTCTCCTATAAACAACCAGACCACCACAAATAGGACATATATCAAAACACTCTAAAACTCTACAAGAATGGCGTTAAAATATCTTCAATCTTTGATATCAATAAATGTCAATGGCCTGAATTCACCTATTAAAAGACACAGAGTAGGAAGATGGATCAGAAAACACAACCCAACAATATGTTGTCTACAGGAAACTCACCTAACGCAACAAGACAAACACAGACTTAAAGTGAAAGGATGGAAAACTATCATTCAAGCCAATGGCCCACAAAAAAGGGCAGGAACAGCTATTCTCATATCTGACATGATAGACTTTAAAATAGATAAGATTAAAAAAGATAGGAATGGACACTACTTAATGCTCAGAGGATCAGTCAATCAAGAGGACTTAACAATTATTAATATCTATGCACCCAATGAGAAGCCATCTAAATACATCATACTTCTACTGAAAGAGCTACAGCAATATATTAACAGTAAAACAATCATAGTAGGGGACTTCAACACCCCACTATCTCAACTTGACAGATCATCCAGGAAGAAAATCAGTAAAGACATAAGGGAGCTAAATGAAGAGATAGATAAACTAGAACTATTGGACATTTTCAGAGTCATTCATCCCAAGAAACTGGAATACACATTTTACTCAAATCCACATGGGTCATTCTCAAGGATAGACCATATGTTAGGCCACAAAGACAGCATCAGCCAATTCAAGAGCACTGAAATCATCCCAAGCATCTTCTCAGACCACAATGGAATTAAACTAACACTTAACAATCAACAAAAGATTAGTAACAGTCCCAAAATGTGGAAGCTCAACAGTACACTTCTTAACAACTTCTGGGTCAAAGAGGAAATCAAGGAAGAAATCAAAATGTTTCGAGAGTTCAATGAAAATGAAGACACAAGCTATCAAAATATTTGGGACACAGCTAAAGCAGTCCTAAGAGGGAAGTTCATAGCTATGCAAGCACACATTAGGAAACAAGAAAAGGCACAAATAAACAGCCTGATTGCACATCTTAAAGACCTAGAAGAATAACAACAAAGGAATCCTAAAGCAACCAGAAGGACAGAAATCACTAAAGTTAGGGCAGAACATTGAGAATAGGAAAACCATACAAAAGATCAATGAAAGTAAATGTTGGTTCTTCGAAAGAGTAAACAAAATTGACAAACCTTTAGCCAGACTCACAAAACAAAAAAGGAAGAAGACCCAAATAAATCGGATAGTAAACGAAAGAGGAGATATCACAACAGACACTGCAGAAATTCAACATATCATGCGAGGCTTCTATGAACAACTATATGCCACCAAGCTAGAGAACCTGGAAGAAATGAATGATTTCCTAGATACCTACCAACTTCCAAAACTAAGTAAAGAGGAAGTGGATAACATGGACAGGCCCATCACAGCTAATGAAATTGAAACAGTTATCAAAAATCTTCCCAAAAATAAAGTCCTAGACCAGATGGTTTTACAAATGAATTCTACAAAACTTTCAAAGAAGAACTAATACCTCTACTTTTAAAAGTCTTCCAGAAGATTGAAGACACTGGAATACTCCCTGCCAGCTTCTATGAAACCAACATCACCCTGATACCAAAAGTAGACAGGGACACAACCAAAAAAAGAAAACTACAGACCAATATCTCTGATGAACATAGATGCGAAAATATTGAACAAAATTCTAGCCAACCGGATACAGCAGTATATCAAAAAGATTGTTCATCATGACCAAGTGGGGTTTATCCCAGGCATGCAAGGTTGGTTTAATATACGTAAATCAATCAATGTGATCCACCACATCAACAAAAGCAAGACCAAAAACCACATGGTCATATCAATAGATGCAGAGAAAGCCTTTGACAAAATACAACATCCCTTTATGATCAAAACACTACAAAAAATGGGAATAGATGGAAAATTCCTGAAGATAGTAGAGTCTATATATAGCAAACCTACAGCCAACATCATACTCAATGGTGAAAAACTGGAAGCATTTCCCCTCCGATCAGGTACTAGACAGGGCTGCCCACTATCACCATTACTATTCAACATAGTGTTGGAAGTTCTTGCCATAGCAATCAGGCAGGAGCAAGGAATTAAAGGCATACAGATTGGAAGAGAAGTCAAACTCTCCCTATTTGCAGATGACATGATAGTATACATGGAAAAACCTAAGGAATCCAGCAAGAAGCTTTTGGAAATCATCAGGCAATACAGTAAGGTGTCAGGCTATAAAATTAACATTCAAAAGTCAGTGGCATTCCTCTATGCAAACACTAAGTTAGAAGAAATTGAAATCCAGAAATCAGTTCCTTTTTCTATAGCAACAAAAACAATAAAATATCTAGGAGTAAACCTAACCAAAGAAGTGAAAGACTTATATACTGAAAATTATGAGTCACTACTCAAAGAAATTGAAAAAGACACAAAGAAGTGGAAAGATATTCCATGTTCATGGGTTGGAAGAATTAACATCATCAAAATGAATATATTACCCAGAGCCATCTACAAATTTAATGCTATCCCCATCAAGATCCCAAGCACATTTTTTAGGAGAATAGAAAAAATGCTACAAATGTTTATCTGGAACCAGAAAAGACCTAGAATTGCCAAAACAATCTTGGGAAAAAAGAACAGAACCGGAGGCATCACACTGCCAGATCTCAAACTGTATTATAGGGCCATTGTCATCAAAACTGCTTGGTACTGGAACATGAACAGACACACTGACCAGTGGAATAGAATTGAGAGCCCAGAAATGAGGCCCCACATGTATGGACATCTAATCTTTGACAAAGAGGCCCAGACTATTACATGGGGAAAGCAGAGTCTTTTCAACAAATGGTGTTGGAAACAATGGGTTGAAACATGCAGAAGAATGAAACTGAATCACTGTATTTCACCAAATTCAAAAGTAAATTCCAAGTGGATCAAGGACTTGGGTGTTAGACCACAAACTATCAGAGACTTAGAGGAAAATATTGGCAGAACTTTTTTCCGCATAAATTTTAAAGACATTTTCAATGAAACGAATCCAATTACAAAGAAGACTAAGGCAAGTATAAACCTATGGGACTACATCAAATTAAAAAGCTTCTTCACAGCAAAAGAAACCACTACCGAAACCAAGAGACCCCTCACAGAATGGGAGAAGATCTTTACATGCCATACGTCAGACAAGAGGTTAATAACCAACATATATAAAGAGCTTCCCAGGCTCAACAACAAGACAACAAATAACCCCATCCAAAAATGGGGGAGAGGATTTGGACAGAATATTCACCACAGAAGAGATCCAAAAGGCCGAGAAACACATGAAAAAATGCTCCAAGTCTCTGATTGTCAGAGAAATGCAAATCAAGACAACAATGAGATATCACTTCACTCCTGTGAGAATGTCATACATCAGAAAAGGTAACAGCAGCAAATGCTGGAGAAGCTGTGGGGTCAAAGGAACCCTCCTGCACTGCTGGTGGGAATGTCAATTGGTCCAACCTCTGTGGAGAACAGTCTGGAGAACTCTCAGAAGGCTAGAAATGGACCTACCCTATGACCCTGCAATCCCCCTCCTGGGAATATATCCTAAGGACCCCAACACATCCATCCAAAAAGATCTGTGTACACATATGTTCTTATCAGCACAATTTGTAGTAGCCAAAACCTGGAAGCAACCCAGGTGTCCAACAACAGATGAGTGGCTGAGCAAGTTGTGGTATATATACACAATGGAATACTACTCAGCTGTAAACAATGGTGACTTCACCATTTTCAGCCTATCTTGGATGGACCTTGAAAAAATCATGTTGAGTGAAATAAGTCAGAAACAGAAGGATGAATATGGGATGATCTCACTCTCAGGCCGAAGTTGAAAAACAAGATCAGGAAAGGAAACACAAGTCGAACCTGAAATGGAATTGGAGTATTACACCAAAGTAAAAGACTCTGGGGTAGGTGGGTGGGTGGGGAGAATACAGGTCCATGAAAGATGATGAATGACATAGTGGGGCTTGTATTGTTAAATGGGAATCTGGGGAATGTTATGCATGTACAAACTATTGTATTTACTGTTGAATGTAAAGCATTAATTCCCCAATAAAGAAATAAATTATTTTTAAAAAAAGATAAAAAAAAAAAAAAGAAAGAGCCCCAACCCCATGATACCATCTCCATTCCAGTCGGAAGAGTGGGGGTAAAGAACAGATTCTTCCTAATGCACACTCCTGATTCTAGTTTGTTCATGAGTGGGGGTGGGGAGGGGGGCAGGAATGAGATTTAAATCATTGATGAATTGGCATTTAAATTGGATACCGAGTAACTGAAAGTAGCCAGAATATTATGAAACTTGTTTAATATTTTATTAGTTAATGGAGAAATGAAATTCAAAGGGAAGATGACTGAAGAAAATTAAAACGTTTGTTTATATCTTGCTGAGTCTAGACTTCTCAATAAACCTGTCACATCCATATGCACCTTCCTTCTCTCTTTTACTTAAATTTTTTTATTAGTGACTTATTAATGATTTACAAGATTACAAAATAATAGGGATGTAATTCCATACTACTCTTACCACCAAAGCTCTGTGCCCCCAACCCCTCCAATGGTAACCACCATAGTTCTCCCAGGGTCATCCATATGGGTTAACTATATGTATAGTTTCTTCTTTTTAATTTTTTTAATTAATGTGTTTGTTCATGAGAAAGATAGAGGGAATCAGATATCACTCTGGTACATGTGCTGATGGGGAATGAACTCAGGACCTCATGCTTGAGAATCCAGTGCTTTACCTACTGCACCACCTCCTAGACCTGTTTTTTTCTTTTTTCAAGTTCATATGTTTCAATTCTCTATATTCCACTTATGAAATCATCCCATAGTTATCCTTCCTTCCTTCCTTACTTAACTAACCATAATCACTGTTGCTCCCATCCAAAGAACACATCAAAAGGGCATATTATAATCTTTTTAACTGCTGAGTAGTACTCCACTGAGTATATATCCCATGATTTTTTTTTTGTAAGACTCATCAGTTTATTCCATTGTTAAAGGCTTTTCCTTCCTCCTAACTTGAAGTTAGGAGTAATTTAAACTTCTAATTAGGAAAATACAAAGGCACACACCAGAGAAGCGTGTGGGCTATTTGGGAAAAGATGACTGACACCTGTGGAAGCTGATGCTCATTTTTATTAAATTCTAAGGTACTGCCTTCATTCCTTTTTTGCCTTTGTTATCTCTAGGACTTGGTGCCTGCACTCTGAATCCACTGTTCCTGGAGGCCATTTTCCCCATATTTGTTGCCCTTATTGTTGGATAGGACAGAGAGAAATCAAGAGGAGTGGGGAGACAGAGAGGGAGAGAAAGATAGACACCTGCAGACCTGCTTCACCACTTGTGAAGCAACTCCCCTGCAGGTGGGGAGCTGGGGGCTCGAACTGGGATCCTTGTGCTGGTCCTTGTGCTTCACACTATGTGCACGTAACCCACTGCACTAACTCCTCATTTTCTTCCTAAACCACACTTAACACCTATTACAACTTCTCCCTGTCCTTCCTTTTTCCTTTTCCTACTGACATAAGGGAAACAGTGCTTGATTTCTTAGGTGTTCTCCAGATTCTCTTCCTCTCAATGATGCGCATCTTCTCTTTTTCTGTATTAATAGTTTAATATTTTTAAAATTAAAATAAATATAAGTAGTTCTAAAGCTATTTTAAGTTTTTTATTTGTGATTAACAGTAGGTTGTAAGATTGTAAGATTACAATGTGTAGTTCCACACTACACCCACCACCAGAGTTCTGTACCCCCACCTCCCAGCTCCCAAAGAGAACCACCATAGTTCTCACAAGTCTTAAAAACAGTTTCCTTGCTTTTTTTTTTTTTTTAAGTTTATGTGTATCAGTTTCTAGATTTCATGTATGAGTGAAACTCCTCTGCCCTGGAGAGAGCTCTTCTCAGTGGTTACCTCTGGTGGTGGGAGGAGTATGTAGTTATAACACCTGTCACTGATATCCTATCAAACAAGAGAAAGAATGACGAGAAAATCTAGGAGCCAGGTGGTGGCATACCTTGTAAAGTGCTCACAATACAGTGTGTAAGGACCCAGGTTCAAGTCCCTGGTTCCCACCTGCAGGGGGGAAAGCTTCATGAGTGGTGAAGCAGGGCTGCTGGTATCTCTCTGTCTTTCTGTCTCCCTACCACTCTTAGTTTCTTTCTGTCTCTATCCAATAACAAATAAATGAATTTTTTAAAACATTTTTTAAAAGATTTTATTTATTAGAGAGAAAGAACCAGACATCACTCTGGCACATGTGCTGCCGGGGATCGAACTCAGGACCTCATACTTGAGAGTCCAGAGCTTTATCACTGTGCTACCTCCCGGACCACTAAAATATATTTTTTTATAATTATTTTATTTAGTAAGCCTTTCTTGTTATTGATGTCGTCATTGTTAGATAGGACAGAGAGAAATGGAGAGAGAAAGGGAAGACAGAGGGGGGCAAAGAAAGACAGAAACCTGCAGACCTGCTTCACCGTTTGTGAAGCAACTCCCCTGTGCCGGGCTAGCATGAGGGTGTTTATTCCTCGGGTACGTGCTCTCTGGGTTCGACCAGAGACAACCTGGGCTGCTGCTTACTCAGTGACACGGGAGAGAGAAGAGACCAGGAACTCGTGGCTGAGCGGGAACGCAATGCAATGCCTTTATTGATCAGATACACACACACACATATATATAATCTTTAACCAGAAGTGGCAAGTGGGAAAAGGAAATGGCTAGGAGAGGGGGTGGAGAAAAGAGCACAAAGATAGAAAGCTTCCATAGCAGCTGTTGCGAAGGTTCTAACCAATGGGATAAACCAATACCCTGCAGGCAGGGCAGGTCTCAGGCAAAACAATGATTATGTAAATAGACCATAGTATCAACCATGGAGCAGGGCATAATGACCAACACCCCTGCAGGTGGGGAGCTGGGGGCTTGAATCAGGATCTTTACACTGGTCCTTGTGCTACATGCACTTAACCTGATGAATTTTTTTTAAAAAACAAAATCAATGTGGCATCTTGTATATTGAGTTTATAAAGCACTGTGGTGAGAATATACATATTTTTTAAATTTTTATTTATTGAGTAGAGACAGAGAGAAATCAAGAGGGAAAGGGGAGAGAGAGAGAGAGAGGGAGAGCAAGAGGGAAAGGGATAAGGAGAGAGAACTCTACAGCACTGAATCACCACTTGTGAAAATTTCCTCCTGCAGGTGGGGATTGGGGACTTGAACCCTGGTCCTTGCACTTAGTAGCATGTGCACTCTATTGAGTGTGTCATCACCTCTCCCCCCTTTATGAAAGAGATAGAGAAGGCAGAGAGTGAATTGAAGAGATCACTAAAGAAGCACTGACGCTTCCTTCAGTGTGGGCTTAAACCTGGGTCCTGCACATGGCAAAGCAATACATTGTCCAAGTCAACTACTTCTCCAGCTATCACTTTCTGTATTATTGAAGAATTATTAAAAATTGTTTAAATTAAAAAAATTACATTTATTCTAATAAGAGAGAGATACAGAGAGCAAGATACTGAGAAAGAGACCAGAGCCCTGTTCAGCTCTGGCTTATGGTGGTACAGGAGATTGAACCTGAGACCTTGGAGCCTCAGGTGTGAAAGACTTTTGCGTAACCACCATTCTGTCTTCCTAGTCCTGTTTAATTAATTAAAAAAAAATTTAATAGGTATATAGTAGACCCAGGGAGTGAACAGGGATTTCCTGGAGCGAGGAATGTGTAGGGTAAGATGGACATGACAAACAGGAAATAAGTCATAAAGCTGACTTTTCAAAATGTTGGTGTATTGCACAAAAACATAAGACTATGGGGAAAGGGAGAGTTTTCCATAGGGGGTTGGGGGTGGGGACACAAACCTCTGGTGGTGGGAGGGGTGTGAAATGACACTCCTATTATAATCTTATAATCCATTATAAATTCAATATGTCAGGAAAAATAGAATATTTCAAGTTCTTTAACTGCCTAGATTTTAGTTCTGAGTATATATTCCTTTAGTCTAAGCATTTAATCTTTCTAATTTGTAAACCAAAAAGTTTAAGAACAGAGTTCTTTGTCTTCTGGCCTTTGGTTTCACACTGGGTTTGAGATTAAGTGATGTTTGACTTTCATCAGCTCTGGTCAGCACTGAAGGACCTGGACACTGGTTGAGTTCAGTGAGTTCAGTGAATCCAAATGTAGGAAGGATCACTTTCTGCCACATCCTTATTTGGGGGTTATTATCAGAATTCCTTTCTATCTTTCTTTCCTTCTTTCTTTCTTTCTTTCTTTCTTTCTTTCTTTCTTTCTTTCTTTCTTTCTTTCTTTCTTTTTTCCTTCCTTCCTTCCTTCCTTTCTTTCCTTCTCTCTTCCTTTTTATTTTATTTATTTATGTTTTTAAGATTTTATTTATTAATGAGAAAGATAGGAGGAAAGAGAGAGAAATGTTGGGCATTACACCCTGCTCCATGGTTGATACTATGGTCTATTTACATAATCATTGTTTTACCTGAGACTCACCCTGCCTGCAGGGTATTGGTTTATCCCATTGGTTAGAACCTTCACAACAGCTGCTATGGAAGCTTTCTACCTTCGCGTTGTTTACTTTTCTCTACCCCCTCTCCTAGCCATTTCCTTTTCCGACCTGCCACTTCCATTTCAAAAGAAATAAAAAGTGTTGTCTCTGATCAATAAAGGCATTGCATTACATTTCCGCTCTGCCACAAGTTCCTGGTTTCTCTCAGGCAAAGCTAGCCCAGCAGAGAAAGAACCAGACATCACTCTAGTACATGTGTTTCCAGGGATTGAACTCAGGACCTCATGCTTGAGAGTCTGATGCTTTATCCACTATGCCACCTCCCAGACCACTCTTTCTTTTTATTATCTTTATTTATTGGATAGAAACAGCCAGAAATAGAGAGGGAAGGAGGAGATAGAGAGGAAGAGAGACAGAGAGACATGTGCAGTCCTGCTTCAAGACTTGTGAAGCTTTTCCTCTGCAGGTGGGGACCAGGGGCTCGAACCTGGGTCCTTGCACACTGTAACATGTGCACTTGACCAGGTGCTCCATCACCCGACCCCTTATCAATTTTTTTTAGCATCTTGCCTTGAAGGGAGGACTGTTAACAGTCCCAGATCCATGACCCTAGTCCATGAAAGCTGTTGGGATGTGAAGATTCATCTGAATTGCATTCCCTTTCTGCCACAATGGGAAATCAGGCTCTAGGTACTATGCCATGTAACTCACTCCCTTATCCCAGACCTCCTGATACTGGCTTTGGGAGGGTTGAGTGAGCTATATTACCTGAATCATTTACTTATTGGTATAACAAACATTAATTGTGTATGTTTTATGTTCCAAGCATTGTTTAGAAACTGTGGATACAGGACTGAAGAAGAACAAGCCATGGTCTCATAAAGCTTACATTCAGGCAAAGCAGAGGACCAAGTGTTCAAACAAGTAGAAGAATAACTGAGATACCAGACAAGGTAAGAAATGATTATTCCAGAGATCAGCTGTTGTCAAAGAGTGATCCATGGATCTTGGAGGCATTTCTAAGACACTGGAGACCTGGGATGTCAAATGTATATTGCAAAAACGTTAAAATGTTATTTGTCTTTGTCACTCTCATTCTCTCATGAGCCTCCAGTGTTGTTTTCCAGACGTTACTTGATATGTGATGATGTTGCTTTCGTGGGTTGTGGGATATGTGTAAAATGGTAAATATTGATAGATATAACCCACACAAACTAAATGCTCTTTGGGGGTTCATCTTCTTATTAAAATTATTGTTTTTAGGAATGTATGGGAACCCTGCCACCAAATAGTTCAAAAATAGTCCCATTTTGTTAGACAGTGACTGGGATAGATGTGGGGTTTATATGTTGTGGGATTTGTGTAAAAGACATTACTGCTATTCAGTTGCATATGCTTGTGGGCTCTGGGGTGGGAGCTGGATCTTTGACCAGGGGTCATAGACTTTGCTTAGAGAGGCACAATTTTTGAGCCTGAGAAGAACCACATGGATTTTGGGGATTCAGCTCTTAGCCATTTCCCTTGTAACAGAGCTACAAACTCACATCAAGCTTTAAGGGGGCATCAAAAAGTTCCCCCTACCTTTTTTTTTTTTTAACCCCAGGAGAATTCTTCTCAGGGGATCACCTCTTAATTTTATTCTTACAAACATCAAACACATTAGGAGCATGAGAAATTAGGATCATTTGTGATAGAAGCTATGAGAAGGTCCGGCCTCACTCTTCTCATACCAGCATTTAGGGCGTTGGATTGTTTTGATTTGGTTGATACTGGCAGAATCTCAGGATGCACAGGGCAAGGGGCTTAGAAGCTGAATCACTCCCAAAGTGAGTTGCTGAAGCTCTGTGTAACACAATGACATTTGTTGGACCGCTCAGCAAATTGTTCCCCGAGTGGAGCTGTCTCAGCTCGACAGTCTGTCAGCCACATTTATTGGGAATCCACTAGCAATGTGAATCGGTAGGCGATACAGGCATTGAAGTCGCAGTTCCCAAGAGTTGAGGGCTAAGTTATCTATCAAATCCTGTCTCTCTGCTGACATCTGGGAAAACTAGGTGACACCCACACACCTGAGGCCTCCGCAGCAGCCCAATTAAAGGTTGCAGATTTTCTTTAGTTACTTTCTGACCTTGGAGCTGGAGAAAATGAATATTGGGTT
Source organism: Erinaceus europaeus (assembly GCF_950295315.1). Classification (NCBI taxonomy): domain Eukaryota; kingdom Metazoa; phylum Chordata; class Mammalia; order Eulipotyphla; family Erinaceidae; genus Erinaceus; species Erinaceus europaeus. Next base: position 55,912,749 of record NC_080164.1, read on the forward strand.
TTGCTTCTGATCAGACTGCATGAATGTTTCAAGGTCTAAGCATCTAGAAATTAATATAAGTGAATGTGTGTACATGTGTGCTACACATTATGTTAGGTCATTTTTGGTATCAGTGGAGGCTAATCCCTGGACAATGACAAGGCAGAAGCAACCTTCCCAGAAAAACCCAGAGTGTGCCACCGGATATAAAGGTTTAAATGGGCTTTCTGCCAGAATTGCATCTGATAGTTGCGTGGGTGCAGCCCATGGCAGGAATCCACGCAGCTCACAGGATATCTGTGGGACCCTGGGGTGTTGCAATGTCACTCTGTCTGGATAAGTGACAGCCAAGATGTGGGATTTGGTGATTATTTTTGGTTTGGTTTGTTTCTAGCTCAGAAGAAAGGCTATATATAACATTGAGAGAGGCATAACTTCTAGATTGTCAAGGTTGGTACTAATAGTGAATGATATACTAATATATATTACATGGAACCACAAGCTTGCAAGAGCAATGCTCACATACTAGATGAAAGAATAAATCTTCTGTTGTGTAATGGGAAAAGAAAGCTGGCAATGTAAATGCAGTCTTAATATTTTTTTCCAGCATTGCATGTGTAATTAGGCATTCAGTGACTTCCTCATCTAAGGAAATTTGACTTTAATGGGAGCTGTGTGGCTAACTATAGAAGGAGTTTTTTTTTTTTTTAAATGTAGGGGTGAGGCTGGGAAGGCATTAACTGATAAGATGGACTATTTGCTTGGTCTTGAAACAAAGAAACAGCCTCCTCCCCATCCCTTCCCCTTGCCCCAACCTGCCAGCCTTTATATGATGTGGGTAGGTGCTGGACTCATATTCTGAACCTTGGAAATCAAACCAGGAATAGAATGGTTTGACAATTTTCATCTCCTAATGTGTTTGTCATGTTTTAGCATTTAAAGTACCCCCTCCAAAAAGGTTTCAGGAACAGAATCGTGGTGGTGAGACAATTCAATTCTTTATTGATCAGAGAGCCAAGGCTTTTAAAGGTCAGACCTGGAAGTGGTAAGTCGGAAACAGAAATGGCTAGGAAAGGGGCGGAGAAAGGCAAAAGGGGCTGGAGAGCTAGGAACTTCCTTAGCAACTGTTGCAAGGGTTTTAACTGCTAGGATTAATATTACCCTGGAGGCAGGGAGGGTCTTGAGGGTAGAAAGAAGATAGATCAAAGGAATGGAATGAGTGAGGATCTTTCAGGCAAAACAATGATTATGTAGATAAGCCATAGTATCAGGAATGCAGGGTGGAGCAGGGGGAGCTGGCTTAATGCTTTGTGAGGCTCCTCAAATTTCCCGACATAAACCCAAAACTTTCCATTAGGGAGATAAAAATTCAAACACATAATTTAACCAAAGTTGATAAAATAGAAGCCCTCCTCATGTATTCTCCCATGACAAGAATTACTGGGTGGGGCCAGGTGGTGGTGCACTGGTGGGTTGAGTGCACATGCTACAGTGCACAAGGACCCAGGTTGAAGCCCCTGGTCCCCACCCACATGTGGGGTGGGTGGGGGAAAGCTTCACAAGTGGTGAAGCAGTGCTGCAAGTGTCTCTCCTCTCTACCTCTCTGCTCCCCCACCCCCTCTTAATTTCTGTCTCTACCCAAAATAAATAAATAAAATTTTAAAAAATTACTGGGAGTAGCTAGGAGCAGTAGCAGCTTGACCAGGATGAGTGCTAGATCTGACATCACTAGAAATATCTTCTGAGGGTCAAGAGGGAAAGCAATAGAGGAAAAAGCTGAATTTTAGGTTGAAGATTATGAACAGACCTCAGAGGCAACCATACACTTCCCAATCCTTAGCTCCCTTTGCAAGGTTCATCCTGCAGTGACCTTTCCAAGGGCATAGTGTGACAGCAGTGCTGAGTCATTTCCATGGCCTCTTCAGTAAAGTGGCCAGCATTCTAACATTGTCTAAATACATGGGACTAGACAGTTAATTTGTTATGAAAAGGAATTCTTTCTAACCAATAGCTATTAAAATCTTTGTTTTAGTAGAAAATATGTCTACTGTTTTATTGCTGGCATTTTACAGAAAATATGTCGAGCTGTCAAAAGGGGGCATCCTTGCTTTTTCAGACAAAAGAAACAACAATTTTTGAGCTTGCTTTTTAGAGAAGCCTCAGTGGGAGTGGTAGGCAGCAGCAAAGCAGGTAGTGATTTTGAACAGAACAGGTGTGCTAGTCAGGCTACATCTAGGCTGGGGTAGGAGTAGGGGTAGGGGTGGAGGGGGCCCTCTTTTCACAACTGAACTCCTCAAAGTGTGGCCACAGGCCAGCAACATCCATGTCACAGCTCAGGCTCCCATGCTGGCCTACTGGATCAGAATCTGCATGTGACAAGGTCCAGGTGTTCAGCAAGCACCTTTGAGTTTGAGAAGCTCTGCATCACAACCTTATTTCTCAAATTTCCTGGGGAGTAAGAATCACCGGGGTTACTTATTAAAAACTGATTCCTGGGTTTCCAGTCTTAACCTGAAGAGCTAGGATTTGCAAACCTGGAAACCTACATATTTAACACGTCCTAGGGGATAGTCGTCGTGAGTAAAGTATGGGCAACACCACAAGATGCTTTACTTTTCTAAAGAAGCACATAGTGATCTTAAAAAGCAACAAAACACATCTTTTTTGAAAAGGCACAACTTCCTTTTTCACTCCAACCCTTGTGAACAAAATGCTAAAGATGGGGAGGTGGGAAGTAGAGAAGCATCAGAACAGCTGCCCGCTGGGGTGTAGCAGGGGAGGCTATGAGTTGCAGGAACTAGGATTGTTGCCAGTAGAGGGCAGCAAAGCACGCCCTGCCGTGGGGTCTCGCTTTGTGAGCGGCAGGACCAGATAGACTGTGGAAGTGCTCTTCTCCACTTCCAGGAGACATGGGCCTCAGTCTGGCTGGACCAACACTATGTTGGTCTGCTAAGTGGGGTTGCAGTAGACTCTGGGTCTGAATGGTAAGGTCAGAGCCAGGTAAGGTCAGAGCCAGCACTGTAGAATTGAACTAGAATGTGATGACTGTCATGTAGATTTTAATTCTTCTGGAAACTGCTGAAAACAAAAAGACCAGAATATTGCTCACCTGGTAGGGTGCATGCCTGCCACACACATGGCCTGAATTTGAGATCAGCATCCCAGGAGAGTGCCATGGCAGAGGGGAAGTGCTGGTGTTGTGAAATAAAAAAAGAAATAAAAAAAGTAAGCTGGGAGTGGTAAGATCACATATGTGCAGGGCCCCAGCTCACAAAAAAGAAAGAAACAAAGGAAGAAAGAAAGAAAGAAAAAACAGGCATAGCAATGTAATTTTAGTATCTATTTGCCTGGGTTTTATGTAAAAGATATTCCTTTCAACATGTAATCAATATAAAATTATTAAAATAGTTTATATTTTTGGTTCAAATTCTTTGAAATTGAGTGTGTATTTTAATCTTACATTTCCGGCCACCTACATTTCAAGTGCTCAGTTATATTTACAAGTGGCAGAGGCTACCATATTGGACAATGCAGAGCTGAGGGAAAAAGATGAGAACTGGGAAGTTAGAACTAGACATGGGGAAGGAATACAATCTGACCAAGGGACAGTGTCTAGTATTTTCACGCTTGAACAAATGTTCATTAAGGTCTACATAATTCATAATTGAACACTCCTACTAGGAGCTGTACTGGAGATACAGAAATCCTTAAACACAATCTTCTCGACACTGAGGACTCTGGTTGGAGAGGCCTGTGCTGTAGCAGGTTTTTTTTTTTCACAGGCATCAGCTACTCCAGGAAGACTAATCATCTGATCTAGCCTGAGGGAGAGGATATAAGTAACAGTTAAGTCAGAGTTCGTTTTTTTCTTCTTTACAATCATTTTCTGGTTTACTCAGTTGTTTAAATTACACATTTGTTTGGGCTGGAGAAAGAAAAAAAATCTGGTTGAGGTGAAAAATCCTGAGCTGGCTCTCAAGACCCCTGAAAGGAAAAGCAAGTGCACTGTCAGCTCAGCACCTCACATAGGAATCCACTGGGGTTGTCCTTTGACTTTTTTACCAAAGGTTGGACCCACAACATTCAAGGTCTCTTATTCCCCCAGCAGTGCTGTTCTAGGTTAATGCTATTTTGGGAGTGTGGTTCTTCATTTCAGTGTGAATTTCCTCATCTTTCTGCACATTGAGTGTAATCCTTAGTGCATTTTTTTTCTTAGATGGATGGAAGCTGAAAGAGAATGGAAGGCCTCCAGCTGTTTGAGGCTCTGTCCTCAACGACAATCAAAATTCTCCATCTTTTCTTGTTCTTGGCACTTTCTGATTGAAATAAGATTCCAGCATTTATCTGCACCTGCAATTTTGACAAGAAAGGAAAATTTAAAAGACAAGTGAAAGAATTCTCTGAGGGAAGTCAATGAGTCGACAGTAGTCAGACGCCTGTGAATTTCTTTTTGCATTCCTCCGTCAATTAAGCTACAGTCACATATTGGAGAGCAGAACTTAAGTCTGTGAGCAGAAATGCAAAAATGTGCGTAGATCAGTAGCAGGAACCTTCCTTTGGAGCGAATATTGCTTGGAGAGCAGCTGATGATCCATTTGGCATTGAAATGGAGAGGATTTTGAGTCAAAGAGGCCACTTTAAATTATAGATTTGAGTTTAGTTGAAGGTCACACTTACCTTGCATGAATAAAATTGTCAGAGATTTTGGAATATACTCAGAAAATGAAGGCTATCTTGAGCAATACACATTTCCTTTAGGGGATAAGAGCAGTTTAATATTATTGCCCTCTGCATAATTATTGATCATATTAGCATAGGTGATACTGAGAAGGAAGGTAGAATAACAATCTGGTGACCATTTTGACTCTTGGAAGCTACAACTATGAGCTTGAACATGAAGTTGCCTGGAGACTAGGGGACATTGGTGAGGGAATTAGGTAGTGGCTGGTAATTTTAAAGCAAAAAATGACCCACTGTGAGGTATAAGATTATTTACCTTGTCCCATCAGTAATCTATTTCCAGGAATTTGGGATTTATCTGTGGGATCATAATGATGATTGAGTTATCTGAATCATATAACTCTACTCAAAGCATTCTGGTAGCCAAGATGAAGAGGGAAATGTAGTGTGACAAAAACTCATCGTTTGAGAGGAAGGAAACTGGTGCACAAGGAAGCCCTGGAAACATTTAAGTGACTTGATTCATAGTTGTAATATTCATTCCAAAGATTACTGGTTCAATTTGCAGATTAACAATTAAGATTTGGGAAAGTATAAATGCTTTTCTGATATTTGGGAACCTGTTAGTATGAATTAATTTAATTCTATGACTGTTTATCTCCAGTGCTAATCTGAAGACTATGTTTTTTCCCATGGTTTACTGTGTTAATTAGATTACGGAGATAATCTCCCTCCTGTTAAAAAATAATCTCTGCAGGTTTGGAAATCTACATTCTGCTGCATTTTATAGGATTAACTCTCAAAGACAACAGATTGGAAGCACTGGTTGGTGCAAATGAACTGAAGTTGGAGCTATAATCCCTTCCAGTGAAGACAGGGCCTGGGAAATAAATCTGTAGGGTTGTAATGAACATAAGAATGCTAGATTAACAGTCTGAATACCTGAATACTAATCTCACTCTTTCCACTCCTCAGTAGTATGATCTATGACTTTTACTTATTTGGAGATCTGGCTTTCTGTGCAAAATGAGGTACTCAATCAACATTTCTCAAAACTCAGTCCAAGGAAAATTGGTGCTTTAGAGTGTTAGCTGATAGTCCATGAAGAATTGGATAGCAAGTATATTTGAGGAGACCTGTCTACCACTATCTCCCTCTAGAACACTGCAGTGCTGGGGACTTTCCTATTCTTTATTCCTCTGGGAGTATGGACCCAGGATCATTATGGGGTGCAGGAGATGGAAAGTCTGGTTTCTGTATGCTCCTCCACTGAGCATGGACACTTGCAGGTTGATCTATACTCCTAGCCTGTTTCTAAACAGTTTTTTGGTTTTTTTTCTCTTTTTACCAGAGCACTGCTCAGCTCTGGCTTATGCTGGTGCAGGGGATTGAACCTGGGACTTTGGAGCCTCAGGCATGAGAGTCTGTTTGCATAACCATTATGCTATCTACCCCTGCCCTCTCCTAGCCTGTTTCTATCTTTCCCTAGTGGGGCAAGACTCTGGAGAGGTTGGGTTCCAGGACACATTGGTGAGGTCATCTGCCCAGGGAAGTCAGGTTGGCATCATAGTAGCATTTGCAACTTAGTGGCTGAAAAGCTTTAAGATATAAAGCAGAACAAATTGTTTAATATTCAGGGACCTAAAGGTAAGAATAGAGCAGATGAGATTTGGGATCTTCATTTTGGAAAAAGGTAGGAAGTCTACTTTAGGTATATTTCAAGGATCCCATGACTTTACTAATTTCTGCTTGAGCCTGACAGCTAACATGTGGGTGGGTTAAATGTATTGTCTGGGGAGATGGTGTCAGAGTTGGAAATAGGATTAGAAATCTGGATCAGGGAAAAGAGTAGCTTCCAAGTATGGGAAAATCATATAAACACTATCATCATTTGAAATATATTTAATTTTACTGAGTTATACTTATCCTCCACTTGTTGACATATTCCATTATACAATACCAAATATACAATGTCAAAAAACATTCACATTTGTTAATACCACTACAGATCTATTAGGAAAGTCTTTAAGTATTGGGAAGTTTTCAAGCTATTGTGGTGAGTACAAACCTCAACATTTTAATTTGAAAGCTTGAATTTTATCATTAGCAACAAACTAGGTCAGTTGTTTTTCTTGAGGTAGCAGGCTCACATAGTTATTATTGAGAAGTCAGGTCTGAAGAACCACAGTTTGTCAGTTGTTCTTTCAAATGAAAATTATGTTGCCTAATAAAATCACTCAGCTTACTACTACTCAACAATTGCACAGTCCTTAACTCAGGATCATTATAGTCAGAATGCAGCAGACGTGCTTTACGGACTTCCCATTTCATCCCATTCTATGTAGACTCAAGGTTGAGATTTAATAAAATTAATAAATTTTAATGCTTCATCAAGGACATTATTATTATTTTCTTTTTTCCTTTTTTATTTATTTTATTTTATTTATTTTTTTGTTACCAGAGCACTGCCCAGCTCTGTCTTATAGTAGTGTGGGGGACTGAATCTGAGACTTTGGAGACTTAGGCATGAGAGTCTGTTTGCATAACCATTATACTATCTACCCTCTGCCTGTCATCAAAGACATTCTGTAGGGACACTGGTTCTGTTCCCACATATATATCTTTCATGGAGACAGAGATAGAAAGTACAACAGTGGGGAGTCGGGCAGTTGTGCAGTGGTTTAAGCGCAGGTGGTGTGAAGCACGAGGGCCAGCATCAGGATCCGAGTTTGAGCCCCCGGCTCCCCACCTGCAGGGGAGTCGCTTCACAAGCGGTGAATCAGGTCTGCAGGTGTCTTATCTTTCTCTCCCCCTCTCTGTCTTCTCCTCCTCTCTCCATTTATCTCTGTCCTATCCAACAATGACGACAACAATAATAACTACAACAATTAAAAAAAAGGACAACAAAAAGGGAATATATATATTCCTACATGCCAATTGTCATGTAGGCTAAAAAAAAAAGAAGAAAGTACAGTAACAAGAATAAATAAAGAGCATGCCAAACTCAACAACAAGAAAACAAATAACCCCATCCAAAAACGGGGGGAGGACATGGACAGAATATTCACCACAGAAGAGATCCAAAAGGCCGAGAGACACATGAAAAAAATGCTCCAAGTCTCTGATTGTCAGAGAAATGCAAATAAAGACAACAATGAGATACCACTTCACTCCTGTGAGAATGTCATACATCAGAAAAGGTAACAGCATCAAATACTGGAGAGGTTGTGGGGTCAAAGGAACCCTCCTACACTGCTGGTGGGAATGTCAATTGGTCCAACCTTTGTGGAGAACAGTCTGGAGAACTCTCAGAAGACTAGAAATGAACCTACTCTATGATCCTGCAATTCCTCTCCTGGGAATATATCCTAAGGAACCCAACACATCTATCCAAAAAGATCTGTGTACACATATGTTCTTAGCAGCACAATTTGTAGTAGCCAAAACCTGGAAGCAACCCAGGTGTCCAACAACAGATGAGTGGCTGAGCAAGTTGTGGTATATATACACAATGGAATACTACTCAGCTGTAAAAAATGGTGACTTCACCGTTTTCACCATATCTTGGATGGACCTTGAAAAATTCATGTTAAGTGAAATAAGTCAGAAGCAGAAGGATGAATATGGGATGATCTCACTCTCAGGCAGAAGCTGAAAACCAAGATCAGAAGAGAAAACACAAGTAGAACCTGAACTGGAATTGGTATATTGCACCAAAGTAAAAGACTCTGGGGTGGGGAATACAGATCCAAAAAGGATGACAGAGGACCTAGTGGGGGTTGTATTGTTATGTGGAAAACTGAGAAATGTTATGCATGTACAAACTATTGTATTTACTGTTGAATGTAAAACATTAATTTCCCAATAAAGAAAATAAATTAAAAAAAAGAAAGTACAACAATGAAGATTTCTACAGACTGGAACATGGGTTGTGCATGTGCCTAAGTAACACACTATCTAATTGAGATGTTTTGCCAACCTGGTTCTTCTCTTTTTCAATTGTTACTTTTTCAGCTCTGGTTTATGGTGGTGTGGGGATTGAACTTGGGACTTTGGATCCTTAGCCACGAGAGTCTCTTTGCATAACCACTGTGCTATCTACCCTCAGCTTAAAGTACACATTTTATACATACTTATGGACCTAGATTCTAGTCCCTGACCATATTGGGAACACCATGCAAAGGGGAAAATTCATAAACACTGAAGTGGAGCTATGGTGTCTCCGTTTCTTACCTTCTGGGGAAAAAGAGTGTGTTGGGATTGGTAGGACTGTGCAGATGTAAAGCCCAGTAAAGCTTTGTTGGGAATTGGGGGGGGTGAATCTTAAGATGAAAATGACCAGAAGATAGCTGACTTGGTAGGCAGCTGCCTTATGTGCATAAGACTCTGGGTTTGAGCTCTGTACCGTGTATGAATATCACTGCATGGGGTAGGGGCAGGGGGAGTGCTAAGATGGTAGGATGGTATTGTGTGGTGTCTCCCTTCCTTTTTCATCAATAAAAAGAATGAAAGGTTGACCTGGGAATAGTGGTATGACACATATGTGAGAAGTCCTGGCACTGAAAAAAAAAAAAAAAGGAATCTCAGATGAGGACAAATACAGCTTTATTTCCACTTTCCACTCAATTTCTCTTCATTTGCATTTTTACAAAGTTGCCTGGAGCTAGGGGTTTAATTTGTGACCAGGGAACAAAGTAAAACAAAGTCCAGTGGTTAAGAGCATGGATTCTGAAACTAAACTTTTCCAGTTTGAATCCTGGGTCCACCACTTTCTAGCAGTGTAAGCTTGGGCAAATTACTTAACCTCTCAGTGACTTGTTTTTCTTATATCTAAAATGGAAATAATATGTGACTTGGGAGGGCACAGTGGATAAAGTGTTGGACTCTTAAACATGAAGCCCCGAGTGTTGTTAAAATTTGTAAGCTCTAGCCGGCTGGGCTAGCTTCACGGGCGGGTAACAGAGACGCGGAGACAACGGCTGGGCAGGGAAGCTGTATTTCTTTATTCAGGAACAACGATTTATTAACTAAGACAAACTAATCACCAAAGAGAACTCTGCTGTCTCTTTGCGGCGGCGCAAGCACTCTCTCTTACTCTGCAACTCAGGAACTCAGGAACTCTGTCACTCTGGAACTCTGGCGGGTTTCCTAGGGGCGGGGCCAAGCGGGCCCGCAAAATTAACAGGACTGATCTAATTCTCTTGGCGGGGGAGAACTAGAACCCAATGTAAAGCATACAACAATTCCCCCTTTTCTTTTAACTAAATGGCTATAGTATCAAGGGTGTGGGGTGAACAGAAACATATATCATACAGGCATTTTTAAAAAAGAAACTGGCACAAACATGGAGAAACATGTAAGCAAGTAACAAGAACCAGTGTGCAAAACTTTATCAGCTTAAAAAAAACATTTCTTGCCTCTGGGGGGCGTACTTTCTCGACGGACATTTGCATGGGGGCGGGGAACGGCCTAGAGTCCCAAAGGCAGCTGGCTGCAATTTACTTACTATGAAACAAAACTTGTTATTAGCATATTTCTAATAGAGAAGGAATTTGAGACTTTTACATAGCAACAACGTCTTTTTAACCTTTTGTTACACCCATTCAAGATGGAGTCAGGAAAGGAAACCTCAGGCATGAGAATAATTAGCATAGCCATTGTGCGATCTACCATTTCTAATAGAGAAGGTAATGGAGAGTTTTACATTTCAACAAGTCTATTTAACCTTTTGTTTAGCCTAACTTAGTTAAAATATATTGATTGTTAACTAATTTTTACCTCAGACTTTAAATGTAAGTTAATTTTATCTTTATGAGAATTACGTTGAAAACCTTTTTCATTTAACTTTGACTAGTAAGAATTTAGCCTTAAAGTTACTGTTTACCAAACTTTAAACATACACATAAACATGGTCATTAATACACAAGGAGAGAAACCTTTGTTACGAAGACATGTCATTTTAAACACGAATTTAAATCTGTACTGTCTTAGTTGTTGGGGGGGGTTCACCATCCGGAGGTGGTTTCTCGCGCAGCTTCACTTCTAGGAATTGCAGGTTGCGATCTCTGCACAAATCTCTGCGTACTCCAGCTTGTCTGTCTTCAGACCGGACCGGCAGCTGGAGATCTCGTGTGCCCAGTTTCGGCAGGGAGCCCGGGGGTCCGGGAGGCCCAGGATCGTTCCAGAATTCATAGCAAGAGGGCAGGCAGGCCAGGCTTGTAGAAGGTGTGGGCCTAGGTGCCCCGGGGTGGCGGCCATGATAGGCCACCGCAGCCCTGCCCCATAGCCCTGACATGTCTGCTGCCCTGTTCGCAGTGGCCGAGCAGTGTGGAGGGATCACGCGTCCAGTGCCCTGCGCCACGCGGTGGAGAGCCGGCTCCTGTGGGCTGGCCTGCGTGCTGGCATCGGGCTCTTGCGTGGTGGAATCAGGCTCCAGCGTGTTGGCATCGGGCTCCAGCGTGTTGGCATCGGGCTCCAGCGTGTTGGCATCGGCTCTAGTGTGCTGGCGTCAGCCTCTTGCGTGCTGGCGTCGGGCTCTTGTGTGCTGGCGTCGGCCTCCTGCGGGCTGCGGGGCTGCGGGGCTGCTGGCACGGTGCGCGGGGTTGTTTGGGCGCAGCCTGCTGGCTGGCTGTTCCACCAGGTGGAAAAGGCAGCTCCGTGCCTCGCCTCCCGCCCGCTGGCTATTTCCGCTGGCTGTTCTGAGTTCGCCTGAGCGAGAGGGAACCACAGAGTGGTCCAGAGATAAATGTTCCAGAAACAGCAAAACAGTCTCGTGAAGAAAGAGCAGAGGCCTTTGGAGATCTCTTTACAAGCAGAAGAGAAGGCCATAGTGCATAAGTAGCCAAATTGTCTTTACTTATCTGAGAGATGCGCAGGTCAGGTCCACGTGGGCGCCATTTGTTGTTAAAATTCTCGGAGGCTCTTGCCGGGCAGGTAACAGAGACGCGGAGACAACGGCTGGGCAGGGAAGCTGTATTTCTTTATTCAGGAACAGCGATTCATAAACTAAGACAAACTAATCACCAAACAGAACTCCGCTGTCTCTTTGCGGCGGCGCAAGCACTCTCTCTCTGCAACTCAGGAACTCTCTAACTCTGGCACTCTGAAACTCTCCAACTGTGGAACTCTCGTGGGGTTCCTAGGGGCGGGGCCAAGTGGGCCCGCGAAATTAACAGGACTGATCTAATTCTCTTGGCGGGGAGAACTAGAACCCAATGTAAAGCATACAACACCCGAGTTCAATCTCTGGCATTGTGTGTTCCAGAGTGATGTTCTGGTTCTCTCTCTCCTATCTCTTTCTTTCATAAATAAATATAAAAAATGTATTAAAAAATAAGACAGACATAATAAAAGTCTCTACTTATTAAGTTGTGAGAATTAATTCAGTTAATTGTTCATGAAGTGATGTGAGTAGTCATCTTTCAATGGATGGTACCTATTATAGTGAATACTGGCTCAAATGAGGTATTGTATCCCTGATTTCCTAAGAACACGTGTAGGTATCCCTACTCTGAGGACTGCTGTGAGCCCATGAGTGCTTGTGGTCAGTTGTTTCACATAGTTGCACCTCTATCATTATGAACCTCCTTCCCCTTTTTCATTTCCCCCATCAGTTATTCTGATAAAAATATATTTATGGGGTGCTGCGCAGTGGTACGTTTGCTTATGTGCATATACTTCTATGTGCAAAGAACCAGGTTTGAGCCCCCACTCCCCACCTGCAGTGGGGATGCTTCACAAGTGGTGAAGTGGTACTGCAAGTGTCTCTCTGTCCTTCTCTATCTCCCCCCCTTCCCTCTTGATTTCTCTCTGTCTCTATCCAATAAATAAACAAATTGATTTATTAAAATATATACATATAATTATGGGTGATCTTGAAATGTCTAACAAATCATTAATTGTAAGGCATGCAATTGATTCAATTCAAGGTTTTTATGTAGATAAAAGAAACATATACATATAATGTTTATAAAAATTATCTCAACTGAGGGCCAGGTGGTGGCGCACCTGCTTAAGTGCACACATTACAGTGCTCGAGGATCTGGGTTCAAGCCCCTGGTCCCCACCTGCAGGGGGAAAGCTTCACAAGTGGTGAAACAGGTCTGCAGATGTCTCTCTGTCTCTCTTCCGCACTATTTCCACCTCCCCATATAATTTCTCTGTCTCTGTTCAAAACAAATAAAATAAAAATTAATTTTTTAAAAAATTATCTCAACTCCAGAAATATTAAAGTAGAAAAGACTTCTTGAGTTTTAGAATCAAAGAAACAAAGTGTTAAAGGCAAGGAGATGGACTTAGTTAATATGTTAGTAAGTGCCTTTCAGACATGTAAAAGAAACATGTATACCTTATAAGCAGCTTATATCTAGAACATATAAAAGATTCATAAACAATTTAATATAAAAGACAGCCCAACTAATAATGATCTAAGTAGACATTTCTCCAAGTAAAATATACCAATGGTCAATAAGCATAAAAAGTGTTCAATGTCAGGGAAATGCACATCAAAACCATAAGATACCACTTAATACTCTTTTTTTTAATTTTTTTATGGTGATAGTGGGCAGCCCTGTCTAGTACCTGGTCTGAGGGGAAATGCTTCCAGTTTTTCACCATTGAGTATGATGTTGGCTGTAGGTTTGCTATATATAGACTCTACTATCTTCAGGAATTTTCCATCTATTCCCATTTTTTGTAGTGTTTTGATCATAAAGGGATGTTGTATTTTGTCAAAGGCTTTCTCTGCATCTATTGATATGACCATGTGGTTTTTGGTCTTGCTTTTGTTGATGTGGTGGATCACATTGATTGATTTACGTATATTAAACCAACCTTGCATGCCTGGGATAAACCCCACTTGGTCATGATGAACAATCTTTTTGATATACTGCTGTATCCGGTTGGCTAGAATTTTGTTCGATATTTTCACATCTATGTTCATCAGAGATATTGGTCTGTAGTTTTCTTTTTTGGTTGTGTCCCTGTCTGCTTTTGGTATCAGGGTGATGTTGGTTTCATAGAAGCTGGCAGGGAGTATTCCAGTGTCTTCAATCTTCTGGAAGACTTTTAAAAGTAGAGGTATTAGTTCTTCTTTGAAAGTTTTGTAGAATTCATTTGTAAAACCATCTGGTCTAGGACTTTTATTTTTGGGAAGATTTTTGATAACTGTTTCAATTTCATTAGCTGTGATGGGCCTGTCCATGTTATCCACTTCCTCTTTACTTAGTTTTGGAAGTTGGTAGGTATCTAGGAAATCATTCATTTCTTCCAGGTGCTCTAGCTTGGTGGCATATAGTTGTTCATAGAAGCCTCGCATGATATGTTGAATTTCTGCAGTGTCTGATGTGATATCTCCTCTTTTGTTTACTATCCGATTTATTTGGGTCTTCTCCCTTTTTTGTTTTGTGAGTCTGGCTAAAGGTTTGTCGATTTTGTTTACTCTTTCGAAGAACCAACATTTACTTTCATTGATCTTTTGTATGGTTTTCCTATTCTCAATGTTCTGCCCTAACTTTAGTGATTTCTGTCCTTCTGGTTGCTTTAGGATTCCTTTGTTGTTCTTCTTCTAGGTCTTTAAGATGTGCAATCAGGCTGTTTATTTGTGCCTTTTCTTGTTTCCTAATGTGTGCTTGTATAGCTATGAACTTCCCTCTTAGGACTGCTTTAGCTGTGTCCCAAATATTTTGATAGCTTGTGTCTTCATTTTCATTGAACTCTTGAAACATTTTGATTTCTTCCTTGATTTCCTCTTTGACCCAGAAGTTGTTAAGAAGTGTACTGTTGAGCTTCCACATTTTGGGACTGTTACTAATCTTTTGTTGATTGTTAAGTGTTAGTTTAATTCCATTGTGGTCTGAGAAGATGCTTGGGATGATTTCAGTGCTCTTGAATTGGCTGATGCTGTCTTTGTGGCCTAACATATGGTCTATCCTTGAGAATGATCCATGTGGATTTGAGTAAAATGTGTATTCCAGTTTCTTGGGATGAATGACTCTGAAAATGTCCAATAGTTCTAGTTTATCTATCTCTTCATTTATGTCTTTACTGATTTTCTTCCTGGATGATCTGTCAAGTTGAGATAGTGGGGTGTTGAAGTCCCCTACTATGATTGTGTTACTGTTAATATATTGCTGTAGCTCTTTCAGTAGAAGTTTGATGTATTTAGATGGCTTCTCATTGGGTGCATAGATATTAATAATTGTTAAGTTCTCTTGATTGACTGATCCTCTGAGCATTAAGTAGTGTCCATTCCTATCTTTTTTAATCTTATCTATTTTAAAGTCTATCATGTCAGATATGAGAATAGCTGTTCCTGCCCTTTTTTGTGGGCCATTGGCTTGTATGATAGTTTTCCGTCCTTTCACTTTAAGTCTGTGTTGTCTTGTTGCGTTAGGTGAGTTTCCTGTAGACAACATATTGTTGGGTTGTGTTTTCTGATCCATCTTCCTACTCTTTGTCTTTTAATAGGTGAATTCAGGCCATTGACATTTATTGATATCAAATACTGAAGATATTTTAACGCCATTCTTGTAGAGTTTTAGAGTGTTTTGATATATGTCCTATTTGTGGTGGTCTGGTTGTTTATAGGAGACCTTTCAGAACTTCTTTCAGGGCAGGCTTGGTGATGGTTGCTTCCTTCAACTGTTGCTTGTCTGAGAAGGTTTTGATGCCTCCATCTAGTCTGAATGACAGTCTAGCAGGATATAGTATTCTTGGCTGAAAGCCTTTCTTATTGAGTACTTGATAGATATCTTGCCATTCTCTTCTGGCCTGTAGTGCTTTTGTGGAGAAGTCTGCTGCTAATCTTATGGGTTTTCCTTTGTAGGTGACTCTTTGTTTTTCTCTTGCAGCCATGAGGATCCTTTCTTTATCCTTATTCCTTTCCATTCTAAGTATGACATGTCTTGGTGTCTTTAGGTCTGGGTTAATTCTGTTTGGGACCCTCTGGGCTTCTTGAATCTTTATGTCTTTGGTGTTGTCTAGACTAGAGAAATTTTTAGCTATTATGGCCTGGAGAATGCTTTCTTCCTCTCCTTCTCTTTCTTCCTCTGGTAAGCCAATAATGCGTATATTGTTTCTTTTGAAGTCATCCCATAGGACTCTGTTGTTGTTTTCAGCATCTCTTAATCTCTTTTTGAGATCTCTTACTTCTTTTTTAGTTGTCTCTAACTCATCCTCAATCTTGCTAATTCTGTCTTCAGCCTCATAGATTCTATTCTCTCTGCCCTCTACTGCTTTCTGGAGTTCATCTATTTTGTTGCCCTGCTCTGATACTGTTTTAGCTTATTCAGCTAGTTGCCTTCTTAGCTCAGCGATTTCAGCTTTCAGCTCTCTAATAACCATGAGATAATTAGAATTTTCTTCCATATTCTCATTTGTTGTTCCTGCATTTCTGATTACAATTTTTTCAAATTCTTTACTCACTCCTGTTATTATTTCCTTAGCTAATGTTTGGATGTTGAACTCGTTGTTTTGTGCTTCACCCTCTGGAGGACTTTTAGCTGGACTCTTGTCCTGGTTCGAGTCTCCAATATTTTTTCTTGTTGTTTTAACCATTTTATATATTATGTTATGAGTTCCCTTTATCAGTACTTTTCAAATTATTGATCACTATTGCCTGGATTGACTTGTGTCTAAGTAATTTAATTAAAGGGTTTACCATGGTGGAAGTTAACAGTTTTTTCAATCCCTGAGTTGGAGCTCAGTGGTGTAAGAGCCTCTTTTTTTTTCTTCCCTGTAGGCTATGGGAGCCTGAGGGCTTTTAAACTATCAATAGGCTTCTTAGCTTAATCACTGACTCCTGACCAAGAGATAAAGCAGGGTGTGGCAGAGATAATCCAGTGGTTATGCAAAGAGACTTTCACAGCCCCTCAGCTATGCCACCGAGGTATAGGTCTTCTTCTGAGTTTCCTGGTTAGATCTCTGTCCCATGGTGTCCCTCCCTGTTGCTGCTCCAGATTCTGAGGGTAGTAGCAATGAAGACTCAGAGTTGCACTTGGTGAGTCTCTGGGGAGGCCTTTCCTCCTTTCAGCTGTCCCCTTGTTGGTGGAGCAGACTGGAGGTGGTGTCTCCACTGATAAACTGTTGAACTGTTAGCAGTCACTTAATCTCTCCTTAGGCCCCTCTCTCCTCTCTGTCACCAGCCACGCGTGTTTGTACTCACGGGTGATTTACTGGGTTCCTGTTGTCATTCTAGTCCTGTCTTGTTTTGGTCCAGGTGGTCTCCTTTGGTATTCCTAGTTGATCCGGGAGAGGAGAGGAGAGGAGAGAAAGTGATCTGCTGCTCGTAGCTCCGCCTCCGGAAGTCGAATCCCACTTAATACTCTTCAGGACGGTTATAATCAGAAAGCCAGAAAGTGTGGAGTACCAATGTGTCCTGGAGCTCAGCTTCCCCAGAGCCCCACCCTACTAGGGAAAGAGAGAGGCAGACTGGGAGTATGGACCGATCAGTCAACGCCCATGTTCAGCGGGGAAGCAATTACAGAAGCCAGACCTTCTACCTTCTGCAACCCTCAATGACCCTGGGTCCATGCTCCCAGAGGGATAGAGAATGGGAAAGCTACTGGGGAGGGGGTGGGATATGGAGATTGGGCGGTGGGAATTGTGTGGAGTTGTATCCCTCCTACCCTATGGTTTTGTTAATTAATCCTTTCTTAAATAAAAAATTTAAAAAAAAAAAGAAAGTGTGGAGTGTTGCCAAGGATGCAGAGAAGTCATAAGTCTCAAACATTGTTGTTGGGAATGTGAAATGATGTAGCTATTTTGGAAAATAAACTGGTAGTTCCTCAAGTAGCTTAACACAGAATTGCCATTTGACCCAACTTTGCTTTTATTCCACCAATCAACCTTCAGATGACTACTTAAGTTTGAGAAGGAAAGGGTAGAACTTTGGTTGGAAGACTGGAATTTTCCGGATTCTGGAAAGAGATAGCTTATGTAGGGAGAATAAACTGGTATTTTGATTTGTGATTTAGTTAGTTGGAGTATACCCTAAAAGTCTGAGCTCTAGGTTTGTTGATCAGGTCCATTTTTTTGTGTGTGTGTGTGTGTGTGTGTGTGTGTTTTTTTAAATATATTTATGTATTTATTTTCCCTTTTGTTGCCTTTTTTATTGTTGTTGTAGTTATTATTGTTGTTATTGATTTCGTTGTTGTTGGGTAGGACAGATAGAAATGGATAGAGGAGGGAGTCAAGCAGTAGCACAGTGGGTTAGGCGCACGTGGCGTGAAGCGCAAGGACCGGCATAAGTATCCAGGTTCTAGCCCCAGATCCCCACCTGCAGGGGAGTCGCTTCACAAGCGGTAAAGCAGGTCTACAGGTGTCTATCTTTCTCTCCCCCTCTCTGTCTTCCCCTCCTCTCTCCATTTCTCTCTGTCCTATCTAACAACGACATCAATAACAACAACAATAAAAAACAAGGGCAACAAAAGGGAAAATAAATAAATAAATAAATAAATAAATAAATAAGAAGAAATGGAGAGAGGAGGGGATGACAGAGAAGAGGAGAGATAGACACCTACAGACCTGCTTCACTGTTCGTTACACCGGTCCTTGCGCTTTGCGCCACCTGCGCTTAACCCGCTGCGCTACCCCCGGCCTCCCAATCAAGTCCATTTTCAAATACTGTAAGCCTGAGTCTGATATTGGACAATGATATATTCACCAACACCATCCAAGCCAGGAGGTCTCTTAAAGGTTCTGCAGCTGACTTTCCCTGTGTGACACCCATGACTGTATTGCTCACTTGTCTTTCAACTATAACCAGTGTGGCATCATGATACATGTGCTGACATTGATCTTCAGTAGCCTGAACAAGAATCCTGCCAGTTCTGTGGACCAACTAGCCAGTTTTTAAGTGAGACCTTTAATTGCTATTGACTGATCTGACATTGTGAGAGTGGACCCATGGCCATTTGTTTGGTTGCTTTGACTTGGGAGGGTGAAAAATATACTCAGAAATGCAATAGTGTTTGACCCTGCTGGGAGACTCAGTGATCTAGAACTTGTTAATAACATACTTTGGTACATGATTCTTCTGCTCTCTGCCCTAATTTTTTGACTGGTAAAAGCAGGGAACAGTGGGCCCAGGAAGACACATTCTTTAAGTCAGTGGTGGAGAGGGAAATGGGTGTGCACCATCTAGTAAGTGAGTTACCTTGTGTGAGCAAGGGTGAAGAGAGGCCCTTTTTGAGGTCGCACTATTTTCTTGGGGGAGGGGTGATTCATTTATATAACAAATAATTACTTAGTTTTAGTACTAGACAGAAAAGAATACAAACTAGCCACTTCCTTCGAAGAATGTTTATTCTGAATATGGGTAAGGTGATCATTTTAATTAATCTGCTAATGGAAATACTTAATTGGTTGCATGGTTGAATACATAGTCAATTGATGCTAAATATTTAAGTTAGGATGTTGCCAGAAGGTTCAGAAGTCATGCATCTGGGAAACATGGGGAAAACACAGACAAAGATAAAATTCAGTGCTTTGGCACTGAGGATGAGCACTTGGGTAGACCTGAGCAGCAGAATCTAGGGGTGAGGTTCTCATAGTGACTATGCATGCAGTCAGTGTGTGTATATACATAATACGTAGGGATGGGGAGTCGGCAGTAGTGCAGGTGGCGCAAAGCGCAAGGACCGGCATAAGGATCCCAGTTCGAGCCCCCAGCTCCCTACCAGCAGGGGAGTCACTTCACAGGCGGTGACAGGTCTGCAGGTGTCTGTCTCTCCCCCTCTGTCTTCCCCTTCTCTCTCCATTTCTCTCTGTCCTATCCAACAATGATGACATCAATAACAAAAGCAATAACTACAACAATGAAACAACTAGAGCAACAAAAGGGAAAATAAATAAATATTTTAAAAAATTTAAAAAAACACATAGGGATGATGCTTTTTTCCCTTCAGGGTTATTGCAAGGACTCAGTGCCTGCACCACGAATCCACTGTTCCTGGCGGCTATTTTTTTCCTTGCCCTTGTTTATCGTTGTTGCTGTTATTATTGTTGTTGTCATTGCTGTCGTTGTTGAGTAGGACAGAGAGAAATTAAGAGAGGACAGGAAGACAGAGGGGGAGATAAAGGCACCTGCAGACATGCTTTACCGCTTGTGAAGCAACCCTCTGCAGACGGGGAGCTAGGGCCTCAAACCGGGATCCTTACACCTTGTGCTTTGTGCCATGTGCACTTAACCTGCTAGGCTATCGCCCGACCCCTGGATGATGCCTTTTTACATCTTTCCTGAGCACTCATCTCAAGGTACTCCCAAGGACTCCATGTTATAGGAACCTGATTTTCCAGGGTGCATACTGAGTGTCAAATTCTGGAGAGAAATTAAAAAGGTAGGGGACACTTGTGGTAGTGACTTGAAGCTTAGCAGAGGCTAAAAGAAAAAAAAAATAGAGGGGATAGGAATTATCTGATAATTTGAGGACAAAACTTAAGAGAGAAGGGAGATCCCCAGTGAGAAGCTGGCTAGGGGGCCTGTAGTCAGGGACAGAGTAGTTTTGAATGGGGCACTTTGCTGGGAGAAGCCCCAGCTGCATAGTGGATGGAGTCTGTGCAGCATTCGTCTATTTCCATTTTGCCAGACTCTGTTGCTGTTTACACTTTAAAATATTATGAGGTGCAGCAGAGAAAGGGATGGTATGAAATGCAGCAGAAGTTTGACAGTAACAAATATAACTAGGTGGCAAAACAAAAACAAGAAGATAAGAATAGATTAGAATATTAAGAAAAACAAGGTATTTCTTTTAAAAAGAGAAAGAGAGACTAAAGTCAAAAGAGGAATTTAAAGAAGATGAATTGTACTAAAAAGCAAGGAGTTGGATGCTGGCATAAGAAGCCAATTACTATTCATTGGAGGCAGATTTAAATGGAGGGGACCAGAAGCTTGTGCGGAGGGGGTTTTGTAGGAGGATAACTACGCAGTTATGAAGAAAAAGTAGGTTCAGATGTTGTAAGGGGCCTCTGTAAGTCAGGATGGGGGTGGGCTGGAGGTCCGGAAGCTAGTATCATTTTACCCCTTTAATCAGCATTCCAGAGGGCTTCTAGAACAGTCTGTGCAGGGCCTTTTCGCCACCCTTCACAAGCAGCAGCTGTCTCCTGGGTACAGGTGAGGCTTCTTAGAGCCTGCATCCTAGACCCTTTGCAGGCCAGCCTGGGCTCTCTCCTTCCCCACTGCACATGGTATATCCCCCACCCCACACCCCTTCCCTGTATTGTTTGCCACTCACTCAAAACTCCAATACATCCAATTGCCTCTGCCTAGAATATGCCCCTACTCACCCTCTTCAGCTTCTCTTTCTACTCATCCTTTAAGGTTCTCTAACTGTCCCCATCCTGGGCTGGATTATCTGCACAATCTTGTACATTCATAGGATTCTGAATACTTGATCATGAGACTTTGCATGTGGTATTACCTTTACTTATTGTTCTCTGCTTGCCTCTACTCCAACTTGGTAGTTAGCAGCATGAACTCTGGAGCAGACTGCTCGGCTTTAAATTCTGGTTATGCAATCCTGAGCAAATAACTTAACCACCCTAGTACTCTCTCATTTTATAAAAGGGTAATAAAGACAGTGATTACTGCACAGAATCATTGCAAGGGTTAAAGGAGATAATACACGTAGAGTGCTTAGTTTGGTACATGGACAGTGGTCAGTGGTGCCAAGATCTGCAGCTTGAAGTACAGGAACTGTAGAATTTATTCTTGTCTTCCCTGTGCTTAGCACAGATGTGTAGGGGGGAATCACTGAACTAAGCCAAAACATATACTTTGGATTAACCTGAGGACCACCAGTTTAAATGACTAAGGGATGAACACTATAATGCTTCTCTAAGGGAGACTTCTGGAGGTGGTGCTATGAGCAGCAGCAGATCTCTTTCCTCTCCTCTCCTCTCCTCTCCTCTCCTCTCCTCTCCTCTCCTCTCCTCTCCTCTCCTCTCCTCTCCTCTCCTCTCCTCCCTTCCCCTCCCCTCCCCGGATCAACTAGGAATACCAAAGGAGACCACCTGGGTCCAAAACAAGACAGGACTAGAACAACAACAGGAACCTACCAAATCGCCAGTGACTGCAAACACGTGTGGCTGGTGACAGAGAGGAGCCTACGGAGAGATTAAGTGGCTGGTAACAGTCCAGCAGTTTATCAGTTGAGACACCACCTCCAATCTATTCCACTAACAACGGGACAGCTGAAGGGAGGAGAGAACTCCCCGGAGACTCGCCAGGTGCAACTCTGAGTCTCCATTGCTACTGCCCTCAGAATCTGGAGCAGCGGCAGGGAGGGACACCAGGGGAAAGAGATCTAACCAGGAAACTCAGGAGAAGACCTATACCTCGGTGGCAAAGTCTCTTTGCATAACCACTGGATATCTCTGCCACACCCTGCTTTATCTCTTG
This sequence comes from Erinaceus europaeus, assembly GCF_950295315.1. Taxonomy (NCBI): domain Eukaryota; kingdom Metazoa; phylum Chordata; class Mammalia; order Eulipotyphla; family Erinaceidae; genus Erinaceus; species Erinaceus europaeus. Next base: position 55,934,806 of record NC_080164.1, read on the forward strand.
GTCAGGAGTCAGTGATTAAGCTAAGAAGCGGATTCGATTTTATATGCTATAATCTCCATCCTAAACACGGCCGAGCCATCTACACCAAATCGTGTCTTGCGGACGTTTACCATACGGCCTCTTCAACCTTCTACCTTCTACGACTCCATTACTATTGGATCTATTCAGCTCGTCAACGTATATAAGCCTCCCAGTGCCTCATGGGATAATGAGGTCCTGCCTAGCCCGAATCACCCAGCCATTTACGTTGGAGACTTTAATAGTCATCACCAAATCTGGGGATATTCCTCCACTTGTGCTGACGGCTCTATCTTAGCCGACTGGGCTTCAGCAAATGACCTCTCCCTATTATAAGATCCCAAACAGCCAGGCTCTTTTCACAGTGCTAGATGGAATAAAGACTCGTCACCCGACCTGTGCTGGATTAGCACAGTCAACGGCCAAGCCTTTCCCGCTACGAGACATGTTCTCAAGATCTTCCCGCACAGTCATCACCGCCCAGCTATCATCCACATTGGTCTCCAGCTCCCACTGATTCTGTGCTCGGAGAAACTAAGATGGAACTTTCGGAAAGCAAACCAGCGTCTGTTCAGTGATCTTACCAACAAATCTATTCCTGCAATTCCAATTAACTCTATCCCCTCTGAAGATTCCTACAGGCACTTCCACGAAGCCATCTTCAAAGCAGCTTCCCAAGCCATTCCTCGTGGGAGACGTGCTAACTATACGCCTTGTCTTGATGCTGAATGCGAGCAACTGCTAAAGCAGTATGATGAGTTGGGCGACCCAGATGTGGCTGAACATCTCATTGCCTCCCTGGATGCAGCACGCCAAGCCTGCTGGCAACAACTCACGGAAAGTCTGAACTTCACCTACTCAAGTAGGAAGGCCTGGAAGCTTCTTCATAGTCTGGGTGCCGGTAGCCAACCCCCTCCCATCTCCCATCCTCCCGTATCTCCAAACTCAGTGGCCAGTCACCTAACTCAAGTTGGATGTGCTAAGATCAACCCAGTCTGGAAAAGAGAAATTTCCCATGAGTGGTCATCCCACTTCCGGTTATCTTGTCCATCTCCAAAACTCTCTCCCTTTACACTGTCTGAACTGGAAGACGCTTTGAAGAGGGTTAAACCGGGAACAGCTGCTGGCTATGATAACATCACCCCAGAACTCATTCTTAACTTGGGACCTGCGGCAAAGAAGTGGCTCACTTCATTCCTGTCCCACATCTTGGAATCTGAATCTATGCCCAAAATTTGGCGTCATGCGAAGATAATAGCAGTTTTGAAACCAAAGAAAGACCCAACACTGGCCGCCAGCTATAAACCAATTTCTCTCCTCTCCGTGTGTTACAAACTCCTTGAGAGGCTGCTTCTGTCACGTATTTCTCCTCTTACAGAGAAATTCCTATCACCCGCCCAAGCTGGTTTCCGCCCAGGAAGATCTACCTGCGAACAAGCCCTGGCCCTCTCAACTTACATTGAAAATGGATTCCAGAAGAATTTAAAGACGGGTGCTGTCTTTGTTGATCTCACAGCAGCCTATGACACCACAGTCTGGCACCGTGGTCTCCTAGTCAAGATCTCAAGATGCCTGCCTCCATGGGTGGCCAACACTATATCGTTTCTTCTCCAAAACAGAAGATTCCCGGTGCATCTGGGTGACAAGTCTAGCAGATGGAGACTTGTCTCAAGTGGCCTCCCCCAGGGCTCTGTTCTGGCTCCTACGCTATTTAATATTTACATCAATGACCTCCCAGAAACTTCTTCAAGGAAGTTCATCTACACCGATGACATCTGCTGTGCAACTCAGGCATCCAAGTTCGACATCCTCGAGGAAACACTCACGAAAGACATGTCTCTGATATCTGATTACTGTAAAAAATGGTGACTAATCCCTAGCACTGCAAAAACAGTATCATCTGTTTTCCATCTACACCATGCCTCGGCCTCGCGTGAGCTTAATGTGCAGCTTGGCGATACGAGAATCCGGCATGAAGCCTAGCCAGTCTATCTTGGCGTTACTCTCGATCGCACTCTGTCATTTCACAAACATCTCAAAACTGCAGCAAAGGTGGGCGCAAGGAATAACATCATTGCAAGACTGGCCAGCTCCTCATGGGGCACGAGCGCTTCCACACTACGATCATCATCTCTGGCATTATGCTATTCCACTGCAGAATACTGTGCCCCAGTATGGTTCCGTAGCCCCCATGTCCACTTGGTCAATTCCCAATTATACTCCTCCATGAGGATAATTTCTGGAACCATCCGTTCCACCCCGGTTCCATGGCTGCCAGTTCTTAGCAACATCGCCCCGCCAGATATTCGTTGGGATGCGGCATCATCTAAGTTCATTTCCCACGTCTACGCTCGACCTGACCTGCCAATATATGCGGATATCTTCGCCCACCCTGTCCAACGCTTGACGTCTCGTCACCCAATCTGGTCCCCTACGCCTATACTGAACTTCTCTGTTCCAGACTCTTGGAAACAGAGTTGGCAGTCAGCTGAGGTAAAGAACAAACACCTCATCACAGACCCTTGCAAGCGTCAACCCGGCTTTGACCTAGCACGTTATGATTGGGCCCTCCTCAATCGCTATCGAACAGGCCATGGCCGGTGCGCCATGTTCCATCGCTGGGGAGCCAGAGATGACTCGAACTGCCCCTGCGGCTACAGACAGACTATGACCCACATAGTCAATGACTGCCACCTCTCCAGATTCAAAGGTCTCGAAACCTTACATCAGGCTCAACCTGAGGCTGTTGACTGGCTACGGAAGAAGGACAAACACTAGAAGAAGAAGAACCGCCGGATTCCCCTGACTAGTTATTCTTTTTTTTTTTCCTCCTCCAGGGTTATTCCTGGGCTCGGTGCCTGCACCATGAATCCACTGCTCCTGGAGGCCATTTCCCCCCCCTTTTGTTGCCCTTGTTGTAGCTTCGTTGTGGTTATTATTATTGCCCTTGTTGACGCAATTCGTTGTTGGATAGGACAGAGAAAAATGGAGAGAGGAGGGGAAGACAGAGAAGGGGAGAGAAAGATAGACACCTGCAGACCTGTTTCACTGCCTGTGAAGCGACTCCCCTGGAGGTGGGGAGCCGGGGAGCCAGGGGCTCGAACCGGGATCCTTACGCCGGTCCCTGCGCTTTGCGCCACATGCGCTTAACCCACTGCGCCACCGCCCGACCCCCTGGCTAGTTATTCTTATGAGCATATTTAGAAAGAAGTTAGTGTAGTGTCCTTACCCATTGATTAACTGGGTTTTACTTTTAAAAGATTTACTTATTTATGAGAGATGGGGAAGGGGAGAACCAGAGCATCTCTTACACATGTGGTGCTGGGGATTGAACTCAAGACCTCATGCTTGAGAGTCCAATGCTTTACTACTCTGCTATCTTTCCATTTCCCACCCCCATTGAGCCACTAAATGGCATTTAAAATCAGAACCTTTTTGATATAATAAGCCTAGGTACAACAACTATTGCTGTATTTGTATTTAGTTTTTTAAAGATTTATTTAATTATCTTTATTTATTTATTGGATAAAGACAGCCAGAAATCTAGAGGGTAGGGGGGTAATAGAGAGGGAGAGAGACAGAGGGACACATACAACACTGCTTCACCACTTGAAAAGCTTTCCCCCTGCAGGTGGGGACTGGGGGCTCTAATCTGGGTCATTATGCATTGTAACATGTGCGCTTAACTAGGTGTGCCACCACCACTGGGCCTCTGTATTTGTATTTAAATGGGTGACACACAATTTAGTCAAAGAGGAAAAGAAATGTGAGTGCTGTTGTTTCATTAAGTTGCATTCCCAGTGGCCTATTGCCGTTTGAGTAAAATCATTCATTCATTTAATAACCATTAATAATATCTTGTGGTTATATTGAAGGTCATAGAGGAGCTTTCTCTAATATAAATCAAATACAGTAAAGCCTCATTTATGCAGATTTTACTGGTTCATCAAAGAACTTTAAAATGATTAATTTATTTAGTTATTTATTTATGAGAGAGAGCCAGGGAGGGAGGGAAGGAGAGAAAGAGAGAGAAATGGAGGAAAATATTGTCATTCTGGCACATGACATGCTATGATGGAACTTAGGACTTACGTGTGAGAGCCAAAAGCCTTACCCACTGCACCACCTCATAGGTGATCATTAACTAACTTGTGTTGTATTTATGTTTGGTATAATTCATGCAAAGTCTTCACATTTATTGAGAGTATTGGTTACTATCTCTTTGCTAATTGTGTCCTTATGGAATTTCAAGGTACAATAGACCCTAAATATCCTCAAGGGATACAGACAAGAGAACTTGCAATCTCCAAATTTGAGAACTCTGTTATGGCACTTCTCAGGGGATGGAGATGAAGACAGAGAAAAACAAAGTGTGCTGAGACACTGGTACTGGGCTGTCAGACAGAGAATCTAGCAGGTCTTGCTGGTGTGGGATGCTAAGACGTTCCAGATGGACTGAATATTTAGCACTTATTCCACACCAAGATAATGAACCAAAATTTGAGAGTATATTGGTAACAAGACAAAGAATGAAAGTCAAAGTAAAAAAAAAAAAATCATTGAGAAATATTTTTGGGGAAAAGTCCAAAAATGGCCATGCTCAGCAGAATCCCTATCTTAAGGTTAGTGTCATATGAAGAAGCCTCTGAGCTGAATGTGTCTATTTTCTACTGCCAGGTAACAAATTCCCACAAATTTCATGGTTTATAATGATATTCATTTAAAGATTTATTCATTTATTTTGTGAGAGAGGGTGGGGGAGAAAGATTAGAACATTGCTCTGTCACTTGCTGTGTAGGCAATCAAACATGGGGGTCTCACATATGCAAGGAATGTACCCTACTCACTTCCCATATAATGAGTCACCTCCCCAATCACAGCACCCATTTATTATGTTACAGTGTTGATGAAGTCTGGGCACAGAATTAGTAAGTTTTCTACTTCGAGTCACTCACAAAGCCAGAATCAAAGTGTTAAGATTGTATTCTCATTTGTAGCTCAGGGTTTTCTTCCACACTCATTTAGGTTTGGGCACAATTTAGCTCCTTGTGGTTGTTATACTGAGCACTATTTGCTTGCTAGTGGCAGCACTCAGTTCCCAGGGGTGTTCCCAGGTCTGAGTTGGAGGACCTTTTCTATAGGCAGCTCACAACTCACCACTTGGCCCTTTCTGTCCTCTCTCTCTCCCTTCTTCCCTTCTACCTTTCCTCTTTACCTTCCTTCCTGCCTCTTCTTTATTCTTAAAACCATTTTGTTTATTTATTGTATGTGGGTTATCATCAGGGCTTTACTGCTCTGAGCTGACTTTTTTTCAGATAGAAGTACAGGTGGGTGGTAGTGTTGATGGTGGAACTACAACACTGAAGCTTCCTCCAATGCAGTGGGAGTTGGATTTGAATCTGGGTTGCCTGCATAGCAAAGAAGGTGCACTATCCAAGTAAACTATTTTTAAAATATTTATTTATTTATTCAGGATAGATACAGAGGGAAATTGAGAAGGGGGAGATAGAGATGAGGAGAGAGACTCCACCATCACTGATCACTTCTATCAGGAACATCATCATAAGCCCTCTTGTGGGCCTTCCCAGGACCTGACCTCACCATAAAGCAGCAGTGATAGAGATTTCCCTAGTCTCTGAAGGGAGGATGGGGTATTCTGTCCTGCCACTTAAGGCAAACTGGTCCTGAAATGAGTGCAGCCTGCAGTGTTCCAGCTCTGCTCATGAACTGTGAGCTCAGACCAATGGGGACTCAGAGGTTACACAGGCTCCTGTGCAGAAAAAAAAAAAAAAATATATATATATATATATATACCTGAGTCAGGTGAATAGGGATAAACAGTTAATTTTATTCATAGATTCTTTTTTTCAAGAATGGAAGTTACTTACTTTTTGCCCTAATTCAACTTTATGACTCTTTATTCTGACACCATCTTGTCAGACAATATTTTTATTTATTTACTTGTAAAAAGGAAACATTGACAAAACCATAGGTTAAGAGGGGTACAACTCCACACAATTCCCACCACCAGAACTCCATATCCCATCCCCTCCTCTGATAGATTTCCTATTCTTTAACCCTCTGGGAGTATGGATCCAGGGTCATTGTGGGATGCAGAAGGTGGAAGGTCTGGTTTCTGTAATTGCTTCCCTGCTGAACAAAGGCATTGGCAAGTCGATCCATACTCCCAGCCTGTCTCTCTCTTTCCCTAGTAGGCTGGGGCTTTGGGGAATTGGGGCTCCAGGAAACGTTGGTGGGGTTGTCTGTCCAGGGAGGTCTGGTCGACATCCTGCTAGCATCTAGAACCTGGTGGCTGAAAAGAAAGTTAACATACAAGGCCAAACAAATTGTTGACTAATCATGAACTTAAAGGCTGGACTAGTGCAGATGAAGAGTTGGGGGATACTCCATTTTGTAGATAACTAGTAGGCATATTTTGGTTATATTCCAAAGGGCCTGTAGCTATACTAGTTTTTTTTTTTTTTCCCTGATCCTGAAATCTTATATGCAGGTGGATCTAAGTTATTTTCTGGGGAGATGATGTCATGGCTGGAAAGGAACAGAAAGCTGGATCAGGGAAGAGAGTAGCTCCCTAATATGGGAAAGGGGTATAAATATTATTGACTGTAAACCCCATCTGTTTGATTTGGTCTGGGGGCTCATATTCAGCTTAGGAGCCTGTGTGAACACTACATCCCTGTAGATCTGAGCTCACATTCTGTGGTCATGAGTAGGAACCTCAGACAATATTTTCATCCAACTCCACGTTAGTTTTCAAACTGAAGCAAAATTACATAGTTGTGGGCCCCTAGGAACATGCTGAAAATAGACTTCCTAGCTTCCCCACCTTTAGATCCCTATTGTCATCTGTTCTGTTCCTACTTTTTGGTTCCTGTTCATTCACCATTTTGTCCAGCTTTATATCTTGCTGCCTTCCAGCCACCAAGTTGTAGTCACTACCATGATTCCATCATGACTTCTCTGGGCAGACAAGCCTTACCAATGTATCCTGGAACCTCACCTCTCCAGAGCTCTACCTTACTAGGGAAAGAGAGAAACAGGCTGGGGGTATGGATCAACTTGCCAATGCCCATATCCAGTGGAGAAGCAATTACAGAAACCAGAACTCCCTCCTTCTGCACCCCCAAAATAATTTTGATCCATACTCCCAGTGAGGGAGAAGTGATGGGGGAAGATGACCAGAGGGCTCTGAACTCCAACCCCATCAGGACTCAGAGAGAGAAGAGGAAATACAGAGGGACATTTGGATGTCGTAATAGGTTTATGTGTGACTTGGAAAGGAAGAGATGATAGGACCTTAAAAAGCAAAGGGCAGGAGTCAGGTTGTAGCGCAACAGGTTAAGTGCATGTGGCATGAAGCGCAAGGACCAGAGTAAGAATCCTGGTTCATGCCCCAGGCTCCCTACCTGTAGGGAGTCGCTTTACAAGCGGTGAAACAGGTCTGCAAGTGTCTATCTTTCTCTCCCCCTCTCTGTCTTCCCCTCCTCTCTCCATTTCTCTCTGTCCTATCTAACAACGATGACATCAATAATAACAACAATATGTCCTATCTAACAATGACGACATCAGTAACAACAACAATAATAACTACAACAACAATAAAAAAACAAGGACAACAAAAGGGAAAATAAATAAGTATAAAAGAAATAAAAAAGCAAAGGGCAATTATATACAAATATAGACAGATAGTTGTAGAAATAATAGTTAACCCATATCTGCAACCTTAGGAAAAGTCCTATAACTTACAGTGGAGGGGTTGGGGATTCAGAACTTTGGTGGTGGAAATGGTGTGGAGTTATACCCCTGTTGTCTTGTCATTTTGTAAATCAATATTAAATCATTAGTAAAAAAAAGAAAAAGTAGATGAAGGGAGAGAAAGAGAAAGAAGTAGAGATAGAGTGAGTGAGTCTTGGAGACAGTTGGAGAGACTTAACCAGGGGCCTGAACCCAGGTCCTTGCACACTTTAATATATATACTCAACCAGGTGTGCCATCTCCTGGCCCTCAGTTTTTACTGGTCATTGATATCTTACTTTCTACCAAGTCCACAGGAGAGTGTTTGCTGCTGCTTTGTGCCTCTACAGGCTAAACTGAATAGGTCAGGCCTATCCAAGATAATCTTTTGAACAGCTAAAAGTCAGTTGTTAGGGACCTTAATTAGACCTTTAAAATCCCTTGTACCATATAATGTAACATAGTCATAGGAATGTAAATTTCTCATATGCACAGGTCCTGCCTACTCGCAAAGGGAAGACGTTATACATATATGGGGGCCAGTGGTAGTGCAGCAGGTTAAGCACATAGACGTGAAGTGCAAGGACCGGCGTAAGGATCCTGGTTTGAGCCCCCGGCTCCCCACCTGCAGGGGAGTCGCTTCACAGGCGGTGAAGCAGGTCTGCAGGTGTCTATCTTTCTCTCTCCCCTCTCTGTCTTCCCCTCCTCTCTCCATTTCTCTCTGTCCTATCCAGCAATAACAACAACAATAATGATAAGCAACAAGGGCAACAAAAGAGAAAAAATAGCCTCCAGTAGCAGTGGATTCATAGTGTAGGCACCAAGTCCCAGCGATAACCCTGGAGGCCAAAAAAAAAAAAAAAAAAAAGACATGTATAAGAGGGAATGGAAATCCTGGGTGAACATCTTAATATTCTACCTACCAGAGTGAGGTAAGCCAAAACAACTAGAAAAACCTTTTTTTTTTTAAATTGTGGGGCTTATAGTCACTTGGGCTCTTAGGTAGGAATGTGTTAAACACATGAAGAAATGTTCTGGTGACAACAGTTGTAGATTTTTAAACAGCAGCAAGAAAATCTCTAGGAATTATATGACAGGATCATTCTCATGCTTAAACCCCCCAAACTGAGAAGGCACTAGAGGAGGAGATCATAGCAGGGTGTGAGTGGGACAACATTTCTGTTCTGAGTGAGCTCATTGTCTAAGTCTCTCAGTTTAGTCTCTAGGGATCAGTTAAAGAGCGCTGGCAATTGCCATATTCTATTTATTTATTTATTAAAAATTTTTCTTTATTGGGGAATTTATTTTATTTTATTTTAAAAATTTATTTGCACTTTTTGCAGGTGGGGAGCCGGATATAGGAACTGGGATCTTTATGCCGGTCCTTGCGCATCACGTCATATGTGCTTTTACCTACTACCGTTACCACCTGGCCCCACTTTCTCTTTGTAAGAATTTATTTATTCATGAGAAAATTAGGAGAGAGAGAAAGAACCAGATATCACTCTGGTACATGTGCTGCTGGAGATTGAACTCAGGACCTCATGATTGATAGTCCAGTGCTTTATCCACTCTGCCACCTCCCAGTCCACGCCCATATTCTTGAGTATCTTCAGGTAGTGAGGACCTAGATGAGAAGGATGGTCAGGTTGTTGTGTGGTTGCTGGGGTCATGCAGGCATGAATGAAATTGGGGGGTAGTGTAGACAGAGTAAAATTTCAATTTAACTTTCAATACTTGAAATATGGGTATCTACTTTAACTTTTTTTTTTTTTTAAGATCTTTTATTTATTGGATAGAGACAGGCAAACTGAGATGGAAGGGGGAGAGAGAGAGAGGGAGAGAGAAAAAGGAAGTGCAAGTGAGCTGTAGCACTACTTCACCACTTGTGAAGCCTCCCCCCTTGCAGGGGGAACTGGGAGCTTGAACCTGGGTCCTTGTGTATGATAACTCATGCTCTCAACTGAGTGTGTTACCACCTGGCCCCTTACCTTTGGGTTAAACTTGTGTTTACAAAGTTGGGGTCTTAGTAGAACCAAACATGCAACAAAACTTAGAAACACTGGAGTTTGCAGGAACTTAAATGACCCACACCTGAGAGTTAGTAGTGGCGATGTGCTTTGAGTTTTTGGGACACCTTAATGTTGGGCAGGTGGTTAGATTCACTCATCAGTGATGTAAGGCCCTTGAAAATGTGTAATTCTCAGGACCAGCCTGTGGCACATCTGATTGAGTACACACATTACTTTGAGCAAGGACCTGGGTTCATACCCTCAGTACTTACCTGCAAAGGGGAAGCTTCATGAGCAATAAAGCAGTGCTTTTGGTGTCTTTCTTTCTCTCTCCCTATCTTTCTGTTCCCTCTCAATTTTTATCTGTTCTAGTAAATAAAGGGGGGGAAAAAGTTGCCAGGAGTCAGCATGGAGTCCCAGGGACAATCCTAGTATCAGTAAAAATAAAAATAAAAGTACTCGCTTCGGCAGCACATATACTAAAATTGGAATGATACAGAGAAGATTAACATGGCCCCTGCGCAAGGATGACACGCAAATTCGTGAAGCGTTCCATATTTAAAAAAAATAAAGATAAAAAACTTGTAGTGCTCAAGATTTAAGTCAACTCCTTAGTAAGAGGGAATCTTGCAAAGCTCATGACATTTAGAACCACTCCCAAAGGGTGCTATTCTATTAAAAGGTGAGCATTAAGGCTTAACTTTTCACTACATAGAATCCTGGGATGAAAAATTAGAAGGAAGAAGAGATTTAGTTCTATGTCTTCTCATGTCCCATTTACCTGTCAGCATCAATACTAAGTAATGAATGTAAGTACAGATGGGGAAGCTAAGGTATAGAGAGGTCAATAGTTTGAGGCCATAAGAAATAACGAGGCAGAACTGGGATGAGAATGAAATTAGGTGGTCCAGGAGGTGGCGCAGTGGACAAAGCATTGGATTCTCAACCATGAGGTCCTTAGTTCGATCGCTGGCAGCACACGTACCAGAGTAATGTCTGGTTCTTTCTCTCCTCCTATCTTTCTTGTGAATAAATAAATAAATTCTTTAAAAAAATGTAATTATCATAGAGTCAAAAATCCTCATGCTCAGGGGGTTAGAGTATTTTGATCTAGGGCAGGGGTAGATAGCATAATGGTTATGCAAACAGACTCTCATGCCTGAGGCTCTGAAGTCTCCAGTTCAGTCCCCTACACCACCATTAGCAAGAACTGAGCAGTGCTTTGTTATGAAAAGAAAAGAAAAGAAAAGAAAAGGTAAGAAAAAGAGAAAAGGAAAAGAAGAGTACTCTGATCTACTGCCATGTTGTGCTGCATTACATATCCAGAGTACAGTACTCCCCAAATCTGATACTTTCTTTCTTTCTTTCTTTCTTTTTTTTTTTTTAAGGCAAGTTAGACCCATAGATTGGGTAAAGATGTCTAATGCATAGAGGGCAGTAAAAGGAAGTATGAGGTGCCTGGGTGATAATAGTGGGACTAAGGAGGTGTCCTTTTTCTCTCTCCACTGAACATTGCCTGCAGGATTACTGATTGCAGCATTACAGAAATGCCACTTTCCACTTCAGGGCTATTGGTACTTGCAGCGCCAGATGGCTGTCCTCAGGGTTCACTGCAGCTGAGCATAAATATAAAACCTGCCATTTCTAAGGGGGGGACTGACGATGCCCAGGTGTGTGGTTCCACAGCAATTTTACTTCAAGTAAATCAGTAGGTCCATATTAGAAGACACGTGTTAATTTATTACAGCAAGATTTTATGTCTTAGTCAGTCATTAGCAAAATTTCGTACCAGAAATTCTTTCCTCTTTAATCTTGGTGGGATTGGTATTACACATAACTTAACTATTAAGACACGAATATCTTGCAGATAGGGAGGTCGTTAATCTAAAGGGTTTTTGCAGTGTGAAATGCAAATGCTCGGTGACAGGTATGCCAGGATCCCCCAAAGCCTTCTTAATCTGCCATAAAGGGATCCAAGGAAAGGTTTGATTGTTTTGTTAACACAAATAAGGAGTCCTTCTGCTGCTCAGCTCTCTTTGCAGTTCCAATTCCTTTACCATTTGTTCAGATAAACTTTTCAACCCCTGGAGGGTGGGGTTCATCAACACCTTCTCTCCTAACAACAGACCTGGGATTTGGGTTTACATTCACAGAAGGGGATGGTATTTTCTTTCCACAGCCTCCTTTGTATGTCTCTGTGATCAGTTCTTTTGTGTGGATGCCTCTTCCTCCTGGGCAGCACAACCAGCTATTTCTGTAAGCATCTTCTGGGCTGATGGAGCTTCTGGCCAGTTCTAAGAGATGAGCAGTGTTGCTGCATGAGTCGTCAGTGCAGCAAGTCATGGGTCAGGAGGCTCCGATTTTAACCCACTGCTTAGACTTGTGGTGATTTTGCCACAAAATAGGTGTGACCTTGTATTAGTCATCCTTGTTGCCTCAGTTTCCCTAACTGTGAATAAAGATTGGTAAAATCTTTCCTACTGAAAATACAATCCTATATCTTCTATTCTGCAATGTGTAGAGGTCCTCAATGAAGAACACCACAATTAACTCAGTCAGTATGTTGTGCTTGCTGCTGTTTATTGCAGTAACTTAGTGCTCTGGTAGGGGTTATTAATACTGGTGTGCTCTGGTGGACTGCCTTGTTCAAGTTTAGCTTTCTGTGACCGTGGGCAAATTTGATACTATATCTGTGCCTTAGCTTTTTCATCTAATAATAATGACAACTTCACAGAAAAATTATAAGAGTTAAATATTCTAATGTATGTAAACTACTGATATAAGTGTTAGTATGCATTAAGTATTAAATATCAGTTGTATTATTAATTTTATTATTGACTAGATCTTGGGAAAGTGATGGGCTTAAATCTCTACTACAAGTATAACCACCAAACCACTTACCTCACCAAAAAACATATTAGTTATTATTTAAAGTCTGGTATAGAAAGATCTTAGATCTCTTCTCCCTCCCTGCTTTTCTCACTTCTATACCACAAGTCCCTTTGAAGTGGTTTTCTCACTTGGGAGATTGAAAATGAAGGCAGGAACTTCTTGGCTCTATAGCAAGTCTTTGTAGGGTTGCCCAGAGCCCTGGGGCAGCCTCGTTAGGGCTGCCTTCCTAGAGTCTATAGAGTCTGTTTCACAAATGCCCTGAGTATGTGCAACTTTCGCTTGCCTGTTCAAATGCTTTCTAACAATTGTAGAATCTTCAGTGGTCTTGCAGTGTCAAAGGATATTCATGTCTTTCTTTCCCCCTATCTTCTCTCCCTTCTCCTTGGTTCCCTCACCCCGTATCCTTCCCAGGAAGTTCCTTCTGTTTTCTCTTCCCATCTTCTCCTCCTCATCCCCAAAGAGTCCTCCAAGAACTTATTCACAATGGTCTCAGTTTAGTGCCTTGCAAAGAAAATTCTGTCCCTCTGCACCTTTCAAGAAAACAATCAGCCCAAAAAGTTTAGGGGAAAAATTCATTATCTTTAATGGGATTTTGTTAACAGTCCCAGTCAATAGGGACCAGAGTTCCCAGGAAATCTAAATTAATAAATGACCTACCAAGGGTTGGGTGGGTGGGTGGGTGGTGGTGGGGGTTGGAAAAGCCAACCAGAGAAAGAATTTCTTTTTGAGCTTTGCAATGACAAGAATCTTAAACAGAAAACCCAAAATGCGAGCTAACTAGGAAGAAGAAGAAGAAAGGGATTTAAAGCAACCCAGAGAACCCCAGGACTGTTTGGAATCCATTTTGAGCAAAGTGGAAATATTTGGATGAGTGAAGCGGCTGCTCTCTTTTAATTGGCATCTGGTTGATTGGGGACTGCCATCTACGACCATGAGAGGGTTGTCAGGAAAATCAGTGTAGAGAACATTTCACTAACAAATTCCTAATTTCATCTGCGCCAGCCACAAAACTTATTGTGCTCATTTTGGCTCTTGAACGAAAGAGCAACTGGCGGGTACCTCTGGGGTCTTGGAAGAAGATTTAGAGAGGTTTGTTAGTCTATTAGAAAGCAGAGAGAGCGGTTCTTCCCTTCAGCTGTAAACTCTAGAGAAGTCTATTAGAAGCTCTCCATGTAGAGCTCGAATGTCCTTCCCCTTTGATTCAATCACCCTGAGTCATTAGGCTGGTTGAATACCACTTTAGACTGTGTACTATAAATAATTAAAATGTAGAAACATGTACGGTCACCTGATTTAGTCCCAAGAGGAAGTGCTAATGCAGAGGATGTATGACTGTGCTGAGTTTCTTGTGAATGGCCAGGATTTTAAACTACATCTCCGACTCTAGCCCAGTGCGTGGAGCAATAGCCCTGCAATTCAAGCTAGCACCATCCTGGCATTTGTTGCACTTCACAAACTCCACTGAGTGAATCCTAAAGTCAGAACCTACTCCTCTAGGACAGCTTTCCCTCTTGGTGGCACATTTAAGACTATCTCCAATCTTCAAGCCACTGAGTATGGTAGATGATATTCTCTACAAAGGGCCATGTGCTTGTTTCCTGGGGCTATTTTGACAAATTACCACAAACCTGGTAACTTCAAGGTACATAAATGTATTTTCTCATTGTTGTGGAGGCCCGAGCTTCAAAAGCCAGATGTCTGGAGAGCTATGCTTCTTTCAAAGCTTGGGGTGGGTTTGGGGGTGGGAAGTGTTTGGGGGGAAGTAGTGGTGGTGGTGGTGGTAGTGGACCTTCCTTGCCTCCTCCAGCTCCTGATGGTTCCTGGTGTTCCTTGACTTAGGTCAGTATGATTACAGTCTCTTGCCTCTGTCCTTAAGTAGTTTTCTTTGTTGTTATTGTTGTTGTTATTATTATTATTTTAACCAGAGCACTAAACCAGCTCTGGTTTATAGTGGTATGGGGGATTGAAACTGGGACTTCAGAGTCTCAGGCATGACAGTCTCTTTGCATAACCATTATGCTATCTACCCCAACCCTAAGTAGTCTTCTTTTTATGTCTGCCTTGTCACTGTCTTTTCTCCCACCCCACTCCCTAATTGATACTAGTCATTGGATGTAGGATCTATTATTCTCCAGTCTGACCTTATTCTAATTATATCTTCACAGACCCTATTTCCAAATAAGGTCACATTCTGAAGTTCTGGGTATAAATGAATCTTGTTTGTTAATCCTTCAACCCAGTGTAGATCATAACGATCTTTCTTATTCCACACGTGCTTCCAGAATCTTGCCACTCTTCTACTAAAAGGGGAAGTCTCTGCCCTCTTTATTTGACCTGAGTAGGTCTTTGTGACAGCTTCAACTAACAGAGTATGACAGATGTGAAGCTGCATGACTTCTGAGGTGAAGTCATAAAAGATATGTAGTCTCTACCTGCCCCTCTCTTTCATAATACTTGCCCTTAAAATATACCCATCAGGCTTTGAGGAAGCCCAAACACATGGAGGGAGCTATGAGGAGAGAAACTGAAGGCTCCCACCCCTTAAACCTAAGTTCCAGCTGTGTGAGTGAGACATTCAGCCTTCAGTCAGCTAGCCACCAGATACTTTGTGGATCATAGATGAATCTTCCCTACTGAGCCTTACTCAAATTGCATATTTATAAACACAACAAATGATTGCTGTCTTGTCACTATAATTTGGGGTGGGTTTTTAAAAATTTTTATTTCTAAAAAGGAAACACTGACAAAACCATAGGATAAAAGGGGTACAACTCCACACAATTCCCCCCACCAGAACTCCGTATCCCATCCCCTCCCCTGATAGCTTTCCTTTTTAAAAAAAATTTTATTCCCTTTTGTTGCCCTTGTTGTTTTATTGTTGTAGTTATTATTGTTGTTGTTACTGATGTTGTTGTTGTTGGATAGGACAGAGAGAAATGGAGAGAGGAGGGAAAGACAGAGAAGGGGAGAGAAAGATACACACCTGCAGACCTACTTCACTGCCTGTGAAGCAACTCCCCTGCAGGCGGGGAGCCAGGAGCTCGAACTGGGATCCTTGTGCTTTGCGCCACATGCGCTTAACCCAGCTTTCCTTTTTTTAAAAAATTTTTTTTTAAACCCTCTGGAACTATGGGCCCAGGGTATGGGGTGCAGAAGGTGGAAGGTCTGGCTTCTGTAATTGCTTCCCCACTGAACATGGGCATCGATAGGTCGATCCATACTCCCATCCTGTCTTCTGGGGAAGCCGGGCTTCAGGACACATTGGTGGTCTGCCCAGGGAGGTCCGGTTGGCATCATGGTAGCATTTGGAACGTGGTGGCTGAAAAAAGAGTTAACATATAAAGCCAAACAAATTGTTGACTAATCATGAACCTAAAGGCTGGGATATTGCAGATTGGAGTGGTTTTTAATGCAGCAAATAGGGACCAGAAAAATGGAGCCTAGTACCTTCAGAGCACTATAACTCCATTCATTCCTTTGTCCTCTCTCTCTCTATTGATGAGTGAGCCCACAGATCTCTTCTTGCCCCCACCCAGTTCAGCACCTAATTAATTCACCCTGGATTGCATTTGTAGAATCTTTTTTTTTTTTTTTTACACCAGGGCACTGCTCAGCTCTGGTTTATGGTGGTGCGGGGTGGGGGGTGGGATGATTGAACCTGGGATTTAGGAGCCTCAGGTATGAGAGTCTGTTTGCATAACCATTATGGTGTCTCCCCCACCTGCATTCTTTAGAATCTTAACTGGCCTGTAGACTTTGGTTCAACCTTCCTACCCCTTCCTCCCTCATGCTGTTATTTCTCTAGTGCATCCCATTTCTCACTACCGGTTCAGAATTCATTGATAGCTCTTTGTTATTTACTTACTTTCCTCACATTCCTTAACTGAGGAAATCTTTCATCTGAGCTTAATTTTCCTTTCTGCCTTATCATGCACTCTTTACATAAGGATTCTGTGCTTTCAACAACCTGACCTGTTCACTATTCTAAACACACCTTGAGCTTGCTCTTCTGCCTTGGTAACTTGGTTTATCTTTTCAACATTTAATGTTTTTGAGCATCTTTTTATGCTAAGCAACCTGTAGTATATGAGTAATACTGGAACACTGCCCCTCGCTATCTGCTCATTTTGTTTAGTTGAAATTCTGCCTGTTTTCCAAATCTCATCTTCCCAGATCTTTTGGACAAAAGTGATCTTTGCTTTCTTTTGAACTCTTATTGCATTTTCAGTCAAGCCCAATGATCACACCAGTCTTTCCCAAGTCTCTTTGTCATTGTGCATATTGTATAGTTTTCCTTTATGATTCCAACTGGCTGACTCCTACCAATCCTCATACCTCAGCCCAAATATTATTTTCACTTGAGACAATTTCTGCCATCTGCTTGGTTTGGCTTAGTTATACCAATATATGATTAACTTAGACCAAAAATGAATTGTATATCCATCTCTGAGGTCCAGTGAGGGCAGGGTCTTTTACCCTGGTGTCCTATATACTCATTCCAAAGAATTACTTAATGTTGGACATGAATGACTCAGAAGATCTCAAAGCCCCTTTAACCTGATTGAATATAGAAAAAAAAAATAGAAATGAGGCTTGTGATTGTATTTCAGTTTCCTTGAGTTAATTTTTGAGTTCAGTTCCAGGTAAGGTAAGTCTATATACAACTCTTTGTTGGTCCATAAGCAAATTTTGATGGAGGAGGAACAATTTTACCAAAAGACATTATTTTTTTAGTATTTATCTAATTGTCCTTTGTTCTTTTTATAAAAGTCATATTTCTCCAAAAGCATTATATGTTTTTCAAACATAGGAACTATATATCCTATTTATTTTGCTTCTCCTACAGCCCCTATTTTGTATGTGAAAGATCCAAGTCCCTCAGTATTCAGCAGATTTTTTGGGGGGGTATATATAACTCACCCCACCCCACCCCACACATTGTTGCCACTTTTTGATGAAAATCACTGCTTTTGTGCATAGCAGTCTAGAAAGTTGCTTCAGGGCCTTGAATGTATAACAAAGCCCTTAGATTTGTTGGACAGTTGGAAGAAGTGAATTCTAAAGAGAATTGCATTCTGGGAAGAATTCCCCATCTCCTATTCTTTAACTTGTGTTTCCTTTCGGGAATAGGATTGTGAGCTCTGAGTTTCCTGGGATGTCATTATACATCCTGAGGTTTAATCATCCAAGACTTGCCCCCCACCCCTAAAGTGTCCCTGGATACTATGAAGACATTACTGTGGCGAGAGGTAGGTGCTTAGAAAAATTCGAGTTAGACGACCTCTCTTAGGCTATAGTATTAAATCTCAGACTCTTGAGAACATTTGCTGAGGGAATCCATCATCCTTTTATTTTGTATTTCCTGGGTCTTACTCAATATTATGACTCGAGGGGAAAAATACCATGACTAGTACTTGAAATGCTGGCACCTATAGTATCTTGAGTTAATGTTAGCAGCTTTATCCAGGAACAATTCTGCCGTGAAATACTCAGCTGTAAAAGAAATGAGACTACTGAGAAGGATTCTTTTGAGTGTCTCTGGCATGCAGAGAGGCGATGGGGATCTGTGTGTGTACGTGTGGGAAAGTAAGGGGGGATGATAAATAGTGTGCTACCTTTCCTTTAAGAGCATGTCCTTTTATTCCTGACACTTAAAAAGACACTGTCAAAAAGATGTTTTACTGATTTGACTTTCTTGCAGGAGAACGTGCAATAGTTACCTAGTAAGTGGTTTTATAGGGAGTCTCACCTACACGTTATAATAAACTGAGCCCAAAGATAACATATCTTTTGTGCTTTTACACTGCTTGGATGATAACTGTGAAAAATTATCTAGTGGAGGTTAGCAAACTGTACCTGTGGTCTTTTTCTCATGACCTCTGTATGATAAAGTTTACTATCTTGGAGCATGATGCATTGTCAAATAATAGGTTTGCTTGTCTGGCCAACAAGAAGTAATTGAGGAGTGTTATAGTTTTACAATCCATGTTTCAATGACTCTGATGCTTTTGAGTTGTTAGACCTGAACAAAATGGGTCAATGTTGAAAGAATAAATTTTTTTCTCTCCCCTCCTCCACCTCCCACCTTCTTTATGGAGGTGTTTTGAAAGGGAGGGCTGGGATGTGGGCCTTGACTGTGATGATTCTCTGCTTAGGCATCCTGGTTTTCAGTTTGGGACTTGAGGTGGGAGATAGCTTTTTTAGTCTTCGTTTAATGACTGTTAGCAATTTATATTTGATAACAACTACCTACTGAGTACACTTGTGTTCTTTCTGTCCTTAAAAAGAAAATAGGGTCACAAGCTTATTTTGTTTTAAAGATTCTTTGGGTCTTCAATCTATGAGGAATGACTTTCCCTGTACATTTTTAAGACTTGTTGGAAGCAGATCACAGTTTTAGTGACTTGGATGAGCTAGGATAGGTATTACATTAAAGTTGTTTGGTTTTACTACTTTCCACTTTTTAGGGGAGGGTGCTTGGTCTCAGATTTTGGAAAGTGTATTCTGTATAATACTAGTTCTATAAAAACACTTAGCAGTAAAGTGAGTTTAGGAAATAACACACTTAATCTCAGTCCTTATTGTAGTGTCTTGTGATGAACATGAACATATTGAAAGCTGGAAGAAGCTCAATAGAAAGATTATACTTGGTCTTTCCAAAAAATGATCACAGGTGTCCACTCCACCTTTAGTATTCTACAGTGTGTTGCACAGTATACTTAGAAAAACTGATGTTTTGATAATTTATAAATACAGCCATTGCTATTATTATACAAGCAGTCCGGGAGTGGTGCAGTGGATAAAGCATTGGACTTTCAGTCATAAAGTACCAAGTTTAATTCTCATAACATGGTTTTCTCTCTCTGCTTATAGTAAATCAATCAATCAGTCTTAAAAAGAAAAAGGAAACTATGGAGACACCAATCATTGCTTAGCAACTTCCTTCCAATCAACATGTTCACATAGTCACTTACTTGCTTTGTAAATTGATATTATTTTTAAAAATAGTTTATTTATTTACTATTAAGACAGAGAAATTGAGAGGGAAGGAGGAGATAGAGGGAGAGATACTTGCAGCACTGTTTCAAAACTTGTGAAATTTCCTCCTGAAGGTAGAAATAGTGACTTGAGCCCTGGTCCTTTCACACTGTACTATGTGCACTTTACAAGGTATGCCACCACCCAGCCAGATATTTTTAATTTATTTATATATGTTTTTAATTCATTTTTATTTAAGAAAGGATAAATTAACAAAACCATAGGGTAGAAGGGGTACAACTCCACACAATTCCCACCACTCAATCTCCATATCCCATCCCCTCCCCTGATAGCTTTCCCATTCTCTGTCCCTCTGGGAGCATGGACCCAGAGTCATTGTGGTTTGCAGAAGGTGGAAGGTCTGGCTTCTGTAATTGCTTCCCCGCTGAACATGGGCGTTGACTGGTCAGTCCATACTCCCAGTCTGCCTCTCTCTTTCCCTAGTAGGGTGAGTCTCTGGGGAAGCAGAGCTCCAGGACACATTGGTGGGGTCTTCAATCCAGGGAAGCCTGGCCGGCATCCTGATGGCATCTGGAACCTGGTGGCTGAAAAGAGAGTTAACATACAAAGCCAAACAAATTGTTGAGCAATCATGGACCCAAAGCTTGGAATAGTGGAGGGGAAGTGTTGGGGGGGTGTTACTCACTGCAAACTCTAGTGTACTTCTGCTTACAGGTATATATTTTGCACTTGTTTATGGATACATGTGAACATATGCTCTCTCTCACAGAATCTAGGTTTTGGGACTTTGTTAGAAAGTGATCCACCTGGGATGGAATTAGAGAATGTTATGAAAGGAAAGGTCTCACCCGAGTAATGAAGCTGAAGGGTTGTCATTCCACACGTGAAGTCTCTGGACACAGTCTGAGCTGAAGCATGTTGAGGTGGCAATTGTTGCATTGATTAGGTTGTGATCGGCAGATGCAGTATTATTTGATATGGATTGGGAGAGACATGTGGGAAAGTGGGCCCTATCCAATGGTTCCAGGACTGGGGGAAATATAGGCTCTCTAGTGGAGATGTGAGGTTCCTGCTGTCTTAGGGTTCAAAAAGACAATGGATAGTTAATGTTAGGGGATTCCTAGTGTAGGCAGCGAGACCCATGATAACTCTGGAGGCAAAAAAGCAAAACAAACAAACAAACTATATGATATTTGGAGAAAGGTAAAAGAATGGAGACAATAAAAATATCAGTAGTTGCCAGGGGTTGGAGGTGGGAAAAGAATGAACAGGAGGGGGTTGGGCGGTGGCACAGTGGGTTGGGCGCATGTGGTGCAAAGTGCAGGGACTGGCGTAGGGATCCCAGTTCGAACCCCCTACTCCCCACCTGCAGGGGAGTCACTTCACAGGCAGTGGAGCAGGTCTGCAGGTGTCTGTCTTTCTCTCCCCCTCTCTGTCTTCCCCTCCTCTCTCCATTTCTCTCTGTCCTATCCAACAATGAACAACATCAACAATGGTAATGATAATAACCACAACGAGGCTACAACAACAAGGGCAACAAAAAGGGGGAAAAGATAGCCTCCAGGACCGGTGGATTCATGGTGCAGGCACTGAGCCCAGCAATAACCCTGGAGGAAAAAAAATAAAAGAATGAACAGGAAATAACACTGAGGATTTTAGGATAGTGCAAATACTTTGATATTATAATGGTGGATATATTTTATTATCTAGATGCCTAAACCTACAACATGTATAAAACCAAAAATTAACCCTGATATAGAAAACATGGACTTTAGGAAATTATGATACATCAGGGTAGGTTCATCAATTCTAACAAATATATCCCTCTGGAAGTGGATGTTGATAATTGCAGAGGGTTTACATGTGTGTGGGTGTAGGTATGAGGGAAATCTATCTTCCCCTTGATTTTTCTGTGAACCCAAAATTGTTCTTTAAAAAAAAGTCTTTAAAAATGCAATCACTACTCAGCTATGAAAAATGGTGACTTTACCGTTTTCAGCCGATCTTGGATGGACATTGAAAAATTCATGTTAAGTGAAATAAGTCAGAAACAGAAGGATGAGTATGGGATGATCTCACTCTCAGGCAGAAGTTGAAAGCCAAGATCAGAAGAGAAAACACAAGTAGAACTTGAACTGGAATTGGTGTATTGCACCAAAGTAAAAGAATCTGGGGTGGGTCGGGGGGAGAATACAGGTCCAAGAAGGATGACAGAGGACCTAGTGGGGGTTGTATTGTTATATGGAAAACTGAGGAATGTTATGCATGAACAAACTATTGTATTTACTGTCAAATGTAAAACATTAATTCCCCAATAAAGAATTAAAAAAAATTCAATCAGGGACCCATCAGGGTTTAAGGGGAGAATCCACTCTAGAAGGCAAGAGTATTGGCCCAGGAAGGTGACTCAGTGTTAAGAGTATATGTCTTGTGTATGTGTAGCCCTGCAAAAACATAAAAATAAGAAATACAAAAACAAATAGAATAGCATAAATGGTGGAATAGTACTAGATATCACATATATACATTTAGGTGATTAGCCAAATTGAAAATAAGAGTCTGGAGTCAAAAGGGAGCCGTGGTCCTTCTCTAGTGTACTGACTACTAACTGCATCTTGTACCCTAATGGTGGCATCCTCCCTGGCTGTGTGTGTATAAAGTTTAAGGAATCCTATCACTACTTTGGAATACCTCTAAGATTTAGTTCAAAGGGAAGGCAACTATTAGTCCAGCATATAGTGACAGTAACAAGGTTCCAGGGAGCATGACTCAATAGCCAATAGGTAAACAATCATAGTGGCTTGAGCAGTGGCCCAAGAAAGTATAAAGATAGGTCTTAGAGATGAGCAGTGGCAAGTGAGAGCCAGAAAAGAGTATGGCATGTGGGAAGCAGATAGCATTAAACTGGAAGTGTTATGGTCATTAGTCCCCTTCCTCCCCTTTTCAGAAGATAATACTGAAAAATTTGAAAGCAGGTATTGAATAACAGATGCTGGGGTAGCTTCGCAGGAGAGAGACCAGGAACTTGTGGCAGCATGGTAATACAATTCTTTATTCATGCGGCAGCTCCAGAGTTGGATGTGAGCACAGCAGTTTAAGCCACGTGGCACCAAACTGCTATGGCTGCCTCCCGCTCTGCACACCAGCCCTTCTCCAGGTTGGGAGCCTTTCTCCAGGTCTGGACGCAGGAGAGAAAAAAGAGAAAAACCAGGAACAGAAGTGGGCTTTATAGGGTAAAACCAGAAGTGACAAGTCGGAACGGAGATGGCTGGGAAAGGGGGTGGAGAAAAGAAAGAGCAGGAAGGTAGAAAGCTTCCATAGAAATGGTTGCTAGGGTTTTAACTGGCGGGATTAATGTGCCCTGCAGGCAGGGTGGGTCTCGAGGTAGAAAGAAGATAGATCAAAGGAATGGCTGGGGAATCTTTCAGGCAAAACAATGATTATGTAAATAGGCCATAGTGTCAGCAATGGAGGATGGAGCAGGGGGGCCGCCCAACAAACAGAAATAATCTTTACTGTAGTAATGAGACCTAGTGTTACCCACAGGGTGAAATTCATAAACATCTTTTCCATTACTCAAGTAATTATATTCTAAGTCAATCCAATTTTACTTTTTCAGACAGAAGAGACCAACATGATGGTGGTTACAGTTGGGACATTATACATGATCCCATAGAATGGTTGTTATTAGTGACCGGCTGCTGTGTAACAAATTACCCCAAACATACTAGCTTGAAAGAATAATAAACTTGCATTAACTCACATACTAGGTCAAGAATTTGGGAGCAGCTTAGTTGTTTAAGCTTGTCTCAAAGTCTCTCCTGGGGTCTAAGTCAAAGGAAATTGATTAAGGCTGCAGTCTTAAGAAGAAGGCATGACAGGGCAAGAAGATCCAATTCAAACTGGTTTCCTCACAAGACTATGGGAAAAGTCCTTGGCTCCTTGCTGATTGTTGACAGAATTCTTCAGATCTTCATATGCATTTTTCTACACATCTGTCTGAATGTTTTCATGATGTGGCAGTTGTCCTCTGCCCTTCTACCCCCACACCCCACCCCTAGAGTAAGCAATCTGAGAAAAAACAAAGAAGATGTCACAGTGACAGATTTGGAAGTCACACACAACCACTTCACTATTTCTCTTTATTAGAAGTATGCCAGGGGTCCTACCCAAGGGGGAGGGGTACTAGGCTCCACATTTTGAAGAAAGAAGTGTCAAAGAAACTGGACATATTTTAAAACTGCCACTGTGGTGAAGCACTTGTACTTAATTCCCTCCAGAGAATGAAGGGTTAATAAGAATGAAGGGTTAATAAGAATCCAAATAAAGACCATGAGAGGGATTTATTTGGAGAAAGGTATGGCTAAATTTGCCTGCCCAGAGGTGAAATCTATTGTGAGTCATAGAAATTCTTTTTTATTTATTTTGAAATCAAAAGATGAGCTCCAGACATGACTACTTGTTAAATTGGATGAAATTAAAAATAACTTCAACACTGGGGAGAAGGGCGGGGGGAGATGATTAGTTCTCAGGATATATTAAATGTCCTCACATGAAAAGGGAGTCAGCTATTGGGGAAGGCTTCTTTGGAAAACATATGCTGTGTCAAACTCTGCCAGCAGATGCAGAATCTGCTGCTAAAGTTAGCTCTCTGAGAACAGAGCTGGATGGGCTGCCATCACAGATGTCTCTGGAACCAGCACCCGAGACAAATATAATTTTTACCGCTGGGAAGCAAGGCCCCACATAAGGGCCTTCTCACCCTAGTGGAGGGGGTGCAGGGAGATGCCAAGGCAAATTTATGACCCCAAATGCTGAGTTTTCTGTGATTCCTGAGAATAAGGAATGATTAAAAAAAGAATGATTTATTTTACTTATTCCATAAGAAGAGAAGTGGAGAGAAAAGGAGAGAGAGAGAGAGAGAGAGAGCAAGAGAGCCCGACCAACCAGGTAGCAACTCTGGCATATGAAGTGTCCAGGAGTGAATTAGGAGAGAGAGAGAGAGAGAGAGAGAGAGAGAGCGAGCCCGACCAACCAACCAGGTAGCAACTCTGGCATATGCAGTGTCCAGGAGTCTATTAGGACCTCATGTTTAGAAGTCCAGAAGTCCAGTGCCTTATCACTGCATAACCTCCAGGGCTGTAAGGCATGATTTTAAAGGCCATGTAGTGTCCTGGTATTTTCCATTTCTAAACTTGAGGATCCCTCCTAAAGTGAACTCATATTCCTTTAAGTGGAACCCATGTTATGTAAAATTCAAGTCCTGATTAGAAAGCTTTTAAAATATGTGTTTTGAAATTTATAATTTGAAATATTGGAAGCAGAGAAGAGAAAAGTTCCACATGACTAAAAGTCAAAGAAGAGTTAGAGGGAGCAGAGCCAAGATGGCGACTCATGGCCTAAGCTCTCCTAGGAGGCTGCTTCAAAACTGGGAAGTTCGGGTGAGGGTAGGAATTTTAGGCCACCAGATTCCAGATGCTAGCATGATGCCAACCAGACTTCCCTGGACAGATGACTCCACCAATGTGTCCTGGAGCTCCACTTCCTCAGAGCCCTGCCCCACTGGGAAAAGAAAGGGACAGGCTGGGAGTATGGATCGACCTGGGAACGCCCATGTTCAGCGGGGAAGCAATTACAGAAGCCAGACCTTCGACCTTCTGCACCTCATGGTGACCCTGGGTCCATACTCCCAGAGGGATAAAGAATAGGAAAGCTATCAGGAGAGGGGATGGGATACGGAGCTCTGGTGGTAGGAATTATACCCCTCTTATCCTGTGGTCATGTCAGTGTTTCCATTTTATAAATAAATAAATTTTTAAAAAGGAAGAGTTAGAACATGACACTAGTAAGAAACAATTTTTTTCTTAGCCCAGAAACCAAAAAAAAAATTTTTTTTCCAAACAGGAAGGGGACCCAGTATCATGACAGGTGATTGATTATATCATATGTGGAGCTCCCAGTAAGTTATAGATCAGGGTTTCCCTGATCTATAAGTGGGTTTTACAGAATCATATTCATAGGATTATCTCACAAAATAATTCTCTGTTAAATAAAACTAGGGTGTGCTCCTCCTAGAGAGTCAGGGGCACACATCAGCATTTTAATGGTTCTATGAAATCCATACTTGAAGAAACCTGTTGAATTTTGTTTAGTTCTTAGTTACCAAACATATAACCATGGAATCTGTCTGCCACTGCCTCTCCCCATCTCCAGCTCTTATTTCTTTCTCTTTAGAATATTGGCTTCACAAGGGCAGATCTTTGTTTTAGTTATGACTATAACCTCACAGCTCACAACAGCCTGGAACTGTTCACAAAGGTATATCATGAAGTAATGGAGCTTATGCTTCAGGATGCTCCTTCCAAGATCCTGTTATCTAATTAATTTTATAGTCAGAGTTTGTGTTCTTTCCAAAAAGAAAAAAAAGCAAACAAAATAAAACCCTTCACAATTGTAAGCTTCAGGTCCCACATTAACTGGACTACCTCTACTTGGAACATACTAGGTACTCCACAATTATTGAATACATGAATGAACAAATGGATACTATGAGACCAGTGTTACTTGGATTCCACATTGGGAGAGTAACTCTATCTTAGACACAAGAGACTACAGACAGGAGGGCACAATGGTTAATGTTCACATTAGATTGAGGAAGTATGAGAGAGGAATAAAATATCACCTGGGGAAGAAAATAACTGCAAAATATTGGAGTTGGAAATAAAGTTCAATTGATTTATGATTGACGATTAGGACTTAGCCGAGCCTTGTGTTTTTGCCAGTTAGGATTTATCTGATATAATGTTAGAGGATTTCATTATTAGAGTTTAGAGGGCAAACAAAAATCACAACACAATATTCAGTCATTTCACCTAGCTATGGAGGTTCCCAAGAAGGAAAGTCCTGCTGCTTCAAGGGACCCATGGCAGTTTCCTGGGCTGGCCATCACTCTGCCAGCTGTGAATGGGGTCCCTCTTAGACATGGTAAATTGGATTCTGACAGTGTTGGATGATGGACAGAGTTCCATAAAACCCTGGGCTTGTCTGGTTCTGACCCTTGCAACCAGTTTTCCCCCTTTCAGTTCTAAATGTGGGTTTGACCCTTAAGTAATGAGGCAGAGTTTTTAATAGCCCCACCAGACCTCACACTTCCAGATGAACATTGTCTTTTAAAGACAGTACTTTAGGGAGCAGCGCACAGGCTCCAATACAGCTGTTGCTAATAAAAATGTTTGTGGCCCTCTTTTGGAATTGCCTTTTGTGTCAATTATGAGGCACACGAGACAAATCTATCCCCTTGGCCATATGTTGTTTTTGACCAAAAATGGTCTTACCCAGCTTACCCAGCAAAATGGCCCAGCATATTCAGCTGGTTTGATTTTTAGAATCACTTTCGGAATTTTATTCAAATTCAAACCCACTGTCAAAAAGACACACAGTTTCCATTATTGAGATGGTTCCAAAATATATGCCCTGTCATCTGATAGCAGCTCCCTAAGAGGACCTAAACTATTTAGAGTATGAATAACTTCTTCATAGAGTGTGGAGGGTGGTCTGCAAGGTGGTGCAGTGGATAGACTGTGGAGGGTTACCTTCAAGGGAATGTAGTCTTTGCTTTTTGTCAAGGCCTAATAGAGTTTTGAAAGTTCTGATTCTGAATCCTAGTTACTCATCAGAATCACCTGGGAAACTTAAAAAAATTCCCGTATTCAACCCCTCCCACCCCTGCCCCTGAGGTTCCTATCCAACAAGTTGAGGATGGTATCCAGGTATGACTTTATCTTTGTGATTTGAATATGCAGTCCAATTTGGCATTTATGTAAAAGAATCAATCTTATTGGGACCTGGTGGTGGTGTACCTGGTAGAGTACACATGTTAGAATGCGCAAGGACCTAAGTTCAAGTCCCAGTCTACCCTTCTAAGGTGAAAGCTTCACAAGTGATGAAGCAGTGTTGTAGGTGTCTCTCTCTCACTCTCTATATCCTTTTCTTATTTATTTCTTTATCTGTATTCAAATAAATAAATATTTTTTAAAAGAATCAGTCTTATATAATTTAGTCAAAGCTGTTCCCCTTTAATTTTTAATTATTTATTTTTTACTAGTGATTTAATAATGGTTTACAAGATTATAAAATTATAGGACTATAGGTCCATACTGCACCCTGCACCACAATTCTGTGCCTCTGCCTTCCTACCACTGCCCTCCCCAAGGATAACCACTATACTTTTCACTAATTCTTAGAGATAGCTACTTAAAAAAAAATAAGTTCATGTGTTTTCGTCCTTTATATTGTGTGTATGAGAGATCCATCTGTTAATCTGTTAGTTATCTTTCAGAGAAATGTAGTTCCTTTGGTAACAGATATAAAGAAAGTATAGCAGTAAGAGTCATTACACACACACACACACACACACACACACACACACCTCTGAGGGATAAAATTCCTTGACTTTGGGGATGGGATATGGAGTTCTGGTGATGGGAAATGTGTGGAGTTGTACCCCTCTTATCCTATGGTTTTGTCAGTGTTTCCTTTTTATTTAAAAAAAATTATTTATTGCCTTTTGTTGCCCTTGTTTTATTGTTGTATTTATTATTGATGTCGTTGTTGTTGGATAGGAAAGAGAGAAATGGAGAGAGGAGGGGAAGACAGAGAGGGGGAGAGAAATACAGACACCTGCAAACCTGCTTCACCACTTGTGAAGAGACCCCTCCCTGCGTGGACAGCCGGGGGCTCGAACTGGGATCCTTATGCCGGTCCTTGCGCTTTGCGCCACGTGCGCTTAACTTGCTATGCTACCGCCCAACTCCCAGTGTTTCCTTTTTATAGAAAATAATAATAGGCAGAGGGTAGATAGCATAATGGTTATGCAAACAGACTCTCATGCCTGAGGCTCCAAAGTCTCAGGTTCATTCCTCCGCACCACCATAAGCCAGAGCTGAACAGTGCTCTGGTAAAAATAAATAAATAAATAAATAATAATAATAATAATAATGAAAAAAAATTCCTTTACCTCTGCCCTCACCCCTTACATTTCTTTTTTTTTTTACCATGACAATTTTTTTTTATTTAAGAAAGGATTAATTAACAAAACCATAGGGTAGGAGGGGTACAACTCCACACAATTCCCACCACCCAATCTCCATATCCCACCCCCTCCCCTGATAGCTTTCCCATTCTCCATCCCTCTGGGAGCATGGACCCAGGGTCATTGTGGGTTGCAGAAGGTAGAAGGTCTGGCTTCTGTAATTGCTTCCCCGCTGAACATGGGCGTTGACTAGTCGGTCCATACTCCCAGTCTGCCTCTCTCTTTCCCTAGTAGGGTGAGTCTCTGGGGAAGCAGAGCTCCAGGACACATTGGTGGGGTCTTCAATCCAGGGAAGCCTGGCCAGCATCCTGATGGCATCTGGAACCTGGTGACTGAAAAGAAAGTTAACATACGAAGCCAAACAAATTGTTGAGCAATCATGGACCCAAAGCTTGGAATAGTGGAGAGGAAGTGTTAGGGAGGTACTCACCGCAAACTCTAGTGTACTTCTGCTTTCAGGTATATATTTTGCAGTAGTTTACGGATACGTGTGAACATATGCTCTCTCTCACAGAAACTGGTGTATATCTAGGTTTTGGGGCTTTGTTAGAAAGTGAACCACCTGAGATGGAATTAGAGTATACTATGAAAGGAAAGGTCTCACCCGAGTAATGAAGCTGAAGGGTTGTCATTCCACACGTGTAGTCTCTGGACACAGTCTGAAGTGAAGCATGTTGAGGTAGCAATCGTGTTGGTTAGGTTGTGATCGGCAGATGCAATATTATTTGATATGGATTGGGAGAGGCATACGGGAAAGTGGGCCCTATCCAAGGGTTCCAAACTGGGGGAAGTAGGGGCTCTATAGTGGAGATGTGAGGTTCCTGCTGTCTTAGGGTTCAAAAAGACAATCGATAGTTAATGTTATCATCACATTATTTGGTAATTGGGTTAACTTTGAAAAGTCCTTTTGTTATGGTTTGCTGTCCAGTACCCAGTATCTTGTATATAGCTGTGCTATTGGATGCTTCTGATATACTTGGTCTAGGCTTTTGAGAGAGTCCGCATATCAAATACACAGCCTATATATTAAAAAGATTCAGTTTGTGTTTTGAAAAACTTTGAGACATACAATTGATTTTCCCCCTCTCAAATTAATTAACTAGTGATTTATATGTCTACATTTTGCTAGGAGTGTACATAAACACCATTCCCACCACCCAAAGACTGTGACCCATCCCTCCCACCCACTCCCACCCCCCATTGTCCCAGGAAGCTGCATGTCTACCCCTCACCACAGGGTTTTTACTTTGGTGCCCTACTTACATTTTGGTCAGGTCCTGCTTTTAGTTTCCCTTTCAGACCTTCTTAGTTAACTTCTGTTGATGAGTGGGATCATCCCATACTCATCTTTATCTTTCTGACTTATCTCACTTAACATAATTCCTTCTAGCTCTGTCCAAGATGGGTCAGAGAAGGTGGGTTCATTGTTCTTGATAGCTGCATAGTATTCCATTGTGTATATATACCACAGCTTTCTTAGCCACTCATCTGTTGTTGGGCACCTGGGTTGCTTCCAGGTTTTAGCTATTATGAATTGTGCTGCTATGACTTTATGACTTTACCTCTGCCCTCACCCCTTACATTTCTTTTAAATGCAGAGCTAAGAAAGGGAAGGGAGGTAACATAATCATTATACAAAAGGCTTCCATGCCTGAGGCTTTAGTATCTCAGGCTTAATTCCAGTGACCACCATAGCCAGAGTTAAGAAGTACTTCAGTGGTAAGAAAAGAAGAAAGAAAACAAACAAAAAATAGGAGGCGAATTCAAGACCTCTTACACACAAGATAACACTAAGCTGTCTCATGGACCCAATTTTCCCTTTAAAATTTTAGTTGTGATAAAAATTTGTTGTGACTGGACCAAAAGGCATTTGATGATTAATCAAACACAGATGGGGAAAATGTTGATGACTAAATTGTCTAATAAACTGGCACTATGTGCCATGATAACTATGGGCCAGACTCTTGCACTTATTAATAAGGATGCAGAGAAAGTAACTTTCGAGACAGAACTCCAGCAAATAAAAGAAACAAGTAGAAGTTTTGTTTGAAGTTGGATTATTTTCTTATTTTTTATTTTATTAAGTTTCCCTTTTTGTTGCCCTTGTTTTTTATTGTTGTTGTTGTTGTTATTATTGTTGATGCTATCGTTGTTAGGACAGAGAGAAATGGACAGAGGAGGGGAAGACAGAGGCAGAGAGAAAGACAGACACCTACAGACCTACTTCACTACTTATGAAGCGACTTTCTTACAGGTGGGGAGCCTGGGGCTCGAACCGGGATCCTAGAGCCGGTCCTTGCCCTTTGCGCCAAGTGCGCTTAACCGCAGCGCTACCGCCCTATTTTCTTATTTTTTAATTAATTTTTAAAAAATATTTATTTTCCCTTTTTCGCCCTTGTTGTTGTTGTGGTAGTTATTATTGTTGTTATTGATGTCGTCGTTGTTGGATAGGACAGAGAGAAATGGAAAGAGCAGACGAAGATAGAGAGGGAGAGAGAAAGATAGACACCTGCAGACCTGCTTCACCTCCTGTGAAGCGACTCCTCTGCAGGTGGGGAGCCAGGGGCTTGAATCTGGATCCTTACACGGGTCCTTGTGCTTTGTGCCACCTGCGCTTAACCTGCTGCGCTATTGCCCAAATCCCTTTAATTAAATTTTTTATCTTTATTTATTTATTGGATAGAGATAGCTAAAAATTGAGGGGGGAGGGAGAGATACAGAAGAAGAGAGACAAAGAGACACCTACAACACTGCTTCACCACTTGCTTCTGCAGGCAGGACTGGGCGCTTGAACCTGGGTCCTTGTGCATTGTAGTATGTGTACTCAACCAGGTACCACCACCTAGCCCCCTTTGGAGTTTTTTCTTAGGTGTCTTATTTTATTGTCTGCCAGATCCACTGTCAAAAGACACATGATTTCTCTGTAGATCTTTCAGTGATAACTAAGGAAGAAGGCATGGTAGAGAAAAAAAGGTGAGGGAGGCCAGGTGGTGATGCACCTGCTTGAATGCACATGCTGCAATGTGCAAGGACCCAGGTTCCAGCTCCTGGACCCCCACCAGCAGGGGAAAAGCTTTGCAAGTGGTGAAGCAGTATTGCAGGTGTCTCTCTTCCTCTCTCCCTCTATCACCCACTTCCCTCTTGACTTCTGGATATCTCTATATCCAATAAATAAAGATAATAAGAGAGAGAAAAAAAACAATTGGTATATTTTGTGTATCAATCACTGTATATGTGACTGTGTTGTATCCATTATCTCATTTGATACTGTATAACCCTATGAAACAGCATTATCACCTCCCCCTCTCCCCCAAGCAGCCCCAGAGAGATAGAAGCACTTACACAATCATTAAGCATAACAGTGGTAAATTAGAGTTTAAAGCCCAGGTCTCATGCTCTCTCTTAATGAATATAGTCTTTTCAGGGGGTGGGGGTATTGTTTTGATGTGTGAATTTTCATTTTGTTGTTGTCATTACTGACCAGATGGATTAAAATGAATGGTTTGAAAGCTAAGAGAACTCGCTGATAATGTTTGTGCCTTGTCATGTGCTCAGCCCAGGTTTGAGCCCTGACACCTCACAGGACAGTCACAATGCCAGGGGAAACTCCAGTGTTATGATCTCATTTCTCTCTATCTCCCTCTGTGTTGCTATCTAAATGAAAAAGTTGGCCAGGGAGTGGTAAACTGTCAGACACACATGTACTCACTCACTCACTCAACATGTAATTTGATGCTGTTCTTATCAGAATGATCATAAAGGATGTGTATTTCTAATGAAGATGTATTTTTACTGAAGATGTATCATACTCTTTGTATGAGGAAAGTTAGTTTTTGTGTATTTCTACTGAAGATGTATCATACTCTTTGTATGAGGAAAGTTAGTTTTTGTGTATTTCTACTGAAGATGTATCATACTCTTTGTATGAGGAAAGTTAGTTTTTGTGTCTAAATGCCACCTGTGAGGTTTAGAAGAACAAGCTTTTGGCTACAAATTTATGTGGAAATAGTCCATTTGCTGCCTTATTTCCTTTAAAAATAAAAACTTTGTGGGGGTTGGGCAGTGGTGTATCGGGTCAAGTGCACATGGCGCAAAGCATAAGGATCCCGGTTCGAGCACCCGGCTCCCCACCTGCAGGGGGGTAGCTTCACAGGCAGTGAAGCAGGTCTGCAGGTGTCTATCTTTCTCTCACCCTCTCTGTCTTCCCTTTCTCAATTTCTCTCTGTCCTATCCAGCAACAACAACAGTAATGACAACAATAATAATGATACCAACAAGGATAACAACAAAGGCAACAAAAAATGGGGAAAATGGCCTCTAGGAGCAGTGTATTTGTAGTGTAGACACCAAGCCCCAGCAATAATCCTGGAAGCAAACAACAACAAGAACAACAACAAGAACAACAAAAACTTTGTGAGGACAGGCCTCTGTGTCTCTCATCTTATTCCAAGGACATCATAGACATGCAAAACTATGTTTGAATACCTCAGTTGAAGAGTGAATGCATATGTGCCCAGTGAGATCTAAATGGTACTCTTAGGCTGGAGAAAGAGCTCACTGGGAAGGGTGTGTGCCTTTTCATGTGTGCTGACCAGGTTTGAGCCCTAACACTACAATGGGAGGTACTATGGCACCAGAGGAAGTTCTGCTGTTATGATGTTCCTCCTTTCTCTTTCTCCTTCTCAGCAGTGAAATTGCATGTGCATGAAGCCCTGGCTCTGGAAAAAGCAAAAACAAAACAAAAGAAAAAATAGCATTCTTGTATTTGATACTTACTAGCTATATAATCTGGTCTAAGTCCTCTCTCCTGTATGAACCATAATATTTATATATTTAGGTTAAAGTGATTGTACTAGGTAATGCCTAAGATTCCAGAACCAATATATTGAGGCCTCTGATCTCCTCTCACTGCACAAAGGAATGTGAAGATGAGTTCTGCAGATTACCTCTAGTGTCAAAGCTCTACAGATAGAGGGAAATAATAGGAAAGACTCTCATAAGATGACATACGACTAAGGACACTGAGAAGGAGAAACTCCCCAGTGCTGCTGATGGCTTGGAGGCCTGAAAGTGGGGACAGGAAGTGACATGAAAGGATCTTGGGAAACATCCTCAAGATTTTAAATGACTCTTTGTTAGTTTATCTTTTCAAGTGAAAAATAGATGATAGGGCTTTCAGAGAGTGGGTTGTCTTGTGAGTTAAATGGAAGTACTTGATTTCACCATGATCTGAAGGAGAGGTGATTAGCTCCATTCTGTGCTTTATATATGGAGACATGATGAGATAGGCTCAATTTCTTGCATCCTTGGCTTCTCTGACTATAATTTCAGGGCCAAGCAGTCTATATGGGACTGTTAGTGAGAGTGGAGACTGGAAAGAGGTTCAGGGAAAAGCCTTGCTCATTGTGCTGGTTTAAAATAGTGAATTGGAGAGAGAGGCAGACTGGGAGTATGGATCGACCAGTCAACGCCTATGTTCAGTGGGGAAGCAATTACAGAAGCCAGACCTTCCACCCTCTGCAACCCACAACGACCCTGGATCCATACTCCCAGAGGGATAGAGAATGGGAAGGCTATCAGGGGAGGGGATGGGATATGGAGATCGGGTTATGGGAATTGTGCAGAATTGTACCCCTCTTATTCTATGGTTTTGTTAATGTCTCCTTTCTTAAATAAAAACAATAAAAAATAGTGAATTGGACAAGTTCTGTAAACATTCCTCAGTCTCTGAAAAGCTGGTTTCAGCATAGCATGTGACACAAACTATGCTTTCATGACACTCAAAGACTCTATATAAACACACACTGATTGCCAATGGATACTTCTGAAAGATTAATTTTAGTTCACGTGGACTTTTCTATTTGTTTCCAGACATACCCAAACAATTTTACTCTGTCATTAATGAGCATAACTAGAAAAGCACACTGTACAAACTATTGTATTTTATTGTTGACTGTAAACTATTAATCTCCCAATAAATAAATTAAAAGAAAGAAACTAAGAAAGAAACAAAAGAGAAAGAAAGAAAGAAAGAAAGAAAGAAAGAAAGAAAGAAAGAAAGAAAGAAAGAAAAGCACACAGCTTGACTTTTTGCCATCAAGGGAGGAATTCAGATACATACGCAGAACATAATCGAGAAGACATTGGTCACTTTTTACCTATGGAGAAGGAGCCTAATAAGTCAAGACCACCTACCTGAATTCGGCTACAACCAGCACAACTTTCATATTTTCAAGATCTAGTGATACTGGGTGAAAGTTACTGGTTCTTGACTATGTGACATGCATGTTCTAAGCACTGTACAACAATATACCTATTGATTAGTTTAATCCTCTCAACAGCTTTATACAGTAGGTACTGTTGCTCCATATCTCCCACTTTATGGATAAAGAATCAGGAAAAATGGGTCACACCTCCCACTTTATGAATAAAGAATCAGGAAAAGCGGGTCAAGTAACTTACCCAAGACCCTAGAGTAAATGCTGGAGCCTCCATCCTCATGTGAGACATTGTCCTATTGGCTCCAGATTTGGAGTTGAAGTTGGGGGGAGATGAAGGTTAGTTGGCCATGCTGGAGTAGGCAGAGAAAATTTTCTGTTCATGAGAAGTTGGGGTCTGCCCTAGACCTCCATATCTTTTGACTCTTTGGAAGCCATGTCATTCTTCCATTGCTGGGAGATCACGAATAGAAGGCAAATCAGTGTAACTCCTTTCCTGTAGTTTTGTGTCAGGGACAGGAGCAGATGATTCCAGAGCGTTAGACCATTGATGTGGCAAGGCCAGATATTCTATTCATTCCTTCAATTTGTCAATTATACCCCTGTCATCTTATCATTTTGTAAATCATCAATGTCCTGGGAGGCTGGTGTCAGCAGACCTGTTGCCAGACCAATCTTCATTCTCTGGACTGGACAAGAAGAGGCAGCAGAAGTTCAAAGAGCAAGAAGGAAAAACCCTGATTTTGGCAGGGGCTGTCTCTCTCCATGATAGCAATGCCTACTGGGTGACTCCTCCCTACCCCTACACATGTAGGGGTTCAGGTTCTTACTGAATTCTATCAATACAATTACTTCCCAGGCCCTTCAGGCTGGGGAAAAGAAATTGTTGCCTTACCTCTTACACCTGCAGGGGGAATGCTTCATTGTGGTGGAGTGGTGCTGTAGGTATATCTCTATCTCTGTCCCTCTCTATCTTCCCCCTTCCCTCTTGATTTTTCTCTGTCTTTATCCAATAAATAAATTTAAAGAGAAGAAAGGAAGAGAGAAAGGAGAAGAGAAAAAGAAAGGAAGGAAGGAAGTGAAGGCAGGAACACAGAAAAATTAACATGGGAGAATCACTGCAGTTTCTAGTGGAGGGGGTGAGGACACAGAGAATCTGGTGGTGTGAACATTATGGAATTATACTCCTATTGTCTTATAATTTTGTAAATCAATTAAAAAGTATCAGTGATGTCTGTTAGGGCTCCTTTGTGCCTAGCTTTTTATTTTTTTCTCTTTTTTGTCACCAAGGTTATCTATTACTGGGTCTCTTGCTAGCATGACCACTCTACTGCTCTCAGTGGATTTGTCTTCCTTATTTCCTTTATTCCCTTTTCTGTTTTTTTTTCCTCTCTCTTATTGATAGAGACAGAGAAATAAAGAGGGAGGGGTATTAGGAAAGAGATAGACAGATTGGACTTCCTGAGGTGGGGCTACAAGCAGCAGCAGCTGTGTTTCTCTCCTCTCTTCTCCTGGGTCAACTAAATACTAAGGAATACTAAAGGAGACTACCTGGGAGCACAACAAGACAGGAATAGAATGACTTCAGGAACCCACCAAATCACTGGTCAGTGCAAACACATGTGGCTCGTGGACAGAGAGGAGACTAGGGAGAGATTAATTGGCTGGTAACAGTCCAGCAGTTTACCAGTTGAGACACCACCTCCAGTCTGTTCCACCAACAAGGGGATGGCTGAAGGGAGGATAGACTCCCCTTCTTCTTCTTCTAGCGTTTGCCCTTCTTCCATAGCCAGTCAACAGCGTCAGGTTGAGCCTGATATAAAGTTTCGAGACCTCCTTTGAATCTGGAGAGGTGGCAGTCGTTGACTATGTGGGTCATAGTCTGTCTGTAGCCACAGGGGCAGTTCGGGTCATCTCTGCTAAGACTCACCAGATGCAACTGTGAGTCTCCATTGCTACTGCCCTCAGAATCTGGAGGTGGTGGGGTGATGAAGGCCCTGTGCTGACACCAGGGGACAGAGAACTAACCAGGAAACTCAGGAGAAGACCTATACCTCGGTGGCATAGCGGTGGGGCTGTGAGAGTCTCTTTGCATAACCACTGGATTATCTCTGCCCCACCCTGCTTTATCTCTTGGTCAGGAGTCAGTGATTAAGCTAATAAGCCTACTTATAGTTTAAAAGCCCTCAGGCTTCCATAGCCTACAGAGAAGAAAAAGAACAAAAGAGGCTTTTAAACCACTGATCTCCAACTCAGGGATTCAAATAATATTGAAACAACTGTCAATTCTTACAATTGTGAACCCTTTAATTACCTTACTTAGACACAAGTCAATCCAGGCAAGAGTGATCAGTAATTTGAAAAACACTGTAGGGGGCTGGGTGGTGGCACACTGGCTTAAGCGCACATAGTACAAAATGCAAGAAAAATACTGAGAGAGGGACCTCATAACATACTATATAAAATGGTTAAACCAACAAGAAGAAATATTGGAGAAATGAACCAGGACAAGAGTCCAGCTAAAGTCCCCCCAAAGGTTGAATCACAAAATAATAAGGTCAACATCCAAACAATAGTTAAGGAAATAATCACAGGAGTGAGTAAAGAGTGTGAAAGAATTGTCATCAGAGAGAGTTGGGCGGTAGCGCAGCAGGTTAAGCTCAGGTGGTGCAAAGCGCAGGGACCAGTTGAAGAATCCCAGTTTGAGCCCCCAGCTCTCCACCTGTAGGGGAGTCACTTCACAGGTGGTGAAGCAGGTCTTCAGGTGTCTTTCTCTCCCCCCTCTGTCTTTCCCTTCCTCTCTCCATTCCTGTCTGCCCTATCCCACAACGACAACATCAATAACAACAATAGTAACTACAACAATAAAACAACAAGGGCAACAAAAGGGAATAAATAAATTGTCATCAGAAATGCAGAAACAACAAGTGAGAATCTGGAAGAAAACACTAATTATCTCAAGCTGAAATAGCTGGGGTAAGAACACAGCTAGCTGAAAAAGCTAAAACAGTATCAGAACAGGGTAACAAAATAGATGAACTTGAGAAAACAGTAGAGATGAGAGAGAATAGAATCAATGAGGCTGAAGACAGAATTAGCAGGATGGAGGACAAATTAGAGATAATGAAAAAAAAGTAAGAGATCTCAAAAAGAAATTAAGAGATACTGAAAACAACAACAGAGACCTATAGGATGACTTCAAAAGAAATAATATATGCATTATTGGCTTACCAGAGGAAGAAATAGAGGGACGGGAAGAAAGCATTCTTCAGGCCATACTAGCTGAGAACTTCTCTAGTCTAGACAACATAAAAGATATAAAGGTTCGAGAGACTTCCGGAGGTGGGGCTACGAGCAGCAGCAGATCTCTTTCTCTCCTTTTCTCTCCTCTCCCTGATCAACTAGGAATACCAAAGGATACCACCTGGGACCAAAACAAAACAGGACTAGAATGACAACAGGAACCCACCAAATCACCGGTGAGTTCAAACATGTGTGACTGGAGGACTGAAGAGATTAAGTGGCTGGTAATAGTCCGGCAGTTTATCAGTTGAGACACCACCTCCAGTCTGTTCCACCAACAAGGGGATGGCTGAAGGGAGGAGAGGACTCCCCAGAGACTCACCAATTGCAACTCTGAGTCTCCATTGCTACTGCCCTCAGAATCTGGAGCAGCAGCAGGGAGGGACACCAGGGGACAGAGATCTAACCAGGAAACTCAGGAGAAGACCTATACCTCGGTGGCATAGCTGTGGGGCTGTGAGTCTCTTTGCATAACCACTGGATTATCTCTGCCACACACTGCTTTATCTCTTGGTCAGGAGTCAGTGACTAAGTTAAGAAGCCTATTGATAGTTTAAAAGCCCTCAGGCTCCCATAGCCTACAGGGAAGAAAAAGCACAAAAGAGGCTTTTAAGCCACTGAGCTCTAAATCAGCGATTAAAATACTATTGAAACAACTGTAACTTCCTCCACTGTGAACCCTTTAACTTACTTAGACACAAGTCAATCCAGGCAAGAGTGATCAGTAATTTGAAAAGTACTGAGAGACCGAATTCATAATACAATATACAAAATGGTTAAACCGACAAGAAGAAATGTTGGAGAAATGAACCAGGACAAGAGTTCAGCTAAAAGTCCCCCAGAGGGTGAAGCACAAAATAATGAGGTAAACATCCAAACACTAGTTAAGGAAATAATCACAAGAGTGAGTAAAGACTTTGAAAGAATTGTAATCAGAAATACAGGAACAACAAATTAGAATCTGGAAGAAAACACTAATTAGCTCAAGGTTATTAGATAGCTGAAAGCTGAAATAGCTGGAGTAAGAACACAACTAGCTGAAAAAGCTAAAACAGTATCAGAACAGGGTAACAAAATAGATGAACTCCAGAAAACAGTAGAGGGGAGAAAGAATAGAATCAATGAGGCTGAAGATAGAATTAGCAAGATCAAAGACAAATCAGAGACAACTAAAAAAGAAGTAAGAGATCTCAAAAAGAGATTAAGGGATACTGAAAAAACAACAGAGTCCTATGGGATGACTTCAAAAGAAACAATATACACATTATTGGCTTACCAGAGGAAGAAAGAGAGGGAGAGGAAGAAAGCATTTTTCAGTCCATACTAGCTGAAAACTTCTCTAGTCTAGACAACGTCAAAGATAAAGGTTCAAGAAACCCAGAGGGTCCCAAAAAGAATTAACCCAGACTTAAAGACACCAAGACACATCCTATTTAGAATGGAAAGGAATAAGGATAAAGAAAGGATCCTGAAGGCTGCAAGAGAAAAACAAAGAGTCACCTAGAGAGGAAAACCCATAAGATTAGCAGCTAACTTCTTCACAAAAACACTACAGGCCAGAAGAGAATGGCAAGATATCTATCAAGTGCTCAATGAGAAAGGCTTTCAACCAAGAATACTATATCCTGCTAGACTGTCATTCAGACTCGATGGAGGCATCAAAACCTTCTCAGACAAGCAACAGTTGAAGGAAGCAACTATCACCAAGCCTTCCCTGAAAGAAGTTCTGAAAGGTCTCCTATAAAGAGTCAGACCACCATAAATAGGACATATATCAGAACACTCTAAAACGCTACAAGAATGGCATTAAAATATCTTCGATCTTTGATATCAACAAATGTCAATGGCCTGAATTCACCTATTAAAAGACACAGAGTAGGAAGATGTATCAGAAAATACAAGCCAAATATGCTGTCTACAGGAAACCCACCTAACTCAACAAGACAAACACAGACTTAAAGTGAAAGGATGGAAAACTATCATACAAGCCAATGGCCCACAAAAAAGGGCAGGAACAGCTATTCTCATATCTGACACAATAGACTTTAAAATAGATAAGATTAAAAAAGATAGGAATGGACACTACTTAATGCTCAGAGGATCAGTCAATCAAGAGGACTTAACAATTATTAACATCTATGAACCCAATGAGAAGCCATCTAAATACATCAAACGTCTACTGAAAGAGCTACAGCAATATATTAACAGCAACACAGTCATAGTAGGGGATTTCAACACCCCACTCTCTCAACTTGACAGATCATACGGGCAGAAAAATCAATAAAGACATAAGGGAGCTAAATAAAGAGTTAGATAAACTAAAACTATCAGACATTCTGAGAGTCATTCAACCCAAGAAACTGGAATACACATTTTACTCAAGTCCACATGGGTCATTCCCAAGGATAGACCATATGTTAGGCCACAAAGACAACATCAGCCAATTCAAAAGCATTGAAATCATCCCAAGCATCTTCTCAGACCACAGTGGAATTAAACTAACACTTAACAATCAACAAAAGATTAGTAATAGTCCCAAAATGTGGAAGCTCAACAGTACACTTCTTAACAACTTCTGGGTCAAAGAGGAAATCAAGGAAGAAATGAAACTGTTTCGAGAGTTCAATGAAAATGAAGACACAAGCTATCAAAATATTTGGGACACAGCTAAGGCAGTACTGAGAGGGAAGTTCATAGCCATACAAGCACACATTAGGAAACAAGAAAAAGCACAAATAAACAGCCTCATTGCATACCTTAAAGACCTAGAAGAAGAAAAACAAAGGAACCCTACAGCAACCAGAAGAACAGAAATCACTAAAGATAGGGCAGAAATAAATAACATTGAGAATAGGAAAACCATACAAAAGATCAATGAAAGTAAATGTTGGTTCTTCGAAAAAGTGAACAAAATCGTCAAACCTTTAGCCAGACTCACAAAAAAAAAAAAAAGGGAGAAGACCCAAGTAAATCGGATACTAAATGAAAGAGGAGTTATCACAACAGACACCCCAGAAATTCAACATATCATGTGAGGCTTCTATGAACAATTATATGCCACCAAGCTAGAGAACCTGGAAGAAATGGACGATTTCCTAGATACCTACCAACTTCCAAAACTAAGTAAAGAGGAAGTGGATAATATGAACAGGCCCATCACAGCTAATGAAATTAAATAGTTATCAAAAATCTCCCCAAAAATAAAAGTCCTGGACCAGATGGTTTTACAAATGAATTCTACAAAACCTTCAGAGAAGAACTAATACCTCTACTTTTAAAAGTCTTCCAGAAGATTGAAGACACTGGAATACTCCCTGCCAGCTTCTATGAAACCAACATCACTCTGATACCAAAAGCAGACAGGGACACAACCAAAAAAGAAAACTACAGACCAATATCTCTGATGAACATAGATGCGAATATATTGAACAAAATTCTAGCCAACTGGATACAGCAGTATATTAAAAAGATTGTTCATCATGACCAAGTGGGGTTTATCCCAGGCATGCAAGGTTGGTTTAATATACGTAAATCAATCAATGTGATCCACCACATCAACAAAAGCAAGACCAAAAACCACATGGGTCATATCAATAGATGCAGAGAAAGCCTTTGACAAAATACAACATCCCTTTATGATCAAAACACTACAAAAAATGGGAATAGATGGAAAATTCCTGAAGATAGTGGAGTCTATATATAGCAAAGCTATAGCCAACATCATACTCAATGGTAAAAAACTGGAAGCATTTCCACTCAGATCAGGTACTAGACAGGGCTCCCCACTAACCATTACTATTCAACATAGTGTTGGAAGTTCTTGCCATAGCAATCAGGCAGGAGCAAGGAATTAAAGGCATACAGATTGGAAGAGAATAAGTCAGATGACTTATTTGCAGATGACATGATAGTATACACAGAAAAACCTAAGGAATCCATCAAGAAGCTTTTGGAAATCATTAGGAAATACAGTAATGTGTCAGGCTACAAAATTAACATTCAAAAGTCAGTGGCATTCCTCTATGCAAACACTAAGTTAGAAGAAATTGAAATTCATAAATCAATTCCTTTTACTATAGCAACAAAAACAATAAAATATCTAGGAGTAAACCTAACCAAAGAAGTGAAAGACTTGTATACTGAAAATGATGAGTCACTACTCAAGGAAATTGAAAAAGACACAAAGAAGTGGAAAGATATTCCATGTTCATGGGTTGGAAGAATTAACATCATCATAATGAATATACTACCCAGAGCCATCTACAAATTTAATGCTATCCCCATCAAGATCCCAAGCCCATTTTTTAGGAGAATAGAACAAATGCTACAAATGTTTATCTGGAACCAGAAAAGACCTAGAAATGCCAAAACAATCTTGAGAAGAACAGAACTGGAGGCATCACACTCCCAGATCTCAAAGTATATTATGGGGCCATTGTCATCAAAACTGCTTGGTACTGGAACATGAATATACATACTGACCAGTGGAATAGAATTGAGAGTCCAGAAGTAAGCCCCCACACCTATGGACATATAATCTTTGACAAAGGTGCCAGACTATTAAATGGGGAAAGCAGAGTCTCTTCAACAAATGGTGTTGGAAAAAATGGGTTGAAACATGTAGAAGAATGAAATGAACCACTATATTTCACCAAATACAAAAGTAATTTCCAAGTGGATCAAGGACTTGGATGTTAGACTAGAAACTATCAGATACTTAGAGGAAAATATTGGTAGAACTCTTTTTCACATAAATTTTAAATTTTAAATACAGACAGACAGATAGAAAAATGTATCTGCTTCACTACTTGTGAAGTTTCTCCCCTTGCAGGTGGGGACCAGGGGTCTGAACTTAGGTTTTGTGCATGTAATGTGTACTCAACCAAGTACATCACTGCCCAGCTCAATTTCACTGTTTTAAAAATACTAATTTATTCCCTTTTTGTTGCCCTTGTTGTTTTATTGTTGTTATTATTGTTGTCCTTGTTGGATAGAACAGAGAGAAATGTAGAGAGGAATGGAAGACTGAGAAGGGGAGAGAAAGACACCTGCAGACCTGCTTCACTGCTTTTGAAGCGACTCTCCTGCTGGTGGGGAGCCAGGGTTCAAACGCGTATCCTTAGGCTGGACCTCGCGCTTTGTGCCACCTGCTCTTAACCTGCTGTGCTACCACTTGACTCCCTCAATTTCTTTTTTAATTTAAGCTGATTTGAGGTGAATTTCTAAAATAGTGCTAAATGATATAAAGAGTTAGTAACATGTAGATGTATAGGCGTGACTTAGAAAGGAAGAGAAGACAGGACCATGGAAAAAGTGAGCAAATATATATAAATGTAGATCTATAATCATGGAATTAATTGTCAACCCATATCTGTGAGCTTGATAGAATTAGTGTACCTTCCAGTGGAGGGAATGGGGATACTGAACTCTGGGGGGTGGGAAAGGTATGAAATTATACCCCTGTTATCTTAACATTTTGTAAATCAATATTAAGTCACTAATAAAATTAAAAAAAAATAATACTGAAGGAGAGAGAGAGATTAAGTAACATGTTTCACATCACCTATCTAGTAACTTGTGGAGCTTGGATTTGAACCTAGGTTTGTCCTAGGTCATTCAAGATCCCTGGAGATCATAATAGTTATGAAAGTGTAACATGTTCAGCATTCCTCCCTAGTGATTTTCATTAGGGCTTGAAGTAAGATGTATCAAATGGACCATTTCTTGCTTGTGAGTTGTAGTGTAGTTATGATCATCTCCATTTTCTGGGAGCTGCACAGTTGTTCTCACAGGGCTGTGAGTTGTTCCTTCTCATATATAGTTCATCTCCTCCTTATTGAAACTACTCTTTGCATTTAGTTTTTTTTTTCTTTTATGTTTATATGTGGTACTAGGGCATTTTCCCCCAGTGATGTTCTTAGAATTTATCTCCATCTGTTTTCCTTTCTTCGGCACTACTATAGAAAGAGCACTGGCCTTGGAATTAGAAGGACTGGACTTGAAGCCTGGCTCCACTTCTTTTTAAAAAAATTTTTTTTATTTAAGAAAGGAGACATTAACAAAACCATAGGATAGGAGGGGTACAACTCCACACAAATCCCACCACCCAATCTCTATATCCCATCCCCTCCCCAATAGCTTTCCCATTCTCTATCCCTCTGGGAGCATGGACCCAGAGTCATTGTGGTTTGCAGAAGGTGGAAGGTCTGGCTTCTGTAATTGCTTCCCTGCTGAACATGGACGTTGACTGGTCGGTCCATACTCCCAGTGTGCCTCTCTTTTTCCCTAATAGGGTGGGTCTCTGGGGAAGCGGAGCTCCAGGACACATTGGTGGGGTCTTCAGTCCAGGGAAGCCTGGCCGGCATCCTGATGGCATCTGGAACCTGGTGGCTTAAAAGAGAGTTAATATACAACTGGCTCCACTTCTGACTAGAGAGCAGACTGAAATTTTTGAACCATGTAATTAGGCTCTTGACCTTATTATTTTTTTTCTTTTTTATCTCTAATGAGTGGATGATAGCACTTACTGGAACTAGTTAGCCAGAGGATTAA
This sequence comes from Erinaceus europaeus, assembly GCF_950295315.1. Taxonomy (NCBI): domain Eukaryota; kingdom Metazoa; phylum Chordata; class Mammalia; order Eulipotyphla; family Erinaceidae; genus Erinaceus; species Erinaceus europaeus. The sequence continues at coordinate 55,979,646 of NC_080164.1, forward strand.
ATTAGATAAAATATGTATAATTGCTTGCTTGATGATGAAGTGTGATGAAATTAAACATATTAAAATTACCAGCATCACAGTATCCTAAGGGCTGTGCTTCTCTTTCAGGATTAATGTTATCTGATGAGCCACACCTAATATTCAATCACCTGCTATTATATAGAATTCTCTAATTGTTTTATGTGTTGATTTTATTTTTCAAAGTTGATTGGCATGTCCAGGAAGGCAAGGACTATGTTTTATAGCCTCTGGTGACAGAACAGGGCTGGGCACACAGAATATGTTTTAAGTACAAAAGGGGGGCTTACCATGTCTAGCAGCAAAAGAATTACAGAAGCCAGACTTTCACCTTCTACACCCATAAAGAATTTTGGTTCATACTCCTAGATGATCAGAGGTCTCTGAATTCCAATTCCATCAGTACCTGGATAGAGAAGAGGGGAAAAAAGGGGGGAGGGGAAGGACACTCAGAAGTAGTAGGTGTGATTTAGAAAGGAAGAGAAGCCAGGATCATAGAAAAATGGGCAAATATATATAAATATAGGTAGTTATAGAGTTAATAGTCAACCCATATTTATGACCTTTAGAACACTACTGCAGTTTCCAATTGAGGGAGTAGGGATGTAGAACTCTTGTGGGGTTGGAAAGGTGTGGCATTATACTCCTGTCATTTTATAATTTTGTAGATCAATATTAAATCACTAATAAAAATTTTCAATGGTTTTTTTTATTTTTTATAAATTCTTTAGAAAATATTTTATTTATTTATTCCCTTTTGTTGCCCTTGTTGTTTTACTGTTGTAGTTATTATTGTTGTCCTTGTTGGATAGAACAGAGAGAAATGGAGAGAGGAGGGGGAAGACAGAGAGTGGGAGAGAAAGATAAGACACCTGCAGACCTGCTTCACCGATTGTGAAACGACTCCCCTGAGGGTGGGGAGCTGGGGGCTCAAACCCGGATCCTTATTCTGGTCCTTGCGCTTTGCACTACCTGCGCTTAACCCACTTTGCTACCTCCCGACTCCCAAGGGGGGGGCTTTTAATGTGGTCATAATTGGTATCCAACAAAAGATAATTGGTTAGAAAACATATCCATTGCCTTAGGGCTATCTCCAAACCATATTATTGTCATCAAGAGCTGACTGGTCTTGGGGATGCATGCTCACAGCAAACGAATTCACAGGCAATTCATATTTAGCAACCGGAGATCTTAGAGAATTGCTCTCTTATTACTTACTTCCTGTCTAGGCCCTTCCTTGTTGTTGCATGCCTGGGAGGCCATTTGCACTGAGAAGTTTGCTTTGTGAGTTTGGAACTGAGGTGTGGAGAAGTGTACCATTTCCATGATTATTTAATCTTGCCCCATATCACAGTCTACTTCTCTAGAGCACAGAAAGAACACATTCCCCAGAATTCATGCCTCATCCATTTGAGTGACAATGAATGAAAATATGATTTAAACAACAGAAATTTATTTTTCATGGTTCTAGAAGCTGAGAAGTCCAAGATCAAGGTGCCAAATCTGTTCTTGATAAGAATTCTTATCCTCACATGGCAGAGGAGAGAGCTCTCTCTCTCTCTCCCCTCATTATTCTCCCCCATCTCTCTCTTCTCCCATCTCTCTCCCTTTCTCCCCCACCTCTTTCTTTCTTTCTTCTTCTTCTTTTTTTTTTTTGCCTCCAGGGTTATCTCTGGGTCTCAGTGCCTGCACTATGAATCCACTGCTCCTGGAGGCCATTTTTCCTTTTTTTTTTTTTTTTGTTGCCCTTGTTTATCATCGTTGTTTTCACTATTTTGTCATTGCTGTCATTGTCCTTAGATAGGACAGAGAAATAGAGAGAGGAGGGGAAGTCAGAGGGGAGAGAGAAAGATATCTACAGACTTGCTTCACCACATGTGAAGCCACCCCTCTGCAGGTGGGGGCCAGGGGCTCAAACTGGGATCCTTGTGCCAGTCTTTGTGCTTAGTGCCAGTGCACCTAACCACTGCACTACCGCCTGGCCCCTCTCTTTCTCTTCTTTTTTCTCTTTCTCTTCTTATAGGGACATTAGTCTTAGCATGGGAACTCTACCCTCAGAATCTCATCTGAATCTAATTACCTCCAAAAACTCTACCTCCTCATACTGTCAAACTGAGGAATTAGGGTGTCAGTATATGAAATAGAGACAGGGGGACATAAATATTCAGTTCATTATACCCTAATTACTTTACTATATCAGTTGGTGTTGGCCTGTATGTCAGTCTACCTATCTACCAGAAGTAACTTGATACTCCTAATGTTCTGCTAGTGATAATGAAGGCATGGTGCATATGTATTTTATTTGCTCTTCATGTGACTCTGTGGTTTTTGGAGGGTGGAGTGGAGAACCTGAATAGAAACCCCTGTTGCAGGGGTTTCTATTTTCAGTTGGGATTTGAAACTCCTGAATTTCTCAATCTTTTGGCTTGTCCCACAGAAGAGTTATTGCATCCAATGTATGCTTTTTTTTTTTTAATGCTTTTAACACTTAGAAAGAAACCTGATTTTAAGTTATTGAAGACACCATCTGTTGTTCCAGGGATTCTGTGACTACCTGTGCATCAAATTAGTGGATAATGTTTATGATTTTGGTTGCTGGATTCCATACTATGTCTTCCAGCCTTACCAGCAAGTATTGACTTGTTGATTTCTATTGCCACCTGCCAGATTCCATACTATGTCTTCCAGCCTTACCAGCAAGGACTGACTTGTTGATTTCTATTGCCACCTGTTTTTAGCCCTGAAATGGATCATCTGAAAATTCACCAAGCCCTGAGCCATAATCCAATGCAGTTAAAAGGCACTTTCTCTCCTCCTGAGAAATTAACACCTTCTTCTTTGTCCCAACTTTCTGGGATCACTTCCAATATGTCCTGGCTGGGAGTTAATTACATCTGTGTTGACACATATTCAATTTCAAGTGGCTTTGTATACATAGGAAATGTGTTGAGATTTTCCCTTTTGGGTCTAGAACTGTTGATCCATCATTTCACCCCACTTTTCAGGGTAATTTTTCCATTTGCTGGGAAAAGATGAAGTTTAAAGTGGGAAATTTATGGAATTCTCCACTCTAAGAAAATCACAGTCTTCCACTTTCCCATAAAGGTTTATAAATTTCAATACCTGCCTTCTACATGAAACTTCATATTTTCTGTTAAAACAACTGGATTTATGATTATAGGGAACTCTCAGAAGCAAGCCAAGAGCAAATAACAAGTAAGGTTAAAATTTTCAACTCTTACGCAGCTGTTTCAGCAATATAGAATGCAAAACCAGAGTCAGATGATCTAAATGTAGGTCAACTAATTTTTTATTTTGATTGGATATTGCATAGCCGGGAGCTTTTTTTTTCCCATCAAGAGTTACAGATTTGGATGGGTTAAGGAAAAGTTATTAGTGACAACTTCTAGAGTCTTTGGTTCACTCAAGAAGCACATGTCAGGCTGATGTAATGCTGTGAGCTTATTTTAGTGTCCAGAGCTCTGGTTGTAGACATCCAGGGAGAGCATCTGGAGAGATCATCCTTCTACACAGGGCTGTGGCCAAGATACTGAAACTTCTGCTTATGTTGGTCCTCTCTGAGCTGTGCCTATGGATGCTGCTGTTTTACTGTGGGGCAGAGGTACCAAACTGGCAGCTGTAGTCAGTATTTGAATCATAGGTATATCTTTTTTGGCCTTCACACTATTCATCCATTCATTCACTTTTAATGAGTCAACTTAAAAAATAAAACAATGTCTTGTACAAAAATCAAGATTTAAAAAAACCCTTAGTGCTATGGCAACACTGGCATCCTTCTTGGTCATAGCATGTTGTTGCTGAATGGTGCTGCCCCCTTTGATAGGATGTGTATCTGCAGCTTGCCAGTTCCCCTAGGGTTTACTTCATTCATTTACATTTTCTGCTACTCATAAGAATTTGCTACTCTGGGGGCTGGAGAGACAACACGATGGTTGTGCAAAAGGCTTTCATGCATGAGGCAGAGAAGACCCAGGCTCAATCCCCATCATCATCATAAACCAGAGCTGAGTAGTGCTCTGGTTGTGTTCTAATTCTCTCTCTCTCTCTCTCTCTCTCTTTATATATATATATATATATATATATATATATATATATATATATGTAGAAGAGTAAAAATAAAAAAAGAATGAAAGAGAAGAAAATAATAATTTGTCACTCTGCCACCAACAAACATCCTGCACCCACCTGCAGGGAGGAAGCTTCACAACTGGTGAAGCAGTGCAGTGTTTTTCCTTCTCTCTTCGTCTCTATCTCCCCCCTAAATTTCTCCCTGTCTGTATCCAAAATAAATAAATATTAAAAAAAAAAGAAATAAAGAAACAGGGGAGTCAGATGGCAGTACAGCCAGTTAAGCACACGTGGCGCAAAGCACAAGGACCTGCATAAGAATCCTGGTTTGAGCCCTGGCTCCCCACCTGCAGGGGAGTCGCTTCACAGGTGGTGAAGCAGGTCTGCAGGTGTCTTTCTTTCCCCCTCTCTGTCTTCCCCTCCTCTCTCCATTTCTCTCTGTCCTATCCAACAATGATGACATCAATAACAACAACAATAATAACTATAACAATAAAACAAGGACAACAAAAGGGAATAAATAAATAAATAAATAAATAAAAGAAACATCCTGCACAAATAGCCTGATACTCTTCAGTAGTGTGAGCTAGATGCTGATAACCTCTGTGGAAGGGGGAAAGATGCAAACTATTCTGTTATTTATATGAAAGTCCACAGTGAGGGTGTTAGGACAGTGGGCCCTGAGAAAATGAATTATAGGATTGGTTTTCTGGTGAAGTGATGAGGAAGGAAGAAAAAGGTGTGGAGAGTGGGTGAGAAAGGCAAGGGTACAGGGGGAGGAGCGATAGAAGGATTTACGATACCTCTTTTGCAAAAAGGATCCTGAAAAAGTGTTTGGTTGTCTGGAGTTGTGCCAAGAGAGGAGTTATAGTCCTAGGGTGTTGTGCCTGATTATTTAAAGCAGTTCCTTCTCTCCAGTAACTGTGTTCCCTTAAGTCCAGGCCCTATTTCATTTCTCTCTGTGCTATGATGTTCATTCTAGGGGCTCAGTAAGTGGTCTGTAGATGAGACTGAAAGGTGTACATATATGTGTATTTACATGTATTTATATGCCCATATGTGTGCATGTTATTTGTGTGTGTGCCCATGCTTTTGTTTAAATATGGGGGGGAGGACTAACTGAAGGGTAGACATTAAAGAGAGACAATAAGAAGAGTGTTTGTGGGTGAGTTTATAATACATGCCAAGTAGTACAGGGCTTTGTCATCAGATGACAATGGCTCATTTAGAAATATTTCTTCTTCCTTCCCAAGGACAAGGAGTGGTGATGGTTAGTGGATTGCATTCTTGCCCTCAAGGCCCAGGAATCCATAGCGGCGGCTTTGAGTAATGAAGGCTGGGGTGAGCAGCCTCATTTAGTGAATCATTGGATACTCACCAACCCTGCTCTGACATCCATTTTCTGTAAAATCTGTCCCTGTCTCCAACTCAGAATACATTTGCACATCAAGACAGGCAAATAAAAGGCAATGTGGCAGAGGGGGTAAGAATACTGGACCTAAAGTATAAAGGCCTGGGTTCAAATTTGCCCCACACTACTCCCCTCCATTAGCTGTATGACAGTAGATAAACTACTTGTCTCTCCGAGTTTTGGTTTCTTTGCTCAGAGTGCCAGTAGTCATAATATCTATCTTTTAGAGTTTATATGAAGAGTAGACAGTGCCTAACATTTGACAAGTGCTCAGTTATGATCCTCTAGTATTATGCCAAAATTCAAAGCTAAATGGACCTTCTGATTCAGTTTTCCTCTCTAGTATTATCTTTACGTTGTGCCCTACACCTTAGATGTTTTCAGATGAAATGCATACACTACTAGCTCTGCCATATAACAGTAGCTCTCCATTTTTGGGGGGTGTGAACCTTCAGGGGTGACCCAGGGGGATATTTAGAACAGACTTTTTTTTGTGTGCTCTGACCCTTTTTATTTTGGAGTAAGGAGCTGGCTCTGGTCCCCACTGTGTTACAGAAACTCTCAGATCACTTACCCTTGCTAAAATATGCCATCTGCCTCAGTCCTTTTTTGTAGAATACCTCCCTGGTTCTCATCAGAGTGTCCCAGGGAGCTTCCTGACCACAGTGCTCAAACCTAACCATGCTGACTGCCCACATCACAGCAGGAAGAATTGGCTCAAAAGCTCACACCAATTTTCCCCATCTCTTCCTTCAGAAACCTGGAAATACTCCCAAATGTAGACAGATACCCACTTTGGACTTGAACTAGAGAAAATTCCTTATAGACCAACATATGAAACTCAAGACTTTTTCTTGCTTCTCCAGTCTCCTACTTTCTCCCTCCCCTGTTCTGTTTTAGAAAGGGAAGATGAAATATAGCATTAGCCCTTGTTCCTACAGTCTAGCTCCTTAGATGAGCATGTCAGGCTGGATACTGTAGCTAAACATAAATGAACGGTTATTAATGATGGTCATAATGTTTTCTAGCAGTTAGCTGGCTGTGATTCTATATTTTTTTTCCACTGTGTTTTGAAGGGTTAGGTTATTTAAACTTACCATCAAATAGAATCAAATCAAAGTGAGCTAATTTTTCTTAAACACTAATCATTTTAAGGCTATTGAACTAAATATAGAGGCAGTTCATTAAATCATTAAAACAGCCTGCAATAATGCTCACAAAGTCATTATGGAGCTATTCCCTAGCCAGAGAGGTAGTGTTGCCTTAAGCACAGTTTAATCAAATTAGATGGTGGGCTATGTCATGGGGTTTCTCCTATTGATATTCATTAAAAATACATGATTTATCACTAATCTCTGTGAGGTAGATCCCACTCTTCCAAATGAATTTTGTAAATGTCAAGGGGAAGAAAACAGAATGGCGTATTGTTATAATAATTTAAGAGTGGTGTGATCACATTTACATTTTATATACTATGCAATTTAGGAACAGATAATAGCTTTAACAAGGCTAAACTTTTTTCCTTAGTTAAAGTTAGACCAGAAAGGCTGAACCCTGAGGATTAGCCATTATATCTTTTTGCAGAACAGGCCCTAACATTTGAATTATCATTTAGTAGAATGGTAGCTCGTCCTTTAGTTCAGTTGATTCTTTTCTGAGACTGGTGGAGGAATTTCTACAAAAGTGTTTTCTGTCCTGTTCAGTCAGAATATAGTTCTAGTTTTCAGATCCTGTCAAGATGCTGCAGTTAGGAGAGATGGTTGTTTTCTTATGTGTTCACATTTCATCCTATGTCTCTCTTTGGCCTCCGGAGCTGGCCCTCTCAAACCCAGTGAAATTTGCCAAGCTTCTTTCTTCCCAGTGGACTGTAAAGGGCTGATAACAGTTCAAAAGTGTTACCCCACTCAGAGGTATTTGCATTTTAACTTGGATCAAAGCTGAAACTAAAGAGATTAAGTACTAATAGTAGAATTATAAGCATCAACCAGAGAGTTGGAAGTGGATTTTTTTTTTTTTTTCTGCTGCCTGAGGAAACTCCTTTCAGGCCTTGAAGGGAGAGGAAGGCTGTCTAGGTCTCTAAGGGCAAAGTCAGACCAGAGAAGAGGAGGGAAATCTGGTAGTAGGTACAGTACCTTTCCCACATAGTGCTCTTCTCTTTTACTTGCTCAGCTATGAAATGAGTTTTATCTGTTTAAGAGCTTCTTTCCAAAACATAAATCTTTTCAATCTTAGTATTCTGACTTGCCCTCTGAACATTTCTTTTCCCTTCCAAAATCTTGTGACCATGATTTGAAACCTGAATTTACAGTTTGGTTTAAAACTCTTAATCCTGCCTTTAAAGTAGCCCTAAAGGTAGAAAGACACTTAGAGAAGAAGCAGCACCTTTTCGATATGAAAATGTGCCTGTTCTTAGCAAGACACATGAGATGTCTCCCTACATTTAAGACGCTTATCAAAAGCTTTTCAGAATATGACTTACAGCCAGAATGGTCAGAACCAGCAGACAGAGGCACTCGATTTGTATAAGATAGGAAAGCTTTTAGCACCTTGGCCATTTAACCTAATGTAAAAGAGAAACACAGCTTAAATGAAATCCTACTTATTTTACTCTGCTGTATTGCCAAATAATGGAATGCCCACCCCTTTTTGCACAGGAGATTGCTAACTTGACTCTTGGCTCAGTGGGAAGCTCTTAGAACCATTTCTAATGCCAAGCTCAAGATACAATAGGGCCTGGCCATTAGCCATGGAATCTCCTGTCTGTGAAATAATGGAGATAGGAACAGAATGGTGCTGAATTATTGGTAGGGACTGATTTAACTTCTCAAAATAATAAACGAGGGTCCCAGCAAAGTCTCTTGTTAAGTAGCTAAGTGTCTAACTCACCTGGCATATTGCTTCCAAATTCATTTCATCTCTGGTGATTCGATGAAAGGAAGCACTGTACCAGTGGTTTCTCTTGTGCAAGGCTGCACACACCTAGGGGTAGGGCACATTTATTTTGATGATTAATACCTGCAAGTTTGGTGGCTTAATGGGAAAATGTTGGATACATTTAAAATGATACTGCCTTCTCCCCCTCTCTTCATTCATCAGGTAAACACCTTGATTTCTTGTCTTCCAAGTTTGTGTTCAGTAAAACTTATTTTATCCACTGACACTCTGGAAACATTATTCTTGCATATTTGTGATTGAAGAAGCCCAGGAGTCACTTGGTGACTGATTTCAGCTGGGCAGTGCTGGGTGTGCATTGTTTAACTCATGGCTTTTTTCAAAGATAACAGGAGGCTGGGAAAATAAATGAATTGAAACAGGGTTTTTTTTTTTTTCTGTTCCTATGGTACCTCTAAAACCTCACCAAGAACTATAGGGATAGTCTTGTTACTACTTATTTCAAAGACTTAAAATCAAGCCTTATTTTTCACAGACTTATTAAACCTCTTTTAGAAGGGAGAGGACTCAAATTAGAGGTCATGGGATTAAGAGGCTAAAGTAGAGTGAATTACTAGTCCCACCTGGGCCCACCCTGCTTTGGCAGTGGAAATTCTGTGCCCTCAGAAACCTGTCATTACTGGACAAACTAGCATGAATTGTGATCCTAAGAACCCTCTTGCCTTTGTCCTCTTTCAATTCCATTTAAATTACCTGCGTTAACTATGGGTCACTTGCACTTTTTTCATTTACCTGCTAGGGTCTTGTACATTCCGCTGCTCCTTGTGGGCTAGCTCCCCTGCCCTTCATTTCAATTAGAGACAGAGGCAGAGACAGGATGGAGGGAGAGAGGGGGAAAGAAGAAGGAGAGAGATGCGAGAGAGCAGGAGAGACACCACTGCACTACTCCACTACTTATGGAAGTACTCCTGGAACTTCTAGTGGTGCTTATTATATGGTAAAGGGTTCAAATCCTGATCATCTTGCATAGTAGTGCTCTCTGTCTGGTGAGCTATGTCCCAGCCCCTAAGTTATATAATTATTTCCTATTAAAGCTTACTCTTTTAAGCTCATTTTCACTCTTAATAAGTGGAAGTATTTAAATAGCTAACTTATTAATAGAAGTATTTTCACATTTATGATTCTTAATAATTGAAAAAATTCATAGTTATTGTCCTATGCCATCCTCAAAATTAAGACAGTGACTCCATTTTATAGTAAAGAATACAGAAGCTGAAAACAATAGCCAGTTTCCTCTCTTCCCTTTTGTCTTTCCCTCAGATTGGACAACAGCCTTACCCACCTTTCTTATGTTTGTAGAGTTGTTGTTTAGCAAGTTTGCAGAGAGCACACACTTCATACCCAGAATGTGGCAAGATAAACATAGTTTTTCAAGTCTACTCTATTGATCTCTTCCTAACCTCCATTAAGTTAGATTCAGTAATGACTATTTCTCTTAGAATATTCTCAGATCCTCACCATACTAAGCTTTTACACTTTGGTAGCTTCAAATGAGTTTCATCCAACAACCAAAAGAAAAACTAAGCCCCCTAGTTTTAGCTGGTGAGAACATAAAAACAGTGAGATGAGTTCCCTTGGCCTAGTGCTTGGAGTGCATGTGTGTGTACATGTCTTCTAACAATGACTCACATTCTGTTGCTGCCTCAGTACACCAGAGGAGTGGTCATGATCAATTATATTATTGCTAAAAAGAAGTTTTTCTCTTTATTGACACAAGATTGATTCTTCCAATATCTAACAAAGTCATTAGCAGTCATGTAGTCACCAGTCAGTGCCTCTTCACAATGTCTCTTGAAGTGTGAGCTCCCTAAGACATAATCAGCCCTAATCTTATATATGTCTCCTTTTCATACACTAAAATCTCCTTCAAGACCTGAATACCACACTCACCATGGATCTTCCGATTGAAGTTTCCTGTTAGTGGTTTCCTGTGGGTGCCTGCCAAGGTCCTGTAGGGAGAAGAGATACACATGTTATTAGCAAGAGCATCTAGTACAGGGCTATGTACAGGTGGCAGCTTAATAAGTACTCATGGGTGACAGAATTGAGTTGTCAAGCCCTCTGCTCTTCTGGCTATAAATCCTTTTCTGTCATGGTTTTAAAAGACAGAATGAGACAGCCAGGGGGAAAAAAGCCCAACCCAGAAAACTTTTCAAACCTGTCCTTCAACTGGCCAATAGAAAAGAATGTTTGAAAAAGAGACGTGAGGTTAGTGTTATTTGTACAGAATGGATGACCCCCAAACTCTGAGAATAGAATAGCTAACTTTTCAGTTGGAAGACAGTGAGTGGTTTCTTTTCCAAAATTTAACTCTTTTTTTTTTCTTACTTGTAACAACTGGCCTTTGTGCTTAGTAGCACAGGGTCAGTATCCCCCCAGGATAGCACGCATCTGTCTGTCTTTTCAATGCTTGTTACCAGTGTTTGACATAGTGTTTAGCACTTAGTAGGTGATCAGTAAATATTTGTTGAAAATTGACTATCATAAGTCATGACCAAAAAAAAGGGTAAAGGTAATATCTGTTGCTTAAGTACTTCTGTAAGCCTACATGTAATAATGTTAGCTAATGGTCTTAGTTATAGACTACTATATATTATAGTATAGTAGGGGTTAGAAGCTACTCCATCTGTAAGTAGCACAATAGTGAAATCTTGACTGTTGTGAGATACATGCTGATCACTATTTGCATTTATTTATCTGCTCTAATTACACCTTGAAAATTTATCTTCCATTGAATAGATACTACTAAGAATCTGAGATGTATCATGACAGCTAACATGCAGGTGGCTAAAAGTATGTCTGGGGAGATGGTGTCAGAGTTGGACTTAGGACTAGAAAGCTGGATCAGGGAAGAGAATAGCTCCTAAGTATGGGAAATGTATGTAAATACTGTTAACTGTGAACCCCATCCATCTGACCTGGGACCAGGAGCCTGTGAAACCACTGCATCCCTGTCAGTCTGAGTTTTCATTCCATGGTCATAGCTAGGAACATTCTAGGCTGCACTATTTCAGGACCCGTCTTCCTCAAGTGGTAGAATATGTTGACCCAGCCTTCCTTCAGAGAATGGGGCAGTCCCTACCATTGTTGTTCCACATTGAGGGCAAGGTCCTGGAAAGGCCCACAAGAGGGTCCATTATGCTGTTCCTGATGGAGATGACCAGTGACAGTAGAGAGAGGGATCTGTTAGAGGTATAGGTCCATCATGTCTATGTAGGAATCCCAGGTTTCTGGATGATTCTGCGTGGCCTGGTATTGACCAGAGAGCCATTATTAAAGTATGCCAGTCTCTTGTCCTTGTCCATCTTTTGTAGTTCTTACTTTGTCTGACAAGATTAGCCTTAGAGTGATTGAGGGAAGTGAAATAGGAAGTAGGTGAGGAGGGGTATCTTGGTCTAAGTAGAAACTACTGGATTAAGTACTTTATGTTGTCTTTTTAAGGTATTTCTTCTTGCTTGTTGCACTTAACTGAGTCACTGCAAACTATTATGCACTTTTACTTTAAGGCATATATTTTCCCCTATCTTATGATGTGCTCTATCTCATGGGCCCTGATCTTATCTAGGTTCGGTGGCTTTGTTAGGAAGTGCAATAACTGAAATGGAATTAAGGAATCCTATGAGCTAGGAAAGGCCTCACCAGAGTAATGGAGCTGAAGGGTTAACATCCCATGCCTGGAGTCTCTGGACACAATCCGAAGTGAAACATGTTGAAGTGGTATTGGTTATATTGATTTGGCTGAGATCAGCATATGCAGTATCAAATTATATTAATCGAGAGAAGCATGAAGGAAAATGAGCCACACCCCAGAGGTTCCAGGACTGGGAGAAATATGGGTTTTATAGAGAATGAGGAAGGTTCCTGCTGTCTTAGAGTTTAAGAAGGCAATGGATAGTCATTGTTATAACCAAGTTATTTGGGAATTTAGTTGACTTTGCTTTCTCTTTTCTAATGAACATAAAGAGAAATAAGGTTTCATAAAGAGAAATAAGGTTTGTGTGTGTGTGTGTGTGTGTGTGAGAGAGAGAGAGAGAGAGAGAGAGAGAGAGAGAGAGAGAGAGATTTCCTGGGCTTCACTACTGTAGACTTTTTCAGATAGAAAGAGAGACAGAATAGAATGTGAGCTCAGATCTACAGGGATGCAGTGGTCACACAGGCTCCTAAGCTGAATATGGGCCCCAGATCACATCAAAGCGATGGGGTTTACAGTCAACAATATTTATACACCTTTCTCGTATTTGGGAGTTACTCTCTTCCCTGATCCAGCTTTCTGGTCCTTTTCCCAGCCATGACATCATCCCCAGACAATACTTTGGATCCACCTACATATCAGATTTCAGGCTTAGGGAAAAAAAAACAAAAACGAAACTAGTATAGCTACAGGCCCTTTGGAATATAACTAAAATAGGCCTACTAGCTATCTACAAAATGGAGACCCCCCCCCCAACTCTTCATCTGCACTATTCCAGCCTTTAGGTTCATGATTAGTCAACAATTTGTTTGGCTTTATACGTTAACTCTTTTCAGCCACCAGGTTCCAGATGCTAGCATGATGCCAACCAGACTTCCCTGGACAGACAACCCCACCAATGTGTCATGGAGCTCCAATTCCCCAGAGCCCTTCCCCACTAGGGAAAGAGAGAGGCAGACTGGGAGTATGGATCGATCTGTCAAGGCCCATGTTCAGCACGGAAGCAATTACAGAAGCCAGACCTTCTACCTTCTGCATCTCACAGTGACCTTGGGTCCATACTCCCAAAGGGTTAAAGAATAAGAAAGCTATTAAGGGAGGGGATGGGATGTGGAGTTCTGGTGGTGAGAATTGTGTGGAGTTGTACCCCTCGTGTCCTATGGTTTTGTCAGTGTTTCCTTTTTATAAATAAAATAAAAGAGAAAAAAAATTAAAATTAAAGATTGACAGACAAGAGGGGGATGACACCATGGCAGAGTGGCAATGGCCAGAATACTGGACTTAAAAACTTGATGTCCCAAGTTTGGTCATCGATATTGCATGTGCCAGAGTAATGCTCTGGTTTTCTCTCTCTCTCTCTCTTTCTCACTCTCTCTCTCTCTCTCTCCTCCCTTTCTCTTTCTTGTATATAAATAAATTAAGGGGACTGGGCAGTAGTGCAGTGGGTTAAGTGCACATAATATGAAGTGCAAGGATCCCAGGTCAAGCCCCCGGTTTCCCACCTGCATCAAGGTTGCTTCTCAAGCAGTGAAGCAGGTCTTCACATGTCTCTCCATCTCTATCTTCCCTTTCCCTCTCAATTTCTCTCTGCCCTGTCTAAAGGAAGAAAAAAAAATGGCTAAAGGAGTAATGTATTTCATAGTAGAGGCTCTAAGCCCCAGAAATAACCCTGGAGGCAAAAATAAATAAATAAGTAAATAAATAAATAAATGTTAAAAATAAATAAATAAATAACTTAAAGAAAGACACCATGTCATGGAAGTTTCCCCTGGTGTAGTGGAATTGGATTTATATGTTTCTTGGGTTCTGAAGAAGAAGGCTCCTAGAAATGGCAAGCAGAAACTGGGATATGGGAAAGAAGTGTTTATTTTGTATCTTCCTTTTGGTGATAAAAATACAAAAAGATTAAATAACTAAATCCTGTCTCTCTTTCAGAGCCTAATTTACATGCTCCCCTTTCTTCCCCTCATTCCATTTTCTCTCTATTCCTTTATTTTCCTCCTTTTAAACAGGAAATGTCTTCAGGGTAGAAGTCTTTTCTAAGCTTGTTATCATAGTGCTTAGTATAAGCTAGAACTTTATAAAAATACGTTGATTAGGGCTGACAGAAGAGCTCACTTGGTAGTATGCTACTTTGCCATATGTGTGACCCAGGTTCATTTACTTCTTTCTCTTTGCCTCTCTGTTTCACTCTTTCTATCTGAAAAAAGTCCACATGGAGTAAAGCCTTGGAGAAGACTGAAAAAGGAAAAAACAATGTTGAATAAATTGATTTACACAAGATTCACACAATAGTTTAGCAGAAAATCAGGACTAGAATAAGACTGAAAAGAGAAAGAGGATTTAAAGGGAAAACCAGGAATCCCACTGACTATGGAAAGCATACTGTAAGAAGCCAAAAGGAATGTTGGTATTTCGGAAGGGTTTTGTTAATAAACTCACATGGATGTAGGTAACATAAAACCTTTGCCTTAGGGGGTTGGGCGGTGGCGCAGTGGGTTAAGCGCACATGGCACAAGGCACAGAGACCAGCGTAAGAATCCCGGTTCGAGCCCCTGGCTCCCCACCTGCAGGGGAGTCGCTTCACAGGCAGGTCTTCAGGTGTCTGTCTTTCTCTCCCCCTCTCTGTCTTCCCCTCCTCTCTCCATTTCTCTCTGTCCTATCCAACAATGAACAACATCAACAGTGGTAATAATGATAACCACAGCGAGGCTACAACAAGGGCAACAACAAGGGGGAAAAAATGGCTTCCAGGAGCAGTGGATTCATGGTGCAGGCACTGAGCCCAACAATAACCCTGGAGGAAAAAAAACAAAAAACCTTTGCCTTAGACAAGAGATGAAGAATGTAGATAAAGGTGTGATTCAAGTTGATATACTTTGGTACATGCTTGCTAAAGTTCTGTTTATTACTTCCATTTCTTCTTCATGAAATACCTGCTTATTAGTTATTGTTTTGAACTTCCCACTGACAAGAAGGTAAATACAGCTTTGTAAAAAGTGTATGCACAAATAGCTTTCTATTTCTGCAGTGAAAAGTTTATTCAGCAAAGGAAAAAATTAATGCATCTACATCAAAATCACAACAAACAAATGCCCACAAAGTATGGAAGCAATAAGAGTACAAATGAGAGATTTCTCCCCCACCGAAACTTCTACCCCATGAGGCTACCAGAGCAACCTCTACACCCAGGAGGAAAAAAAGAAAATCATTTTGTAAAAGTATTCTGAGTAACTGCCTTCTTTGGAGATGGAAGAATTTCATTTTTCCTTCTGACATGTGGAGAAGAACCTGTTTTCAGTGAAGACACTGGAGTTAGTCATCCCATGATAATGGATACCTTTGACCAAAGATACAGCCCCAGGAGCTGTGGCTTCATTCCCTTGAAGTGTTGATCAAGTCTCAATCTTCTGGATGGTTGTGACATATTCTATTTCTGTAGCTCCCTTTGAGAAAGGCATCCTATAATTTTTATCCACTTCTTGTAGTTGCTGCTGATGGTGATTCGTATTTCCACTAGAAACATGCTGGGCAGAATTGACCCTTTGCAAGTATCCCTTCATGACACGATGAATAGGAAAATAGAAGGGTGGAAAAGGGAGAAAGCAAGCAAGTAAGCCAAAGGGGAGGTAAGAGATAGCAGTATGATGACAGAGTTAAGAGGAGTCAGGATAACTCAACAGTCTGACCCTCATATGCCTTTGCACCCACATCCAACTTGCTTTATTAAAGATATATTTTAAAAGACTATATGTACCTACAGAGCTGGATGTAAAGATAAAAAGCACTCCAGACAGGTCAGTGATTTGAATTCTCTTTGAAGCAATATATATTAACAATTGTTTACCTTGAAAAAAGATATGGAAGACAATGATTTTGTAGAAATAAAAATTGTAGTCACAGAACATTTTTTTCTTTCTTTTTAATTAATTAATTAATTAATTAATTTTTAAAAGGAGACATTAACAAAACTGTAGGATAGGAGGGGTACAACTCCACACAATTCCCACCACCCGATCTCCATATCCCATCCCCTCCCCTGATAGCTTTCCCATTCTCTATCCCTCTGGGAATATGGACCCAAGGTCATTGTGGGTTGCATGAGGTGGAAGGTCTGGCTGCTGTAATTGCTTCCCCGATGAACATGAGCGTTGACTGGTCCGTCCATACTCCCAGTCTGCCTCTCTCTTTCCCTAGTAGGGTGGGGCTATGGGGAATTGGAGCTCCAGGACACATTGGTGGGGTCTTTTGTTCAGGGAAGTCTGGTCGGCATCATGCTGGCATCTGGAACCTGGTGGCTGAAAAGAGTTAACATATAATGCCGAACAAATTGTTGAACCATTATGGACATTAAGGATGGAATAGTGCAGATGAAGTGCTGGGGAGTATTCACTGCAGACTATTGTGTACTTCTGCTTTCAGGTATATACTTTGCCCTAGTTTATGGATACGTGTGAATATATGCTTTATCTCAGGGGACCTGGTCTATATCTAGGTTTTAGGACTTTGTTAGGAAGTGAACTACCTGGAATGGAATTAGAGAATACTATGAAAGGAAAGGTCTTACCCGAGTAATGAAGCTGAAGGGTTGTCATTCCACACCTGAAATCTCTGGACATAGTCTGAAGTGAAGCATGCTGGGGTGGCACTCATTGCGTTGATTAGGTTGTGATCGGCAAATGCAATATTATTTGATATGAATTGAGAGAAACATGCAGGAAAGTGCGCCCCACCCTAAGGTTCCAGGACTGGGGGAAATATAGACTCTATAGTGGAAATGTAAGGCTCCTGCTGTTCAAGAAGACAATGGATAGTTATTGTTATCATCACATTATTTGGTAATTGGGTTAACTTTGAAAGGTCCCTTTGTTAGGGTTTGCTGTATAATACCCATCTTGTATATAGCTGTGCCCCACTGGTTGCTTCTGTTTTACCTGGTCTTTTGAGAGAGTCAACGTATCAAAGACTCAGCCTATGTATTAAAAAGACTCAGTCTGTGTTTTAAAAAGTTCGAGACATACAATCAAATTTTCCCCTCTCATGTTAATTAAATAGTGATTTATATGACTGAAATTTAATAGGAGTGTACATAAACACCATTCCTACCACCAAAAGACTATGTCCCATCTCACCCACCCATCCCCATCCCCCCGCCTCCCTGGGAAGCCGAATGTCTACCCTCACTCTCACCACAGGGTTTTTACTTTCGTGCCCTACTCTTAATTTAGTCAGATCCTGCTTTTAGTTTCCCTTTCTGTTCTTCTTTTTCATCAACTTCTGTTGATGAGTGGGATCATCCCATACTCATCTTTATCTTTCTGACTTAGCTCACTTAACATAATTCCTTCTAGCTCCATCCAAGATGGGTCAGAGAAGGTGGTTCATTGTTCTTAATAGCTGCATAGTATTCCATTGTGTATATATACCACAGCTTTCTCAGCCACTCATCTGTTGTTGGGCACCTGGGTTGCTTCCAGGTTTTAGCTATTATGAATTGTGCTGCTATGAACATAGGTGTACACATATCTTTTTGATTGGGCATTATGGAATCCTTGGGGTATATCCCCAGGAGAGGAATTACTGGATCATATGGAAGGTCCATGTCTAGCCTTGAGAAAGTTCTCCAGACTTCTCTTCAGAGAGGCTGGACCAATTTACATTCCCACCAGCAGTTCAGAAGGGTTCCTCTGTCCCCACAGCCTCTCCAGCATTTGTTGCTGCTGTCCTTTTTGATGTATGCTATTCTCACAGGAGTGAGGTGGTATCTCAATGTTGTCTTTATTTGCATTTCTTTGACAATCAGCAACCAGGAGCAGTTTTTCATATGTTTGTTAGCCTTTTGGATCTCCTCTGAAGTGAATATTTTGTTCATATCCTCTGCCCATTTTTGGATGGGGTCATCTGCTTTTTTGGTGCTAAGTTGGCTGAGCTCTTTGTATATTTTGGTGATTAGTCTCTTGTCTGATGTATGGCATGTGAAGATCTTCTCCCATTCTGTGAGGGGTCTTTTTGTTTGTGTGATAGTTTCTTTGGCTATGCAGAAGCGTTTCAATTTGATGTAGTCCCATTGGTTTGTTTCTGCTTTAGTCTTCCTTGTAGTTGGGTTTGTTTCATCAAAGATGTCCTTGAGGTTTAGGTGGGAAAGTGTTCCACCAATGTTTTCCTCTAAGTATTTGATAGTTTCTGGTCTAACATCCAGGTCTTTGATCCATTTGGAGTTGATTTTTGTTTCTGGTGAGATAAGGTGGTTCAATTTCATTCTTCTGCATGTTTCAACCCAGTTTTCCCAGCACCATTTACTGAAGAGAACCTCCTTCTTCCATTTAATACTTTGGGCCCCCTTATCAAAGATTAGATGTCCATAGGTGTGGGGGTTTAGTTCTGGGCTTTCAATTCTGTTCCACTGGTCTGTGTGCCTACTTTTATTCCAGTACCAGGCTATTTTGATGATAATGGCCTTGTAATATAGTTTGAGATCTGTGAGTTCGATGCCTCCATTTCTGTTTCTTTTCCTCAAAATGGTTTTGGCAATTCTAGGTGTTTTCTGGTTCCAGATAAATGATTGTAGTTTTTGTTTTATTCTCTTTTTTTTTTTTCCTCCACGGTTATTGCTGGACTCAGTGCCTGAACCATGAATCCACTGCTCCTGGAGGCCATTTTCCCCCCTTTTTGTTGCCCTTGTTGTTGTAGCCCCGTTGTGGTTATTATTATTGCCATTGTTGATGTTGTTCATTGTTGGACAGGACAGAGAAAAATGGAGAGAGGAGGGGAAGACAGAGAGGGGGAGAGAAAGATAGACACTTGCAGACCTGCTTCACTGCTTGTGAAGCAACTCCCCTGCAGGTGGGGAGCTGGGGGCTTGAACCGGGATCCTTACACCAGTACCTGTGCTTTGCGCCACGTGCATTTAACCCACTGCGCCACTGCCCAACCCCCTTGTTCTATTCTCTTAAAGAAGCTTGGTGGAACTTTGATGGGTAAAACATTAAATTTGTATATGGCTTTGGGGAGAATATTCATTTTGATGATATTTATTCTTCCAATCCATGAGCATGGGATGTCTTTCCATTTCTTGGTATCAGTTTCTGTTTCCTTGATAGTGACTCATAGTTTTCAGTATACAAGTCTTTCACTTCTTTGGTCAGCTTTATTCCTAGGTATTTTACTGATTTTGCTGCAACGGTGAATGGAGTGATTTCTGGATGACTTCTTCTTCAGATTTAGTGTTTGCATAAAGAAATGCCACTGAGAGGCAGACTGGGAGTATGGACTGACCAGTCAACGCCCATGTTCAGCGGGGAAGCAATTACAGAAGCCAGACGTTCTACCTTCTGCAACCCTCAATGACCCTGGGTCCATGCTCCCAGAGGGATAGAGAATGGGAAAGCTACTGGGGAGGGGGTGGGATATGGAGATTGGGCAGTGGGAATTGTGTGGAGTTGTACCCCTCCTACCCTATGGTTTTGTTAATTAATCCTTTCTTAAATAAAAAAATTAAAAAAAAAAAAGAAATGCCACTGATTTTTGTACATTGATTTTGTAGCCTGATACCTTGCTATATTGCCTAATAACTTCTAGTAGTTTTCTCCTGGATTATTTAGGTTTTTCTATGTTTCTATGTTTAGGTTTCTCAATACTGCTTTAGCTGTGTCCCAAATATTTTGATAGTTTGTGTCTTCATTTTTATTTGTTTCCAGGAACATTTGAATTTCTTTATTGAGTGTCTCTCTGACCCAGTGGTTCTTAAGGAATATGTTGTTTAGTTTCCAAATTCTGTGTCTTTTAATAATTTTCTGTTTGTTGTTAAATGTTAGCTTTACTCCACTGTGGTCTGAAAAGATACATGGGATGATTTCAATGCTCTTGAATTTGTTGATGTTGTCTTTGTGTCCTAACATGTGGTCTATCCTTGAGGATGTGTTGTGTGGATTTGAAAAGAATGTGTATTCCAGTTTTTTGGGATGAAGAACTCTGAAAATGTCCAGGAGGTCTAGTCTGTCCATCTTTTCATTTAATTCTCTTGTTTCTTTGTCGATTCTCTGCTTTGTTGATCTGTCTATGTGTGAGAGTGGGGTGGTAACATCTCCCACTATTATTGTATTGCTATTGATGTATTTTTGTAGTTCTTTCAGTAGGTGTTTGATGTATTTAGATGGTCCCTCATTGGGTGCATAGATGTTAATAATTGTTAAGTCTTCTTGGCTGATTGATCCTCTAATCATTATGTAATGTCCTTGCCTATCTTTTATTACTTTATTTAATTTAAAGTCTATTGTGTCAGAGATGAGAATGGCTGTTCCTGCGTTTTTTTGTGGTCCATTATCCTGTATGATAGTTTTCCATCCTTTCACTTTAAGTCTGTGTTTATCTTGTTGGGTCAGATGGGATTCTTGCAAGTAGCATATGGTTGGGTTATGTTTTCTGATCCATCCTCCCACTCTGTGCCCTTTGACGGGTGAGTTTAAGCCATTGACATTTATTGATATTATGGATTGAATGTATTGTGCCATTATTCAACAGATTTTTATTTGCTCTGATATACTACAAGTATTATAGTGATGTTCTTGTTTATAAGAGGTCTTTTAGAACCACTTTCAGGGCAGGCTTGGTGATGGTTGCCTCCTTTAACTGTTGTCTGTCTGAGAAGGTTTTGATCCCTCCATCTAGTTTGATGAAAGTCTAGCAGGATATATTATCCTTGGTTGAAACCCTTTTTCATTCAGGGCTTGATAGAGTTTGATTGGAGAGGTCTGCTGACAGTCTTATGGGTTTTCCCCTGTATGTGACTTTTGTTTCTCTCTTGCAGCCTTTAGGATCCTTTCTTTATCCTCACTTCTTTTCATTGTAACTATGATGTGTCTTGGTGTCTTCAGGTCTGGGTTGATTCTGTTTGGGACTCTCTGGGCCTCTTGAATCTTAATATCCTTTCTGTTGTTCAGGTCTGGGAAGTTTTCTTCTATAATTTCCTCTAGAATGTTTACTTCCCCTTCCTCTCTTTCTTCCTCTGGCAGGCCAATTATATGAATGTTACTTCTTTTGGGATCATCCCATATGTCTCTGTTGTTGTTTTCAGTGTCTCTCAATCTCTTTTTTGAGCTCCTTTACCACTTTCTTAGTTTTCTCTAGCTCATCCTCTGTTTGGCTAATTCTGTTTTCTGCTTCTGTTAGTCTGCTTTCCCTTCCCTCAGCTTCTTTCTTCAATTCAGCTATTTCAGCTTTCAGTTCTCTACCTCGAGGTAGCTAGTATTTTCCTTGAGGGTCTCCTCTGTTGTTTCCCTAATTCTGCTAGCCCTTTCCTCCATAGTTGTCTTCATTTCTGTGATTATTAAGTTTACTATTGCTTGCATAGTTTTCTTATCTATGGTTACTTCTGGCTGATTTGTAGTTTCTTCTGGACTCTTGTCTTCATTCATTATAGTAGCAGTTTTATTTGCTCTTGGTTTAACCATTTTTTTATTGATGTGTTTTTTATTTTTATGTTCTGTTGTTCGTCAGTTGTTGTGTTTTGAGTACAAGCCACACTATACTAAATACCTTTATGACAAATGCAATCACCAACCTCGGAAATTACAATAGTAACTGAAGCAAGGATTGAAGCAGTTTAACCAATACCAGTTAGTCAAGCATTGCCTCCAGTCCAAGAAAAAATACCTACCAAATCCAAATGAGAAGGAAAGAGAAAGGGAAAAAGGGATAGCAAGAACAGACAATTATGCAAATCTACTGTCCACTGTAAATTCTAGGGGTAGCAAGAGGAGAAAGGGAAGTAGGGAAGAGACACACACAAAGAAAGTCTATTCTGAGTCAGATTTATTCCCTCAAATAATTCATAAATGAGTATCAGTGAATTCAGAAAGCAGAAGAAGGAGAAAGGAAGAAAGGAAGACAAGGAAAAAAGAGAAGAAAAAAAGAGCAGTGAAAGGAAAGTGTTTTTTTTTTAATTTAATTAGCTAGGAAGAGGGACTTGGGAGAGAGTGGATAGAGGAGGTAGGTAGGATGAAACAAGTTCCTCTCACAATGGATAGGACACCCAGTCACCCAGCAATGGAAAATACACTGAGTTAATTTTGGTCAACCTGAAGGAGGTGGGGAAAGGGACACGTGTATATATAATAGTAATAATAAAATAGAACAGAGTAAAAAACCCCTAACAGTCAGTCTGCAGCTTGGACAGCTTCCGATTGGCTTGGGCACCCTGAACAAGGACAACCAAAAAAGAAAGAAAAAGAAAAAAAAATAATAACCTCCAGGTAGTTTTTCCCCAGCAGGGTGAGGCTCTGATTGGTCAGATATTTGTTACTCCAAGTGGGCTTGAGCCACTTAGAAGGAAAAAAAAAAAAAGAGCAAAGGGAATCAGAAAGGAAAGTGGTTGCAATGACACCCCGGGTGAGTCAGGAATCTTGGTAAAGAAAAAAGCTCAGTGGGGAGCCTGCGCCTGCTAGTAACAGCTCTCCAGCCCCCATAAGGGGGGGGCGGGGGGAGGGGTGTGCTTCAGAAATAATAAAAAAATTTCCTTTCTTTTTTCTCTGTTTTCTAACCCAAATTGAGCTATAGTCACCTCCTTTGTGTCACACCTAGGACCCCTTATTCCCTGTCCTGCTGAAGGCCAGGTATCCTAGTGTCTCCAGCAGTTGTTGTCGGAGTTCACACCAGCAGCTGCTTCCAAATCACCATCTTGGCTCCACCCCAAACTTTTTTTTTTTTAATAATTTGCCTCCACTGGCTGAATTATGGTCATTGTTCTGAGAAATTCAGCACAAAGTTTTCTGTACTTTTCTATTTTTTCCTCTTTTCCATGTCCTTTCATAGTGATTTTTCTAGGGGATTGGGCGGTAGTGCAGTGTGTTAAGTGCACATGGTGCTAAGTGCGAGGACCAGCATAGGGATCCCAATTCGAGCACCTGCTCCCCACCTGCAGGAGAGTCACTTCATAAGCAGTGAAGCAGGTCTACAGGTGTCTATCCTTCTCTCCCCATCTCTATCTTCTCCTCTTCTCTCAGTTTCTCTCTGTTCTATCCAACAAGGGCAACAAAAATGGAAAAAAATGGCCACCAGGATCAGTGAATTCGTAGTGCAGGCACCAAGCTCCAGAGATAACCCTGGAGGCAAAAGAAAAAAAAAAAGTTCAATTTCCTACATAGTGATTATCTGAATATGACCACTTTATGGAAGATTAATGGAGTATCTAAAATTTAAACAAAAAAAGCTCTGTCTTAATATGTGTTAATGTAGTTTCATAATTTCACTGAGTAAACTCATAATGTATCCCTCTGTTAGTATATAGCTTGTAGGTTTAACGTGTAAAAATACTCATTATCAAGAGGGAAGCACTAAAAGAAGTAGTCCAGCTTATCTCTAAGACTTGGTGAGATCTATGGTGGTTACTGGGGTGGAGGGCACATAGTATAGTAGTGGGTGTGGTATTGAACTGTACCCCTGTAGTTCTATAATTTTATAAACCATTACTAAATCACTAATAAAATAATATAAAATATTTTTAAAAGAGGGAGGCATTGGTAAGGAATGCTGTTTTATTAATTTTTAATTTTCTTAATGCTTAATGCTGAAATAAGTATAGACTCACAAATTTTCAAAATGAAAAGAATTCTGTGTATATCTTCCAGGACCTCCAGATTCTCCTCTGCCCCAAAGATGATAAGTCAGTAGTGTAATAGCAAAAGCAGGAAATTAGCATTGGTATATTTCTATTAACTTTATTTAATTTTTATCATTTTATTTAATTTTTTATTAGCATAATGTTGGTTTGCAGCACTCTATATGTTATAGGATTCAAACTTCTCCAAATGTTACCATACCATGCTGACCACTAAATTATCAATAACTCAGCTCTTTGAATCTCCTCTACTTGTTTCTCTCAGCTCTCCACTTCTTGGTTTGAGTCCAGGAGTTGTTTTTTTTTTTTATCTTATCTGTTCACTTGCTTTCCTCCCCCCCACTTAGGTTCCATACATGCATTAAACCATGCTGTATTTATCTTTCTCCTTTGGACTTATTACCCTTATCATAATCCCCTCATTTCATTTATGTCACAACTGGAAGACTTTATTGTTTCTACTAGCTAAAGAGTTTTGCATCATGTATGTACACCAAATTGCCACATTGTCATCAGTCTGTGGACACTTGGGTTGCTTCCATATCTTTGAAAGAAAGAACTGCGATGATTATAGGCATGCACAGATTTTTTTAACTTGGTGTTTTTATATTCCTTGGAGATATACCTAAAAGTGGAATTGCTGTATCAATTGGTAGCTCTCTTTTTAATTTTTCAAAGAAACTCCGTACTGTTTTCCATAGTTTACACAAATTTATATCCCTACCAGTACCATGAGTTATCTGTTTTTCCTCTGCCCTTCCCAACACTTGCTTTTTTTGGTCTTTTTGACATAGGGTAACTCCTATCAGTATAAGTTCACCATGTTTTAAACCTATATTCATTTAAATATGGATATGTATATGAAGTACTATGGAATTGTTTTTTTACAAAAATATATAACAAACCTATATATTTAACAAACCTATATATTTTATATATAGGTTTGTATAGCCATCACCACAATGAAGATACAGAAGTTTTTCAACCCCAATAAAAAATCCCAAAGCGCATTGGTGGTATAGTGGTGAACATAGCTGCCTTCCAATAAAAAATCCTTACATGTTACTAGGGATGCTTATTATTTTTTTTTTCTTTCTAGAGTCTTGCTTCTCTCTGATGGAAGAAGACTATATTCTTTTGTCAGTACTATTGTCACAAGGTGCCACAAGCTGAGGAGTTGAGACAATAGGAAGGTGTTGTCTCAAAGTTTTAGAGACTGGAAGTCCAAGACCAAGATGTTGTCAGGGATGGTTCTGTATGTATCCTTCAGTTTGGGGTGGTTTGCCTATAATCTTTGGGTTTCTTGGCTTGTAAACATATCACCCCAATATCTACCTTCATTCTCATATGGTGTCTATATCCCATACATATCTGTCCATATGACCTCCTTTTTTCCCCCCCTTTTGTTGCCTTTGTTGTTGTAGCCTTGTTGTGGTTATTATTGTTGTTGATGTCGTTCGTTGTTGGATAGGACAGAGAGAAATGGAGAGAGGAGGGGAAGACAGAGGGGGAGAGAAAGATAGACACCTGCTTCAATGCCTGTGAAGTGACTTCCCTACAGGTGGGGAGCCGGGGACTAGACCTGACATCCTTAGGCCAGTTCTTGCGCTTTGCACCATGTGCACTTAACCTGCTGTGCTACCACCGCCCGACCCCCATATGACCTCCTTTTTATAAGTACACCAGTCTTATTGGAGTAGGGTTTACTGTAATGATCTTGTTTTAATTTGACTATCTCTGTAGAGCCCATATCTCCAAATAAGGTCACATTATGAGCTATTAGGGCTTTATATAAAAACTTTCTTGGTGAAGACTCAACTCAGCCTTTCACATGGACTAGTTTATATTTTCTCAATCTATGCTGAGTCCTGGATGAAACCTAAGTTAACAGACATCCTATTTCAAGGTTTTTTTTTTCTGTAAAGTTTAAATGCCCTGTGCATATTGGTAGCCAAGGCTATACCTGGAAGACCTGGCCTAAGCATTTAAATGAAAAATTTTTTGGAACTTAAGAAAACTTTAATACCTGGACAGGTTAAAAGACTATAAAGCATCTGGGGCATATAAAAAGACTATAAAGCATCTGGCAGAGACTTGCATGTCTGAAGCTCCTGGTTCCATTCTCAACACTGCATTTACCAGAGTGGTACTATAGCCATCTCATGTGAAACTCTTTCAGTATTTCATATGAAATAAAGTATATCTTTAAAAATGTATTGGAGGATTAGTGGCTTATAGTAAATATAGTTTTTGATACATATATACATTTTCTTAGTTTTCTGTAAAACACTCTTACCTCAGCCTGGGTTCTCCTCCACCATCATGCACCAGGACCAGAAATCCGACCCCACCCTGCTCCACCCCACCCCAGTCCTTTACATTAGTGCAATACACCAAACCCAGTCTAAGTTCTGCTTCATGCTTTTCTTTCTGATCTTTTGCAACTTCTGTCTATGAGTGAGATCATCCTATACTCATCCTTTTATTTCTGGCTCTCTTTCTTTTTTTATTTTTAACTTCTTTATTGGGGAATTAATATTTTACATTCAATATTAAATACATAGTTTGTACATGCATAACATTCCCCAGTTTCCCATATAACAATACAACCCCCACCAGGTCCTCTGTCATCCTTCTTGGACCTGTATTCTCCACACCCACCCACCCCAGAGTCTTTTTACTTTGGTGCAATATGCCAATTCCAGTTCAGGTTCTACTTGTGTTTTCTTTTCTGATCTTGTTTTTCAACTTCCGCCTGAGAGTGAGATCATCCCATATTCATCCTTCTGCTTCTGACTTATTTCACTTAACATGAATTTTTCAAGGTCCATCCAAAATATGGGGAAAACGGTGAAGTCACCATTTTTTAATAGCTGAGTAGTATTCCATTGTGTATCTAGACCACAACTTGCTCAGCCACTCATCTGTTGTTGGACACCTGGGTTGCTTCCAGGTTTTGGCTATTACAAATTGTGCTGCCAAGAACATATGTGTACACAGATCTTTTTGGATGGATGTGTTGGGTTCCTTAGGATATATCCCCAGGAGGGGAATTGCAGGGTCATAGGGTAGGTCCATTTCTAGCCTTCTGAGGGT
This sequence comes from Erinaceus europaeus, assembly GCF_950295315.1. Classification (NCBI taxonomy): domain Eukaryota; kingdom Metazoa; phylum Chordata; class Mammalia; order Eulipotyphla; family Erinaceidae; genus Erinaceus; species Erinaceus europaeus. The sequence continues at coordinate 56,006,517 of NC_080164.1, forward strand.
TCTCCAGACTGTTCTCCACAGAGGTTGGACCAATTGACATTCCCACCAGCAGTGTAGGAGGGTTCCTTTGACCCCACAACCTCTCCAGTATTTGATGCTGTTACCTTTTCTGATGTATGACATTCTCACAGGAGTGAAGTGGTATCTCATTGTTGTCTTGATTTGCATTTCTCTGACAATCAGAGACTTGGAGCATTTTTTCATGTGTTTCTCGGCCTTTTGGATCTCTTCTGTGGTGAATATTCTGTCCATGTCCTCCCCCCATTTTTGGATGGGGTTATTTGTTGTCTTGTTATTGAGCCTGGCAAGCTCTTTATATATGTTGGTTATTAACCTCTTGTCTGATGTATGGCATGTAAAGATCTTCTCCCATTCTGTGAGGGGTCTCTTGGTTTGGGTAGTGGTTTCTTTTGCTGTGAAGAAGCTTTTTAATTTTATGTAGTCTCATAGGTTTATACTTGCCTTAGTCTTCTTTGTAATTGGATTCGTTTCATTGAAGATGTCTTTAAAATTTATGCGGAAAAGAGTTCTGCCAATATTTTCTTCTAAGTATCTGATAGTTTGTGGTCTAACATCCAAGTCCTTGATCCACTTGGAATTTACTTTTGTATTTGGTGAAATACAGTGATTCAGTTTCATTTTTCTGCATGTTTCAACCCATTGTTTCCAACACCATTTGTTGAAGAGACTCTGCTTTCCCCATTTAATAGTCTGAGCCCTTTTGTCAAAGATGAGATGTCCATAGGTGTGGGGGGGTTCACTTCTGGGCTCTCAATTCTACTCCACTGGTCAGTGTGTCTATTCATGTTCCAGTACCAAGCAGTTTTGTTGACAACGGCCCTATAATACAAGTTGAGATCTGGGAGTGTGATGCCTCCAGTTCTGTTCTTTTTTTCTCAAGATTGTTTTGGCAATTCTAGGTCTTTTTTGGTTCCAGATAAACATTTGTAGCATTTGTTCTATTCTCCTAAAAAATGCGCTTGGGATCTTGATGGGGATAGCATTAAATTTGTAGATGGCTCTGGGTAGTATATTCATTTTGATGATGTTAATTCTACCAACCCATGAACATGGAATATCTTTCCACTTCTTTGTGTCTTTTTCAATTTCCTTGAGTAGTGACTCATCATTTTCAGTATACAAGTCTTTCACTTCTTTGGTTAGGTTTACTCCTAGATATTTTATTGTTTTTGTTGCTGTAGTAAAAGGAATTGATTTCTGGATTTCAATTTCTTCTAACTTAGTGTTTGCATAGAGGAATGCCACTGACTTTTGAATGTTAATTTTGTAGCCTGACACATTACTGTACTTCCTGATGATTTCCAAAAGCTTCTTGATGGATTCCTTAGGTTTTCTGTGTATACTATCATGTCATCTGCAAATAGGGAGTTTGACTTCTTCTCTTCCAATCTGTATCCTTTTAATTCCTTGCTCCTGCCTGATTGCTTTGGCAAGAACTTCCAACACTATATTGAATAATAATGGTGATAGTGGGCAGCCCTGTCTAGTACCTGATCTGAGTGGAAATGCTTCCAGTTTTTCACTATTAAGTATGATGTTGGCTATAGCTTTGCTATATATAGACTCCACTATCTTCAGGAATTTTCCATCTATTCCCATTTTTTGTAGTGTTTTGATCATAAAGGGATGTTGTATTTTGTCAAAGGCTTTCTCTGCATCTATTGATGTGACCATGTGGTTTTTGGTCTTGCTTTTGTTGATGTGGTGGGTCACATTGATTGATTTATGTATATTAAGCCAACCTTGCATGCCTAGGATAAACCCCACTTGGTCATGATGAACAATATTTTTAATATACTGTTGTATCCAGTTGGCTAGAATTTTGTTCAGTATTTTCGCATCTATGTTCATCAGAGATATTGGTCTGTAGTTTTCTTTTTTGGTTGTGTCCCTGTCTGCTTTTGGTATCAGAGTGCTGTTAGCTGTATAGAAGCTGGCAGGGAGCATTCCAGTGTCTTCAATCTTCTGGAAGACTTTTAAAAGTAGAGGTATTAGTTCTTCTTTGAAGGTTTTGTAGAATTCATTTGTAAAACCATCTGGTCCAGGACTTTTATTTTTGGGGAGGTTTTTGATAACTATTTCAATTTCATTAGCTGTTATGGGCCTGTTCATATTATCCACATCCTCTTTACTTAGTTTTGGAAGTTGATAGGTATCTAGGAAATCGTCCATGTCTTCCAGGTTCTCTAGCTTGGTGGCATATAATTGTTCATAGAATCCTCACATGATATGTTGAATTTCTGTGGTGTCTGTTGTGATATCTCCTCTTTCATTTAGTATCTGATTTATTTGGGTCTTCTCCCCTTTTTTGTGAGTCTGGCTAAAGGTTTGTCGATTTTGTTTACTCTTTCGAAGAACCAACATTTACTTTCATTGATCTTTTGTATGGTTTTCTTATTCTCAATGTTATTGATTTCTGCCCTAACTTTAGTGATTTCTGTCCTTCTGGTTGCTTTAGGATTCCTTTGTTGTTCTTCTTCTAGGTCTTTAAGATGTGCAATCAGGCTGTTTATTTGTGCTTTTTCTTGTTTTCTAATGTGTGCTTGTATAGCTATGAACTTCCCTCTCAGTACTGCCTTAGCTGTATCCCAAATATTTTGATAGCTTGTGTCTTCATTTTCATTGAACTCTCGAAACAGTTTCATTTCTTCCCTGATTTCCTCTTTGACCCAGAAGTTGTTAAGAAGTGTACTGTTGAGCTTCCACATTTTGGGACTATTACTAACCTTTTGTTGATTGTTAAGTGTTAGTTTAATTCCACTGTTGTCTGAGAAGATGCTTGGGATGATTTCAATGCTCTTGAATTGGCTGATGTTGTCTTTGTGGCCTAACATATGGTCTATCCTTGAGAATGACCCATGTGGATTTGAGTAAAATGTGTATTCCAGTTTCTTGGGTTGAATGACTCTCAAAATGTCCAATAGTTCTAGTTTATCTATCTCTTCATTTAGCTCCCTTATGTCTTTATTGATTTTCTGCCCATATGATCTGTCAAGTTGAGAGGCTTGGCTGTTGACTGTGCTAATCCAGCACAGGTTGGGTGACGAGTCTTTATTCCATCTAGCACTGTGAAAAGAGCCTGGCTGTTTGGGATTGTATAATAGGGAGAGGTCATTTGCTGAAGCCCAGTCGGCTAAGATAGAGCCATCAGCACGAGTGGAGGAATATCCCCAGTCTTGGTGATGACTATTAAAGTCTCCAACGTAAAGGGCTGGGTGATTCATGCTAGGCAGGACCTCATTATCCTATGAGGCACTGGGAGGCTTATATACGTTGACGAGCTGAATAGTTCCAATAGTAATGGAGTCGTAGAAGGTCGAAGAGGCTGTATGGTAAACGTCCGCGAGACATGATTTGGCGTAGATGGCTCGGCTGTGTTTAGGATGGAGATTATAGCATATTAAATCGAATCCACTGATGGTGAATCGAGCAGCTTCATCGACTGCTATATGTGTTTCTTGTAGGCAGATAACATCTGCCTGATGCTGTATCGCCAATTGACCAATAAGAACGCGTTTGGCAAAGGACAGCCCCTCAACATTAAGTTGGAGGACTCGAAGAGCAGGACCAACAGCTTGAAAGCTGTCAGGAGCTGCTTGTTGCTGGCTTTGAAAGTGACTGGGATCCATGTGGATTCAGTCGGCTAGGAAGGATCGTCAGTTTCCCCAATGAATGGGTACTCACCGGATGCACCACGGGAAGGTCGATCCAATGCATCCCAGCATAATGGTTATGCAAAGAAATTCTCATGTCTGAGGCTCCAAAGTCCCAGGTTCAATTCCCCACACCACCATAAGCCAGAGCTGAGCAGTGCTCTGGGGAAAAAAAAAAAAAAAAAAAAAAAACTTGGAATATCAAGTTGGGGAAATCACAGCATTTTGTAGTCTACTGTGAATAAATGACATGATTGGAGTTGCACTTCTTTAAGACTCTCCTGTGGAGTTCAACAGATTTTTTTGTTTGTTTGTTTCAATTTTATTAGGTGAAGGAGGGCTAATGTGTTGTTGACACATGGGTACAATTTCCTAGCTCCATGTGATGGGTGTTCACAACACATTCTAACTTCTAACCTAGGGCTCCAAATGCCCCAACCCTCATCTCTCATTATTTTCCCAGAGTCTCTTGCTTTGGTGCAGTACAGCACCCCCAGTCCAAGACCCACCCTGAGTTCTCCTTTTTTAGCCCTGCCTCTAATGGGATGCATTGGATCGACCTTCCTGTGGTGCATCTTGTGAGTACCCATTCATTGGGCAAACTGATGATCTTTCCTAGCCGACTGAATCCACATGGATCCCAGTCACTTTCAAAGCCAGCTACAAGCAGCTACATCAGGCTCAACCTGACGCTGTTGACTGGCTACGGAAGAAGGGCAAACAGTAGAAGAAGAAAGCCCTGCCTCTCAAGTTCCACCTACATGTGAGGTCATCCAGTGTTTATCCCTCTCTTCCTGACTCATCCTACCCAATACTTTTCCTTTAGGTTCTGTCCAAGGTGAGGCAAAGATTTGGATTTTATCCAAAGTATCATATGAGGCTTCTATGAATAACTAATTAACTATATGTCACCGAGCTAGGGAACCTGTAAGAAATTGAAGGATTCTTAGAAGCATATAACTTTCCAAAATTGAATCAAGAGGAACTAGAAAACATGAACAGGCCAATAACAGATAAAGAAATTGAGACATTCATCAAGAATCTTCCCAACTATAAAAGTCCAGGACCACATGGTTTTACAAATGAATTCTACAGCGAGGTCGGGCGGTAGCGCAGTGGGTTAAGCACATGTGGCGCTAAGCGCAAGGACTGGCATAAGGATCCGGGTTGGAGTCCCCAGCTCCCCACCTGCAGGGGAGTCACCTCACAGGTGGTGAAGCAGGTCTGCAGATGTCTATTTTTCTCTCCCCCCTCTGTCTTCCCCTCCCCTCTCCATTTCTCTCTGTCCCTTTTTTTAAAAAAAAATTATTTATTCCCTTTTGTTGCCCTTGTTGTTTTATTGTTGTATTTATTGATATCGTCGTTGTTAGATAGGACAGAGAGAAATGTAGAGAGGAGGGGAAGACAGAGAAGGGGAGAGAAAGACAGACACCTTCAGACCTGCTTCACAGCTTGTGAAACTCCTGCAGGTGGGGGCGGGGGCTGGAACCGGGATCCTTACACTGAAATAGGTCCTTGCACTTTGCACCACATGCGCTTAACCCTTTGCGCTACCGCCCCACTTCCTATTTCTCTCTGTCCTATCCAATAATGATGACATCAACAACAATAATAACTACAACAATGAAAAATAAAATAAAACAGTGCTTAAAAAAAAAGAATTCTACAAAACCTTCAAGGAAGAACTAATACTCATAATTTTTAGTCTCTATCAAAATATTGAAGACACAGGAATACTCCCTACCACCTTCTATGAAGCCAACATCACTCTGATACCAAAAAAGATATTGAACAAAATTCTAGCCAATTGGACACAAATATATTAAAAAGATTCTAAATCATGACCAAGAGGAGTTTATTTCAGGGATACAAGGCTAGTTTAATACACTAATTGTAAATCAATCAGTGTGATCCACCCCACCACATCAATAAAAACAAGACCATCTGATCATCTCACAAAAATTGGCTTCCCTTACTTCCTCTACCCACCTCTGCTCAACTTGAGTCTCCTATGTTAGCTGATAACTTACCTACTTCTCAAGATAAGGTTGGGGCAGCCCATATATTGTATTTTATTTTATTTTATTTTATTTTATTTTATTTTATTTTATTTTATTTTATTTATGTGATTTAATATTGTTTTACAAAATTACAAGGTAACAGGGGGACAACTCTGGACCATTCCCACCACCAGAGTTCTGAATCCTCATTCCCTACATTTTAAGCTCTTAAGGTTGCAGTTCTCTTAGGTTTGCAGATATGGGTTAACTATTACTTCTACAACTATCTGTCTATATTTGTAAATATTTGCCCCCCCCCCTTTTTTCCTATGGTTCCATCTTCCTTTCCTTTCCAAGTCACACATAAACCTTTTTTTTTTTTAAATTTCTTTAGTGGAGATTATTGTTTTACAGTCTACAGTAAATACAGTAGTTTGTACATGCACAACATTTCTCAGTTTTCCACACACCAATACACATAAACCTATTATTACATCCAGTTATCTCTCCCTTTTTTTCCTCTTCTCTTCGTCCTGATGGATTTGGAGTTCAGAGTCCTCTAGTCATCTTCCCCCTACTATTTCTCCCCATACTGGGAGTATGGACCTAAATTATTTTGGGGGTGCAGAAGGTAAGAGTTCTGACTTCTGTAATTGCTTCTCTACTGGACAGCCTATGTAGTTATTTTAAGTGTCTTGTGACTCTGCTCAAAACCTAATTACTGATTCAGTTCCCTGTGTGTTTGCTTGGAACACAGTACAGTAAGTCCTCAGAATATATTTTTGGAGTGTGTGTGAAAAACATGAACTTTTGATAACTGTTTTCTAGTGTGGTCTTGAGACAATTGCTCTAGAACTTGATGGAGAAGAATAGGTTGGAGATTTATTTATTTAAATTTTATTTTGTCATGTGTGGTACTACTATGTATGCTATTAGTACATAACAATTACACTATAAATAATTGCAAATATATACTTAAAATTGGTGTATATATGTATTTATTAAAAATTTGAAGGTATGGGAGTCAGGTGGTAGCTCAGCAGGTTAAGCGCAGGTGTAAGGATCCCAGTTGGAGTCCCTTCACAGGCGGTGAAGCAGGTCTGCAGGTGTCTTTCTTTCCCCCTCTCTTGTCTTCCCCTCCTTTCTCCATTTCTCTCTGTCCTATCTAACAATAATGACATCAACAACAACAATAAAACAACAAGGGCAACATAATGGAATAAATAAATAATATTTTTAAAAATTTTTGAAGGTATAACTTACCATTTTTTTAAATGAGGTTCCAGATCCTCATGCACATGCAATGTTATTACCTGACTTTTTTTTTTTTTAATCTTTTATCTGGTACTTCTATTGAGAGTTAGAAAACTGATGTAGTTTCCCCCCAGGTCATTCAACTTATAAATAATGAAGCCAGGATTCAAAACCAGGGTGTTCACACTCAGTGTCCAATGCTTGCAAATCCTGCATTGAGCACCTTCTAAGCTGTGCATAAAGCAAAGCCAGGGACTATAGGGAGAAAAAAATACAGTGGCAAATATACTGCACTCCTAATTCATGATGATCTTCTATTTCTGTCACTACTTTTCATCTTTTCAAGAACCCTGGGTGTGTGAGGACAGGCTCATTATCCCCATTTTAGAGATGAAGGGACTGAGACACTAGCAGGTTAAGTGACTTGCTCACTGTCTCACATCAAGGCTGCAGCATATTGATATTAGAACCCAGGTCTGTCAGCTTTTAGTTAAAAAGCTCTTTTCCATTACAGCACAACCTCAGGGCCTTCAGCTTTCAGACTCCGATTGAATAGCAACATACAAATTAACTGCGGTTACTATATTATCTCCTCAAATGATAGCTTCCTATTAAAAAGAAGAAGAAGAAGAAGAAGAAGAAGAACAGCAAAAATTCACCAATGAAACATATGTGGAGTACATTTTCACAAGGTCGTTCTTACCCAGAGCTGTTTTAAAAAATTATTATTCTCCATGTGGGCTTTCGGTCCATGATCCCATGGCTGGTGCAGTTAAATGGTAATTTAAAATTTTAAATAAACAATGTTTCAGAATTGATTTCTGGTTAATAGGCTTGATTTGGAAGGATAGTGAGTTTAGAAAATGTATGTTAAAAAGAACTGAGAAGAGCTGGAAAAATAATTCACTTGGATAGTGTGCTGCTTTGCCGTCTGTGCAACACAAGTTCAAGACTGACCCTCACTACTTTGAAGGAAGCTTTGATTCTGTGACTTCTATCCTCCCCTACTCTTGCCTCTCTTTGTCTTTCTGAAAAAGTCATCCCGGAGCTGTGAAGCCCTTGAAATGACAAAAAGAACAGCTCCCCCCACCCCTGTGTGTCTCTCTCTCCCTCTCATATACACACACATACACACCGCACACCCTGAGAAATTGGTTAGCAGTAATTTAAAGAACATTTCAATAAAAACAAACCAAGGAGTTCTTTGAGCAATTGTGTCAGGTGGATCATGACAGCAAAATCAACACTATGCTTGGTAACACAGAGTTGATACAATGTCTACCATAGCTACATATATGCCTGATAGATTGTAGCAGGGACAGAAATGATATTTTATTACCAGGATATTTATATATGGTGGGAACCTTTTTACTTTTCTTCTTCTTCTTCTTTTTTTTTTTTTTTTTTTTGCCAAGGGCCATTTGGATATTTATAAGATCATTTGCATGTTATACACAATTATCAGTTTAAAGATTAACACTTAGTATTGCTATGGAAAAAAAAATTCCAATTGCCTTGGAAAGGTCAGACCAAATGAATTCATAGGCCCTATAGGCAGTCCCCACCCTCAATATATATGATATATGATATATCATACACATATATAGACACCTAGCATATTTGTGTTGGTTTTACCTAAAAATTATTTTTATTTGTGGATAGCATAATGTCTTCTTTTTAAATATTTTATTTATTTATTCATAAGAAAGATAGGAGGAGAGAAGGAAAGAACCAGGCATCACTCTCATACATATGCTGCTGGGGACTGAACTCTGGACCTCGTACTTGAGAGTCCAATACTTTATCCACTGCACCACCCCCTGGACCACGCATAATGTCTTTAAAACACTAAGAAGCAGATGTATGAGATGTATGAGATTCAGTTGGTAATGATTAGGGTCCTAATCTGTTCAAGTATAGGTGTCTTGAGTCAGCACTTCTGATATTATATGAATTGGTGAGTTTCAATGATGTAGCAGCTGCCCTTTGGCTGCCTGTGCTCCACCTCCTTACCTCTGCCTTTTGGAGGCGCCCAATTCCTCACTTCATCCATAAAGGTGCTTGGGGGATTCCCGGTTTTTCTGAGCCTCCCTGAAATCTAAGAAGCAGATGTTGGAGGGGGAAGCCCCACCTACATTTTAGCTTTGTTCCCAGGCCAAATAAAACCAGAAAAATCTTTCTATTTTGAGAAAAGCAATTTATTCTGGACTCATGTTTTCTCCCACACTTGGGTAGGTGAGATAATCTTAATGCAGTTTTATCAGCCTTAACTCTTAAATTCTTGGCTGCTAAACTTAAAAAAAAAAAAAAGTCTCAAAGAAGCATAAACCCTATTTCCATACCAAAGAGCACTAGGATCTTCTTGGAAACCTTTATCTTTTTAGTGAAAGAACTTGTCTCATATTCTGTCACAAAATGGTGAGAAAATCAGCTATAAGAAGAGAAAATAGGACAAAGACAGAAATTTAAAACTACTGCGCTGATAACAATGAAGAAATAAGCAAATGTTCTCTCCCCCCCCCCCTTTCTTTAGCAAATATGTTAGGAAGGTAAAAAAAAAAAAAGTCTGACATAAAATAATCCTTCACATCTTTTTACAGGAAAACTCAAAAGTGTAAGATAGCCTGAACTTTACAATGTATGGATTCTGGACTGCTTTTGTTTTTAGTTTTTGCTTTTAAGATCTTAGGAAATTCCTCTCAGAATGTACTAAAATGCAAAACAAGGAAAGTTAAAAGGTGCAGCTGACAAAGTGGGACACAAATCAGGGATCATCTCCAAACAGAATACATGGATTTTTGTGTGTGGTGGAAATTTTATGGATGCTCAAAAGGTCATACAGATGTTAAGGGAAGTCTGTAGTTACAATTTCACGTCTGTGCTTATGTGCTGTAAGATAAATCACATTTATCTCTCCAAACATTTCAGCCACTTGTTATCATTTTTCAATTATTTTTACTCTGTTCTAGGGGGCTTTCTCAGGGATAATTTGTCTCTTAAATCTCCTGTTTTTTATTTGCCCCCAGTGAGAGAAGCAGGAAGCACACAACAGATCTTGGAAATGAAGAAGTTGGCTGTTCCCCACAAAACTCTGAGCAACTCTTAACCCCTCTCTCCACAAGATAAATTTTTTAAGCTGATGAGAGAAAGAATAGCTAAAACTTGAATGAATCAAAAGATATAAATATGAATTAAACCAGGGGATTTTTCTGAAGAAAATAGTTTATATGTAGGGAGGAATCAAAGCCCTCCTCAACCCCAAAATACAATAAAACAAAAACACTTAAGAGTTTATTTAAAATTTATATATGTAATTTCCTATAGATTCACAGGAATTAGTTTCTGCTTTAAAATATGTAAATGCAACTTTCCTTTCCCTCTGATTTTTCATTAGTATATTATAATACTATATTATTATACTTAATATAATATTAAGTATAATAATATTATAATAAGTATAATATTATTATACTTAGCATGTAGCAGATTATCCAACTTAATTGGAAAGTCTTAACACTGAGTGTCTGGTGGGGCCACCGAGTGTTGGCGCACCTGGTTGAGCGCACATTTTACAATGCGCAAAGACCCAGGTTCGAGCCCCTGGTCCCCACCTGCAGAGGGGAAGCTTTGCAAGTGGTTAAGCAGTGTTGGAGATGTATCTCTGTCTCTCTCCCTCTCTATCACCCCCTTCCCTCTCAATTTCTGGCTGTTTCTATCCAATAAATAAAGATAATTTAAAAAATTAAAACAAAAAGATGAATGCGGTAACATAGGGATAAAAATAGTACCTCCATTTTTTTTTTTTTACAATATTGAGAACTGAAACATTAAAGTACATATAATTAGAGGTTTTTGTTGTTTTTGTTTTTTTAATAGGTCCTCCATAGGATTGTTGTAAACATTAGGAAGGGAAATATGAGATGATGTCATTCTCAGGCAGAAGTTGAAAAACAAGATCAGAAGAGAAAACACAAATAGAACGTGAACTGGAGTTGGTGTATTGCACCAAAGTAAAAGACTCTGGGGTGGGGGTGGGCGAGGGGGAGAGTACAGGTCCTAGGAAAGGATGACAGAGGACCTAGTGGGGGTTGTATTGTTATGTGGAAAACTGAGAAATGTTATGCATGTGCAAACTATTGTATTTACTGTTGACTGTAAAACATTAATACCCCAATAAAGAAATTAAAATAAATAAATAAAAGTAAAAAAAAAAAGAAATGCTAACAATAGAATAGAACAGGGAGTCAGTGGTAGCACAGCGACTTAAGCGCACATGGTGCAAAGCGCAAGGATTGGGTAAGAATCCGGTTGGAGCCACCTGCTCCCCACCTGTAAGGGGGAGTCCCTTCACAGGCAGTGAAGCAGGTCTGCAGGTGTCTATCTCTCCCCCTCTCTGTCCTATCTAACAACGACATCAACAACAATAATAACTACGACAACAATAAAAGACAACTAGGGCAACAAAAAGGGAAAAATAAATATAAATTAAAAAAAAGAATAGTGAGTACAACACACACACACACACACACACACACACACACACACACACACACACACACACACACACACACACACACACACATTTTTTCCTCCAGGTTTATCACTGAGGCTTAGCGCCTGCACTAGGAATCCACTACTCCTGGCGGCCATTTTTTTCCACTTTGTTCTTATTGTTGTCGTTGTTATTGCTGTTATTGTTGGACAAGACAGAGAGAAATTGAGAGAGGAGGAGAAGAGAAAGATAAACACAGGCAGACCTGCTTCACCACTTTTGAAGCGATGCTCTGTAGGGAGCCAGGGGTTTGAACTTTTGGTGGTCCCTGCACTTTGCACCATGTTTGCCCAACTTGGTGTGCTACCGCCTGCCCCCCAACATATTTATTTATTTGTTTACTAGTTTGTTTTTATTGCCACCAGGTTAATGGTGGGGCTGGGTGCCTACATGATGAATCCAATTCACCGCTCCCAGTGGTCGTTTCCTTCCCGTCCCCCTTCCCCCTCCCCCTCCCCCCCTCTTGGACAAATAGAAATTGCGAGAGGAAGGGGAGATAGAGAGGGAGAGATAAAGACACCTGCAGACCAGTTTCACTGCTAGCTCCTGAAGTTTATCCCCTGCAGGTGGGAGTGGGGTCTTAAACCCAGGTCCTTATACATGGTAATGTTTGCTTTCAACCAGGTGCACCATGGACCAGTACCCTCTCCATATTTATTTTACACCCAGTTGATATCAGTCTATACCTTCTCTTTTGCCACCTACTTTTTTTTTTTAACAATAGCTTTCAGCTAACTTTCCATGTTAATAGCCTTAATCTGCACTTAAAAAAATCACTTTATTAATTTTATTTCAATGAGACAGAAATATACAGAGGGAAAGATACACACACACACACACACACACACACACACACACACACCAGAGTAGTGCTCAGCTCTGGCTTATGGTGGTGCTGGAGACTGAACCTAGGACCTGGGAGCTTCAGGCATGAAAGTCTTATTGCATCACAATTATGCTATTTCCCTAGCCCTAAATCTGTGCTTTTAAGAAGAAAAAAGAAATCAAACTATATTGAATTATTGCTTAACTCAACAGATCTTGAAAATTAATGCCACAAATTCACCAGGTAATTTTTTATTACCTTTTTTATTTATTGGATAGAGACAGCCAGAAATCTAGAGGGAAGGGTGGGATAGAGAGGAAGAGAGGCAGAGAGACACCTGCAGCACTGCTTCACCACCTGCAAAGCTTGCCCCCTCAGGTGAGGACCAGGGACTCGAACCTGGGTCCTTGTGCATTGTAACATGTGTGCTCAACTAGGTGTGCCACCACCTGGCCCCCTAGGTAATTTTTTAGATACCTATCATATGATTCAGTATTGTCAAAGAGAGCAGAATAAATAGCATCCAGGATATATGAGCTAAACTGGCAACAAGATTCCAAGCAGAGAGGGCAGTTGTTCTACTGGATCATCTATGTGGGTTGTATATATTGGAATTAGCCTCCCTGAAAGTTTAGTGGGATCCCAGGGAAAAACAATATGATAGAATAAGTTCTTAAGCAGAATCAAAGTTTCACTATTATTTGGGGGACCTGAGCACCCAACTTAGGTCCCATCCCTAAATAATAAGCTAGTTCCAAGTTGTGGAAACAGCATTTGAAAGCCAATTCACAGTGCAAACTGCCTTGTCCTCACACTGGATTTGGTTGAAAGATTTCTGGAGAGAGTCTGTGGCAAAAAAAACAAGGGAACTAGGGCCAATTGGTGGCACACTGGATAAAAGATACTATATGTGCAAGAACACAGGTTCAAGCCCCGGGTCCCCACCTATACTGGGGAAGCTTCATGAGCAGTGAAGCAGTACTGCAGGTGTCTCTTTTTCTTTCTTTCTTTCTCTCTCTCTCTCTCTCTCTCTCTCTCTCTCTCTCCCTTTCACTCTATCTTTTTGTCTCACTTTCTATCAAAGGAAAAAAAAATTGTCAGGAAGTCAGGAACAGTGGAGTTGTCATGCTAGCTCCATGCACCAGTGGCAACCCTGGTGGGGGTAAAAAAAAAAAATTAAAAAAAAAGAACTGATTTTTGCTTGATGGTAGCTATCTTCTATGTTGGTTGAATATTATCCTTCCAAAATTAGCTCATGTCTACCTTATTTGGAAGGAAAAAAAAAGTTTTGAGGGGACCAGGCAGTGGCACACTTTGGTTAAGTACATCTACTACAGTGCACACGGACCCAGGTTTAAGCCTGCAGGAGGAAAGCTTCACAAGTGGTGAAGCAGGGCTGTAGGTGTCTCTCTATCTCTCTCCCTCTCTCCCCTTCCCCTTTCAATTTCTCTATCAAATAGTAAATTAAAAAATATTTTTAAGGGGAGTCGGGCTGTAGCGCAGCGGGTTAAGCGTAGGTGGCGCAAAGCACAAGGACCGGCATAAGGATCCCGGTTCGAACCCCGGCTCCCCACCTGCAGGGGAGTCGCTTCACAGGCGGTGAAGCAGGTCTGCAGGTGTCTATCTTTCTCTCCTCCTCTCTGTCTTCCCCTCCTCTCTCCATTTCTCTCTGTCCTATCCAACAACGACAACAACAATAATAACTACAACAATAAAACAACAAGGGCTACAAAAGGGAATAAATAAATAAATTTAAAAAAGAGAGAAAAAAATATTTTTAAAAAGGTTTGGTATTTATTTTATTTTATTTTATTTATTTATTATTGGATAGAGGCAGAGATAAATTGAGAGGTGAGGGGGAGATAGGGAGAGAGACAGAGAGACATTTGTAGCCCTGCTTCACCACTTGTGAAGCTTTCCCCCTGCAGGTGGAGACCAGGGGCCTGAACCAGGGTCCTTGCACATTATAACATGTGTGCCCCCTGGTTTTTTTCTTCATTAGGGGACTAATATTTTATATTCAACAGTAAATACAATAGTTTGTACATGCATAACATTTCTAAGTTTTCCATACAACAATACAACCCCCACTAGGTCCTCTGTCATCCTGTTCCAGGACCTGAAATCCTCACCACTCCTCATCCCAGAGTCTTTTCCTTTGGCGCAATACACCAACTCCCATCCAAGTTCTACTTAGTGTTTTCTCTTCTTATCTTGTTTTTCAACTTCTGCCTGTGAATGAGATCATCCCATGTTCATCCTCTGTTTCTCATTTATTTCACTTAACATGATTTCTTCAAGCTTCATCCAAGATGGGCTGAAAATGGTGAAATCACCATTTTTACTCTGAAAATGCCCAATAGTTCTAGTTTATCTGTCTCTTCATTTAGCGCCTTCATTTCTTTGTTGATTTTCTGCCTGGATGATCTGTCAAGGTGAGAGACTGGGGTGTTGAAGTCCCCTACTATTATTGTGTTGCTGTTAATAAATTGCTTTAGCTCTTTGAACAGATGTTTGATGTAATTAGATGGCCTCTCCTTAGATGCATAGATGTTGGTAATCATTCAGTCCTCTTGATTGATTGATCCTCTGAGCACTAAGTAATGTCCATCCCTACCTTTTAAAATTTTATTTATTTTATGGTCTATCATGTCAGCTATGAGGATAGCTGTTCTTGCCCCCCCCACATTTTTTTTTTTTTGTTTCTGCAGTCTATTGGCTTGTATGGTAGTTTTCCATCTTTTACTTTTACTTTGAGTCTGTGTTTGTCTTGTTGAGTTAGGACAACATATGGTTGGGTTGTGTTTTCTGATACATCTTCCTACTCTGTGCCTTTTAATAGGTGAATTCAGGCCACTGACATTTATTGATATCAAAGATTGAAGATATTTTAATGCCACTATTGTAGATTCTTAGAGTGTCCTGATATATGGCATGTTTATGGTGATCTGATTGTTTATAAGAGACCTTTCAGAACTTTGTTCAGGGGAGGTTTGGTGATAGTTGATTCCTTCAACTGTTGCTTGTCTGAGAAGGTTTTTATGCTTCCATCTAGTTTGAATAACAGTCTAGCATGACAGCCTAGGATACAGTAGTCTTGGTTGAAAGCCTTTCTCATTGAGCACTCGATAGATATCTTGCCATTCTCTTCTGGTCTGTAGTGTTTGTGTGGAGAAATCTGCTGCTAACCTTATGGGTTTTCCTCTGTAAGTGACTCTTTGTTTTTCTCTTGCAGCCTTCAGGATCCTTTCTTTATCCTTATTCCTTTCCATTCTAAATATGATATGTCTTGGTATCTTTAAGTCTGGGTTAATTCTGTTTGGGACCCTCTGGGTTTCTTGAACCTTTATGTCTTTTATGTTGTCTAGATTAGAGAAGTTCTTAGCTATTATGTCCTGTAGAATGCTTTCTTCCTCTCCTTCTCTTTTTCCTCTGGTAAGCCAATAATGTGTATATTATTTTTTTAAGTCATCCCATAGGTCTCTGTTGTTGTTTTCAGTATCTCTTAATCTCTTTTTGAGATCTCTTACTTCTTTTTTAGTTGTCTCTAATTTGTCCTCGATCTTGCTAATTCTGTTTTCAGCCTCATAGATTCTATTCTCTCTCCCCTCTGTTGTTTTCTGTAGCTCAGCTATTTTGTTACCCTGTTCTGATACTGTTTTAGCTTGTTTAGCTAGTTGTACTCTTAGCTCAGCTATTTCAGCTTTCAGCTTTCTAATTACCTCGAGATAGTTAGCTTTCTTTCAGAGACTCATTTGTTGTTTCTGCATTTCTGATGACAATTCTTTCAAGCTCTTTCCTCACTCCTGTGACTAATTCCTTAGCTAGCATTTGGATGTTGATATTCTTCTGTGTTTCTACCTTTGAGGGGTTTCTACTTTTGTCCTGGTTCATTTCTCCAGTGCTTCTCCTTGGTTTAACCATTATTATAGTGGGTTATGAGGTCCTCCTCTCAGTACTTCTCAGTCCACTGATCACTCTTGCCTGAATTGAACTGTGTCTAAGTAAGGTATTTAAAGAGTTCACAGTTGTGGAAATTAACAGTTGCTTCAATGTTATCTCAGTCCCTGAGTTGAAGCACAGTGGCTGTTAAAGCCTCTTTTGTTCTTTTTCTTCCCTGTAGGCTATGGAAGCCTGAGGGCTTTTTACCTATAGGTAGTTTTTTTTAGCTTAATCACTCACTCTTGACCAAGAGATAAAGAAGGGTGGGGATACCAAGAGATATCACAGTGGTTATGCAAAGAAACTCCCACACCCCAAGAATCCAAAGCTCTGGGCTCAATTCAGGTTCTCTGCCAAGCTGGGCAGCACTGCCAGGCCCTGTGAGCTTCCAAACAAGTCCCATTTATAGTCTGTAGGTGCTGAGGCAACCATTCACCATGTTCTCATCAGGAGAACAATGTCGAAAGGCTTTCACAGCCCCACCACTAGACCACCGGGTTGCAGATCTTCTCCTGAGCTTCCTGGTCACTTCTCTGCCTCCTGATGTCAGCACAGGGCTTCCCCCCTGCTGCTCCAGCCTTCAGGGGCAGTAGCACTGGAGACTCACGGTTGCATTTGGTGAGCCTTAGGGGAGTCCTCTCCTCCCTTCAGCAGTCTTTTTGTTGGTAAAACAGACTGGTGGTGGCTCCTCAACTGGCAAACTGCCAGACTGTTACCAGTTGCTCAGCATTAGATATGGGCTTTAGCCCCAAGAATCTTTCCTTAGACTTCTCTCTGTCCATGAGCCACATGTGTTTGCATTCACCAGTGACTTGGTGAGTTCCCAAAGTAGTTCCAGTCTTGTCTTGTTGTAGTCTCAGGTGATCTTTGATATTTCTTGTTCTTTAGAGAAGTTTCTCAACTGGGTAGGGCTATAGGTCTGGGCAGAGTTGTGGTCTCTGGATGCTCTGGTGATTTGGTGGGTTTCCAAAGTAGTTCTAGTTCTGTCTTGTTGCAGTCCCAGGTGGTCTCCTTTGATATTTCCTGTTTTTGGTTTTTATTTTATTTTTTAAAATTTATTTCTTTATTGGGGAATTAATGTTTTACATTCAACAGTAAATACAATAGTTTGTACGTGCATAACATTCCCCAGTTTCCCATTTAACAATACAACCCCCACTATGTCATTTATCATCCTTCATGGACCTGTATTCTCCCCACCCACCCACCCACCCCAGAGTTTTTTACTTTGGTGCAATACGCCAATTCCATTTCAGGTTCTACTTGTGTTTTCTTTTCTGATCTTGTTTTTCAACTTCTGCCTGAGAGTGAGATCATCCCATATTTATCCTTCTGTTTCTGACTTATTTCACTCAACATGATTTTTTTCAAGGTCCATCCAAGATCGTCTGAAAATGGTGAAGTCACCATTTTTTACAGCTGAGTAGTATTCCATTGTGTATCTAGACCACAACTTGCTCAGCCACTCATCTGTTGTTGGACACCTGGGTTGCTTCCAGGTTTTGGCTATTACAAATTGTGCTGCCAAGAACATATGTGTACACAGATCTTTTTGGATGGATGTGTTGGGTTCCTTAGGATATATCCCCAGGAGAGGAATTGCAGGGTCATAGGGTAGGTTCATTACTAGCCTTCTGAGAGTTCTCCAGACTGTTCTCCACAGAGGTTGGACCAATTGACATTCCCACCAGCAGTGCAGGAGGGTTCCTTTCACCCCACACCCTCTCCAGCATTTGCTGCTGTTAACCTTTTCTGATGTATGACATCCTCACAGGAGTGAAGTGGTATCTCATTGTTGTCTTGATTTGCATTTCTCTGACAATCAGAGACTTGGAGCATTTTTTCATGTGTTTCTCGGCCTTTTGGATCTCTTCTGTGGTGAATATTCTGTCCATGTCCTCCCCCCATTTTTGGATGGGGTTATTTGTTGTCTTGTTGTTGAGCCTGGCAAGCTCTTTATATATGTTGGTTATTAACCTCTTGTCTGACGTATGGCATGTAAAGATCTTCTCCCATTCTGTGAGGGGTCTCTTGGTTTGGGTAGTGGTTTCTTTTGCTGTGAAGAAGCTTTTTAATTTTATGTAGTCTCATAGGTTTATACTTGCCTTAGTCTTTTTTGTAATTGGATTCATTTCATTGAAGATGTCTTTAAAATTTATGCAGAAAAGAGTTCTGCCAATATTTTCCTCTAAGAATCTGATAGTTTGTGGTCTAACATCCAAGTCCTTGATCCACTTGGAATTTACTTTTGTATTTGGTGAAATACAGTGATTCAGTTTCATTCTTCTGCATGTTTCAACCCATTGTTTCCAACACCATTTGCTGAAGAGACTCTGCTTTCCCCATTTAATAGTCTGGGCCCCTTTGTCAAAGATTATATGTCCATAGGTATTGGGGCTCACTTCTGGGCTCTCAGTTCTATTCCACTGGTCAGTATGTCTATTCATGTTCCAGTACCAAGCAGTTTTGATGACAATGGCCCTATAATACAGTTTGAGATCTGGGAGTGTGATGCCTCTGGTTCTGTTCTTTTTTCTCAAGATTGTTTTGGCATTTCTAGGTCTTTTCTGGTTCCAGATAAACATTTGTAGCATTTGTTCTATTCTCCTAAAAAATGTGCTTGGGATCTTGATGGGGATAGCATTAAATTTGTAGATGGCTCTGGGTAGTATATTCATTTTGATGATGTTAATTCTTCCAACCCATGAACATGGAATATCTTTCCACTTTTTAAAAAAATTTTTTAAAATTTTATTTTAGTGAGAAAGAGCAGATACAGAGAGAAATATGCCATGAGAGAGGAAGAGACCAGGACACTGCTCAGTTCTGGCTTATGGTGGTGCAGGGGATTGAACCTGGGACCTCAGGCTTGAAAGGCTTTTACATGACCATTATGCTATCTCCCCAGCTCATCTTTCCACTTCTTTGTGTCTTTTTCAATTTCTTTGAGTAGTTTCTCATAATTTTCAGTGTACAAGTCTTTCACTTCCTTGGTTAGATTTACTCCTATATATTTTATTGTTTTTGTTGCTATAGTAAAAGGAATTGATTTCTGGATTTCAATTTCTTCTAACTTAGTGTTTGCATAGAGGAATGCCACTGACTTTTGAATGTTAATTTTATAGCCTGACACCTTACTGTATTGCCTGATGATTTCCAAAAGCTTCTTGCTGGATTCCTTAGGTTTTTCCATGTATACTATCATGTCATCTGCAAATAGAGAGTTTGACTTCTTCTCTTCCAATCTGTATCCCTTTAATTCCTTGCTCCTGCCTGATTGTTATGGTGAGTTTTTGGTTTTTAATATGGCTTCAGGGAATGATAATAATCTCAGGACCTCGTGTGTGTGTGTGTGTGTGTGTGTGTGTGTGTGTGTGTGTGTGTGTGTGTGTGTGTGTGTAAGAGAGAGTGAGAGAGATACCACTCTCATTTTTCTATATTTAGACTTAGGGATGGAGGGAGAGAGGAGAGATATCACAGCACCACTTCAACATCAATGGAAAAGGGAAAAATGGACATTGAGACACACACATACAGACACACACACATAAACACAGAGAATGCCATTGACAATGGAAGGAGAGATTTGAGTGACATTGCTAGATGCTAAGAAATACCAGGGAGTGAAGCTAGGAGAGACATGGAGTAGATTCTCCCTCTGAGCCTAAGGAAGGAGCCAAACCTGCTAACACTTTGATGTAAGACTTCTGACCTCTAGAGCTGTGAAAAAATAATTCATTGTTTTTAGCCACTAAATATACAAAGGATTCACCCTGAGTAGACAGATAAATAAGAAAGAAAGGGAGGAAAGGAAGAAACAGGGTAGAGGAAGAACAAGTGTGTCATCTAATCAGAGGATATTGTCTTGTTAAGATGTTACAGTTCAACTAGCTCTTTTAAGAATTTGGCCCAGGGAGCCAGGTAGTGGTGCATCTGGTTGAGCAGACGTGTTACAATGTACAATGTCCCAGGTTTGAGCCCCCAGTTCCCACCTACAAGGGGAAAGCTTCGTGAGTGGTGAAGCAGTATTGCAGGTGTCTCTCTGTCTCTCCCCCTCCCTACCACCCTTTCCCTCTCAATTTCTGGCTGTCTCTATTAGTAAATAAATAAAAGTAATAATAAAAAATTAAAATAAATAAACACTTAAAAAGAATTTGGTCCAGAATCCACAGAAGACAAAACATACATTCAGGTGGAAATATTAGCCAGTGACAATCACTAGTAGGGAATTTATTTATAAGCAGCATACGAAGTTAGGTACCATATGCCACTCATTTGTATACTGATTATTCTTACTCTCCTCTCTTGAAGACCTAGGCCCAAATGCAATAGGCACAAGGAAAATCTGAGTGTCCCTTAAAGTGCAGACTCTAAAATTACACAGAGCTGTTCTACTTCATGCAAATGTGACTGATTGAACTCTGCTGGTGCATGCATTCTGGAAACTTGGGCAGCTTCCTCTCCTCTATTTCCGTGGAATCCTGACTTGCTAGTTGCACGATTGTGTAGAATACTATAACCGCTGTTAGTTTATAGCCCACAGACTTCAGAAGTAAGACTATTTGCATTGAGCCTCAGTCATGGTCAAATTATCACACTGAGAGAGTCAGGCGGTAGCGCAGTGGGTTAAGCACAGGTGGCACAAAAACACAAGGACCAGTGTAAGGATCACAGTTCGAGCATTGTAACGTGTGCTCAGCCAGGTGTGCCACCACCTGGCTCCAAGTCTCAGTTTTCTTATTGTAAATTAGCATGGTAATAATAGAACATTCTTTGCTAGAGTGGTTATGAAGAGTCCATGTGTAAAACTTGTCACCTGTGTTGGTGATAAGTAAGCTCTCAGTGATTAAACATCGTCATTATTTTAAAACTGATAATAAACAGGACTGAGAAATAGGACATCAAGTAATGATATTTCTCCAGCCTGATACTCGCTGCCCTACTATGTGAGGTTTTCTCAAGAGAGGAAGTATATAAGATCGTCCTAGAGTACTCAGTGCCCCAAATTTGATGGTGCTCCTGGAAGATTCCAGTGAATATTTATACTCATTTCCCTGAAGGTTTGATCAGAGTCTTAGTTTTAGCTAACCTTCGTCTACTTTTGAGTTTTGAACTACCAACTGACTGTTGTGTCAAACTAAAATTTCCATCAAAAGAGACTCACTGTTTGGAGAAAAGGTTACGTCTGTGCTTGTTCCTCGTCTTCAGAAAATGACCGAGTACCCTACTGTGAAATGAGAAGAGACGTTTCTACATTCCAGCACCACAAGGCACTCATTCAGCATTCCACTTCCCCATTTCTTTAAAAAATATATAAACAGACAACACTTGAGATGCTAGGAAATGATGTGACCTAGAAAGTGGAATGACAGATAAAAATGAGGGATGGATCACTAGTAACACAATCTTGTCGAGGTGGATCTTGTCAGAGCAGATTTTCTGTGACCATAATAAGGGACTTTTAACACAAGCTGGGTTGCCTCATTTCAAACGAGTGGAGGCCAGAGTGATTCTTAAAAAGAAAAAATAAATACTGCTTTAATTGGAGTCAGAGGTGAGGCAAGGTGGGACAATGAACAAGCAAAGACTTATTTATGTTGGAATAAGGGAAGCATTAGAAACCATTTAGCTGAGAATTTCAAGAAATGAAGAGCTTGGTGAAAACCAAAACAGACACTCTTGTTTGAGAAGAAAGGAGAGCCCAGGTATGAAGAGGAAGAATCAAACAACAAGGCAGCAAATATAAAGTAAGTGGAGGGGGAAAAAAGTAAATTAAAAGAGGAACCACTGTTTTCTGCAGATACTGGAGCCAGGAAATTCAGTGTTAAGAGAATGTATGTTGGTTAAATATCAAAAGCTTTGGGAAAATTTCATGCTAATGAAAAATGTTACTAGTTAGTCATGATTGGATAGCAGTTATCTGAGCAGAGAACTAGGCATATTAAAAAATATATAAAAATAATATCCTCAGTGGAAATTTCTAGAAAGTTAATGCAATATTTTATAGATTTTTTCTTTTTCTTTTCTTTCCTTTTTTTTTTTTGGCCTCGGGGGTTATTGCTGGGGCTCAGTGCTAGCACAAGCCTGCGGAACATCTTCTTACCACCTCCACCCCAAGCAAGTGGGAAGCCGGGTGTTGAACCCTGATCCTTGCACAGATCCTTGTGCTTAGTACTATGCATGCCTAACTGGGTACAGCACCACCTGGCCCCTCTTTTGTATTTTTTCTTACTCATTGGTTATGCCTACTTCCCGCCCTTCCCTAAGAGCAATCCTCAGCTCTGGTTTCTGGTGCTGCTTAAACCTGGGACTTGGGAGCCTCAGCCATGAAAGTCTTATGTGTATGCACTAACTTGAAACTCCAGACCTCCTCCTCCTCCTCCTCCTCCTCTTTTTTTTTCTTTTAAGCAGATGCTCTACTTTTTTTTTTTTTTAATTGGATTAGACAGAGAGAAATTGAAGGTGTAGGGAAGAGATAGGGAGAGAGACAGGAGAGAAACCTGCAGCACTGCTTCATCACTTGCATAACTTCCCCCCTGCAGTAGGGAGCAGGGGCTTGAACCAAGGTCCTTGTATTGCAACACAGGCACTCAGCCAGGTACGTCACTGCCCCACCCCCACTTTATGTTCATTTATTTGGAAGGGGAGAGAAGGGAGGGAGAGAGGAAAAAGAGAGAGACACCTACTTACAATACTACTTCACCACTCATGAAGCTTGCCCCCTGCAGGTTAAATAACCCCCCCTTTTTTTTTTTACATTTGGTGATATTGAAATTCACAGAGACAGAGTGAGATACAGTCACTGTGAGCCAAACTCAAGATTCAAGCCTAGGTCTTCCCTATATCTTAATGAGTAATAATTTATTTATTTATTTATTTGGGGATTAATATTTTATAATCAACAATAGATACAATATTTTGTACATGCATAACATTTCTCAGTTTTTCACACAACAATACAACCCCCACTAGGTCCTTTGCTATCCTTCTCCAGGACCTAAACTCCCCTTGCCACCAACCACCCGAATCTTTTACTTTGGTGCAATACGCAAGCAATAATTTCTTGGTACATTTCATAGGACCCAAAGAGCATGAGATATACAGTAGAAAGAAACCATATAATTAGACTCACTTTTCTCTGATACTACAAATGCAGATACTAAGTTCAAAGGCAAGAAGAAATTTATCCAGAATTCCTTAGGAAATAGTATAAAGTGGAGAATCATTTGTCCTGTAAATTAATAAACGAATCTTCAGAATTTCTATAACATTTGGAAGAAAGATGTTTGTACAGTTCCAAGTTGTACAAATCCAAGTTCCTTCTAAATTTCTGTGTTTTAGAGGGAGAGAAATATCTGTAGTACTGCTTCAATTCTTGTGAAACTTCCTCCCTGCAGGTGGGGGCCATGGGCTTGAACTCAAGTCCTTGCATGCTATAATATATGTGCTTAAGCAGGTGCATCATCACCCACCACCCATACCTTTTTTTTTTCTTTAAGCAAATCTCAGATAACAGCACTGGAAGAGTAAAGTTTTTCTTAATGATTTTTATACCTATGTTAGTCTCAGTTTATCAGGACTCTATTTATAGCAGGATTCCTCTTGAGAATAGAACTAGATTAATGATACCATGTTAGAATCAAATAGGGAGTCGGACGGTAGCGCAGCGGGTTAAGTGCACATGGAGCAAAGTGCAAGGACCTGCAGGGGAGTCGCTTCACAGGCAGTGAAGCAGGTCTGAAAAATAAACAAACAAAAAATAAGTAGAATCAAATAAAAGTGTGAATAATAGAAATTTGAAAATATTCAGGGGGACAGCACTTGGATAAATGCACATATTACCAAGCTCAAAGACCCAGGTTGAAGCCCTCCTTGCCCATTTGCAGGGGGAACACTTTATGAGTGATGAAGCAAGTCTGTGAGTGTCTGTCTTTCTCTCTCTCTCTCTGTCTCTGTGTTTCCTACTCTCTCAATTTCTATCCTATCAAAACAAAATAGGAGGAAAAAAAAAGAAAGAAAAAAAGAAAAAAGATGGCCACCAGGAGCAATGAATTTGATGTGCTGGCACCAAGCCCCAGTGATAACCCTGGAGGGGAAAAAAAATTAACAACTAGAATTTTAATCAACTGGTTATCAGTGACTATCATTTTCACACTAAGTGCTAGGGTTACTAAGTTGAATGGCAGAAGATTTCTGTCTTCAAAGATAGTGAAACTTAATGGACAGGCAGATATACAAGGAGGTAAGTCATTATATAGTCTCAAGAGTTTAAATAAATAAGTAGAGAATACACACAAATAAGAATTGAACCTAGTTGAGACACTGGGTTTCTGGGTTCAATCCCCAGTACCACCGTAAGTCAGAATTGAACAGTGTTCTGACTAAATAATAATAATTGTTATTATCTTGAACCTAGTAGTCGAGGAGATGGTTAAGTGGATAGAGTACAGGACTTGCATGTGTGAGGCCCCAACTTCAATCCACTTGCCTGAGCAATACTCTGGTTTCTTCCTTGTAACAGAAAAACATTTTTATTTTATTTTTTAAAATTTTTATTAGTGATTTAATATTGATTTACAAAATTGTAAGATAACAATGGTATAATTTCATAAAATCCCCACCACCAGAGTTCTGTGTTCCTTCCCCTCCATTGGAAACTTCCTGTTGTTTAACCTACTGGGAGTATGGACCAAAATTATTTTTTTTCTTGCCTCCACTATCATCACGGGCTCCGTGCTTACACTAAGAATCTGCTGCTATCCGGAAGCCATTTTTGTTGCCCTTGTTGTTATTATTATCTTTGTTATAGCTGTTGTTATTGTAGGATAGGACAGAGAGAAATGGAGAGAGGAGGGGAAGACAGAGAGAGGGAGAGAAAGATAGACACCTGCAGACCTGCTTCACTGCTTGTGAAGTGACTCCCCTGCAAGTGGGGAGCCAGGGGCTCAAACTGGGATTCTTATGCCAGTCCCTGCACCATATACGTTTAACCTGCTGCACTACCGCTCAGCTCTTGAACCAAAATTCTTTATGGGGCATAGAAGGTGGGAGTTCTAGCGGGGGTAGATAGAATAATGGTTATGCAAAGAGACTCTCAAGCCTGAGGTTCCAGAGTCTCGGGTTCAGTCCCCTGCACCACCATAAATTAGAGCTGAGCAGTGCACTGGTAAAAAAAAAATGTGATCAAGAAGGTGGGGGGTTCTGAATTCTGTAATTGCTTCTCCACTGGGTATGGGTGTTGGCAGGTCAATGCATACCCCCATCTGTTTCTATCTTTCCATAGTGGGGTAGGGCTCTGGAGAGGTGAGGTCATCTGCCCAGGGAAGTCAGGATGGATGGAATCATAGTAGCATCTGCAACTTGGTATCTGAAAGGCAGTAAGATGGAAAGCAGGAGAAAAATTTTAATAAACAAGAACCATAACATAGAAATAGAGTAGATGAAAATAGGGACTTTAGGATGGAAGGAAGCTAGGAAGTCTTTTAGGTTTTTTTCCTAGGAGTCTATGTCTTAGTAATTTTGCTTGAGTTTGATAGCTAACGTGGGGGTAGACTAGAAATATTATTTGGGAAGATGGTGTCAGAGTTGAGAGTAGAACTAGGAAGCAGGATTAGGACAGAGAGCTGCTTGCAAACCATAAGAAATATATTAATACAATTAACTGTTTAGCACAACAGTCCAATCCAGGCCCCATATCCATTCATAGCTAGCACTGGAGCCTATACAACTTCTGAGTTCCTGTCAGACTGAGCTCACAGTCTGTGGTTACAGCTGAGAACATTCTAAGCTGCACTCACTTTGGAACCAGTCTTCCTTGAATGGCAGAGTAGAATAACCCAGCCTGTAGAGAGTGAGGTAGTCCTTACTGTTGCTAGTTCATAGTGAGGGGCATGGTCCTGGAAAATTCTACAAAAGGATTTATGTTTCTAGTGGGTGTGACCAGCAATGGTAGAGAGATGTATAGGTCTATATTATCTATAGGGGCATCCAAGAATTCTTTGTCTAGGACCCAGGTGATGGGGTGGCCTGATAGTGGTCAAAAAGGCCATTAAGTGAGCCAGTCTCTTGCTCTTATCCAGCTCAGAAAATCACTTTTATAAGATGTATTTATCTACTTGTTTTTGTTTTTAACAGAGCACTGAGCAGCTCTGGTTTATGGTGGTGCAAGGTGCTGAACCTGGGACTTCAAAGCCTCAGTCATAAGAGTCTCTTTGCATAACCATTATGCTATCTACCCCTGCCCCATTTATTTATCTACTTACATGAGAGAGCGAGCTAAAGAGAGAGAGCCAGGACATCAGTCTGGCTTATGTAATGATAGGCATTGAACTCTGGGCTTTGTTCTTGGGAGTATAATACCATATCCACTGGGCCACTTTTCTGGACACATAATTTAAAATTTTTTAAAGATTTATTTTAAAATAATTGAACCTAGGGGAGTTGGGCGGTAGTGCAGTGGGTTAAGTGCAGGTGGCACAAAGCACAAGGACTGGCATAAGGATTCCGGTTCGAGCCTCTGGCTCCACACCTGCAGGGGAGTCACTTCACAAGCGGTGAAGCAGGTCTGTAGGTATCTATCTTTCTCTCCCTCCTTTGTCTTCCCCTCCTCTCTCCATTTCTTTCTGTCCTATCTAACAATAACAACATCAATAACAACAATAATAACTATACCAATAAAAAACAAGAACAACAAAAGGGAATAAATAAACAAAGCAAAACAAAAAATAACTGAACCTATAAGTCAAAGCTTATAGTGTAACTCAGTGGTAGAACACACATACCTTGAATATTTGAGGCACTGATTTGATCCCCAGGACATACCTCTCCCTCCAAAACAACAACAACAACAACAAAATGCATATGGTAGGTGTTCTTGGAGAATCTGTCAAATGAATACGTCAGTATAAATTCATACACGGCAAATGTTTACATGCTTATAAATTAGTGTTCCAGTTCTTCAAATGCACTTGAAATTTTTCTTATGCCTGGTGAAAACCCAAACTTCCTGACTGTTTCATTGTGTAACAAATTACCAAAGTGGCTTAAGCAACAACATTTGTTATCTCACTGTTTCTGCGAATCAGGGATCTGAGTGTAGCTTTATGGATCTCTGACTCTGGGATATGACAAGACTGCAAAATACTACAATGGTCACAGTCATTTCAAGGCTTAATTGGGATGAATCTGTCTGCAAGCTCACTCAAGTGGTTGTTGGCTGGTTCAATGCTTCCTTGGCCTCTTGCCATGTGGACTTTCAGTATAGCAACTCTCAGTATAGCAGCTGACTCTCCTCAAAGTAAGAGGGCAAGAGAGAAAATGAGTGACAGCTAGAGGAGAGTCAGTTTTATTGCTTTTTCTTTTTGTCTCTGGGCTTTCATCTCTCCAGGCCAACTTTTGCTGATGGGGGGGAGGGAGAGAAGAGAGAAAGTTGAAGGAGGAGGAGGAAGAGGAAAAGGAGGAGAATCAGTTTTTTGTAACTTAATATTGGAGGTGACATCTCATAATTTTTCCCATACTATATTCATTAGAAATAAGTCACTAAATTCATTTTACACTCAAGAGGAGAGGTTTACAAAGCAATATCATTGTCAGAAAGTGATCATTGGCAGCCATCTCAGAAAGCTGCCCATTACACATAACTTGTGAAGTTATTAACTTTATGAACAGTCTTTGTAATTCCATCCTCCCATTGATCCAAACTAGAAATAGCAAGATTCTCCTTTTATTCCTTTACCATTTTTTCTACTCCTATAAATTCATCACCATGCCCTGTAGTTTCTATTTGACCTCTTAAATACTTCTCAAGGTTGTACAATGTGGGAGCATTCTCTCCATCCCTACCCCTTGGTTCAGCCTCCCATCATTTCTTGTCTGGATTTAAGATCAAAACAGATATCTTAATGTCCTTAATGTCCAGTAATCAGGACTAAAGTCAGAACTCCTTTACATGAAAGCAAGACTCTTGTCATCTGGCCCTGCTTACTTTTCTGAGTCCTCCTCTTCCTTATAGTCCAGCTACTTAGAACAGTTGGCAACTTTCATGCTGGTTGTGTACTTCCTGCCTTTTTAGAAAAGCCATTCCCATTAGTTCCTTTAAATAATCCTTACTTAGGACTTTGCTCAGAAGAAATGTTCTCTCAGAAGCCTCTAAACTCCTGAAGGCTCTTGTCCTGTTCCTGGCACCTGCTATCTATAAGACAGGCTATTTCTCAAGAAGATGATGTCTGTAAGGTTCCCTTGTAGTTCTCATGGCCTAAAGTGTTCGCACTCCACACTGTTTCTGATGACTTTAATTTTTTTCTACTATCTTTATTTATTTAATAGAGACAGCCAGAAATTGAGAGAGGAGGGGTGACAGAGAGGGGGAGAGAGATAGAGAGACACCTGCAACACTGCTTTGCCACACACGAAGCTTTCTTCCTGCAGGTGGGGACCAGGGGCTGGAATGCAGATCCTTGCACACTGTAACATGTGCCATCAATGAAGTGCACCGCCATGCAACCCCATTTTTTATTTTTTTTATTTCCTTATTGGGGGATTAATGGTTTACAGTTAACAGTAAAATACAATAGGTTGTACGTGCATAACATTTCCAGGTTTTCCACATAACAATACAACCCCCACTAGGTCCTTCTCTGCCATCATGCTCCAGGACCTGAACCCTCCTCCCACCACCTCAGAGTCTTTTACTTTGGTACAATACACCAACTCCAGTCCAAGTTCTGCTTAGTGTGTTCCCTTCTGATCTTATTTTTCAACTTCTGCCTGTGAGTGAGATCATCCCATAGTCATCCTTCTATTTCTAACTTATCTCACTTAACATGATGTGGATTTATACCCATTGACATGTAATTTTGTAAATCACTATTAAATAACTAATAAAATTTTTAAAAATGTGATGAGAAGGAGTGGAGGAGATAGCATAATGGTTATGCAAAGAAACTTATGCTTGAGGCTCCAAAGGCTCAGGTTCAATCCCCTGTAAGCCAGAGCTGAGCAGTGCTCTGGTAAAAGAAGAAGGAAGAAGAGGAGGAGGAGGAGGAGGAGGACGAGGAGGAGGAGGAGGAGGAGGAGGAGGAGGAGGAAGAAGAAGAAGAAGAAGAAGAAGAGAAGAGGAAGGAGAAGGAGTAGAAGGAAAAGGAGAAGGAAGAAGAAGAAGAAGAAGAAGAAGAAGATGAAGAAGAAGAAGAAAGAAGAAGAAGAAGAAGAAGAAGAAGAAGAAGAAGAAGAAGAAAAAGAAGAAGAAGAAGAAGAAGAAGAAGAAGAAGAAGAAAAAGAAGGAGAAGAAGAAGAAGAAGAATATGATGATGATGATGAATATTGGGAAGGGGAAGGAGGAAAAGAAGAAAGAAAAGAGGGGGGAGTCGGGTGGTAGAGCAGCGGGTTAAGTGCACGTGGTGCAAAGCACAAGGACCAGTATAAGGATCCAGGTTGGAGTCCCCGGCTCCCCACCTGCAGGGGAGTCGCTTCACAGGCGGTGAAGCAGGTCTGCAGGTGTCTTTCTCTCCTCCTGTCTTCCCCTCCTCTCTCCATTTCTCTCTGTCCTATCCACAACAACAACATCAATAACAACAATAACTACAACAATAAAGCAACAAGGGCAACAAAAGGGAATAAATAATAAAATATTTTTTAAAAATAACTACAATAACAATAAAAACAACAAGAGCAACAAAAGGGAAAATAAGTAAATATAAAAAAAGAAGAAGAAAAGAAAGAAAAGAGGGGCCAGGCAGAAGCAAAGCAGATTAAGCGCACATGGCGCAAAGCACAGTGACCAGAGTAAGGATCCCAGTTGGAGCCACTGGCTCCCCACCTGCAGCGGGGCGGGGTCGGGGGGGGGGGGTTCGCTTCACAGGCGGTGAAGCAGGTCTGCAGGTGTCTTATCTATCTCTCTGTCTTCCCCTCCTCTCTCCATTTCTCTCTGTCCTATCCAGCAACGACAGCAATAACAACAATAATAATAACCACAAAAACGATAAACAACAAGGGCACCAAAAGGGAAAAAATAGCCTCCAGGGGGAGTCGGGCTGTAGACCAGTGGGTTAAGCGCAGGTGGCGCAAAGCACAAAGACCGGCATAAGAATCCCTGTTCCAGCCGGGGCTCCCCACCTGCAGGGGAGTCGCTTCACAAGTGGTGAAGCAGGTCTGTAGGTATCTATCTTTCTCTCCCCCTCTCTGTCTTCTCCCTCCTCTCTCCATTTCTCTCTGTCCTATCCAACAGCAACAACAACAATAATAACTACAACAATAAAACAAGGGCAACAAAATGGAATAAATAAAATAAATATTAAAAAAAAAAAGCCTCCAGGAGCAGTGGATTCTTAGTGCTGGCACTGAGCCCCAGCAATAACCCTAGAGGCAAAAAAAAAAAAAAGAAGAAAGAAAAGAAATATAATGAGAACAAAACATAAATTAAGACATATGCACCCCACCCCATGTTCATAGCTACATTATTCACGATAGCCAAACCATGGAAGCAACCTAAATACCCATCGGCTGATATGTGGATAAAGATATATAGTCAATGATGTACTTGACAATTAAAAAAGATGACATCATGTCCTTAGGGACAAAATGAATGGAACTGCAAATGATTATGCTTAGTGAAGTAAGTAAAGAAGTGAAAAGTCAACTGCTGAATGGTTTTATTCATATGAGGAATATAGAGATTTGAAACTCAGGAACTTGCCCCCCCCCAAAAAAAAGTAACTTAGGGAGAATGGATGGGGAAAGCATAGAACTTTGGTGGTAGGTGTAGAATTATATCCCTGTTATCTTATAATCTTGTAAATCACTAATAAAAATAACTTAATGAAATGTGCTGAGCCACACTTATGAGGCCCATTATGTTACTATGAACACACATTATAGAATTAACATTATGGGGAGCCAGGTGATGGTACACCTAATTGAGTGTATATGTTACAATATTCAAGGACCTGGGTTCAAGCCCCTGGTCCCCACCTGCAGGGGGGTGGGGGAAGCTTTACAAGTAGTGAAACAGGGATACAGGTATCTCTTGTTCTTTCTTCCTTTAAGTTTTTAAAAATATTTATTTATTTAGTCCCTTTTGTTGCCCTTGTTTTTTTAATTGTTGTAGTTATTTTTGTTGTTGTTATTGATGTCATCATTGTTGGATAGGACAGAGAGAAATGGAGAGAGGAGGGGAAGACAGGGAGGGAGAGAGAAAGACAGACACCTGCAGACCTGCTTCACCGCCTGTGAAGTGACTCCCCTGCAGGTGGAGAGTCACGAGCTTGAACCAGGACCCTTATGCTGGTCCTTGCGCTTTGCACCATCTGTGCTAACCTGCTGTGCTGCTGCCCGACTCCTTTCTTTCTTCCTTTCTATCTTCTCCTCCCCTTTCAATTTCTCTGTGTCTGTATCTAATAAATAAATAAAATATTAAAAATAGAATTAGCAGTATGAATTGATCTATATAGTTATGGAAATACTGTGATTTTTTGAATTATTTAATGGTACCCCCATCACACCAAAAGAATTTAACCATAGCTCTGTCCAACCTATCCAAGGAGACATAGTTTCCAGAATAGAATGATAAGTAAGTTGATCAACACATTAGCATCTGTCTATTCTTCATGCTTACTTGCATCTCATTCTCTCTTTTAGGTCTGCTAGGGAATGACTTCCAGAGGTGCTGACAAAATGCCTTTGGGAGTTTTGATAGCCCCACGCTATCATGAACTTCAGACAGGCTGGAAGTCATTGTGAAGGAAAGCACAGCATCCTCAGACTATGAGCCTTATATATTTTTTCTTCCCCCACGTGGCTTTTTTGAAGTGGACCATTAGTGTAGTAGAGCTCCAGCAGCAACTGATTAGATGTCAAAGGCATCCAGGACATCATATCCACAGCTGGGTCTCAGAAACCTAGTTCTTTGTGGATACGGTAGTTCTCAAAATAAAACAGCGGCACTTCTCCCTATCATGATTCTGGTCTGCATGCCACCTCTATCTGGCAAATAGTAAGTTTTTTAAAGGACTTTGAGTCTTGAAGATCTCATAACCATGTCTTGAAGGTTGTAAGACAAGTTTTAGCTATTACATTCTGAAGTATGCTGTTGAGTAATTATTTGAGTGGTTTAAGACAGAAATCTTCCCTCTCAAAAATGGTGCTTTTCCCTCTGAGTTGTCTGGAAAGCACCCAAGCCTTCAACTCTCCACCCTCTGTTATCTTTTTATAAACCAGAATACAAGTAGTGTTACAGGGGAGTAGAGAAGCAGGTGTCCAAAAGGGTGGTCCAGACATCAGGTTCTGGCACCGTTCACAAGAGTAGGCATTGACTGAGGGTTCCAGTAGCTGCCAAGAACATGAGGGAGGAGTAGGAATTGAATATTGCTGGAGAAGATTATAAGACATGACCAAAGGGGTCTGTCTAGTTTAAAGCAGAAGGACATAAGTAACTAAATGCCTAAATGAATGTAAGAGCTCATGTAAAGGAATTAATGGACATTGGAAGTTTCTAGTCTCCACAGGGCCTCTCAACAACTTGCTGGCTTCTAACAGGTCTCTTCTCAGAACTACACGCCCTGAAAAGCTCTTACCCATTATACAGTTTCAGTAACTGTGGTCTATAGAAGAGTTACACAGAAAGCAACAGAGCTCAACCTAGAATTCTGTCAGATCTTACATTCTTAAGACACTTCTTGCAAAGCATGGTTGGGGGTAACTAAGAGAAATGAAAGAACTGCATGAAGATTTAGGGTAACCAACCTGTCATAGCTGGTAGAACAGCCACCAACAGTGATTTCTGTTGTTACTCCCACTAATGTCTATGGTGAACTTTACTGAAAACTACCATTCATGTCCCCAGACCTGTGGTAGACACCGAGAAGAATGAAGATAGTTCTGGTTCCTAAGGTACAATGAACTATATCAGGGGATATCATAAAAAAATTCAAGAAGTGCTTATTATGCTTTTACTATATCTGAGATCTACTTCTGGGTCACGGATTATAGCAGCCAAGCCCATAAAGCACCAGTCTTCAAAGACCTTACATTCCAGAAAGGAAGGAATGCCCCAGAAACATATAAATAGTAATTCCCCCCACAGATAATTTCACTTACAGGAAAGACCTATGAAGAAC
The DNA here is from genome assembly GCF_950295315.1 of Erinaceus europaeus. Lineage (NCBI taxonomy): Eukaryota > Metazoa > Chordata > Mammalia > Eulipotyphla > Erinaceidae > Erinaceus > Erinaceus europaeus. The sequence continues at coordinate 56,039,876 of NC_080164.1, forward strand.
ACACATTAGAGTAATTTCATAGAGAAAAAGGAGAATAGGATAAAGAAGGTAGAAAATAGGGGCCAGGTGGTGGCACACTGGGTTAAGCACATGTACTACAATGCACAAGGACCCAGGTTCTAGCCCCAGGTTCCCACCTGCAGGGGGAAAGCTTTATGAGTGTGAAGCAGGGCTGCAGGTTGTCTCTGTCTCTCTCCCTCTCTATCACCCCATTCCCTCTTGATTTCTGGTTGTCTCTATCCAATAAATAAATATAATAAAACAATTTTTAAAAAAGGTAGAGAATGAGTGGTCCTGGAGGTGGTACAGTGAATAAGGCATTGGACTCTCAAGCATGAGATCCTGAGTTCGATCCCCAGAAGCACATGTACCAGAGTGATGTCTGATTCTTTCTTTCTCCTATCTTTCTCATTAACAAATGAATAAAATAAAAAAAGAAAGTTTAAAAAATTTTTTTAAAAGGTAGAGAATGACATTCATACTGAACTGATATTTGTTGTTTAGTTTTTTTACATACATGATTCTATTTTATTTTTTTTATTACTGATTTACTATTTAACAAGATTGTAAAATAACAGGGGTGCAGTTCCACACAGTTCCCACCATCAGTGTTCCATGTCCCATCCCCACTATTGGAAGCTTCCCTATTCTTTATCCCTCTGGAAATATGGACCAATATTCTTTTTGGGGTGCAGAAAGTGGAAGGTCTGGCTTCTGTAATTGCTTATTCATTGGACATGGACATTGGCAGGTTGATCTATACTCCCAGCCTGTTGCTGTCTTCCCCTAGTGGGGTAGGGCTTTGGAGAGGTGAGGTTCTGGGACATACTGGTGAAGTTGTCTATCAGGGGAGGTCAGGGTGGTATCATGGTAGCATCTGAAACTTGGTGGCTGTGGCCTAATAAGTTTCTGAAAAAATCCTGATTGTATTTTGTTGAGTTTTGAGGTGGTTTTTCATTCATTGTTTTTCCTAGTTTATCAGGAGAGTGATGTGAAAAGGCTCCTAATAGCCACACCTCTGGACCACCTCGAACTGATATTTGTATTGAAACCTAAATGGTAAGAGGGAGGGAGTCATGTAAAGGAGCAGGTAAAGAGCAGTCTAAACAGAAGGAAGAGTTGATGCAATGCTGTCAGGTGTGCTTGGCTACATCTGAGAAGGGGAAGGCACATAAAGATAGAGAAAAAGTGGGCAAGTATACAGAAATGAGTTCCAGGAAACATCAGGGACCAAAATATGTCAAACTTTTAGGATTTTGAACTTTTAATTTTGATTGTAATGGGGAACTATTGGAGGGGAGGGAGGGCTTGTGATATAAGTTCTCGGAAGATTCTTTAATTGCTGTGTGGAAAATGAATCAAAATGAGTGGAGCAAGAGGAGAGTTAGCTGGGAGTGCAGTTGAGAGACTGTTACAGTCATCCAGATGAAAGAGGTATCGGGCCGGGTGGTAGGTTACCTAGTTATATGACACAATGGCACATGTTACAATATTCAAGGACCCACCCAATTATGTGATCTGCTAGGGTCTGAATATTAGTGCTCCCAGTTCATATGTTGAAATTCTAACCACAAAAGATGATGGTTTTAGGAGGTGGTGCCCTTGGGAAGTACTTAAATCACGAGGTAGAATTCTCATGAATAGAATTAGTGCCTTATAAAAAGAGTCTCCCAGTTCCTTTCCATTACGTGAGGATACACAAAGGAGGAGTCAGCTATGCTCCAGTAAGAGGGTTTTCACTGAGGTCAACCATGCTCATGCCTGTGAGAAAGTGGTCTCTGTAATTTATGAGCTACCCAGCCTGTGGAAGTTCAAATGAATGCAGACATCGTCCAAGTACAAATACAGTTCTGAATAAAAGGACCCTGGTGGTCAGGATACATATTGACCCTTGAGTTACCAGGACAGGCCTCAGAAACCAGTTCATGTTAGAGAAAGGCTTTGAAGGTTATGTGGAATTGGAGTATCTGAGAAGAACGGGATCTTCAGGGGCTTGTTCTTCTCTAAACATTTTCAGGAGCCACTTAAAAGTCACAAATCTCTAACCATTTCCCAACAACCCACATAGAGACCTCTCAGCCTCCTATGCACATCTAAGAATAGACCACTTGGCTGCAGTTGGTTTGAAATTCTTGCTTTTTGCGTCAAAACATTTGGCCACTATTTTCAGGCTGACACTCCCTTCTACAAATGAGAAGATGGGCCACTGCTCATTGGAAACATTCTCACTTATTTGCTGTTTGCAAAGGAATGTGTCAAAACCTGGACAGTAAGTCAAAGAGTTTGCTGAGAGAATCTCTTTGGTTCTCTGCCTGTGGAAGAAACTTGATTTCAGAGGCTTAAGAAGAGTAGGCAAAGGATGGACTAAAAGATTTCTAAGAAAACTTTGTTTAGATAGCTTCTAAGTAATCCTCAAATCATCAAATAGGGCTTTTCAAACAAAAAGGAAAATCCTCACTGAAAAACATGACAAATTACCAAGATTTCACTGCTCCAAGCTCACTTTTTCAGGTAGAGGTAGAGGTAGATAGATAGATAGATAGATGGATAGATAGATGACGTAGGACTAAAGATTCCTCTACAGCAGTGGGGGCTGGGCATGAACCTGGGTCACAGATGTGATAAATGAGCATCCTGTTCAGGTAAGTTATTTTACTAGCCTTCAAATTTTATTTTGAAAGCCATATTTTAAAAAATGATTTTATAGTGATTTAATATTGATTCACAAAATTATAAGATAACATGGGTATAACTCCACACCGTTCCCACCACCACATTTCTGAATCCCCCGTCCCTCCATTATAAGCTACAGCACTTTCCCTAAACTTGCAGATATCAGTTAAGTATTATTTCTACAACTATCTGTCTATATTTATGTATATATAATTGCCCTTTCCTTTTTAAGGTCCTATCATCTCTTCTTTTCCAAGTCACACATAAACTTATTATGACATCCAAATGTCCTTCTCTATTTCTTCTTCTCTCTCTGGGTCCTGATGGAGTTGGAGTTCAGAGCCCTTTTCCCCATCAGTTCTCCCCCGTGGGAGTATGGATTAAAATTATTTTGGGGGTGCAGAAGGTGGGAGTTCTGGCTTCTGTAATTGCTTCTCCACTAGATATGGGCATTGGCAAGTTGATCCATACCCCCAGCCTGTTTCTATTTCTCCCTTGTAAGGTAGAGCTCTGGAGAGGTGAGGTTCCAGGACACATTGGTGAGGTTGGCTGCCCAGGGAAGTCAGAATGGAATCATAATAGTGTATGTAACTTAGTGGCTGAAAGGTGTCAAGATATAAAGTTGGACAAAAAGATTAATGAACAGGAACCAAAAAGTAGAAATAGAGCAGATGAGAATAGGGATCTTAAGGTGGATGGAAGCTGGGAAGTTCATTTTAGGCATGTTCTTAGGGGCTCTCAACTATCATAGTTTTTGTAAAAGCTATGTTCTTGAAGTACTCAAGAACTGCCAGAGTGGCTATTCCAAACATTTGCATTGTATTTGTTGGAGGCTGTTGGCATTTTTGGCTTCATGGGCTCCTTCCTCCATAGAAATTATTTTAAGTTCTATTATTATTTTTTTTAGTGTTTCAATTTTATGTCTGTTTCTTTTTTTAAAATTTCTTTATTGGGGAATTAATGTTTTACATTCAACAGTAAATACAATAGTTTGTACATACATAACATTTCCCAGTTTTCCATATAACAATACAACACCCACTGGGTCCTCTGTCATCCTTCTTGGATCTGTATTCTCCACACCCACCCACCCACCCCAGAGTCTTTTACTTTGGTGCAATATGCCAATTCCAGTTCAGGTTCTACTTGTGTTTTCTTTTCTGATCTTGTTTTTCAACTTCTGCCTGAGAGTAAGATTATCCCATATTCATCCTTCTGTTTCTGACTTATTTCACTCAACATGATTTTTTCAAGGTCTATCCAAGATCAGCTGAAAACCGTGAAGTCACCATTTTTTATAGCTGAGTAGTATTCTATTGTGTATATATACAACAACTTGCTCAGCCACTCATCTGTTGATGGACACCTGGGTTGCTTCCAGGTTTTGGCTATTACAAACTGTGCTGCTAAGAACATATGTGTACACAGATATTTTTGGATGGGTGTGTTGGGTTCCTTAGGATATATCCCCAGGAGAGGAATTGCAGGATCATAGTGTAGGTCCATTACTAGCCTTCTGAGAGTTCTCCAGATTGCTCTCCACAGAGGTTGAACCAATTGACATTCCCACCAGCAGTGCAGGAAGGTTCCTTTGACCCCACACCCTCTCCAGCATTTGCTGCTGTTACCTTTTCTGATGTATGACATTCTCACAGGAGTGAAGTGGTATCTCATTGTTGTCTTGATTTGCATTTCTCTGACAATCAGAGACTTGGAGCACTTTTTTCATGTGTTTCTCGGCCTTTTGGATCTCTTCTGTGGTGAATATTCTGTCCATGTCCTCCCCCCATTTTTGGATGGTGTTATTTGTTGTCTTGTTGAGATTTGCAAGTTCTTTATATATTCTTGTTATTAACCTCTTGTCTGATGTATGGCATGTAAAGATCTTCTCCCATTCTGTGAGGGGTCTCTTGGTTGGGGTAGTAGTTTCATTAGCTGTGCAGAAGCTAATGATGTAGTCCCATAGGTTTATGCTTGCCTTAGTCTTCTTTGTAATTGGATTCGTTTCATTGAAGATGTCTTTAAAATTTATGCAGAAAAGAGTTCTGCCAATATTTTCCTCTAAGAATCTGATAGTTCGTGGTCTAACATCCAAGTCCTTGATCCACTTGGAATTTACTTTTGTATTTGGTGAAATATAGTGGTTCAGTTTCATTCTTCTGCATGTTTCAACACACTGTTTCCAACACCATTTACTGAAGAGACTCTGCTTTCCCCATTTAATAATCTGGGCCCCTTTGTCAAAGATTAGATGTCCATAGATGTGGGGGCTTACTTCTGGGCTCTCAATTCTATTCCACTGGTCAGTATGTCTATTCATGTTCTAGTACCAAGCAGTTTTGATGACAATGGCCCTATAATACAGTTTGAGATCTGGGAGTGTGATGCCTCCAGTTCTGTTCTTCTCAAGATTGTTTTGGCATTTCTAGGTCTTTTCTGGTTCCAGATAAACATTTGTAGCATTTGTTCTATTCTCCTAAAAAATGTGCTTGGGATCTTGATGGGGATAGCATTAAATTTGTAGATGGTTCTTGGTAGTATATTCATTTTGATGATGTTAATTCTTCCAACCCATGAACATGGAATATCTTTCCACTTCTTTGTGTCTTTTTCAATTTCCTTGAGTAGTGACTCATCATTTTCAGTATATAAGTCTTTCACTTCTTTGGTTAGGTTTACTCCTAGATATTTTATTGTTTTTGTTGCTGTAGTAAAAGGAATTGATTTCTGGATTTCAATTTCTTCTAACTTAGTGTTTGCATAGAGGAATGCCACTGACTTTTGAATGTTAATTTTGTAGCCTGACACATTACTGTATTGCCTGGTGATATCCAAAAGCTTCTTGATGGATTCCTTAGGTTTTTCTATGTATACTATCATGTCATCTGCAAATAGGGAGAGTTTGACTTCTTCTCTTCCAATTTGTATGCCTTTAATTCCTTGCTCCTGCCTGATTGCTATGGCAAGAACTTCCAACACTACGTTGAATAGTAATGGTGATAGTGGGCAGCCCTGCCTAGTACCTGATCTGAATGGAAATGCTTCCAGTTTTTCACCATTGAGTATGATGTTGGCTGCAGGTTTGCTATATATAGACTCCACTATCTTCAGGAATTTTCCATCTATTCCCATTTTTTGTAGTGTTTTGATCATAAAGGGATGTTGTATTTTGTCAAAGGCTTTCTCTGCATCTATTGATATGACCATGTGGATTTTGGTCTTGCTTTTGTTGATGTAGTGGATCACGTTGATTGATTTACATATATTAAACCAACCTTGCATGCCTGGGATAAATCCCACTTGGTCATGATGAACAATATTTTTAATGTACTACTGTATCCAGTTGGCTAGAATTTTGTTCAATATTTTCGCATCTATGTTCATCAGAGATATTGGTCTGTAGTTTTCTTTTTTGATTGTGTCCCTGTCTGCTTTTGGTATCAGAGTGATGTTGGCTTCATAGAAGCTGGCAGGAAGTATTCCAGTGTCTTCAATCTTCTGGAAGACTTTTAAAAGTAGAGGTATTAGTTCTTCTTTGAAGATTTTGTAGAATTCATTTGTAAAACCATCTGGTCCAGGACTTTTTTTTTTTGAAAGATTTTTGATAACTATTTCAATTTCATTAGCTGTGATGGCCTGTTATTGTTATCTACTTCCTCTTTACTTAGTTTTGGAAGTTGGTAGGTATCTAGGAAATCGTCCATGTCTTCCAGGTTCTCTAGCTTGGTGGCATATAGTTGTTCATAGAAGCGTCGCATGATATGTTGAATGTCTACGGTGTCTGTTATGGTATCTCCTCTTTCATTTAGTATCCAATTTATTTGGGTCTTCTCCCTTTTTAATTTTGTGAGTCTGGATGAAGGTTTGTCAATTTTTTTTCACTCTTTCGAAGAACCAACATTTACTTTCGTTAATCTTTTGTATGGTTTTCTTATTTTCAGTGTTACTGATTTCTGCCCAAATTTTAATGATTTCTGTCCTTCTGGTTGCTTTTAAGTTCTATTATTACTACTGATTTATATTGTTGTTGAGGCCAGAGTACCACTCAACTCTGGCATATCGTAAGATCTCAAGACTGCTAGTCCTGTGGTCTGACACTGGTTGGTCTTCCTGGTCCTTTCTACTGCATTGGTATAAAGATAATTGTCTGTTAAAGCATTTTATTTATTCTAAAAGCTAATTTTTTAGAAAGGAAGGAAGAGAGAAAGAACAAAAGAGAGGGGGTAGGGGGTATCCAGTGTTTTCTATTGTTGCTATCTAAACTTAGTCTCCCTGGCCTGAAATCAAGGTGCTGGCAGATCTGGTGCTCTTATTTATTTATTTATTTATTTATTTATTTATTTATTTATTTATTTCCTTTTTGTTGCCCTTGTTTTTATTGTTGTTGTTGTTGTTGATGATGCCGTTGTTGTTGGACAGGACAGAGAGAAATGGAGAGAGGAGGGGAAGACAGAGAGAGGGAGAGAAAGATAGACAGCTGGAGACTTGCTTCACCGCTTGTGAAGTGACTCCCCTGCAGGTGGGGAGCTGGGGCTCAAACTGGGATCCTTATGCTGGTCGTTGTGCTTTGCGCCAGGTGTGTTTAACCCGCTGAGCTACCACCCAACTCCCCATCTGGTTCTTTCTAAGGGTAAGAAGGTTGAGTTCCGTTCAGTCCTTTTGAGCTTCTAGTGGCTGTCTACAGCCCCTTTGTGGCCCTTTTATTTTGTCTTCAATCCTCTGGGTCCTTGAACTTGTCTTATATTATCATATCTTCTCCTTCCACCCTTCCTTTTTGAACTTCTTTCATAAGGACCCATGTAATTCTTCTTCTAGCGTTTGCCACCCATGTAATGATTTGGAGGAAATCCAAATGGTCTAGGTAATCTTAATCATTTTAAGATCCTTGAGCCAATCAAGTCTGAAAAGCCCTTTTTTTGCTAAGCAATGATCATAGATTTTGGGAATCAGACAGTGGATATATTGGTGGATGGGTGAGTATTAAAATACCATTGACCCTAACAGTACTGTGAGTCTGAAGCACTTTGTCTAGTGAATCTAGTGGACAAATTAGTCCTGACTCTTAATACTGGCCTAGAGACTGGTTGCAGTAGAATCTTAAAATGCACTGTTTCCTTCATTGACAAAGTCTTTCTATGAAAAAGCCATGCTATTTACATCTTGGAGCAATTGGCTCATCTCCTAGTAGATCAGTTATGAGTGATTAGTAGGCAGACAGTAAGTACATCAGTAGGCTCATGAGGTCAGTCTTACCTGGGATGCCTCCACTAGTAGACACTATCTTTTTCAAAGTGTTGGTGATATTTGAGAATGTTGAGGAGCAGTGCTGATCTCTGGTCAATGCTGGACACTCAGTGAAGGACCCCACAGAGTTTGAATTGCTGAATGAGTGAGTTAACTTGAATTAGTTGAATTTCACATATTGAGTGTTTGTGTATCTTTCAGCTAAGTGCTGTGTTTACAAGTTGGTCCACATTGGTCTTTAAAGAGAGTTAAATATAATGCTTTGAGAAATTATCTGCAAAGCCATATGTTGTAGATAGGGCAAACTTCTTAGTTACCCTGAATAGAACCCTCAAGGTGGTGCTGTCAAGGCCATGCTCCTTGCAGCTCTTTTGCCTCCTGGGTTCTCTCTCCATGTACATGGAGAAGGTCTCTCCTTATTCCAAAACACAAGTAAGTAAGTGATGGTGGCCTGGAATATGGTGGAGAGCAAGGAGAAGAAGGGGGTGGTGGTGGCGGCAGTGGCAGCAGAGACGGCAGAGTCCTAATGAACAGGTAATTTTCTCCTCACTTCACTCATCCCTCTCCATCTGACATGGCAGGTGTGCTGAGCAGGAATGGTGTGTGAATCGATTTGGAGAGGATCAGTGACACAGCAGCAAGCCAGGGCCGCGCCCTGAGTCATTGATCGACTCCAAATCAATTTGCACACCGCTCCCACTTAGGTCACCTGCCATTTCAGACAGGGAAGGGAACGGTGAAGTGAGAAGGAAATTATGCCGGGAAGTATGGGGACCCTCTCTCAGGAACGTGGGGGTCAGCCTTCAGCTGCCCTCGAATCTGCAGCCTTTGGAGGGACAAGGCTCCCCAGCCCAGACTGCCTTCATCTTGCTCAACCTCAGCCCTGAAGGGAGGGGAAGCGTGAAGTCTGTGAAGCAAAATGGGGCCACTCTGAAAATCTATCAGCCTTGATCTCACCTCTGGGGTTTGGGCTGCCACAGTCATATCCTAAGAGCTATTTCAGAAAACCCAAATTGCCAACAGTAATAATCTCTCCGCCACGGGACTGGTTTTCATTTGTGCCTCTCAATGCACTTTACAATTAATTCTCACCAACCTCTGCCTCCCATGAGTCAGGAACCCAAGGGGAGCCCAAGGCAAGACTTAGAAGTTTCATGGATCTCCCACTGAGAGGATAAAGGGCTTCCCCACTGGGAAAATAGGTACCAGGGCCCAATCCTTCTACCAGGACCCAACAATAGTCTTCCTTGCAAGGAGAGAAGGGAAGGTAATGTGGGGGTAGGAGATGTGGTTAAGGAGCTAGAGGATGTCTCCGGCTCCTGGCATGTCCAATAAGCTTCCATTGAGGTAAAGAGCAAGTTAGTTACTTACCAGGGCCAAAGACCTGGTGGATAGATTTCCAAGGACACTATCCATCCAAATACTGATTGTGCTTTAGAAATGTTGTCTTCTTTAGATCTATTTGTTAGGTCACAGGGATCCCAACAGGACAAAATTGAAGAGAATTTTCTGCCTGAAAATGCTCCATAGGCTACTGATTGGGTGCTCAAGAAATGGATACTGGATCTGAATATACCGCAAGTTGGTCCTCTTTCCCAAGTAGGTGGTATAGAGATTAGAACATTGGGCAGGGAAGATAGCATAATGGTTATGCAGACTCATGTCTGAGGCTCCAAAGTCCCAGGTTCAGGCCCCCTTATGGTGATAAGCCAGAGCTGAGCAGTGCTCTGGTATTTCTCTCTGTGCCTCTATCTGCATCTCTCTCTTTCAAAATAATAATAATAATAATAATAATAATTTTAAAAAGAGAGATTAGAGCATTCCAGTAGGCGTGGCAGATTTTTTTTTTCCCACCAGAACTATAGCTGGGTCCTGGTGACTGCACAACTCCACCATTTCTTGCAACAATTAAAAAAATTGGGGGGAGGGAGTTGGACAGTAGCGCATCAGGTTAAGCATAGGTGGCGCAAAGTGCAAGGACCGGCATAAGGATGCTGATTCAAGCCTCCAGCTCCCCACCTGCAGGGGGGTCACTTCACAAGCGGTGAAGCAGGTCTGCAGGTGTCTTTCTTTTTCTCCCCCTCTCTATCCTTCCCTCCTTTCTCCATTTCTTTCTATCCTATCCGACAATGACGACATCAACAATAACTACAACAGTAAAACAACAAGGGCAACAAAAAGGAATAAATAAATATTTTAAATTTTTTTGTTTCTGTTTTGATGGAAGTGAGAGACAGAGAGAGAAGAAGAGGGAGACAAACAGAAGGAGAGATACCTGCAGCACTGCCCTACTGCTCATAAAGCCACTCTCTACCCTTCCACTCTGGGGGGGGGGGGCTTGAACCTGGACCCTCTCACACATCAATGTATTCACTTTACCTGGTGTTTCACCATCTGACAGATTTTCCAAGAAGCAGAGTCCATATTGTTAGTTATTCCTTTTGCTGGATTGAAAGCTGGATCAAGACAGCTCCAACAGAGACCGGGTGGCAGAGACAGAGACTATGCAAGGATGAACTGAGCCAAAATTCTAGAGAAAACAAGAAAAACACCTCATTCCTCATTTAGTTCTTGGCTATATTCCTAGTTCTATTGTGCTACCAAGCCCTTTCTATCTGAGATTTGTCAGAGGGCAGTGGGGGTTAACTTTTACATCTTTGGAATTGGTATCTGGTGACAAAAATAAAACAGTGATGACTATGATTCAGAAGCTCTCACTTACCTGCTCTCTGAATCAGATTTGCTCCAAGGATGTTGGTGAAGTAGGATTCCCAAATGTTCACTGCCCAGACCCAGCCACACACATGCACACAAACTCCTTCCTTCCTTTCTTCCTTCCTTTCTTCCTTCCTTTCTTCCTTCCTTCCTTCCTTCCTTCCTTCCTTCCTTCCTTCCTTCCTTCCTTCCTTCCTTCCTTTCTTGTCTCCAGGGGTTATTGCTGGGTCTTGGTCCAAATCCACTGCTCCTGGAGGCTATTTTTTCCCCTTTTGTTGCCATTGTTGTTTATCATTGTTGTTGTTGTTGGATATGACAAAGAGAAATAGAGAGAGGAGAGAAGACAGAGAGGGGGAGAGAGATAGACATCTGCTTGTGAAGCAACCCCCCCCACAGGTGGGGAGCGGGAGGCTCGAACCGGGATCCTTATGTGCTTGCCATGTGCGCTTAACCCACTGAGCTACCACTGGCTCCCACAAACTCCTTTCTTCTTCTTCTTCTTTTTTTTATTTAAGAAAGGATTAATTAACAAAACCATAGGGTAGGAGGGGTACAACTCCACACAATTCCCACCACCCAATCTCCATATCCCACCCCCTTCCCTGATAGCTTTCCCATTCTCCATCCCTCTGGGAGCATGGACCCAGGGTCATTGTAGGTTGCAGAAGGTAGAAGGTCTGGCTTCTGTAATTGCTTCCCTGCTGAACATGGGCGTTGACTGGTCGGTCCATACTCCCAGTCTGCCTCTCTCTTTCCCTAGTAGGGTGTGTCTCTGGGGAAGCTGAGCTCCAGGACACATTGGAGGGGTCTTCAATCCAGGGAAGCCTGGCCGGCATCCTGATGGCATCTGGAACCTGGTGACTGAAAAGAGAGTTAACATATGAAGCCAAACAAATTGTTGAGCAAAACTCCTTTCTTCTCAGCTGAAGGCCATGCCTTCCCAGTCCAGCTGGATTTCCCCCCCCCCCCCCATGAAGTTTTCTGGACTCTTTGCTCTCCCTGTTTCAGGATGCTAGCTGTTTCCATTCAATGTGCAGAATAAGGCTTCTTTATGATTGGAAGAGATTCTTCTAAGCCCCTGCTACAATAATCCTTCCAGCCCAACTGCAGGAACACCCATCTTCCTGTCCCATCACTTTCTGTGACTATCCCCCCAACAGAATACCCTCAGAGTAAATCATGAGCAAGTTTAGGGTTTGATTCTACAAAATCAAGCAAGCCTCTGGTGCCACAAACAGGATAATGTTTGGGACTGGAGTAGCTCCAATAATGCCTGGAGTAGCTCCTCTGGTCTGGTGCACATGTCTGGACTCCTTGGCCATATTTAATGTTATTGGAGGCTAAGCATGACTGGGTCCATCTCACAAAGACCCAATTTTGCAAATGTGCCACAGAATCAAGGCTGTGGGATTGGAAGTGGCTTTAATGTAACCAGTTCTAACTTGATAAGGATAAGTGGCCCCATGGGTTAAATTTATTGGAATTCATGCTGGAAGATGGAGCTGAGGTTTAGAAGAGAAGAGTGGGTTGAAAGAAAATGAAGCAACATTTCTGAAAGCTTCAACTCTACTACTCCTGGCTTCTAAAATAAGTGGGGGGGGGGGCAAATGTTTCTTTTCCATTTAGCTTCCTTGGTGAGTGAACATTGTCTGGAGCAGCAGTTAGGTAAGTGGAGTTTGATCAACAAAGTAAGGCCAGCAGACTTATTTTGCATCCTCATGAAAGCTGTAAGAGCCTCACCTGCTGAAGAGGGTAGTTCTTGTTGGGAAGACCTTAAGGAAATACAGGTTAATTCTGTTCTTGTGTCTTATTGGATTGTTTGTGTAAACTGAAGTTCCTCAGAAGGCAGGAACTTGGTATGTTTAACTCTTTGAATATATCTGGTTCTGGCAATTGTTGCACATGATACATGGCACAGATATATTTTATTGTCCACTTATTTAAATTATTATACACACGTGCGCAAGGACCGGCGTGAGGATCCTAGTTCGAGCCCCCGGCCCCCCCACCTGCAGGAGAGTCGCTTCACAGGTGGTGAAGCAGGTCTGCAGGTGTCTTTCTCTCCCCCCTCTGTCTTCCTCTCCTCTCTCCATTTCTCTCTGTCCTTTCTAGCAACGACGACATCAGTAACAACAACAGTAATAACTAAAACAACAATAAACAAGGGCAACAAAAAGGGAAAATAAATTTAAAAATAAAAATAAATTATTACATGCTTTCGCTTTGAGTAGAAAATGCATGCACACGGTACAAAGTTTCATGAGCCACCTTCTCACACCTGTCCCCTAGAAACAGGGTTCTCAGATCACAGGGAAGAACTGAAACTAGTTTCTCTTGTCACTTCCCAGAGATACTTCACGCACATGCAAGCAATTATATTAATAAACAGTCTTGGTCATAATTACATAGATCTTATTTTTCATTATTCATGAACAGTTATATTTGCTTCTACTTTTTTCTTCTGTCATGGCTCGGCTGCCTTTATTAGAAGTGGTAATATGTTTACATAACACGTAGCATACGCAGTAGAACTGGTCGTAACTCTCAAAAGCAGTCACTGCAGCGATGACACCTTTGTCCCCCAGTGATTCAGGCCAAGTCAGACAGTGGACTCAGAGGTCGAGCCGCGCTTCTGGGGGCCGCAGTGCCAGGCTCCAGCCGCACGATGGCGCCCGCTTCCTGCGGACCCGGTTCTCCCCACAGAGGCGTAGACAAAGGCGGGCGCCGGGCTTCCCCCACGGGGCTGCTGGGCAGAGGAGGCGGAGGGCATCCGTGGTGGCCAGGGCCGCCCCTGCACGCCGCGCTGGGCAGCTGCCGCCGAAGCCTTTGTCCTGTTCTGCCCGCTCTAGTGCTAAAGGATGTGGCGAGAGAACACTGGGCGGCGCCAGCTGGGAGTTCACTACTAGGCTCTCACACCCAAAAACTTGTCCCTGCAAGACCTTGGGTTCAGGTTAAGAACCTGGCTGGGTAAGAAAGGGAATGGCGCCTAGACCTGTCCAGGAAGCTTCACTTCCCTTCACCTCTTCAGTAAGGAATTTACTCCAAAGACCTTGCTGTGGAGGTTCTCTGTAACTGTCCCGACTCCTCCAAAATGCTACAGGAAAATACTTGCACTGAGATTTAACTGAAACCTAGTTAGCCCCTGGACTTGACTTTCCAAAATCCTGCACTGTCCCTCTAGTCCAGAGAAAGAGAACTTTCTGTGATGATTAAAGTGCCCTGTATCTTCTGAGTCCAGTATTTGGTAGCCATTAGTCACATGTAATTATGGAGTGCTTGAAGCACGACTGGTTATTTTTTAACTGCATTTGATTTTAATGAATTTAATTTCAAGTTCACATGTGTTTGCCTGCAGGTAGGTCCATTGCTAACCTCTTGGACCATGCTGTCTTCAGGGCTGAAGTTGATCTGAACAATTGAATGTGCAGTTAGTTATGTTGTTAATAGCAAAACAACAACATTTTTTTATTAGCTTAGAAAATAACAGGGGTACAATTCCCACCACCAGAGTTCCATGTCCCTATTCCCTCCATTGGAAACTGCAGTGGTTATCCCAAGGTAGCAGATATGGATTGACTATTTTTTCTATAACTGTCTGTCTGTCTTATCTATCATCCATCTTTTTGCCCATTTTTTTCTTCCTATGGTCCTATCTTCTCTTCCTTTTAAAGTCACACCTCCACCTACTACTACTCCAAATGTCTTTCATTTTTATCTCTTCTCTTTCTGGGTCCTGATGGAATTGGGTGTCAGAGCCCTCTAGTCATCTTTCCCTAACATTTCTCCCTCTCTGGGAGTATAGACCAAAATTCTCTCTCTCTCTTCCTTTCTTTTTAACTTAAAAAAATTTCTTAGTGACTTACTGTTACTTTACAAAATTATAAGATAACAGGGGTATAATTCTGCACTGTTTCCACACCAGAGTTCTGTATCCCCATCCCCTCTATTGAAAGCTACAACAGTTAAGTCTCCTAAAGTATCGAGGGGTTGACTATGTTCCTCCTTTTTTCTTCTTCTCTGTCCGGGTCTTAACGGAGTTGGAGTTCAGAGCCTTCTGGTCATCATCTCCTATCATTTCTCCTTCTCTGGGATTATGGACCAAAATTCTTTTTGTTTGTCTGTTTTTAAATTTTTTATTATTATCATTACTTATTTATTGGATAGAAACAGAAAACAAGAGGAAAGGGGGAGATAGAAGGGAAGAGAGACAGAAAGACACCTGCAAAATTGTTTCACCATTTGCAAAGCTTTCCCCCTGCAGGTGGGGACTGGGGACTTAGACTTGGGTCCTTGAACATTGTAACGTGTGCTTAATCAGGTGTACCACCACCTGGCCTCTGGACCAAAATTCTTTATGGGGTACAAAAGGTGGGATCTCTGGCTTCTGTAATTGCTTCTCTACTGGACATGGACATTGGCTGTTTCAGTCTTTCCCTAGTTGAGTAGAGCTATGGAGAGGTGAGGTTCTGGGACACAGTGGTGAGGCTGTCTGCCCAGGGAGATCAGGATGGAATCATGATAACATCCACAACTTGGTGGCTGAAAAACAGTAAGATATAAAGCAGGACAAAATGATTAATTAACAGGAGGCCAAAAAGGAGGAATTACCCTGCAATAAAGAAAAATAATAATAAGTAAAAAAAAAAAAAAAAAAGGAATAGGGCAGATGAGAACAGGGATCTTAGAGTGGAAAAAGAGTGAGGAAGTGTGTTCCTAGGAACCCACGACTTTTTTTTCTTCTTGAGTTTGATAGCTAACATGGAAGTTGACAAATATATTGTCTGGGAAGATGATGTCAGAGTTGAGAATAGAGCTATAAAGTTGGGTTAGGGCAGAGAGTATCTCCAAAACTTGAAGAAAATCTATGAATAAAATTAACTGTTTACTCCACCAACCTGACCTAGGGCCCATATATATTTATACTTAGCACAGGAGCCTGTGTGACCTCTGAGTCTCTCTGTTTGTCTAAGCTCACAGTTCATGGCCACAGCTGGGAACATTGTAGGCTGCAGTCATTTCAGGACCAATCTTCCTTGAGTGGCAGGGAAGGATGACCCAGCCTCCTTTCAGAAAGTGGGCAGTCCCTACCATTGCTACTTTATAGTGGGGGCTAGGTCCTAGAGAGGCCCTTTAAAAGGCTTATGATGACCTTCCTGATGGAACTGACCAGTGATGGTGCAGAGAGGGATCTATTAGAGGTCTAGGCCCATCAGATCTGTCTGGGAATGCAAGGATTCCCTGAATAGGGCCCTGGATGGTGGGGTGCAGACCAAAAATTTTTATGGGGTACAGAAGGTAAGAGTTCTGGTTTCTGTAATCGCTTGTCAACAGCAAAATTTTATAAAGAATCACGTATAGCATGAAACATTTTTGTCTGTCACATCTGAAATGATGCTTGGAAATAGCTGGTTGGAGAAAGAAAAAGTGGTGTCAGTTAAGTTTATGTTGGCAGTTTAGGTTGATGAGTGAACTATGTGCAGGGTAAAGTGGTATGGGAACGAAGGTAAGAAGGAAATGGGTCCATATCATATGATGCCTTGCTGTTCTTGCAAATCTGTGTATTTAGAGAAAATTTGATCTAGAGAAAAATTACCTTGTATGCTTAGAGAAAACTTGGGGTATAATTACCATTATCTATTAGGAGAACTGTATATATCCTTATATAACTGCTGGGCTTCTTGGGACAAGATCATCAAATCTTGTGATCAAGTGTGGAGGACGGCCTGTGTCTGTACCACTGGCAAGCGGAGGCTGGCATTAGGTCATTGCTAATCTTTCCTGAATATGCAATAAATACTAAACAAAGGCAGCATCACTGTAGGATAGGTGATATGAATCTGCAGGATGCAAGAAAATCCTGGGTGTGGGGAAAGCAGAAGACTAGAAGTATTTAGTTTCTTCATGGACCAGAATGTTTTGGGTGGCAGACTGACTTCTTACTTATCAGCAGAGCACAGTTAAACATAAAATCAGTTTCACTCAATAATAGGATTCTGGTAGTGAAAGACTGCATAATCACCTGTCTCCTTGGAGAATATAAACCAATGGTCAGCAGGGCTGGGTGGTGGAGCACTAGGTTGACCGAACATGTTACAATGTACAAGGAGCCCCTGGATCCCATTTGCTGGGAGGAAGCTTTGCAAATGGTAAAGCAGTGCTGCAGGTGTCTTCTCTGTGTCTCTCCCTCTCTATCTCCCCCTTCCGTCTCAATTTCTGGTTGTTCCTATCAAAGAAAGAAAAGAAATAAATAAAGATAATAAAAATTGATCATCAGGTTAAAATAGTAAACCCATGATCAACTTCCATTTATTTTTACTGAAAATAAACATTGGAGTTGGGGAGATATCTTGGTGTGTTAGAGAACAAGACTTGCATGCATGCATAGGCTGTAGGTTCAATCCCTGGAACCACCGTCTGCTGGAGCTGAGCAGTGCTCTGATCTAGCATAAACATATATTAGAGAGTAATAAGCATACCTGTGAGGTTCTGTTGCACACCTACATTTTACTGGAAGTTTATAATAAGATATTCAATTATGTGAATGTTTTCTAAAATTTGAGGTGGGTGGCTTCCTTTTTGATCTAAGTAGTGTGTGTGTGTGTGTGTGTGTTGGAGTCAGTGTGCCTTTTTTTAATATTTATTTATTCCCTTTTGTTGCCCTTGTTGTTTTATTGTTATAGTTATTATTGTTGTTGTTATTGATGCCATCATTGTTGGATAGGACAGAGAGAAATGGAGAGAGGAAGGGAAGACAGAGAGGGGGAGAGAAAGATAGACACCTGCAGACCTGCTTCACCACTTGTGAAGTGACTCCCCTGCAGGTGGAGAGCCAAGGGCTGGAACTGGGATCCTTATGCCGGTCCTTGTGCTTTGCGCCAGGCACTTAACCCGCCTGACTCCCATCAGTGTGCCTTTTAACCCGTTTTAAAGAAATTTCTTTCTAAAGAGAGAAACCTATTCTCAGAAATAGTCCTGTGAAGCTTGACATCTTGCTTCAGCTGAAACTAACTGAAGCATCCAGGTAGGGCTCCTTGTCCATAGTAGGTGTTCAATAAATACGTGGTGACATTTTTGAAAAAAGGAAAAATGGGCAATGATTCTATAGACAAACAACTTCTGTGGATTGTTCAATCCTTTTTGTTTTGTTTTCCTCTGGAGATGTTCCTGACCACAAATAAAGGACAAGGGAGAAAATAGTTAAGCACACCTAGAGCTGCGTCCAAACAAAAGAGGAAAGAGACTAAACAAACCCAAGGTTTTCTATTTCTCTCTGAGCCAAGTAATCCCTTTGATTACATCTAATACCTGCCAAAACCCAGATGGTGTGCCCACCCATCTCCCGTGTGATAATGCCACATTGTGAAATCTACCCATTAATATTAATTGTTAGCTAGAGAATCTGTCTGAACTACTAAAGCTTGAGATTGCCTTGAGAAAGCAGGCCCTGCTTTAGCAGGGATTTTAAGATAATTCTCATTCTTTCATTCTGTATCTTACATACGTAGAATGTTAAATAATAGCCTGAGATGCTTTTCTAATTTTTGTGCATGTCTGCCTCTCGCAATCTAGGTCTTAAACCACTGTTCATTTGGGGTCCATACCTGCTGACCAAAATATTACCGTAACCTGCTGTGGGCTTGCCAGCAATGTGTAAGCACCCACTGTTCACCATATCAAGAGAATTTTAACTCCCTGGGAACTGTTTGAATTGAATGTGCCCTAGCATGTGATGCTCAACTATTTTCCTTTTATTTCCCCTTTCTCAGTAATTGACTTGATAATCCTTGAAAAGTATTTCAAAATCTCAGGTGTGTGTGTGTGTGTGTGTGTGTTTTCAATTATTGTGTGGGGTCTTTCTGATGGAGAAGGGAGAAGCAGAAGAGAAAGCCTGGGAAGAGAAATTGAGGTTCAGGTACCTTCAGGGTGTGGCTCCTGTCTGATAATCCCATCTGTGGTGCTTGATTTTGACAATGACCATAAACATGCCTAGATGATCTCCACAATCGGAACTGTGCTTCCAGGTCTGCAGGTTGAAATGTCTGTGTTTTTCCTGTGTTGATTCTGAACTTTTTTTTTCTTTTCGAAGCTGCAAAACTGTAGACTCCATTTATCCCTGAAACAGATATGAAAATTTAGTAGGTGTGAGATTGAGTTTTTTCTCTGGAGTTCCCCCCCCCCCTTTTATTCTCATGGGTTATGGTACGATCACTGTTTGATAGTTGTTCTTATAGCCGACACTTTAAACTTTATGAGTAAACGCAGAGCTCAGCCCACACACTGCCTTTGTTTTTGCTAGGAACATTGGGGGCTAGTAGCATGAATTAATTCAATATCCTATGCTCCATGTTTGAAGAGGCTGTGTGGCTGTGAACTTGATGTCTGACTCTGACCAGAGCAGCTGTCATGTAAGATTGCTGTCTGACTGGAGCAGAGGGACACTACAAGACAAATGAAAACTGAAACGTTCAGTTCTTTGGGGTACAAAAATGAATATTTACTTCAAAATCCTGACAGTTCTTTTATTAGCAAATATTAATTTCAACTGAAAAACCAGAAGACCTTACTGGAGCAGCATGTCTAAATAGACATTGAGATAATTTAAAAAACACCTATTGGTATGTAAAGCAACCTTCCTCATGAAAAGAAGTAGCAGAACAAGTGGCAGAAGCCAGTTTACACAGCTAAATATTTTGATTATTTAATTTATTGTCATTATTTTACAAAATGTTAAAAAAAAAAAACAACTGAATTGCAATCTTGTTCCTATTCCTGGCTAACTTTGCAATTCTATTTTATTTGAAGGCTGCTTTGGAAAGAG
The DNA here is from genome assembly GCF_950295315.1 of Erinaceus europaeus. NCBI lineage: Eukaryota > Metazoa > Chordata > Mammalia > Eulipotyphla > Erinaceidae > Erinaceus > Erinaceus europaeus. The sequence goes on from NC_080164.1 coordinate 56,059,326, forward strand.
ATGAAGAGTGAGACAGCAAAATGGCTTTTTTTTTTTTTTTTTTAAGAGAGCAGTGAGTCTTCTGTGTTTGTGGGGTTAGTAAAGATAGTGAAGCCTCATGTTTGAGAAGACAGACCTAGTGCACCTATAGTTCAATCCAGGCTGAGGACATTTTGCCAATTTTCCCTCTCTGCCTTGTTCGTGGGCTGTGGAGGCTTGGATGAAGGGGGTGGCTCTCTCCACCCTCTTCTCCCCTCTGGAAAGTTGCTTTCTGATGCCAAAGATTTGGACAAGTTGTTATAAAGACACCCAGAAGGCAGAAATTAACGCTTTTAAACTGAAGGTGAATCACAAGGCCTATTTCTGCCTCAAGCATCTCTGTTCAACCATTTTTAAAAGACCAAAATTAACTTTTTAAAACTCTTCCATTCTTTGCACAAATAAGAGTGGGAGACATCACTTTGTAAAACAGGAACCCTCAAAGACTTTGTTTCCCATATATATTTTTAAATGACCAAAAATTCAGGTTGTCGTGGTGTTTAAAAGAATTTGCTTACAAGATCAGACCCTAACATTCCTAGTGTAGCTCTCAGCAAATTTTTATGACTGATTTAGGGACCTTTGAAAAATACACTTAATTATAATAGCACTGTGCAAACGTGCTAAGGTGATGCTTACATTATCCTGCTCTTATCAGTTAGAAGAAACACAATAAAAATATTAAAGAACAAACAAACCAAAATCAACTGAAAAGACATGAAAGTATACCTGGTTGAAAAAGATGATCTGTAAGGTCTGGGTGGTAGCACATCCAGTTAAGTGTACACCTTACTAAGCTCAAGGACCTGGGTTTGAGCCCCCTGGCTCCCCACCTGCTGCCGAGGGGGAGGGAGCTTCACAAATGATGAAGCAGGTGTCTATATGTCTCTCTCCTTCTTTATATTCCCCTCCTTTTCTCAGTTTCTCTCTCTCCTATCAAATAAAAATACTGAAAGGAAAAAGAAAAAAGGGAGAATATGTATGTAAAAATATATATAAATTGTAAAATATGGGGCCTGGGCGGTGGCACAGCGGGCTAAGTGCATGTGGTGCAAAGCACAAGGACCTGCATAAGGATCCTGGTTCCGCCCTGGCTCCCCACCTGCAAGGGAGTCACTTCACAGGCAGTGAAGCAGGTCTGCAGGTGTCTCCCTCCCTGTTTTCCCTTCATCTCTAAATTTCTCTCTGTCCTATCTAACAACAACGACATTAATAACAACAACAATAACAACGATGAAATGAGGGCAACAAAACGGGGGAAAAATAGCCTTCAGAAGATTCGTGGTGCAGGCACTGAGCACAGCAATAACCCTGGAGGCAAAAAAAAAAAAGAAAAAAGAAAAATATTGCAAAATATTGCCTCACATAATGCTATCAGAATTATCTTGAAGCCTTCAGTGATATGATAGCACAACAGAAGTACAACCTGGTTCCTGGTGTGTTGGTGCTGTCTGATGTCTCATTTATTTATTTTTATTTATTTATTTGTTCCCTTTTATTGCCCTTGTTTTATTGTTGAAGTTATTATTGTTGTTGTTGATGATGATGATGATGTCGTCATTGTTGGATAGGACAGAGAGAAATGGAGAGAAGAGGGAAAGACAAAAAGAAGGAGACAAAGACAGACACCTGCAGATCTGCTTCACCGCCTGTAAAGCGACTCCCCTGCAGGTGGGGAGCCGGGGGCTTGAACCAGGATCCTTACGCGGGTCCTGGCGCTTCATACCACGTGCGTTTAACCCGTTGCGCTACCGCCCGACTCCCGTCTCGTGTATTTTTTTATTTATGTTGTAAGATGGTGAGCCATTTTAAGCCTCTTAGTAAGCCAGTTTGTACCTCTGTTTTTTCCCTTTGATTTCTTTTTAAAAATCTTATTTATTTATTTATTTTATTTATTTTTTTTTTGGATAGAGACAGCCAGAAATCGAGAGGGAAGGAGGTGATAGAGAGGGAGAGAGACAGACACCTGCAGCACTGCTTCACCACTTGAAAAGCTTTCCCACTGCAGGTGGGGACCCGGAGTCCTTGCACACTGTAACGTGCGCTCAACCAGGTGTGCCACCACCCGGACCCCCTTTGTTTTCTTTTTATTTTTTTTATTTAAGAAAGGATTAATTAACAAAACCATAGGGTAGGAGGGGTACAATTCCACACAATTCCCACCACCCAATCTCCATATCCCACCCCCTCCCCCGATAGCTTTCCCATTCTCTATCCCTCTGGGAGCATGGACCCAGGGTCATTGTGGGTTGTAGAAGGTAGAAGGTAATTGCTTCCCCGCTGAACATGGGCGTTGACTAGTCGGTCCATACTCCCAGTCTGCCTCTCTCTTTCCTTAGTAAGGTGGGTCTCTGGGGAAGCTGAGCTCCAGGACACATTGGTGGGGTCTTTAGTCTAGGGAAGCCTGGCCGGCATCCTGATGACATCTGGAACCTGGTGACTGAAAAGAGAGTTAACATACGAAGCCAAACAAATTGTTGAGCAATCATGGACCCAAAGCTTGGAATAGTGGAGAGGAAGTGTTAGGGGGGTACTCTTTACAAACTCTAGTGTACTTCTGCTTTCAGGCATATATTGTGCAGTAGTTTACGGATACGTGTGAACATATGCTCTCTCTCACAGAAACTGGTGTATATCTAGGTTTTGGGACTTTGTTAGAAAGTGAACCACCTGAGATGGAATTAGAGTATACTATGAAAGGAAAGGTCTCACCCGAGTAATGAAGCTGAAGGGTTGTCATTCCACACGTGAAGTCTCTGGACACAGTCTGAAGTGAAGCATGTTGAGGTGGCAATCGTTGTGTTGTTTAGGTTGTGATCGGCAGATGCAATATTATTTGATATGGATTGGGAGAGGCATATGGGAAAGTGGGCCCTATCCAATGGTTCCAGGACTGGGGGAAGTAGAGGCTCGCTAGTGGAGATGTGAGGTTCCTGCGGTCTTAGGGTTCAAAAAGACAATCGATAGTTAATGTTATCATCACATTATTTGGTAATTGGGTTAACTTTGAAAAGTCCTTTTGTTAAGGTTTGCTGTATAGTACCCAGTATCTTGTATATAGCTGTGTTATTGGTTGCTTCTGATCCCCTTTGTTTTCTTAATACTGTTCCTCCTAAAAGAAATTTCCAGGGAGACGGGCGGTAGCTCAGTGGTTAAGCGCAGGTGGCGCAAAGCGCAAGGACCAGCTTAAGGATCCCGGTTCCAGCCCCGGGCTCCCCACCTGCAGAGGAGTCGCTTCACAAACCGTGAAGCAGGCCTGCAGGTGTCTCTCTTTCTTCCCTCCTCTCTCCATTTCTCTCTATCTTATCCAACAATGACGACATCAGTAACAACAATAACTACAACGACAATAAAACAAGGGCAACAAAAGGGAAAATAAATAAATAATATTTTAATAAAGAAAAAACTTTGAAAATAACCTACTTGCTTCCAAATCAGAAAACAAATAGACACAAAACAGATTTTTATACTCTATCGCCCAGAACCTTGAAATTTGTAATTGAATAGTAGAAAGTTATTTAAAAATAATGGGCAGGGTGAAATAAATATGTATTTGATAGTCTGCTAGCAAATCCTTTCATTTATCTCAGGCAGAACATCTCATTTTGCCTTTAATTGTAAATAGAAATCTAGTTTATTAAGCAGAAACATAGATTATTAATAAATAAACCACTTGATGCCTATAAAGTACTTTGAGGGTGAAAAGCCCCTACTAAATGGCAAATATTATTATTTTTATTGCAAGCTAACGGGAGGAAACTAAGCTAATGTGTGCTTATAAAGCTCAGAAGTAGTCATCACACTCAAATTGCCACATACAGTTATCTATTAAACTTGTGCCTAATGTAGAGATACATTTAAATTTTAAGTTGATGCTTTAAAACTTTTGCCAAGGATGAAAAGCAATGCTTATGGGTCTGTAATTTAAATAAGAATAACTGACGGGATTGACCAGTTGTTTTTTTACATTTGAATAGAAGTTATCTAAAACTTGTAACACTTTTGAAAGTACTGCAAGAACAAAGAAAAAAATAATTTTAATTTTCTGAGGTAAATTGTCACCAAAGGGTATATCTTTCTATAAGTGTCACTCCTCTTGAACAACATCATATTCATCTACATATCTACATTCAGATAATACCTGAAACAGAGTGAAACTTGATGTTTTAGGGTTCAGGCTGAATGTTTTTTCATATTATACTCTTGCATTGGCCTTGACACTGTGGTGTACATGATATGTAAGATGAATGAAATCTTTTATATTTGATATTTGAAGTAGGAAACCATATAAAAATAATAACAAGTCACAAAGGAATAGTTCAGAATGGAAATAATTCTTATTTTCCTAGCATTTTTCTAAAGTCAAACCACAAGTGTTCACTTTTGATGTTAAAGTGGATAGACACGCTGTATATTCCTATGTATTGTGTCAAATTTGCTAATACACAAATGAATGTATGTTTATATAACTGGGATCCATACTTTTTATTCATTCTTATTGAGAATGGGCTTAAACTAAGTAATTTAACAGAAAAAAACAGATAATAAATTATAAATGTTACAATAGGAACTACTTTGTTAAAACCTCATATAAATGTATGTTTTGGCTAAATTTTGCATAATAATCCATATGGGTTCTTGAGATTTTCCTCACTAAAATTATGTGAAAACAGTCTTCATTCGCAGGAGAACTAGGTTCTGATCTAAAATTATAGGTAGGGTGTGCTGAAAGGAAAACATTTAAAGACAATTTCCTGATCTCTCCCCATACCTACCTTTCCCTCCCCCTTCTCTCTCTCTCTCTCTCTCTCTCCAGGCATTTTAAAATGATACCATTATGGTCCATGTCCAGGACTGGAAAACAAAGTCTCTTCCTGTCTGATAAGACCCAGCCTGCAGTAATTTTAGCAGCCAAGATACAAGACTTTAAAATTAGGGCCTTCAGATGGAATATTAGCAGACCCATATTAAAACAATGCTGGCATCCCTTATGATGATACAGGGTAATTTTCTAATTAGCAGAATGCTATTTGAGATGCAGTATGGTGTATCATTTTTCATACTGTTATTTCCTACTGTGTAAAATTAGAGAAGTAAGATAAAAGCCACGAAATCTCATAGTTCTATAAGCTTTCTCCTGCTTTGGAAAGATGGAATCTATGAGACAGCCAGTGTCTATATCCAGCAAAGAAGTAATGACAGAAGCCAGAATTCCTTCCTTCTGTAGCTCAAAAGGAATTTTGTTCCATACTCCCAGAGGAGGAGATGTTAGGAGAAGATGACCAGACAAACCCCAGTTCCACTGGGACCTGGAATATTTGTCACCAGTAATCTTTGTTTTATTATCATCACTGAAAAGGAAGAGACTCTGAAGAGGTCATGCACTGTTTCCTTTATCTGAGAGGGAAGAGGAAAATGCCACTCAGAAGTAGTAATAGGTGTAGGTGTGACTTAGAAAAGAAGTGAAGGCAGAGTTGTAGAAGTGAATAGAAATTACTATAGCAAGTCGGGCAGTAGCACAGCGGGTTAAGTGCATGTGGCTCGAAGCACAAGGACCAGCTTAAGGATCCTGGTTTGAGCCCCCGGCTCCCCTCCTGTAGGGGAGTCACTTCACAAGCAGTGAAGCAGGTCTGCAGGTGTCTGTCTTTCTCTCCCCCTCTCTGTCTTCCCTTCCTCTCTCCATTTCTTTCTGTCCTATCTAACAATGATGACATAACTAACAACAACAATAGTAACTACAACAATAAAAAACAACAAGGGCAACAAAAGGGAAAATAAATAAATATAAAAACATTTTTTCAAAGGGATATATATATTCAGGCCATATCTATGACATTGGGAGAACTATGGAAGTTTCTGCTGAAAGGAAATGGATGTACAGAATCCTGGTGGTGGGAATGGTAAAAGAACTATACTCCTATTATTTTGTAATTTTGTAAGTCACTAATAAATCACGAATAAAAATATAGGAAGGCAGAATCTAATTTTAAAGGATTTTTAATTTAGCGGACTTAGCTTTGTTGCACTGGGAATGTTATGCTTAATGAATAAAGTGTAGCATCCAACCAGTTAACACATCACAATGACTACTCTTCAGTTATTTGGTCTTAGATTTTAATTTAATTATATATATATATTTTTTCATTTATTCTCCTTTTTCTCCTTCTTCTTCCCTTTCCCCTTCTTCTCCTTCTACTTCCTCTTCTTCCTTTTCTCCTTCCCCTCCTCCTCCTCCTTCTTCTACCAGAGCCCTGCTTAGCTCTGGTTTATAGGGGTGCAAGGGATTGAACCTGGGACTTCAGATCCTCAGGCTTGAGAGTCTCTTTACATAACCATTATGCTATCTACCCCCACTAATTATATATTTTTATGGGGGGGGAGAAGGGTGTGGAGACACCAGAGCACCACTCCACTATCCAAGTATTTCTACTTGACTCTTGGTGCTGTCATATGGCACCAGAGATTGAATTTGGGACTGCAAGTATGTCAAGTATGTAAGGCATGAGCTCTTCCTGCCAAGCCACTTCTTCCACACCCACTCCATCCCTCCTCTCTTTCTTAGAGAAAGAGGGAAACATCAGAGCACTGCTCAGCAATAGCAGTGCTGGGGATTGAACCTGGGACTTCGGAGCCTCAGTCATGAGAGTCTTTTTGCATAATCATTATGTTATCTCCCCACTCCACCCCCCTTTTGCTTTCAAAATCCATAGTGTCATGTATTACTCATCCATGTTTTATTAGTTAAAAAGAACACTGATTAGTTAATTTAATAGAGACAAAGAGGCAAAGAGAGAGTACCTAAGCTTTCTTCAGTGCAGTGGGGTCTGGGCACGAACCTGGGTGTGAGGTACACACATGGCAAAGCAGAACACTGTCCAAGTGAGCTATTTTGCTCATCATCATTCTTTTTTTAATGTTTGTGTTTAAGTCTTTTGTAAAAGAGAAAGTATAATGGTAGCTAGCTGCAAATAGTGAATTAGATGTAAATATTGTGTAGTTAGACGTCCTAGATGTCTTCAAATATTTATTCACAGGGGTAGAAAAGAAGGATTTCCTTTATGAGATTGGGTCTTATCTTTCAGGAAATTGGGTCGGTGGAAGGGGTAAAGGTTGTCAGTAAAAACTTTTAACTAACACAGAGAAAGACAAATTAGATTCTTAGACATAACTTCAAATATGGAAGCATTCAAAGAACAGATTTTTATATGTGAAAATGCTGAGAGTCAGTCATCCTGTGCATGTAAAAGGAAATCACTGTCAGGAATTCTTCAATTAGGAAGGAGGAAGCAATGAATATTCCATCCCTGGTAAGGTCCAAGTTAAGTCATTTGCATATGGACTTGGTGAACAGACAAGTAGATTCAATGGAGGAGAACAAACCAGCCTGCAAATTGCCTCCAGGTTCCATTTTTCCCAAGAGCATATCACCCCTCCACATCTACAGAATTCAATAGTTTTATGCTGCTCACAGAATTTGGTCAAGATTACAGTGCCAGCCATTTAAGGCCCTCCCCAAACTTGTTTCAATTTCCAGACATCTTCCTGCCACTCCACTCAGTGTGCTTTAGCTAAATGAGGCTACCTGCCCCTAAACTAACCAAGATGATTGTGTGCCTAGTTTATACTCAGGTTGGTCCTTCCAACTTGAGTGCTCTTCCTACATTTTACCACCTAGCAAAACCCTACTTATCCTTCTCCTGAAATTGAGGAATCTCCTGTCTTGGGGTGCCTCTTGATAGCCTCTTAATTTCCAATCTCCAGTCTGACTTGTTTTGTAGTGAAATGCTCTCCCCTGGACTGTGAACTACTTAAGAACATGGAATCTTCTTTTTTTCTTTCTTTTTTTGCCTCCCAAGTTATCGCTGGGAGTTATCTGCCTGCACTATGAATCCAGTGCTCCTGTGATCCCCCCTTTTTTTTTTTTTGATAGGACAGACAGAAATTGAGAAGAGAGGGAAAGATAGAGAAAGAAAGATAGACACCTGCAGACTTGCTTCACCACTTGTGAAGCCACCCCCCTGCAGCTGGTGAGTAAGGGGCTCGAACGAGGATCCTTGCACTTTGTACGATGTGTGCTTAATTAACCCTGTGCACCACCACCACCACTTTTTTTTTTTTTTTTCTGTGTCTCATTCTCTACACCTGGGTGAAGTTGACACTCACAAGCACCTGGTATTACATAGACTCTAGAGAAGGGACTTATATTTTATACTGTATACAATATTGAATATTTTGTAAATTAGAGAATTGGTTATACATTTAAAATAAAAGTAACAACTGTCATGTTTGAGGATTTATACTTTACATAGAAAGACAGTGAAAGCAACTAATGTTTAGAGTAATCTAGAGGTATTTTTTCAACTTGTTCTTCATTCTCTTATATTCCATTTCATTTCAGCCTAATGAAAGCAACTTCCACATCCTGCCCAGGCACAAGATCCTCACAGTCTGACTTTGACCAGCACTGATACTGGGCAGAGATGGTGGTAGACATGGCTTAACCCACTCTTTCCTACCCTTGATCAATGTAAACACTAGAAGTTTTAGCTTTTTGATCAAGATTCATAGTCTTTACAAAAATGGGGTATTCCCCACCCCAACTCCTGGCTAGGTTTTAAAAGAAAACATACATCATATTATTATATGACTAGTTGAATAAGTTGAAATTTTTACTCTTAGCATAATTAAATATCAACATGCTTTATTTGTCATGTCTGAGATATGGTTTTAAATGTAGCACATTCAACTCTGTATTGGATCCTCCTGTTAGACTCCTTGCATTGATGTTTCCTGGCTTAGCCTCTCTTGCTTGAATGCCAGCAACTTGGTACATTCCATGTGATATGGCACTATTTTTGGTGGTGGAATAATACATGAAGTTGATCACTGGATGCTAGGCAATCAACAAATGCTTTCCGTAGCCATGGATTACAGCTCTACCTACCTAATCCCCCACCCCCATGTTGTTAACTTGTTTGTCATATTTCTTGGCATTTACATGTCTGTTTAATGGGTTGTACTTTTCCTCCAAGTCTGGGTTTATGGAATATTTTTATTTTCTCCCCATCGCCAAAGGATAATCTGAGTGTTCTCAAAGGTCTCTGACATAGTAGACATCTATAACCAAATTAGGGTTCTGTACTTGGCATTTTACTTTATCATTTTACTTGGCATTTTACTTTATCAGCCCAGGAGCTTGTAATCTAATAGAGTTAAACAGGTTTGCACAATACACAGGAAAAACACTATAATCTGCATCTTCTGATAGAACATATGTAAGTAATTAAGAAAAAAAAAATAATTGCACATTTGAGAAGGTGGACTCACCAAGCAGTTGTTGAACTATAAAAATGCATTAAGTGTAGTCAGTTTCTTTTTTTAATTATTCAGGAATGTTGTTTATGTTATCATGAAAAAAAAGAGGTGAGAAAATATATTCGGCAATTTTTGGTTTTCCCCCATATGAGCAGATGGCGATTTGTAGTTCAAAATTTGTAACTCAAATTATTTCACATTTTTATTAATCAGTACAATATGTTTTTAAAACAACAAACTGCACTTAGAAATACCAGTGTAAGTTCCCTAATTTGCCTAAGTTCCATCAGAGAGCAGTTTAAGAATTAATGATTTGGTTAGCAATATTGGGAAACAGGGCATTCTAGTTCAGTATTTCAATTGTAATTATTTTTATTCTAGTGTTCAAAGTATATCATATGGGGGAAGGGGTAGTTGAAAATAGTACAGAAAATTGCAATAGGGAGCTGTAAAAAGCTGGGAGAATCTGTTTCAAGATGTTTGCTTTTTTGGTAGAACAAAAAGTGCATTTTGTTAGAGACAAATATTTTTGTGATAAAAAACATTTTATGTGAAGTGTAGATTGGACTTTTAATATAAAAAAGAAATGTTAAGCCATTCTATTTTAGGAAGGTTTGGCATCTTAGAATGAAAGCTGTTAGAACTGCATATATTGGAATGTTCTCACAACTGTTGTCATCCTATGTTCCTCTGCAAACCTGTTAAATTACATGAGTGTAGAAATAAGGGAGCTTTTTTATTATTATTAATTGACACTCATTTTTAGCTGGCATGTGCTGGCAGGTCTTTCCAGAGAAATCTCAGAACGTACAAGGCAGAGCTTCAATCTGAAAGTTTGGGGAGTATTCTAAAGCTCTGTAATATGGAAGCTAGGAATTGTAATATTAAAGTGATAAACATCTTATATTCAGTGTAATTCACAGTTTCTTTCATTCTTTTTACTATCTATAGATCTAAATCAAAACAAATTCCATAAAAGAGGGGGTTATTTTCAAGCACAATTTTCTTCAGAGAGCTCTTGAATATTTTATCATATCTATTTCTATACATATGCTATACATTTCTAGATCCCTACTGAACAAAATCCAAGGTAATGATAAAAAACAACAAAAAACTATGACATTAGAATTCCTAGGAGATACAAAGTTAGCCCTTGTAAATGAAATAAACTTTGTTTTGGCAATTAAGGAATACACCAGAATATTAAGTCAAAGAACAATATGTCTGAACTATTAAATTGTTTTTTCCAGGAGGTTATTAAAAATGTATTTCAAATTACCAGAGTGGCAGGAAAAAATAAAAAATAATAACCTAAAAAACAGTTACATTTTCCTTTGCTCTTGAAAAGGCATATTGTATTTCACAGTACATGGTTTCCAAGTAACATATTTCTGAGCCCCAAACAGCTACTTTAGGACAGTGAGAGGTTCACTGCACCCCCATTTTCAATAGGAAGACCTTTTGAGCTCTCACTACCACAAGCAGGATGGTTGGTACTTCAGCTGTCATCTGTCAAGGGGACTATAGATTTTCTAAGTATCCCTGAGATTGTGCAGAACCTTAGAATTTAGACAAATTCTTCACAAGGTCAAACAGACAAACAAACAAACCAAACCATATCACAGTGCTGCCCAAGATCAAATGGGGCAGGAAGTATAAGTCTGTGATGTCAAAAGGGAATCTCTGGTGTCTGAAAAGCATCTGAGCCCTCAAATGGTTAATTCCCCCAGGCTGTCATATTGCATAAACAGATCCTCCTTTAATAAAATTAATTAGGTTCTGAGCTTTATAGGGTGATGCCTACTGACCCTTTACATGGCTATTGTTCTCAGATCCAAGCAAGAGAGAGACTGAGAGACTGAGACTGCCCAGTTGACAAGGGGGGACCCAAGTTGAAAGATTAGAAAGCCCAGGTAGGAGCTGGGGGCACTGGAGGGTGGGAGGAAGCCAGGCAATGCTTCTGCTGGAAACAAAAAGACAGAGAGAAGGAGAAGAAGAAGGAGGAGAATAGGAGAAAACCAACAGCATGATGATGGTTTTGTTAATTTCACTTTTTAAATTTTTTTATTAGCTTTATTTATTGGATAGAGACAGCCAGAAATCGATAGGGTAGGGGAGATAGAGAGGGAGAGAGAAAGAAAGAAACCTACAGCCCTGCTTCACCACTTGCAAAGCTTTCCCTCTGCAGGTGGGGACCCGAGTCTCAAACCCGGGTCCTACAGCACTATAACATCTGAGCTCAACCAGCTGTGAGACCACCTGGTCCCGTTAATTTCACTTTTTTTCACCCTCCATGATATTCAGGCTGCATTGAGCTCCTGAGAATCATTCAGGATAATTATGAATTGCGGGGACACATAACTTTAGTTAAAACAAACAAACAAATAAACAAATCCCATGAGGCACAAGGTCCTCAGGGTTAGGTGAATGGACCAGAAGATTTGCAAAAGAAAAGCAAGAGCCTGCAAACCCACTTAAATTCCCACTGCATTTCTGTCTTTTCTCCTGGCTACCTACCTAACACTATCGGAACATTTCATGGCACAAGTTGCTTCTGATATTTATTTAAGTTTGCTCAGAGAACTCTTAGAGAGTGAGAGAGTGGGAGCGGAAGCTGGGAGAGGGAAAGGTGAAAGGACTATGACTTTATTTTTCCTTCCTTTCCTTTCCTTTCCTTTCCTTTCCTTTCCTTTCCTTTCCTTTCCTTTCCTTTCCTTTCCTTTCCTTTCCTTTCCTTTCCTTTCCTTTTTCTTTTTTCCCTTTATCACAAGGGGTTTGAGGTCCTCGTTCTAGGAATTAGGTAAGCGGTTCTCAGACACTTCTGGTCGAAGGAATTTTGAGGCACGACAACAAACATTGCCCGATCTGTCAGGAAAAAAATTTTTTTCTTTAAGGGAAATAAAAGAATAGAATAGCAGTCGACCGGATGTTTCCAATTACTTGGGAGCTAGAGAACAGAAGTGTAGGGGGTGGGGTGGGGAGGTGCAGGAGGCTTGGCGAGGTTGGGGCAAGATTAGGAGAGGGTGGGGGCTGAAGGTGGGAAGAGAAGCAGCACGGTAAAATGCAATAAATGAGGCTTCTGTGAGGAGAAGAGGAAAATAGGAAAATGAAGCAGAACTAGAAAAATGACAAAGTGTTGAGTGCTGATTTATTGCAGAAGCCTCTGGTCATTTCCATATATTGAAATGCGCCCAAGCGGCCAGTCAGTCAATTTCTTTTGAGCTGCCGCTGCTGCTGCCCACGGGCTGCCCACGTGACTCCCCCTCAGTCAGCCTCTTAACCACCTAACCTAACAGACAGAAAAAGAGGAAAGAAAAAAGGGCGGGTGGGCAGAGGAGGCATCTGTGTACTGTACTGGGTGATTTGGAAGGGACATTTGTGTGGGTCTGGGAAGGGAGAAGTATGGCCTGGGGAGGAGAGAGATAGGTTTCAAGTTCAAGTGTTACCTCCTGTCACCTCTGTCTGGCATGTGTCTTTCTCCCCCTTCATCTTTTTCTTTTCCTCTTTTTCTCTCCCCCCTTAGACAGTTAAGGAAGGGGACTGAATACAGAGATAGAAAAACCCAAATACAAAAATATAATAGGGATGAAAGAATTAGGATATTCAAGTCAGATTTGATTTTGTGCCTTTGGTACAATCCGTTGCTTTGGTTTTTTTTTTTTTTCTTTACAAAAGGTACATGTACACACACACACACACACACACACACACACACAACCTAGATAAAAGCCAGTGAGTTGTTAAAAATGAATTTGCAGCATTAGAGCTGTTAGCATCATTCAGCAAGCGGCAAGCTTGATAATTTCCAGGTGTTGGGGAAAACCGTTGTCCGGGAGCTCTTACAGAGCTTATAAATCCCTGTTGGGAGGGAGAAAAAAATCTTTGGAGGTGAATGAAATATCAAATCACAAGACTCCTATGTAGATTTATGATTGCATAAGAAGCTTGATCATTTCCATATACTGAAATGTGCTGTCCTCCTGAGCCTGCCCAGCCCTTCCAGGAGACGAAGCACTCGGTTCTGCCTTGATCAATGTTGACTATGAAGCAAGAAAGGGGGGGGGGATTGGTGGAAAGCAGGCTGGCACCAGATGGAGCGGGGTCTCGGGAAAGGTCAAGGTTAGCCCAGGCTGCTATTGAGTCGGTAGCAGCCTCACAGATAGATCTCTGCCTCGAAGGCACCCACTGGGGCTTCTCAAAATCAAATCTAATAGAAAAGGCAGTCACAGAATGAAATCGCTTCATCTGAATGCTAAAATTGTTATTAGGCTACATTAGAGAGATATCAGGCACGTGGTTACCAAAAAAGGGAGCATGCCTTGCAGTTTGTGTCTGGAAGAAAAGCTATGAATATGTTGATAACATCAGTAAATGGATATCTTTTTTCTTTTCTTTCTTTATTTCTTTTCTTTCTTTCTTTCTTTCTTTTTTTTTTCTTTTTTTGTCTGAAGGCCAGATTAACATATTAAATGAACATGTTTTTCTCTTTGTAGCAGGTCTACCTTGTATTTTGAACTGCTTGAGATTCTCCTTGGGGTGGGGGTGGGAGCAGTAGTGGTAAAAATATCACTTCAGAAATAGGTGATCCTTATTGATCTAGAAGTTTGGTTCACTTAAGGAATTTTTTTAGCATCTTTTGCCAGGTGTGTCCCTTTGGAATTATTCCTCAGGCATTACATCAGGGATTCACACTGCCATGGAAATCAGTCTTTCTGGCTCTGGAGCACTGGCAATCTGTCAGAGGCCTTGTTCTTCTCCCTCTTCTGCCCCCTCCTCCTTTTGCCTTTTGCATTCATTTTAGAAACAGAATTGTTTCTGGAGAGAAATTCATCTCATTGGCAAAACCCAGCCTAGGCACGTGCTTGGGACCTGACTTACATAGCCTGTTAAGGTAGCCACACTAACATTTTTCAGATAGTCTTTTCTCCCAATTATCATAATGAAATCCACATTAGCTGTTTTTAACCTACAGTACAACCGTATCTTAAAGAAGGACTTAGTCTTGTAAAATAAATGTGGGCTACACTAGATTAAACATGATGACTGCACTCCAAGGGTTAATAAATTTAGAATTAACAGATCATCCCAGCTTGATACAGCTACTATAGATGATTTAATATGCAGCCTAAGCAGGTTGACAGTCAGCTCACAGATGCAGATAAGATCAAACAGTCTCTTGATTCAATAGATTGAATGGTTGTACTGAGTGTCTAGAAGGTGAGTGACAGAACATATATGGCAGGGGTTCTGGTAAAATGAAGCTTCAATTCCCAACTGCTGTTTTGTGCACTGGTTTTCTTTTTCTAACAGTTTGCCTTCTGTGGAAATAAAACCTAGAAAGGGTTTTTTTTTTTTTATTTGTTTGTTTTGTTTTTTTAATTCTCATCATATAGAGTAATGGGAGCTTGTTTAAGTTTTCAGTAAGAAAAAAGATGGATACCTTTTATATCAAATCTATTTCTAATTAGGTCTGCCTGGTAACTAATATTCACTGTTTTCCCTCCCTCTCCTCTTGAGCTTTCAGGTCAGAGCTCAACAGGCAGGGTACAAGATTCTTGGATGATGCAGATAAAGGCATACTTACTGAATTATATAGGTAATTTCCTCAGTCCTCTACTTTGCTAGTTGAGAGGATGTGAATATGGAAATGAGATGCAGAGCTAAGTTGATATTCGAACTCCAATATATAGCCACTGTGAGATGTTTATATTTTATGAAACTGATGTTAAAAAATATAGGAAAACTAGGGGTTTTGGGGACATTGGAGAAGGTTGAGGAGAGTCCAACAGAGTAAGGGTATCTGTGCCATCAAGACTTATCTAGATGGTTCTGTCTAGAGTTTCTAATAAATACCAGAGCTTTTTTTTTTTTTCTCTTCTAACTTCTAGGTTTAAGTTATTTTGTCTATTCTGGTTCTAGTATTTAAATAAGAAGACAAAAACAATTTTAATAAAAGTGTATGTGATTTGATATGATAGACAAGTTTATAATAGATTCTAGGATTTGATCAAGAACATGAGCTCCTCCTAGACCCATTAGATTCTGTCATGTGAATGTATATTCAGGCAATTCTAAAATGCATATTATCGATTCAGTAGACTGGCACAGGTCTGAATTGCATCATATCGTTCTGTTCTATCATCCCCCTTTACACACACACATAAACATAAAGACATACACTTCACACACATTTTAATATGAAAATATGTAATAGAGTGATAATAGAGCCACAGCAGTGAGTTTTCCAGTGCTCCTAACTTAGTCATTTCATTTGTTTTTCTTCATTTTATTTTTGAATAACAAAATGTCCACTCTATATTATGAGCTAATGGCCCACAAAATTCCCCCTAACAAATAAAGCCATTTAAAACTGAATGCTAGCTTTACATGCTGTTAAGACTTAGACTTTCCCCATTTGCTTTAATGTTCTAGTGAGTAGCATAATAATTGTCTAAATTCAGAATTTATTATCATCAGGTAAGTGGTAAAAAGTTCTTAAAATATTTTACTCTTTGAAGATACCATTTTGGATTTTGGTGTGGATGGTTTTTGAGAAATAAAATTCCATCTCTATGTAACCTGTATAGTTAAAGGTTTGGATAAAGACAAATTTTTCAAAATTTTAGGCTGAGGAAAGTGTTTAAAGTGAATTTTGACAGGTAGGAAAAACTGTGTATTCTGGGTATTGCTTTTTCTGAAGTGGAGTAGTGGGCTAAATCTAAATGTTTCTGAATTTTATTCTCCCTTTCTTGGACAACCTGTGATTGCAGCAGGGGGCACTACCAACATACGAATTACTTGAAAGTAGGAAGCTTTGGCTCTTCTGTTTCCTGACTACTTGGAGGCATAACCACTGAAAACAGTTGTCTCTCAGAAATTTGCATATTTATGGTGCCTCCTGCAGGTTCCCGTGATTGCTTTACAGTCAGGAAAGGTAACAGAAAAATATATATCCTCCTTTAAAACATGAAAAAGGATCATATAGGAACAGTGACTCTAATAGGAGACTAATCCTTGAAAAGCCTGTAGCATGAAATTTGTGTCTGGAACATTTTTGTTTGGGTTTTGTTTTAGGATTTGAAGGGAGTATTTTGGAAGTTACAGGACTAAGTCCTTGATTCTTTGGAAATAGATACAGGAAAATACTTAAAGTTTGATAAAAATTAGCATAGACTTACTTATTCATTGAATGAATACCTTTAAAGAACAGAACATTCCTTGCAGACATGGAAAAGTCACCAGTAGATCATTTAAAAGCCTATTTTCATGGCACATATATTTTTTTAGTCCAAGTCATAAGCAACGAACAAATGTGCAGTGTAGCTTTGGATATAAAAGTTAATTAGGTCTCAGAAGAGAATAGTTTCATTTTTATTGGCTTTGAGTTCCAAGGATACCTTTGATACACCTTTTCTTTCAGCCCTTTTTGACCTTCTTTGTGCGAAGTGTTCGTGGGCCAGACACTCAGGCTTGTTTGGCTATAGATGCCAGATTGTTGCCACTCAGCTTGCTCTCTCTCTGGAAAAGCATTCCACCAAAGTAAGCATCATAATTGAAATTGCACCCAGGGGAAAAAAAATCTAGTCTTATCTCCACCCCAGGATCAAGGTGCAGTTAATGTGCTGTGTTATCAGAGGTTTTTGTAGTTCATCGAGAGATTTCATACACTCTCCTGTTGTCATTACCTGAATGCAGGAAAATGCAGGGCACATGGAGGCTGAATCTTTCATTCTGTGTTGTCCAGTTTCTGTATATCTTCATCAGAACCTTATCCTTATTTTACTACAAGTCTGCTGTACTGAATTTCCTCCCCCACACCCCCAAAGGGCTAGTATACAGTGTTCATCGAACTGTTATCAGCAATTATCAGTAAACATCCTTAGTGATGGTAGAATTACACACAGCCTTCTCTGTATTCCTTCCTTTCTGTGGGAATGCCTATCAAAATCAAGGGGATGAAAATAGTTTTTCTGCAATTAGGCCTTACATAATAAAGATACCATGTAGTAAAAATAATATGTACTATCAATAATATGTGGTGACATAAATGCCCAAACTGAGCAGGAGGATTCTCTTATCGCACATTAGTCCCCACAGCAGTATGTGTACTTATGTTCTACCTTTCAGTGTAACATTAGGTGATATGTCTGATATGTCTGTTTATTATTCTGACTATGGAAATTCTCATTAAAATAATTACTGCCATCATCTTATTATTTCAGTGCAATGTGCTCACTATATTTAGGCACTTGGTGTTATGTTGAAAAAAATTACTTGAGAATTAATATTTATTTCTTTGCTGTTTTGTCCCTAAAACAGTTAAGAAACCTGGAGTCCTCTGGCCCTGATCAACTCCCATAATGAAAATCTTCCTTCAGAAATACTTTAAAATTGGAAGTAGTGATTCACAACTTTTTGGCTTTGCAGAAATGTATTCATTTCAAATGCTTCTACAATCTACTTACTGAGTGTGAAGTAGCTGAAAACACAACCCTGGGTTCAGCATTTAAATGTTTTCTCTTTGTGACATTAATTTTAAGAGATTAAAATTTTTTTTAATTCATGGGAATGAAAACAATCCACCCTTATAAAGGCATTACTAAACTTAAAAGGTCTCACTAAAGCTATATATATCCTTTTGTTGGAGGTTTTTCTGTTTATGCTAAAATAAAAGGAAAAAATTGAGAGAAGCAAGTTTTCCTTAAGGAGAGATGACTTTCTATAAAGCAATTCTTTTTAAATTAATGTATTTAAAGTTTTCTAAAATCTTTAAATCAATACATGAAAAATATCTATGTATTTTTTAATATTTATTTTATTTATTTATTTTTGTTTACCAGAGCACTGCTCAGCTCTGGCTTATGGTGGTATGGGGGATTGAACCTGGGACTTTGGAGCCTCAGGCATGACAGTCTCTTTGCATAACCATTATGCTATCTACCCCTGCCCAAGATCTATATTTTTTAGCAGATCCTTTCATGTACTTAAAATTCAAATAACTAATATGTATTTTTTCCACAAGTTTATAGTCAGAAATTTAATTTATTTTGAAAATCTACTAGTCTTGTGCCTTCTCCTCCTAATTAAGCTCTGGCACAAGATTTGGCACTTTGAGAAGAGATGGTCATGTTTCTTTTTCTGTCATATTTTAAAGAGCATATACTGATACAGTCCTTGCTCCCTGGGCATTCCCCAGATCACTATTTGGGGATGGGTAGATAAAGGATACTTGCTATATAATGCTCTGTAAGCTTTGCTTCTTTAAAATGAGAACCAGCTAGAACAGACCTTGATATTTAGATAAGTAATATCTGGAAAATCAGGCTCCAAAATTAATTCTCAGAGTTATTCTATGTCATAATGCACTTGGATTTTTGGCTTTGTGAATATTTTATTGCATTTAAAATTTTTGAGACTTTAGAACAATAAAAAGGACATTTTATCTGTGGTAGGTAGAAGTTTGAAGTTTCTAAGAGATCAAGTGGTTTACTTTGTAGGTCTTTTTGTAAAAAATATTTTTATTGGGAGTCCAGCGGTAGCGCAGCAGGTTAAGCACACGTGGCGCAAGGACCTGTGCAAGGACCAGCTTAAGGATCTGGGTTTGAGCCCTGGCTCCCCACCTGCAGGGAGGTTGCTTCACAGGCAGTGAAGCAGTTCTGCAAGTGTCTATCTTTCTCTCCCCCCTCTGTCTTCCTCTCCTCTCTCCATTTCTCTCTGTCTTACCCAACAACGGCTACAACAATAAAACAAGAAGGGCAACAAAAGAGAATAAATAAATGTTTTTATTTATCTGTATTATTGGATAGAGACAGAAATTGAGAGGGAAGGAGAGATAAGGAGAGAGACAGAGAGACACCTGCGGCCCTCCTTCACCACTTGCAAAGCTTTCCCCCTACAGGTGGGGACCAGGGGGTTGAACCTGGGTGCTTGCACACTGTAATGTGTTCACTTAACCAACTCTGCCATCACCTGGCCCTACTTTGTAGGTCTTTACCATGTACTGAATGTTTTCCTAGAGCCCTACACTGTGCTGAGGGATAAAAGATGAGAATGACATAGGGTCATTCCTATAAGTACTGACAACTTTGGGCTTGAGTCAGGCTATGGTTTTTGTGACACAAGTATATAATATGAAATATCCACAGAGAGACATGCAATTCTTTAAAAAAATTATTTATAAAATGGAAATATTAACAAGACCATAGGATAAGAGGGGTACAATTCCACACAATTCTCACCACCAGAACTCTGTATCCCATCCCCTCCATTGATAGCTTCCCTATTCTTTATCCCTCTGGAAGTATGGACCCAGGATCATTGTGGGGTGCAGAAGGTGGAAGGTCTGGCTTCTGTAATTGCTTCTCTGCTGAACATGGGCATTGGCAGGTCGATCCATACTCCCAGCCTATCTCTTTCCCTAGTGAGGCAGGGATCTGGGGAGGAAGAGCTCCAGGACATATTGGTGGGGTCATCTGCCCAGGGAAGTCAGGTTGGCATCATGGTAGCATCTGGGACCTGGTGGCTTAAAAATAGTTAAAATATAAAGCAGAACAAATTGCTTATCATGAACGTAGAGGCAAGAATATTGCAGATGAAGATCTGGGGTCTCCATTTTGGAAAAAACTGGTAGGTCTACTTTAGGTATAGTCCAAGGGGCCCATGACTTTACTAATTTTTGCCTGAGCCTGACACCTAATATGCAGGTGGACCCAGGTTATTGTCTGGGGAGATGGTGTCATAGTTGGGAGAAGGACTAGAAAATTGGAGCTCCCATATTTGGGGAAAGTATATAAAATTGTTAACTGTAAACCCAATAAATTTGATCTGGGGCCCATATTTAGCACAGGAGCCTATGTAGTCTCTGCATCCCTGTAGGTCTGAGCTCACAGCTAGGAACATTCCAGGCTGCACTAATTTCAGGACCTATCTTCCTCAGGTAGTAGGTAGAGTATGTTGTCCAATCTCCCTTCAGAGAATGGAACATTCCCTACCATTGCTGATCCACATTGAAGGCAAGGTCCTATAGGGTCTCACAAAGGGGTCCATTATGTTGTTCCTGATGGAGATGACCAGTGACATTGATGAGAGGGATCTGTTAGCAGTCTAGGCCCATCAGAGATATATAATTCTTTCCCATATGATACAAATGAACTTGTAGTTTATAATGCATAAGTTAAGTAGCTATGTAAATGGATTGTACTTTTCAGCTATTTTTCAAGTGGAATAACATAACTACATTATATGTATATTTAATTTATTAGTGAACAGATCCAGATACCTGTGTCTTTTTTCACTTGCAGTAGTAACTGTCAGTATATTTGTGGAATTCATTCCTTGATCCAAGAAATACATAAAATACTTACTATGTGTTAGGTATGTGAAGTGATACAATTAAAAAATGATCCATATCGGTGACCTTTTGGTGCTGGGTTAGGTATGTTGGAACATGTTTTGAGGAGATGTGAATTGGTTCCCCTGAGCTGTCTTGTAAAACAGTATTTTCCCAATTGAAAAATGATCCATGGGAGTCAGGCGGTAGCACATCGGGTTAAGTGCACGTGGCACAAAGTGCAAGGACTGGAGTAGGGATCCTGGTTTGAGCCCTTGGCTCCCCACCTGCAGGGGAGTTGGTCCACAGGTGGTGAAGCAGGTCTGCAGATATCTATCTTTCTCTCCCCTTCTCTCTAGAATTTTTTCTGTCCTATCCAATGATGACAACAACAACAACAACAATAATAACCACAACAATGATGATAAAAAAAAAAAAAGGGCAACAAAAGGGGAAAAATGGTCTCCAGGAGCAGTGGATTCGTGGTGCAGGCACCGAGCCCTGGCAATAACCCTGGAGGCAAAAAAAAAAAATCCACTTACAAATGCATGTTAGAAATAATATATAATATTGTTTGCAAAGCAAATGATAACGTAGAAAGCAACTTTTAAAAAAATAATGATTTTTTTAAAAAGTATTTTGTGTATTTATTGATGAGAAAGATAGGAGGAGAGAAAGAACTAGACATCACTCTTGCATATGTGCTGCCAGGGGCTGAACTCAGGACCTCATGCTTAAGAGTCTAACACTTTATCCACTGGGCCACCTCCTAAAACCTCCTAAGACCACAAACTAATGATGTTTTATGATATTATATAGACATATAAAACAATAAGTTACCATAAATATATTTGACCAAACCTCATTATTCACCATATTCCACTTTTCACCGTCTTCTTCTTTCTCATTTTCAAGTAATTTCTCCAGAAAGTTAAGATCTAGTGTGAAGTGACTAGAGCTGAGTTTTCTCAGGTTTTTGCTAACGATTTCCAAATATTCAAACCATCAATGGGAAAGCCAGGATTACAGAACACTGTGAGGATAATAGTGTGCATTTGAATAGCTTCGGTATGTGCAACTTATGAACTTTATGTGGCATAGTTTTTCCTGTATATGTGTTTTAGAGCCTTAAACATAAAAGCCATTCAAGAGCAGGAACCATGTCTTATCACTGGTCACTGCAATGCTCCATAAAAAACAAAGAGCAACAATTCCTAGAACTAGATTCTTCATTTTATAGGAAACTGAAGGCTTAGATAACTGATCTTGTGCAATGGTGTTTTTTTTTTACCAGAGCACTGCTCAGCTCTGGCTTATGGTGGTACGGAGGATTGAACCTAGGACTTTGGAACCTCAGGCATGAGAGTCTGTTTGCATAACTATTATGCTGTCTACCCTCCACCTTGTTTTTCTATTTTTTTTATTAGTGATTTACAAACTCATAAGATAACAGGGTATGCATAGTTCTTTTTTATATTTACTTTCTCTTTTGTTGCCCTTGTTGTTTTTATTATTGTTGTAATTATTCTTGTTATTGATGTTGTCATTGTTAGATAGGACAGAGAGAAATGTAGAGAGGAGTGCAAGACAGAGAGGGGGAATGAAAGATAGACACCTGCATATCTGCTTCACCGCCTGTGAAGCGACTCCCCTGCAGGTGGGGAGCCGGGGCTCGAACCAGGATCCTTAACCAGTCCATGTGCTTTGTGCCACATGTGCTTAACCCACTGCGCTACCGCCCGACTCCCTGGTTTTTCTTTTCTTTTTTTTTTTTTTTTTAATTTATTCTAATGAGAGAGAGAGAGACTGAGAAACAAAGAGACAGAAACTGCTCAGCTCTGGTTTATGGTACTGCAGGGGATTGAACCTGGGATTTCAGAACCTAAGGCATAAGTCTTTTGCATAACTATTATGCTGTTTCTCTAGCTTCAAAGGGTTTTTCTAAAAAAAAAATGGGGTGGGGGAAGAAGGTACATTGTATATAACCAAGGGGGGGGGGGAATTCTTTTTTTTTTCTCCAAGCTACAAAAAAAAAAAAAAGTGAAATTGGAATAGGCATTTTCTACCAGAAAAAAAAGAAAAAATACTTTTGTTGAATCTGGTAGGAAAAAAAAATGACTTACTACCAGGGGAAAAAGGTGGTTTAATTTCTGAAAAGGGCTAAATGGCTGTGGTTATTTAGTGATTTCTGGGAATGATTGAGATACATTTGGAATAATTGTGGGACACAACACTTGTGGGGCTTATGAAAAACCAGCATTGAAGGAATTTGAGCCTGGTGACATGTTTTGGTGATTACTTGTCTTTTGTCACCTAATTCCAAAGTAGACCAAATAAAGCTATTATTAAATGAGATTTAGTAAGGGGGCCTTATGGTACTATGATACCTGATAGGTAAAAAAAAAAAAAAAAAAAAGCAGACTTGAAAGCAGAAAGATTCTAACTGCACAGTTCTTTTATGTCTGTATGAGGTCAGTTACCCTAGGACCTGCACATGATTCAGTCAAGTTTATGTCTTGCCGTGGTGGTAGGGAAGGATGCATTTGAATTTTTCGTTTGGGGCTAGGGAATGGTACACCTGGTTGAGCACATACATTACAGTGCGTGAGGACCTGGGTTCAAGCCCCCAGTCTCCACCATGAGTGTTGTCGGTCTCTCTCTCTCCTTCTACTTTTCCTTCTCCCTCTCCCTCTCTCTTCTTTTTCCCTTTCCTCTACTCTCTCATTCTTTCCCTCCATCTCTCCATCTCTGTCCCTCTCTCCTCCATCTTTCCCTTCTTAATTTCTCTGTCTCTACCCAAAACAAACAAATAAAAATATAATTTCATTTTAATGCATCTACTACCTGATCTTTATGGAATGGCTTTCTTTTAATTTCTTTATCGGGGGATTAATGCTTTAAGTCAACAGTAAAAACAATAGTTTGTACATGCATAACATTTCCCAGTTTTCCACATAGCAATACAACCCCCACTAGGTTCTCTGTCATCATGTTCCAGGACCTGAACTCTCCCTCTGCCCCCCTACCCCCGACTCGACTCTTTTACTTTGGTGGAGCACACCAATTCCAGTCCAAGTTCTGCTGATTGTTTTCTCTTCTGATCATGTCTTTCAACTTCTGCCTGCTGAGATAATCCCATATTCATCCTTCTGTTTCTGACTTATTTCACTTAATGATTCCTTCAATCTCCATCCAAGATGGACTGAAAACGGTGAAATCATCATTTTTAATGTATATAAAATGACTTTCTAAAACATCACAAATTGGAGAAGTAAGGATTTGAACTCTTTCTATCCTTTATCTGATTTCTACAGCCCTTCAATGAGTAGAGGAACCACTTCCATTTCTCACTCCATCTTTTATTTTATTTTATTAAATTTTTAAATTATTTATTGGATAGAGAAAGCCAGAAATCAATAGGGAAGGGGCTATAGAGAGGGAAACAGATAGACACCTGCAGCCCTGCTTCACCACTTGCAAAGCTTTCCCCCTGTAGGTGGGGACTGGGGGCTTGAACCCTGGTCCTTGTGCACTGTAATGTGTGTGCTTAACCAGATGCGCCGCCACCCAGCCCCTCCATCTTTTATTTTATTGTTTTATTTTTATTTTTCTCAGAGTTCTCTTAAACTGTGGCTTCCAGTGGTGCTGGGAATTGAACTTGGGTCCTTTGGTACCTTAGTCATGAAAGTCTTTATGTTTAATCATTGTGCTATCTCCCCAGTCTATCACTACCATGTTTACAACTCCACCATCATCACTATCATCACTGCCTCTGCCATCATTGTCATTACCTCCATTTCCTGTACTTTCATTTTCTTATGTTAGAATCAGCATCAGCTACACTATTACTAACAAGCATTAGTTACATATCAGAATAGTGTTAGTAGAACATATTTCAAAAATCAAGTCAAAGGTAAATTCTTTATCAGTCTGTCAACAGTCAAAACTAAACAAAGAAATACATGGTGTTTGTATATATACAGTTTCTGGTAGTACTAACTGCACCATGCTAATTGTTGCATTCTGAACAAACCAAGTGATACCAGGTAAGTCACAACTTTCTGAAATAAAATGTTAATACTGCTCTCATTTTTAACATACACTTAAAATCTGAAGTGCTTTATTTCTCTTCTTTGGTGTATTTATATTTTTTCATCTGAATGTTACAGAATGTATACTTCTAGGCATATATACAAGACTGCAATATTTCTTAACATGTAGTCTTGATTTTGTATTTTTTTGTATGTAGGGGATATGTGTATGTATATGTATATACATATGATTATATATTTCAAGATAATAAAATAATAAACATATAGCAAGAGTATATTTTTCTCAAGTAAAAGACTGTCTATAAAATTTCCTTTTAGACAGTGAAGTCATAGCTAGCAGTTGGCATTGACGCCATGTGAAACCACTAAAAAATCATTTCTGTGATGTTCTGTATAGACGGGAGGGAGAGAAAGAGAAATAGAGATATCCAAAAGCTTCCTCATCTGAGTTATTCTGTCTTACATAAAACAACTCTACATCTGGACTGATAACTTGAATTCCACCCAGTGCTACTTACATAACCGAAGTTATAAACCTCTTAAACTTGGGGTTTATAATAGAAACACTGACAGATCCTTAACTATAGTGCCTCTATAGTAATGAAAGCACAACTATTTCATTATAGCAGTGTCTGGCAGGGCTGGTATAATTAAGAGTCTGTCAGCATTTCCATTACAAACCCAAATTTTAAGAGGTTTTTAACTCATATTGTTTTAAATCACATTGGACTGAAATTTGCTGTGCAGAATGTCAGAGCAGATGTGTTTGTGTGTGTGGTGTTGCTTTTCCTTTTATTTATCCCCTTTCTTCATCAGAGACAAATAGGTGAAGCTTGTTTCTAAGATTGGATGTGAAAAGCATGTCTTGAAAAAAAAATATTCCCTTTCTAAAAACAGAAGATCCATGGATGAAGAGACAGAATGAAGTTTGGAATATCTTTTTTTTTTTAATCATATTTTTCCCTCCAGAAGTATTTTAAAAAATATTTATTTATTCCCTTTTGTTGCTCTTGTTTTATTGTTGTAGTTGTTGTTGGGTAGGACAGAGAGAAACGGAGAGAGGAAGGGAAGACAGAGGGGGAGAGAAAGATAGACACCCACAGACCTACTTCATTGCTTGTGAAGTGACTCGACTGCAGGTGGGGACCTGGGGGCTCAAACCGGGATCTTTCTGCAGGTCCTTGCGCTTTGCTCCATGTGCGCTTAACCCGCTGCACTACCGCCCGACTCTCCAGAAGTATTCTTATTTGGGAAAGCAGATTTGTACACATCAAAAAATGCTAAAATGTTTTAATCTCTTGATACTGCTTTCACAATACTGATCTATTTGAAAGATATTCAATGACATAGACTGCTAGAGATGATAGAAATAATTTGTATTTGTTGTTGTTCAGTTCTAGTATTATAATTGTTTGAATTCACTATCCTTGGTAAGAAATCACTTTAAAGCCTATGTGTACTCTTACACTAGGGTTGCCTGATCAGCCTTATTGGTCTCTTGAGAAAACAGATTTTGAATGGTTATATTGGTTTCATTTATGGACAGCTAGGATTTAGTCATATGTACTGAAAAACCATTTGTTGATCATCTACTGTGTGCTGAGTATTGCATTAGGAAGTTGCTGATGGAATACATTAGACTGGCATCAGTGTCTAGCACCTGTGGTCTCTGATTTCAGTGTTAGGAATACAGAGTGATTATTTCATCTAGCAGTGTTCTAAACAGAACTCTATATTACATTCAAAGGGACTTCTTAGAGGACAAGGCTACTGTTTCCCTCTTCCTAGATACATTACTGACTCAGCATATAGCAACACAGTCTAGAAGCAAGTATAGACTTATTTGGAGATTTAGAATTTTTCTTCTTTCCCTTCCCTTCCCTCCTCCTTCCATTCCTTGACACACCCCCCAATTAAAACAAGTCTTATTGATTTGTCATAGTTTTATAATTCTACATAAATTTGGTAGTACCACTTCAGACTTCTCAGTATGTGTTTAAGGTTCACTGCACACACCACCAAAATTCTAGAGTTATTTCATTATCAAAAAGATCCTTTTATTCACTCTGACATCCTCCTTCCCCTTCTTCAGGTGACCACTGCATCTTTCACTAAGGTGCTTTTTTGGGGGGGAGGTGGGATGGGGTGGGATGGGGATGGGGTTGGGAAAACAAGTTCTTCCAGGTATGGGAAGTAGCTTTGCAGCCAGTCAAAGGCCTAGGGAACCTCTGGAGAAATAAATATTAGACTAATTGTTGCTCCAGAGATCTCTTTGGGGGCAGCCCTTGTCTTTGAGGAATGTGTAGATACAGCCCTTTAGGTGTCTTCTTTAGGTGCCAGGCTCTGGATTACCCTGGGAACAGAGGGAGAGGAAATGTCATGGAAAGATGGGTGCTGAGGGAGACTGTTGGAGAAAAGGGGGTTGTGGTGCTTCCACTTAGCTTTCTGTTTAGACTGTTCACATAAGCCCTCCCCCTTCCTTACACAGTATCCCATGTTTAAAAATTACTTTTCTTTTGCCTTAACAACACCTTGGCATTCCCA
Source organism: Erinaceus europaeus (assembly GCF_950295315.1). Taxonomy (NCBI): domain Eukaryota; kingdom Metazoa; phylum Chordata; class Mammalia; order Eulipotyphla; family Erinaceidae; genus Erinaceus; species Erinaceus europaeus. The sequence goes on from NC_080164.1 coordinate 56,086,584, forward strand.
CTGAACTGAACCCCAAATGAAAAAACCTATGCCATATGTTTTATTTTTATGAAGATGATTGCCCATTTTCTATTTCCTGAACTGCCATTAGGCGGAGAGAAAATGGGAGAAAGGGAAGAAGGTAAAAAGAGAGGGGAAAGGGAGAGAGAGAGAGAACACACACACAGAGAATGTGAAGTGAAGAGCAAGTTGGAAACAATGTATTTCAAACCATTCATTCATTGATTCACCTGTTTATCTTGAAGTCTGTAAAGGTATTTCCCCTAGAGGCAGACAGAATATTTTATTTTAATCATGTAGTTTCCATTGAGACAGACTTTTAACCCTTTATCCTCCACCCCAGCCTGAGTCTCCTGAGCCAGATTATCCCCTCCCCCCCCCCCCCCCGAGGGGCTGGGACTGTATTAAGTCTCCCTCTTGGAACTGTTTGTTGACCACATTCACGTTCAGAGCCCTGGAGCTAAAAGCACTTTACACCATAAAATAAAAGCACTGTCTTTTTTTCTAAAAGGTTATGTCTGGAGGCCACGCGGCTCATACTTCATACCGAAAACTACTGAAAGGACTATGAAATCCTCTATGATTTACACTCTCCCACTACATTAGGGTATAGATCTACTCGACTCTAAAAATACGGTGGGTTTCTAACCGACGTGAATATATGTGCATTATTTCAGAAAGTCTGTTAGAAAACTTGTCAACACATTATAAAGCATAAACCAGGACCTGGCTATTAAGTACCGAGATCAGAGGCAGAATATATACTGCAGGAAGTCCTGGGGAGTCTCCTCCGCGGGAGAGATGAAGGGGGGGGGGGAGGAAGGGAAGAGAGGGGTACTGTGTTGGCCTGGAGTTTACACTTGGTGTCGTCACCAAAGGTTTGAGGAAGAGCCCACAGAGTGCAATTACCCCACTCAATGGAATCACCAAAGGTTCCATGGCCCCAAATAAGTTGAACAGCCAGAAAATAATTTTAATGTGGTTATAATTTATTACTTTCTAAAAGCCGCTTTTGGAAAGGTAAATATACTTATTGTGTATCCAAGCCTGCATGTTTACCTTTGCACACCCCCTCCCACCACCTGCATCATTAATCAATACTTGTGTAATATTTTTAAACCTCTTAAAAACAACACATTTTAAAGTGTCTTTAAACATACATACAAATCTCCACTCCACCCGGTAACCCCAACCCCCCACCCCCTAACGCTTTGGGCTCATTATCCAGCATCCAGAAGCCATGAGGGAGGGGGTGTCACTGTATGGGCTATCAGGGGGGATACAAGTAATGGGGGTCCGCAACCAGGAGGGATCAAATGCCGATAGACAGCTCTGGTTTGCTGGAGTGAGTGAAATCAGGCTGGGGGAGGGGCGGGAGCAGACGGCAGTTCCTATTTCACTCTGGGTATTTATGCTGGTGAAATTAAATATATGTTAATAGTGGAAACATCGCTGCTTACCTCTCCATTGGCACCTTGGGGAAGCAACTGCAAAACTGGATTTTTAAATGTGTGTTTTAAGATTGGGCTCCCCACCCCTCCCATCTAAAACAAGTGCAGTTAACATAGCAGACCCAATTGTAACTAAGTGCTTAATTTCCTATGATTTTTTTAAAAAAAGAAAATCAATAACATGTTGCCAGTTATTTATTGAAAATAACCACAGATAGCGGCCCTGATAGGGTGCCGGCTTTAGAGAGCACACAATTGTGTAATGAATTGTAATTCAGAAGACTGTTAAATGTGAGCCACAGAACCTTTCAGAGGTAATAAAGTCATTACTTTTTACACTACAGCCAACCCTGAAAAGCTTTATACACACCATTATAGATAAATCACACACATATATTTTCACAACACACATTTGTCCTTTTATCTATCTTCTCTCTGTATGGACTTTTATGGATGGATGGGAAAATATTGAAATTTTTAAAGCTCGTTTCCAAAGGAATCTGAGTCATTGTTACCTGAAGGTTATTTTATTTATTTGTGAAGACATCCCACTTGCACTTTCATTCTTCTTTTTACCCTCCCCTTCAACTATTCACTTACCCCCCCATTTCTTTTGATTGTTCTAAGGCTAACTTAACAAGACAAAAAAATTTTAAATTAATGATAAAGATTAAAAGACTATAGTGGAAGAGAGTAACAGACCTGTAGAACTCAAGGGGGGAAAAAAAGGAAATGGTCTAACGCACAGGCTGCAGAGCTTTACCACAAGTGAATCTGCTTTCTTAAACAGGACTTAAGACCCATCCCTGCCGCCACCACCACTCCCCCCCTACACACACACTGGAGACAAACAATAACAAGCCACACTTACACAAACTCAGACCAACCCACATCGCTCCTAAAGTTGCGCATCAACACCTCTTTTTCCTTAGAGGAGCCCGGAGCTTCGCTGATATAAGCAAGACAGTCATTTTCTAATAGGTTTGAAACTTTACTAAGACAACACAAGAATAAACAGCCGCTTGCCGGCAAGGCTGGGAGGTGGGCGCGCGCGTGCAAGACCCGGGCCCTCGCTTCTAACAATAAAGCCCCTGGCTGGGTGGGCAAGTTTGTTAAAACGCAGTCCCTCGGACTGAGGAGGGTTAAGGGAAGACTCGAGGGGTCTTTGGAACAGCTTGGAGTTGGGGAAAGGATGGCTGCTGGCTCTTGCAGACACACTCACACTTGTCCACCTGCAGCTCAGAGTCCCACGGGCCGCGGTGACCCGCTTGCACTCCGCACCCTTCGCGCCTCTGTTGGACCGGAGTCCACTTTTCTCTCTCCCCCTTGTCCTTCTAGATTTAGAATCGCAGAGCGGTCTTAGGTAGTGGTGGCAGCCAAGGCTACAGGGTGGCGCAGGCGGGCTGGGAGGCGTGAGACGCTGGGGGACTTTGCAGGCACGTTTCTGAATAAACTTTCCAATCGCAGGGGGTGCTGTTGCTGTATATTTTACGTAAAACTGAAAGTATCCCACGCCAGAGTGAAGCCCGCTTTTTGACAGCGGTAGAGTGTGTGTGTATGTGTGTGTGTGTATGTGTGTGTGTGTGTGTTTTAAAGAGACAGGGGTTTATTTCCAACAGGTTCTCACTAATTTCCCTGGAAATTAGGTTTGCAGAAAGACCAGAGGGGATTATGGGGTTTGGGGTGCGCGCCGCGGCTGGGAAGCGTGGCACTAACCTAGGGCAGTCACCCCAGCACCTCGGCCTCCCCGCTGCTTCTACGAGTCAATCGCTCTCTTCAATCCCCATTTTCTTTCCCCGGGCAACTGTAGAAGAATAGTTGTGCTCTGCTCGTAAGGAACATTTTCTTGCGGTTACTCTGGGCTTTTGCAGTTGCTCTGGAGTGGGAGTGGGTGTGTCTTCCCCCGGCCCGGGCTCGGGGACCTCCCGCAGCGCCGGGAGCGCCTTCCCAATGACTGGTCCTCCCGGGACTGCCTGTGCTTTGTCCTCCTGCCCGCGGCCGCTCGGTGAGGTGGACGCCCCGCCGCCTACCTTGCCCCGGGCCCTGCGCTCCCCTACTGGGACCGGAGCGTGCTCGGAGCCTGGCTCCTGGTACTTTATTCTTTCGTGTCTCCCTCTTTCCGCGACCCGTGGGATACTCGTCTCCGAGCTTCCAGTTGCGCTCAGACCTAGTCTCTGAGCTGGGTGCACGTATCCTGGGCCTTATGGGTAGCCTTGCAGCCCTCCAGCCCGCGCCTCCGCTGCTCCCCTCCCACGTGTCCTTTCCCTGAATGCCTCCTGAGCTCCAGGAGACCCCGGAGCAGTCCTCTCGGACTCGCAAACCTATGAACTCGGGATGGACTCTGCTTCTCTTGAGCACGCCCTCCAGCTACCCTTCTCCCCCTGCGGGGCTGTAACTTGGAGGCTCAGTTCTCAACTTAGGGTGATTTTCTTCTTCTTTGCTATTCCTCTCCTCCGGCAAAGTTTCCAGAATGCAACCTCACACTTGGGGCTTTCGCTTTGGCCCCCGGCTCCAGCAGTAGGGAGCGAGAGCGGCGGCGGAGGAGGAGGGGAGGGGAAGTGGGTGTGCGCGCCGAGGAGGGTGTCCGGGCACAACTCTACCTGCTTCCCTCCGCCCGCGCGTCCCCGGCCCGGCCCCGGGCTGCATCTTCCTGGTGCACTCGTGCTGCTTTTTTTTTTTTTAATCTTTCATTTTAGGGTCCGCGTGCGCGGTGGGGGGGTGGAGTAGGGCGCGCATCTTGCCCCCCCTCCATCCCCCCCCCCGTCCCTTTCTTCTTCCCTGGTCTCGCCGCCGCCTCCAGCTCGCGGCGGACACTGGTGAGCCGGCCGCCCTGGCGCCCCCTCCCCTCCGCCGCCCCTCCTCCGGGGGCCGCGTCTGGCGTCTGAGGAGCCCCCCGCCCCGCACCTCCTCCGCCCCGCACTGGCCATTGGCTTGTCCTGGTCTCTTTTTCATGTCCAGCCCCTGATGTGTGTCCATTGGTGTGAGCTTCCCCTTCCCTCCTCCCCTTCTCTCCTGCTCGCCCTGCCCATGTTTTGTGTGTCTCTGTCCATCCAGACTCCTGACGTTCAAGTTCGCAGGGACGTCACGTCCGCACTTGAACTTGCAGCTCAGGGGGGCTTTTGCCATTTTTTTCATCTCTCTCTCTCTCCTCTCTCTCTCCCTCTCTCTCTCCCCTCTCTCTTTTTTTTTTTTTGCTTAAAAAAAAAAAAAGCCATGACGGCTCTCCCACAATTCATCTTCCCTGCGCCATCTTTGTATTATTTCTAATTTATTTTGGATGTCAAAAGGCACTGATGAAGATATTTTCTCTGGAGTCTCCTTCTTTCTAACCCGGCTCTCCCGATGTGAACCGAGCCGTCGTCCGCACGCCGCCGCCGCCGCCCGCCCCGCAGCCCACCATGTCTCGCCGCAAGCAAGGCAAACCCCAGCACTTAAGCAAACGGGAATTCTCGCGTAAGTAACCCAATAATAGTAATAATAATTATTAATAATCACGAGAGCGCGCAAGACAAGAAGCAAGGGAAAGGGGGAGAGAGGGGTGTGTGCACGCATTTAAATTTTTTTTTTTCACGAGATAAACCTCCAACAGTCGGGAAAAAAGAAATTAAGAGAGGGAGAAAGAGAGAGAAAACCCATACCTCGTCCCATCTCAAATCATAGCCGTATTCACACTTTTGGGATAGCATATGCTTTGAAATTTTATTTTATTTTACAAAATTTGACTCCTCCTCTTTCCTGCTTTCTGCTGCCTTATTTCGCTTTTCGAAAAGGAATGCAATCATTTCCCCCTTTAATTTTGCAAAATAATGAACAATGCTAAGGATACGGACAACTCTTGCAAACAGTGGGGAGAGAGCTGAAGGGAAAAGGGGGTTACTTCCACTCAGGGTAGGAAAATGGAAGGGAGTGGGGAGGGGGGAGTTGAAACCTGAAAAAACAGTTCCCTGGGAGAAAAGAGGTGAGACTGGCCCTCGGACGCCAGCGCGCTCAGGGTCAAGTGTGCACGGGGAGAAAAGTAGTCATCTCCACAATAGTGAGAAAGTGGGATTGTGGGAGGGGGGCCCCCCGGCGCTCCAGAGTCAGCAGAGGGGCCGCTGTGGCCGGGAAAACCATGCAGCCGGGAAGGACAGGAGGCGCAGCCGGTGCTGCCGCCTTTTGTTCCGGCCGGAGGTGGGTGCTTGTCCCGCTGCCTTTTGTGCCGACTCCTCGAGCTTGCCCTCCCGCGCCGCCTCCGCCGAAGGCCAGGAGCAAGAGCCAGGGGCGAGCGGGAGAGGGAGGGAGGGAGGGCGCCCGGGCTGCGGTTGCCTGGGCTGCTGTTGCCCGCCCCTCTCGGCCGAACCATAGTAGCGACGGAAAGACGTGCAAAATCAGTTGAAAATAAAATAAAATAAAAGAAGCATGGCAAGGAATGTAACATTTCTTGCCCCTAAACATGCCAACCGCTCCGCTGGCTCCCCCCTCCTTTCCTTAGCAGTATTCTTTTTGACTCCCCCCACCCCCCCTTGCAAAATATCTTACTATCTCTAATAGAGGGGAAAATACAATTACCCCCTTCTCCAAAATCCCTTTAGTTGCAAACTTAGAGCGCTGGCGGCAGGGAGAGGGAGCAAGGAACTCCCTCCTCTTACTATTTTTTGGAAGATTTTCAAAAAAAGTGGAAGTGGATTTTGATTGGGAAAAATCTCGTGTCTGAATGTTTACAAGCACCGCGTGTGCGGGAGCCTCCTGCCAACAAACAGACAGAGGACCGAGCGCGGCGCGGCAGCCTGGGAGCAGGCGGCGACGGCGGCCGGGCCTCGCAGGGGCCTCTCGGGGCCTCGCCTCGCCCCCGCCCCTCCCGGGATAGCCCACCCGCAGGCCGTGCTGCGACTCAGCACCGGCCGAGTCCTAAGTCCCTTCTCGCTCCTTGCACGAAGCCCAGATCAACTCCCCGCCAACCGGACTGCGAAATCGACTGGCGAGAAACTCGGTCTCCTAGAGCATTTTTGCTTTGCAAAGCAACTGTAAAAGCGCATTCTGTCTCCCCACCCTCGCGTCCTGTCCACAGCTCGGGACCGTGAGGAGGTCACCACGTGCTTTCTTCGTCCTCCTTCCTAAGGGTCTGGCCACCAAACTCAGGTTTTTCAGTGCAGTTAGGCCAGGTGTGTGGTTGGGTAGAGGTGGGGGTAGGGAATGTGATGGTGCTGGGTGGGCTGGAGAGTAGTATGCTCTGCTGTGCATTTTTGGAGTGCTGGGTCCTGGAACTCAACGCAACCCCCACCTTTGAGTTCTTGCCTTCTATCCTGGGTCTGGGTTTCTGCGTGTGTGGGGGTTCCGAGACCCTCTGTGTATGTGTGTGTGTGGGGGGCGTCTCCTGGCTAACAGGAAGCCCCTGGAAACGCAGACGGTGGGGACTTTGCAAAGTTTGGCAGCAACAGACAGAAAGGCATGGGAAAGCTCGAATCCATTCCTCTCCTCATTCATGACACTTATTTAAATTTTTGATGCCATTTTTAAAAAGACCACCTATGCACTGTCCTGTATATATATATTTAAAGGTGTGGAGGGTGAGCACAGGGAATTGAATTTTTCACAGGGCCCTGGAACTTGTCACACACTTAAGAAGCTCCCCCGCCCCAGCACGTTGCGGGGCCCTCCCTTTCCCCACCCCCGCGCATCCCTCCCTCTCCGCTCTCCCCCGCCCCCCACTCCCCCGGCTGCGCCGGATGCGGAGCAGACGAGGCGCTCGGCGGTGTGAAGTTACAGTCCGGCCAGGTATCGGCGGGAAGGAAGGGCAGTGTTCGCAGGACTCGGGAAAGCCGAGCCCTTCTTCGGAGGATGCACTGGGGGCTTGGCTCACAGGCCACAGGCGTGCAGTCGGACTACTAGCCCCCCACCCCTACCCCCCATACCGGGTCTATCTCGGGGCACCTTAGGTTGGGTGGCTTAGCCTCTTTCTTTCGTCCCAGTGAGGGGGTTGGGTTGAAGAACCCACTTGGAGAGAGGGGGTGCTCTTTTCTCGTTTTCTGGGTGCGCAGAGGGGACTGGAGCGAGCCAGGTCTTTAGGAAACCCTTCTCACCCCCCATTCTCCGCTTCTTGGGCTGAATGAACCGTTCGGTCGCTAGGAGGCAGAACAAGATCAAGAAAGCTCAGCGAACTTGAACCTGTACCAAGCCACCCCCGCCCCCCCCCCCCCCCCCCGCATCGGCGGTTCTCTAGCCAAGGAGGGACTTGCTTTGCGAGGGTGGGGGTGGGGGAAACGGACGGTTAGGCAGAAACCCTCGCGGCGCCCCCCCATCACCCCCTATGTCTTTGTTCTTCATTTTGACTTTAAAAATGCTTCTGGCCTGGGCTTTGGAGAAGGGCCTGAGCGCGCGGCCGACACCCCCGCGAGCCGGGTGCGGAGCGGGGGTGCAGTTTTCGCTTTCTTTCTGGACAGCATTTTTTGATGTGGAGGAAGCGGGAGTGCGCCCTCTCCAGCTTCGGGGCCAGGCCAAAGGGCGGGATGTGGCTAGTTTGCACTTAGTCTCCAGGTTTACTTCTTCCAGCTACTCACCCCCCCCCCCCCCCCCCCCCCGTGCAGAGCACTGATAACAGCGCCGGCAGCAGGCTTGCAGGAAGGTGCTGCAGTGCGACCCCCTGCTCCCCCTCCTCCTGCAGCTCTCGCCTCGGAGCCCGAAATCACAACAATAGTAATAGTTATCATCATAATGATGCGGCCAAGCAGCGTCATTAATAATGAATAACCGTTGCCGCCCCGGCCGCGTCGCACACACCGGTGCTTGGAATTGCGAGAGAAATATTTGCAGAGATTTCCCCCCCCACACACACACACCCCAGAGTGAAAAAGTGTGAGCCTTTTGGCAAAGAATCAATTTCAGGACTCGTGTTTGGGGTTCGTGCGGTGATAACCGAGACAGCACCAGGTTAACCAGCAGAGTTTTCCAAACCTCACTTCCCATTGCTCCAACTGGCGGGCCTAAGGAGCCATTGTCAGCCAGCGACCAGGCTGGATCGAGAGTCGGGGGCCCCTGGCTGTCTGCTGCCTCCGGGCCCCGGGCCCCACTGCCCAGCAGCAGCCGCTGCACGTGTTCACAGAGAGCGCGGCGGAGCCTGCAGCCTGCACGCTGCTCGCTTTGTGCCTCCTAGTCCCCGCGTCCAACTTCACTTTCTGAACGTTACGCCCCCGCGGGGACCCCTGCCCCGAGCCTGTTGCCCTTGCCTTCTCTTTTGTTTCTTTTGCTTTTCCTTTCTGCATTTCAGCCTCGGTTTACTTCCATACCTGGTTAAGACAATCAAAGGGAAAGACTTGGAAAGCAAAGTTGAAGGCAGATTCCCCCTTTCCCCTCCCCCCCTCCTCCACCAGCCGCGTTTGCCTTCCTCTTTTCCTACATTTCTTCTAAGGATTTTTCTTTCGTTCTTTTTCTTCTTCTGAATGTATGCCTTTGCAACTGTCTTAAAGGGAAGATCTTAGTCAGTCGCTGGGGTATTGAGACGTTCCAATCTGTCTTGCTGTTTTAAAGCAGAAGCATTTTATTTTCTATTTCTTTCTCTACAGAGAATTCGCAGCTAATTATTATGATTATTTACCCACTCCCTTCCACTTCAATCCAGGACTCCAAGCTTTGTAGCGGGAGCTTAGGCCAGAGCTAAGAAACGATGGTATTGTGGGGGCGAAGGAGGGTGGAATCGAATTGAGGGAGGGGTAAAATGGCTGAGGTTAGGAATGTTCTTAGGGAAAGGGGAATTTGCATTAAAATACAGAGAAATTATCAGATGCCCAGAAAGGAAATGCTGATTGCCACTGAGAAAAGATGTCAATGCAAATCAGTAGACTACACTAAGAGATTGTATTTTCATTTTTTCTTTGTGCCCCACTTCGTCTGATTTTTAATAATTTAGCAGAAATAATAAGAACACGCTTTGGTATTTTCTCTGAACATCTCTAGCGAATGTTTTGCAAGGAACTCGATGTTAAACGTATTTCATACATTAGGATATAATTCTTGTTAATTAGCAATAATTTACGTTAAGAGCATAGAAAATGTTGAGGTTACAGGTTTTATATCTGTACATTTGATCATCTTGTTATTTTCAAGAACTTTGCCTCCTATAAAATTAATTAGGTGAAATGTGGGGGTGTAATCAGCAACCTCTGAATTACCACTTCATTTCCTGGTTTTGATTGTAAATCAGTTCAGTCACTACATTTAGAAGACTTTAACCAAGTCTGTTTTGTAGTGCATTACCTTTAACTATTTGATACCTAAGATGATATTTCCTATTGCTCCTAAATAATATTTTATTTTCAGGAATGTGTCAGGTCATGAGAATAAGGAATGAATCTTAGAGTAGACTTAATTTTCTTTCTGCAAAGGTTCTACGTACTGCTAACTTTAATAGTAATAATAATAAAATTCCCTGAGTCTCTCTGCAGTCTGTAAATCTCAGAATTTGTAGAAAACGCTGGACCCCCCCAAAAAATCCACATTTGCTAAATGTGCACATAAAACCTTTAATTAAAATATCCAGGATCTTGGAGTATGACTTCCTTATGCAATTCACTTGATCAAAATGAAAGCAAATGTAGGAGAAAAATTACATAGAAGCATAATGCAAAAGCAATTCTGTTTATTTGAAAAAGATGTGTATTCTGTATCTTTTGGCCAGTATGTTGGACAGTGTGCTTACCTTGCTGTCTTTATTAGTAATAATATAACCTTCATATTCCTGTGGTGACCTTATGTTAAATTAGCAGGACTACCAGAGGCTAGAAATTATGACATGTCCTACTTGAGCACAGGTGCAGCTAGGCAGGACTCTCTCAATATTATTTCACCTAGCACATCTGGGAGTTACTCCAGATCTTCCCCCTCAATATTCAGCCTGGGTAGGGTTGAAATAAATTTAACCTGAGTTCACTGGATTTTTGCACTTTATCAAAATATGTTCCAATATTCTACACTCAAATTAAAATCTATTTTTTGATTCTCTGTGGCTTTAAGTTCATTAAATGTGAAATTGGCAGCTTGCTAAAGAAGGTCAGACTGATTAACTGTTTAAGACTTGTACATTTTCTGCTTCAGTTTTTATTAATTGGCAGCATCTTGGATGTGTTTTGTATTTTGAGATTTTTTTTTTTTTAATAGAGTAACCATAAGGTTTCAGAAGCAGAGACTTACTAACTCTCTTTCCCTTCTTTGGAAGGTTGAAAAAAATGATAGAAGCTGTTCAGATTGATATTAGAGTTTTTTAGTGAAAAGTTAAAAAAAAAAAAAGGAAATAGAAATGAGACATAGCTACCTTGTTATAACATCCGCTAGTGATTATGTGTGCAGAAATAGTTCCATAATGAAGTGTTTTGGAGCTCATTCAGAAAATTAGTCAACTTTGACAACATTAGGTGAAATATTTCAAGTCTAAATAAAGAAAGGACATCTCAGCACTGTTCTGAAATGTGGCATTTGTATGACCATTCTGATTTTTATGTGATGGGGTGCCACCAAATTAAAAAAAAAGATATTTAGAATATTTTAGGCATTCTTTCCTTCAGTATGAAAAACAAAAAAAAAAACAGACTAATTGGCTTGTTTTCTTAAGTACTCAAAAGTATTACATTTAGCTAATGTTTCTGAGAAGAAATACCAGTGAATTTGGTATTTCTTTGATTTTTTTTATAGCATTGCTGAGAATGAGATCAGAAAGGTTTTTGGCAGTATGAATTATACTGTGTTATGATTATTATTTAGATCCATTTCACATGTGAATGCAGTTGTTTTCTTACTATTTAGCACAATAGACTGTAGTTTCTGTGAAAAAAATATTTGTTTCAATCCATATTGCTACCATTTTAGGGGTAGTTATCATTTAAGTTTTCTTGATGTGCCCTATGTTAACCATAATAGTCATATTCTAAAGTCACAAACCTTGTATGTTTGTAGGGTATGTGTGGTATATTTCTGTTTCTCTGGAGTTATGAAGTCAAGAGTTTTCCTAAAATATATGCTGATTTGCTCATTGATAAATTTGGTTTCTTGAAGATAATCTCCATGTTATTGTGCATTTCAGATGTTCAGACTTTTTAGGTATTCTAGAGAGGGGCCTAGACACACTTTATACAGTGTAGTGGGATGGGCTAGGGTTGACAGTGTTTCTCTTTTTTTCATCCTCCCAATCACTCTAATAATAATTGTGCTTTTGTTTCTCCAACTACAGCCGAACCTCTTGAAGCCATTCTTACAGATGATGAACCAGACCACGGCCCTTTGGGAGCTCCAGAAGGGGACCATGACCTCCTCACATGTGGGCAGTGCCAGATGAACTTCCCATTGGGGGACATTCTTATTTTTATCGAGCACAAACGGAAACAATGCAATGGCAGCCTCTGCTTAGAAAAAGCTGTGGATAAGCCACCTTCCCCTTCACCAATCGAGATGAAAAAAGCATCCAATCCCGTGGAGGTTGGCATCCAGGTCACGCCAGAGGATGACGATTGTTTATCAACGTCATCTAGAGGAATTTGCCCCAAACAGGAACACATAGCAGGTAAATGAGAAGCAAGGAGAAAAGCTGTTTGCATGTTTTCTTTTCATTTTCAGAAGTGCTATAGCAAAGCACTGAGGAGCAGTGAAGTGCTTTCTGTATTACTCCATGTGACTGTCCATGACAGCCCTGTAAAGTTAAAATGATCATTCAGATTTCTTATATTCAGAACACAAAAAATAAATATTTTCCCACTTCACGGAGTCAGATGTAGGTGGAATAGGTACACACACCTGCTACCCTTTCTCTTTATCTACTAATTCTGAATTTCTTTGCATTTTTCTCTCCTTTTTTTATTTTTAAGTGTTAAACTTTTACTACTGTCAGCCCAATTTTCCAACATCCATTTTCAGCTTTGGTGACAAGTCAGTGGCGGAGTGGCCATATATAGGCATTTGCAGTTGGGCCAGTGTCATGTTTGAATCAGAATACCTGGTCAGGCTTCCTTAGTGGTGCAGTTAGTGCTTAAGGTTCCTGTGAGTTGGAGTGTGTTGATAGGACTTTTTGGAGGGGGTGGAAAGAGTTAACAGCTTCAGGGGTAGTCTTGGATCCATATTGGCTGTCAGCCCTTATGGGTCTGTAATTAAACACAGCCCCGTGGTGGGATGACACTGTGACCTTGACTTTAAGATGCCATTTTCGACTGGCCAGGCCAGAGTAGAGAGGGCAGTTGCTGAAGCGCACAGACATGCTTACTCGAAAAGTTTAAGGGCATGTTGGAAATTTCAAAAGGTTGGTTTGACAGGAACGGCTGCTCTCTGCAGCCTGCCTCCTCAGCTAAATGATAAATGCTTCTCTGTGCTCTCTCTTGTCTCTGATGTGGTTTTGACAGATGTATCTTGATTTTGTTTGTGGTTTACACAACCACATGTCACCCTTACAAATGTCCAGTCCAGGTTTCCACTGTCTCTACTATAACACAATGTAAAAATTCTCTTGGAAAAATACATATATAGCTCTCTATTCTATAGTTAATTTAAGCGGAGAGGTAAGCTAGTTGTGGGTTACTCAGCAGTTCAAAGGAAAAGGAATTAAAAGCTAACTCAGGGACTTAGATCCCTACTCCAAGTGATAAAAATGCAACACTGTACTGACCCTTAAAAACATTTTTTTTTTAAGTGAGGCAACAGTAAGTTAATACAAGTAAGGTGAATGCAGATTCTGTGGTGACAAAAGCAGCATACCTGTTGGTGAATTTCTAGTTCTCCGCCCTCCTAAAGACAGAAGATTTGTTCACTTTTAGGAAAAACAGTGTACATTATCAGTTGATTCATTGAAATTTGTCTCTCCAACCACAGTCGGACTGTAGTAGGTCAGTGGTCTGGAGGGGATTAAATTGTCATATTACTTCTCTTCCCCTCTAGAATTTGATCATTAAAATCAAAGTGGCATTTTCTTTAATGCTTCCTGCAACAAGGACACTCAGATACTTTTGCTTTTGTGAAATGAGAAATCTGCTAGTAGGGAAGTTGCATTACAGAAAAAAAATTTTTTTCCCTTGAATTTACTGCATTTACCTATGTGATGTGTAAGTTAAAATTTTCTTACCCCTGCTCCTCCACCTCCCAGTAGGATATGGCAATGACTATTTCCATGTGCTGTCTTGTGACTAGAAGGAAAATGAACAGAAGTATAAAGCATGATTAATGAAGCAAGAGCAAGAGGAAGGGGATTTGTCGTCTTCAGAGATCCAAAGCCTTTCTAAATCACCAAATATGGAGTAACACTTGTGTGATGTAACATCGTATTTACATATCGAGCTGCTCCTTTAAAAGACAAAACAAAGTGTCTGTCAAGTAAGAATTAAAACCACACTTCTTACTGAGGTCCCACACAGCTAGTTCAGTCTCAGATTAAACAGCTCAGAAATTCTGTGCTTCTGTACTTAGAAGTGGAATCTAAAAGCTGGGGAGAAGTCCTTACATATAGTTAAGGTTTTTCACTGTTAATTGTGAATCTTTGTAGGGAAAGAAAATATGTTTTTCCTAACTCTCTGGTTGATATAAAGGTTCTGATATTATTTTTAAAGAACTTGTACAGTAGCAGAGTCCAGAGAACTCCTGCCCCCAAAGCTAATTTAGAATGTTTTGTAGAGATAATACTAAATAACTTCACTGAGATAAAAAGCTATCTAAGGTATCTAAGATATTCAGTAAGTGCACTGGTGCTGTGACCTGGGTGAGGTAAACCTTTCATGCACAAATAATTGCAAAGTCTTGATTCTCTTCATTGTTTTTAATCACTTGTTCCCACTCTGGAATTGATTAAACATAAATAGCATGGTCACATCTCAGAGTGAGAATGTCAGTAACTAGAATCACGACTTCTCATAATTCATAGTAATGAGTTAAGAGTTTCCTATGGTGAAATTAACACTTTACCGTTGCACATGAATTAAGATACTCTGGCCTTTAGGTGCCTCTGGAGTGAAGTTCTGGAAGTTGACTGTGTACTCCCATCCTATTTCTCTCAAGGGCATCTTCACAGTCCTAAATATTGTTTTCCTCTTATGATGAGAAAAGAAACAGTAAGTGTAATCATTCATTAGATATTTAAATTGTGTCAAAGAAAGAAGCAGCAGCAATGCTCTGTATTAGAAAAGAGAGTTATTGATGAGTCTCTAGAAAAATACATTTGGCAACCACATAAAAGGTAGTCATTTAAATGTGCTGGGTAGGAAAAGCTTTATTAAAGTGATGTAAGTTGGATTTGAACTCACTGTGTGCTCTGTGCCATTTTATAGTAAGGAAGCAATTATAAAACAGTGACACATCTTCTTGTGATAAATAGAGCTTAGAATTTGGGGCCTTCAGATAGGAGAATAGGCAGGAGTGGTTTTTTTTTTTTTAATATTGAACAAAATGGTATACATTTTGACTGTCCTTAGGCATCTCAAAACTATTTTTTAGCAAGGATAATTTTTACTTGGTACATAGATGGCTGTATACCCTATCACTTCACCCATGGAAAAGTTGATCAGGTTGCTTTTTTCCTTGTATTAAAATACTCAAAATAGTGTGTGGTTATGATCAACTGAGACCATTGAAGTAGCATTAATTATCTAGGAAATAAGCAGGGTATAATGTATGGGGCTCATTTCATCAGTTCTTGTGTCAAATGCTTAGTAAGCATCAGTGGTCTTCTGTTTGTAGATAGGGCTTTTAATAGGGATTTTTTTTTTTTTCTAATCGCAAACTTTATGATGGGGGAAATATTTGTTGAAGATTAGTAAATGTGAAGCTGCTGTTCACTGCTGTTCACTTTGAAGCAAAAATATATTATCCAGAGTCAGATTTGAGGTTTTAGCTTACTGCACATAGAACTAATTGTTTGAGTATCAGAATTTTTTTTTTGAAAGCGTGGGAGTGGGAGAGACATAATAAGTCGTGTAAAATGTAGGAAAGCCTGCTACTATTGCTAGATAACATTTTTTCTCCTTAAAATTATGAGTATAGTATCATGCTATTTAAAAATTATTTACCCAAGACAATTCACCTCATATCTAATGACATATAAGACGAGTACTCTAATGAAGGGAGTTATACAAAGTCAACACAAAAATGCCTTTACTTGTTAAAACTCAAAAGTAAATCAAATACAGCATACCTCCACTTTTCAAATTTTAGAAAATTGATTTGCCTTTTCTGTTTGTACCCATTCTAATTCTTTGTGAGTTGGACTGAATTGCAGGATGTATTTTTGTATACTTTACAGTGTAATTGTAAATGAGAGTATGAATTATAGCATACAATAATGACTACTTATTTTTCATTTCTCTTTATTTGTGTGATTCTGATTAAAAACTACTGACTCCTGAAGTGAATAGCTAGGCTAGCATGGCAGCTAAAAAAATCACAACAAACAAAAAGCCATCTGATAGATGGGTGAACATTTTATTTACCTTCAGAATCTAGAGAACAGAGAATATTGTTTCTTAATAAATACTTAGGACTTTCTCTTGGAGTCTGTGTTTGTGAGACCACTACCCAAGGACTCATGTTCATGAGAGTAGGAGTCCTATATACAAGCTGTATTTGTAAATAAGACAGAGAAAGGTTGTGAACTGGCAGCTTGGATGTTTTGTCAAAGTACAATGTCAGAGAAACTCTTTCTAAGACAAATTGTAAATAGAACTGTCACAGTGATTGCATGATTGAGCCGCAGAAGTGTCTTACAATTGTTGGCATTGTCAGAGGACTTTTGAAAGCTTAATTAAACACAGTGGCCTGCGTGGCTGCTAAATTTACTTCAGGAGGCCAAAAAGAAAAAAAAAAAAATCTAAAATGTGGAAGATCCCAAAGATCTTCAAATTCTTGAGACCTTACCCTTTCTGTGACACAGAAAAGATGCACTGTGCATTTTCCTTGTTGTCTTTTATAAATAATAGTTTTGAAAATAGGTCCACGTGATATGAAGATCATCCTGTGTGTGATGTGGAGATTGTGTTAGTTTTTCTGTCTCCTGCTGTTACAGACAGTTAATGTAAAAATGGCCTTTTATTGGAAACACAAATATGTATTCACTTCAAGAATAGTAGAAAAGGGGGAAGTTTCCCTCCCCATTTTTCTGTGTTTATTCTATGAAAGCTTAAAAAAACAGTGCTGTAATTTCTTAAATCACCCCATGCCTTGTTGTGTTGCAAGTTGTGCCTTTTAATCTATAGGATCTGAAATCTGTTTTGCACACCTTTCTCCTGGTGAATGTGGCATTTAATTGTGGAACTGCCCACAAGCTGGAAAATGTAACTGGGTATAGAAATGAGCAGGCAATGTCAGGATAGTGAACCTTAAGCTCAGGGAAGAAATGAGTTGGATGCATATTAATGGTACATTTTAGAGTTCTAGAAAATCATTAATTTCACACTGCAGTCTCACTGTAGTTTGGTTAATGTTAGAGGACTAAATTGGAGTATATAACAAACGTGTAAATCCTAGGAAAGCATGAATTTTTGTGATTTTTTTTTTTGTAGTAAAAGTGGTTAATAAATGAGACAAGGTGAATGGTTTTCATACACTGGTGAGAAAGGAAGAAAGTTGCCTTTCCTTTGGGAAAAAATACAGAATTTAATCAAAGAAGCACAGCTAGGGAGGTGCACAGAGATTGCATCATTCTGTGTTAATTTAATCTACTTTGGTTGGTCTGTTCACACCCTTTATTGTACAAAGAAATCATCTGACAAAATGTACCCCAAGCCCAAGTCTGTTTTTACATATAGTAGTTACCAGCTTTGTGCAATAAAAAGCACTTAGCATCAAGCTGGACCCAGCCTGGCACTTTGCCACTTTTTTAGCAAGAAATTTAATCACGAAGGATCTTTAGTACCTTTCTGCTTGTTCAGATTTCATTTGGGTCATGGTTATGTCAGCAGTGTTGTTGTTACAAGGATTAAAAAAAAAAAAAGATTTTAACTTAGTGCCCATTTTTAACATTATTTAAAATCAGGCAGGTTTTTGTTTTATGTGTCAATTTGGAAGACATTAATAAAGTTCATAAAATTTGTTCAGACTATATAATTTAATGCATAATAGCAGGTATTTTTTTTATTTGTAACACAAATGGAAAATTGGCCATTGTATCCCTCGTTCCTCTGTTTTCCCCTCCTTCCCAGGTAAATCTGTTTCCTTAAACTGCTTCTTTTTTACTTCTAAAGTATAGAACACTGGCCAATATCAGTAAATTTACCTTTGTAATTTGCCATGTAGTTTGTACAACAATGACCTAATTAATTTGAGCACGAACCATATTATTGCTACTAGAGTCATTTTCTGTCACAAACTTAATTTCCAGGAAATGTAACCTGACGAATAAGAATGCTTTAGCTCTCCACATGTGCTCCTAGAAACCAAAGGCAGATTTAAAATAATAATAAAAAAAATGCCAGCATTATTAAAGCCAGTCTGTTTGATGCCAAACTCAATTTGAAGCCAGTAAACATCAGACTGCATTTCTCATCAGTTTTAGAATGTAACGTATTCCATATTGGGTTCACTGGAATTTGTCTCTCTGCTTTTTTACTGGCCAGCTGCACTCCCTATGCATTTTTTAAAACATTTCAGCAAAGGCTTTTGCTGTTCTTAGCAGGGTTAGTAACTTGGGGTCTATTTCTGAGCTCATTCGTCATTCTGTGATGGCATTGAGTTAGGTTGGCAAGGGAAGGATTTGAGGCATGGGGGGGGGGGGTTGCTGAGGTCACTTCTGACCCCAGCAGGGAATAGGTGAGTTTCATTTGCCTTTACAATAGGCACATAGTTACTGCACCTTGGAGGAGCTCTCAGATGGGCGCATGTAAATGCCCTGTCAGATGCGGAGCTAGAATATTAATGCTTCTTCCACCACCACACCATAATAAAGCTGTACACAGCAAGCTTAATATGCAGCTAGTCTGGGGAATTGTATAAACTTAGATAGCCCAAATGTGAAAGACAGAGATGTAGAAATGCTCGATGTGCCACAGTTTCCATTCCTGTTCTCCTTTGATCTACAGCAAGATGAAAACATCATCCTAGTCTCTTCTTGGAGTTGTCTCCCCAATTCTGCTGCCTCCCAACCCACTACCAGATTTTTTTTTTTTTTTTTTTGCAAGTGCTGGTATGGAGAAATGCAACATAATTTGTTTCATATGGTTAATTACAGGCGTTTGAATATTTAAAATTTTAAATAGCCACAGTTCCAGCTTTCCCTGTTAAAAGTATGTGATTTGAACAAAGGGAGTACAGTGTAAATATTTGTGGTGATTTGCAACACCCCTCTCTTCCCATTAAACACATACACATATTCACAAACACTGGCATTCAGTTTAAATCTTGTGCTGACTTAAAGGACTTCTGTACTTTTATTTGTACTTTTTTTTTTTTTTAAAACCAACTTTCAACTGGATCTCCATTAAAATATTTTACCATTATTTTTGAGTCTACTGTTGCTTGAGGTTTTAAAGATGGGTTTATTATGTGTTCGTTTAACAGAATCAACAGCTGTCAGAACCAGTTGTGCTGGACCCACAAAATGTCCAAAGAAAAACACACATTTCCTAAAACAAAACACTTGAAAAAATAAACTGCCAAGGATTGGTGAATGAGAAGTGTGCAGATGGGGATGCACAGTGTTTCATCTCTGGGTTCACCCTGGAGACTGATGTGAGCGGATCTGATGCAATGCCGCTGGAAGGTTTACCTGAAGAGGTTGCTGCTCTGAGGCAACATGCCATGCACAAGAGCTAGACTGGGCCTCAGCTTGCTCCTTCTTCCCCCTTCTTACTGCTTTTGATCTCTTTAGATAGATAAAATACCAAGTTCTTAGAGTGCTAAACAACCAATTATAGCCACTTAAGGTGAGATGATCAGGTTTAAACTTCCTGTAAAAGAGGCGAGAAGGCGCTTGGCACACCCTTTTCTGGATAGGGTTGGTAGCGTGTTATTCAGAAGTGAGTGTTATTCAGAAGTGAATCCTCTCTGCCAGGGAATTCCCAGTGGGAATCTGGAACAGGCATATTGATGAAGGGGATACCTGGGGACCTTTGGTCACTCACAATGAGTTTCTGTTTATATGTTCACTGTTGTTTAGCATTGTTGATGAATAATTACACCTACAGCTTGATCTGAATTTTAGATAGAGGATGCTCACTGACTAAACACTCCCATGAAAATGAAGAATAGATATATTGTGAAATCTGCAGATTGCTTTCAAAAAGAGTGCAAGTGCTGTTGCCCCCTTTTTTCCTTCTCTCTTTTTGAACTTTCTGGAAAACATTGCCCCCTCCTTAGCATCAAAGCATTTAAATCTATATTCATTAGTTGTTCATTTTCTTGACCTGTAATGATGCATTAAAAAGGCTGCAAACATAACTCACATCTGTTAATTTTTAGGGAAATAAAGCATAGCTTGGGTTCTTAGTTGCAGTACAATGCACAACATGCCTTATGCTTTGTCTGATCTTTCACATTTTAAACATGGAATTTCTCTTTGGATTGGGGGAAAAAAACCCTGAGGAACTTTTCTTTATTGACTCAGGGGATAACAGGATTTCATGATATATTTACATTTAGGGGCAGCTAACAATGAACTGCTTACTGTTCAGTTTAGTTCCCCCCCCTCAATCTTTTGAATTCAGAGTTAAAACAATGCATTAACCAATGTTAAATTCTAAGTCTCATGAGTTTCTTCCTTCTTCATTCTACCCTGAGATTTAAAAAAAAAATTCTTTTACGTTTAAAAGTGAACATTGGTTACTGAGGAATGATTTAAAGGCTGAGAAAAATTTTAATAATAAATCGTAACCTTCTCATGTTATGTTTTTGTTATGTTAAGAGGAAAAAAATCAATAAGGAAAATTTAATTCTGATAAAGATACTCTTGGATCTTTGAAAACAACTGCTGTCCTTTTAACTAAAACATTTGAGCAGCTTCAAAGACTATGCATTTCTTCTGATCTTGGAGCTGTGTGACTGGTAGCAAGAAAGAAAAAAAGATCTTATTCTACATACAAGTGGATTGCTTAACAAGTCTGTACAGACACGTACTTGTTTGTACAATAGAGATAAAAATTCCTGTATAAAAATAATTCAGCTGCTGACAGCAGGCATTGTTGTTGGACCTGTCTTTTGTGCTTGTCCCGGCTCTGTGTCCCCTCCCTGCTACCCCCCCCACCCAATCTGCTTAGGGCAGCTTGCTGCCTGGAGACTCCTGACCAGAAATTAATTGCTATCTATTAACTATATAGGTATTATTTATATAGAGGAAAATCTCAAGCCTTCTTGTATGTGTTCCACTCTACTTTCCGATGTGATTGCAGCATTGCCAGCAGGGGGTTGGGCAGGCAAACCCTCTAATAGGGGAAATGACTTGAAGGCAGTTAGGGGAAATTTGGCCTTCAAGTCCCATTTACTCTGCAGTGTAGCACTGGTTTCTAAACTTTTGTTTTTAATCTAATTCTGATTTACTCTGTCACATCCCATATCAACCCTCATTGAACTTTACTCATGTAGAGTAACATTAGTGTCAAATGGAATTGGTCAGGACTATGGACTTGTGGCTCATACAGATGGTTGTGGATGAAGGTTACATGCAGCTCTGTATTCTATTCTTTCTAATAAACATTAAAATGTGTTACATTTTTGAGCAGAGCCCTTGGATAAGAGAGTTAAGGAATCAAGGATCGTTCCTGAGATTTTCTCCCTTCTTTCTCTTCTTTCCCATTCCCTTGATAGCCTCACATTTCAGGTAAGATCAACTCTAGGAAAACACCTGGGGTTGGGGTGGGGGTTAGAGAGAGAAAAGGGTGACAGAGAGAAATTTCTGGAATATTTTCATTAGGGATTCTTAACACAGTCATCAAAACAGAGTTCTTTGGATCCAGCAGCAGAACAGTAGCACGGGCTTGTTCTTTCAAAGCCATTATTCTCAGACTTGTACACTTTGGGGTACACTGATTGAAATGGGATTTACATATACTTTTGGGTCTTCACCTTGGTTGGAGTTTTTGAAATGGGAGAAGGGAAGGGGTTCATTGGGGATTCTATCTCTAGAATTTCTTAAATGTCATGAGATTAGTAAGGTGTGAGTTAATATTCACAGTGCAATAAAGTTAGACCCCTCTCTAAACTAGCAATTGGGAAGCAGGAAAACCAAAATTCCCATGATATTTTAATAACTAGGGTCGAGTATCCAAGATGGGTGAACTCCACAACTTTTTGAATGTCAGACGATGTCTACAAGAACCAGTCCTCTTGGATTATATACCAGTGAGGATGATGATGGTGGCAGCGGTGGTGGTGGTGACCCCCGGGAAGAAAAATACCAAAGGATAGGATTCTCACTTCTCAGAAGTAAACCAAGATCTTGCTCCTCTGCCTCTTCTCTTCCATCATCTCTGCTCTCCTCTCCCCTCCCTTCCCCTCCCCTCCCTTTCCCTCCTCTCCTCTCCCCTCCCCTTCCCTCCTCTCCCCTCCCCTCCTTTCCCCTCTCCTCCCCTCCCCTCCCCACCCCTCCTCTCCTTTCCTCTCCTGAAACAGAAACTTCTAAGACGAATGCCACTCCAAGCCAATGAAAAAGCTGTTTTTATACCATAGTGGATGTTTACACAGGAGTCTCAACTTGAGGGGAAAAAGCCTTTTTGGGAGGGTGATGGAACTTGTGTTAATCAGTTTTGTTGGAGGACTGCAGTTTTGCCTATGAGCAACTCTGGTCTGTTTTTGATAAATTACCATGTTTAGAGATAGGTTTGGCTCTTAAGGGCTTAGTTTTATGAACAAAGTCCGTAACGATGTTTGCAGCCTCTGTTTGTCTCTTAGCCCCTTTGGCTTCACTAGAAGCTCAATGTTTAGTTTAAGCTCAGTCTGGAAGATATAACAATTTTGCATTAAAAAAATGAGGAAATCATAGGAAGAAAAACCCTTTGCTTTTTGGATGAATCTTACTGATAATTTGCTAAAGCTCATTTGAATTTTAAGCACTTCTTTAATCTTCAAAGGCTAAATTGCTTTATGAATATGCATGGTGTGGGCAGACTTCAGTTCATTACCTAGTTGTAAATTCTAATGACCATTAGGTCCTTCCAGTAATTGCGAATTGTTTTGCATTTTTGATTGGCCTATTAACATGTACATTCGGTGCACATCAGGCTGGCCTGTCAGCCTGCTGAAGGAGAAAAAAAAGGTGAAAATTGTTTATAGCACCAAGATTCTTAGATTTTCAATCTTGCAAAATTGATGATGTAAAAAAAATTAAAGCAGTGCTTTTTCTTCTCAAGATTGAAAGTTCACCAAGAGATTTGACATATTTAATTTACATGATGACTTTGCACTCCTTCATTAATGCAATTTGCATATGAAGCTGTTGTTAATCACTTTTGATCATGTTTTGTGTATTAGCTGCCTCAGTGGCTCTACTCCTCAGATGCCCCAGTAGAAAGGAGCAAAATGATGCATCTTCTTGCCAAGTTCCCTTTAGTGAATTGAGGAATTAGAAGTCTAACCTAGAGTAATTACATATGTTTTATCCGTTTTCTTTTAATGTTAAGTACAGTTTATGAAAGTGTTGGCTGGAAGTCCTTCTGATTTGGTGTGTGTGTGTGGGGGGGGACTGTTAAATCTCAGAGGATGATTGAAGCATATCTAGATATGCACAGAAATACCTGTCTATTGCCTGTCCCTGCTTCCCCATGAAAGTTGTTGGGCAGTTTCATTGTTAGTAGTGTTATGGCGGGAAGACTTGAATATTCCAGCATATTAAAATATCAGAATTCTTTAGAAGGGAGAGAGACCACTACAAACTACAGACCTTTCTAACTACATTTAGTTTTTTTTTTTTTTCTTCCTTTTTCTTTAAATTAATAGTGACTAGCAGTTGAATGACTGGGACCTGGGCTTGGTTGACTTCTTTAGCTTTTTGTTCAAGTAAGTTTTCCTGTGGCCTTGTTCAGCTTCTATTCTCAGCCATAGTCTGTGTGTCTTCCCCAGTCATTAATGTAAATCATGATCTCTAGGCTCCTGGTACCTCCCTTAAGGTACACAAGTGCTGTGGTTGTGAAAACAAGGTGTTAACTAACGGTTTCTGACTTTTGAGAGCCTGTGATTTTAATGTTTGCCATTGCTGTTGAGTAGCCTATGCTATATTATTGATGTTCATCTTTGGTTTATGAGTTTATCACTGGTTAACAAGCAGAATCAGAACACTGAATCTGATATTCTGATTAAAAGGACTGTTTAATGAAAGAAAATAAATTGTGATGGAAAATGAACAGTGTGTAAAAAACACGAGTACAATTTTAACCTCTGAGGGACCCTAGCTTTGCCCTACCGTGACTTCCATCCATACCATGCTAAAAGCATGCCTTAGTTCAAAGTTGTTAATATTCAGCTGGGAAACAGTATCCAGAACACAAATAAATTATTAAGTGCATGAACTTTTTAGGCAGTAAGATGAACTGATGGGGTCCATCTGTGAGATCCAGGGGCTTTTTATTTGTGTGTGTCGAGTGATTCTGCCCTCTCCGACTTCACAGCCTTTGGTCTTCGGCCAACTGCATGCATAATTGATTCCACACGCACTATCATTTTCTTGATGTAATTGCTTTACTAAGATATGATGAAATCTAATGGATAATTTGCTGTTTGAAAATGGATAAAAAAATGTTCATACTTTTGTGTGTGTGTGGGGGGGGAGAATAGTAGAGAAGAGGGTATTCAGATGATCTGGTATTTAAGAAAACAAGAGAAAACCAAAGAGGCAAAACTAACTTCTGTATACTGCTTCACTTGTGTGGGTTGTGGGTAGGAAGGTCTTTGTGACATATGGAAGCCAGTGTGTAAATCTCCTTCTATCTCATATCACCTCCCTCATTCTCTTCTCTCCCAAACTTAACAAGAAAGGGATCCTAACAAGGTAAAAAGTAAACAATTTAGTCATCACAAGCCTTATTATTCAATCTATCCAGGAGTTTTGCCATGTCGGTTTATTTAACTTTCAGGAATGTAAACACTGACACAGCTCTAGAAGCAGCAAGAAAGATTACAGTATTAGAGTTAAAAACCGTGAGCATGGAGTAGCTGTGCTTTATACTCAGCTATAATAACACTTTACATTGAAACATAATGGTAAGTCAAAACCAACTGGAAACTTGTGCTTATATGGAGTACAAATTTCATTTTAATAGATTGGCATAATCTAGTGTACCTAGAGTAGATTGTTATATAATGGAGAAACTGTGTAAGTGTCAAGTACACAAATAATTCTACAGGAAGTAAATGGAAAGTATTAGAATTTCTTAAATCACTATTAAATTTTGTTGGTGGGACAATCTCATTAGCTCCCTTGAAATCATGTGTGGCTTTGCATAAGTCTTAAAAAATGAATTTTGAGGGAATTTATGGACAGTGAAACATTGTTTTAATCCAAACCAATTCATGCTTTAAATGTACCTTAAAGAAATCATACTGTTTTTCAAAATATTTAGAGGGAGTGGAAGGGTAGAGAGCATATAAAGCAAATCCATCTCACTGTGGCAAACTGTTTTTTAAGTACAGTACTAATAATGAACAACACATGATCTGAAATTTGATCAGCAAACATATACTTATGCCAAGGAATTTTCTTTTTTTTCGTCCTTTTTTTTTTTTTTTTTTTTTTCTCCTGCCATTCACATACCAAGTTTCTGTAAATCAGTAAACCAAGCAGAGGGTAACAACAGTCAGGGTGAGACCATCATATTACACAGAATGGCACAGTTAAGCTATCTTTTGGAAGATATATTAACGCTGCCACAACTAACAATGGAAACAAACAAAAAAAAAATCCTTTTCACAAAACTGTAAATGACAGAATAGTTTTAAGGGGGGAGGGAGAATCCACCCCACCTTCTGATGCTCAAAACTTCAAACTATTAATAGACCACCAGTGATAGATTGTCTTTGTGCCGTGAAATGCAAAATGAGGGAAATAATTAGCAGATGAACAAAATTCTCAAAATTTGAAGAACTTCTGTGATTACTGGGGGTACAGTGAAAAGAAAATGCAAATTTCTTCCATATCTTAATTAGATTCGATTGTGCAGTGGGTGTGTTGGATTTGGGGTGGGGAGGGGGCAGGGAATGCTGGGGTGATGGGAGGAACTGTGTGGTTTGGAGACAGGTTAGCAGGGGTCTGACTATGAGGGCCTTGGTGTGTTCAGGAGGAGAAGCAGCATACAGTACTGGTGCAGTAAACAGTGCTGACGGGGCCTGAACCCTGAATCTTCAATTTGACGGGACTCATTTTTTCTCTGAATCTAGGGGGATTTCATTTGTCTTTTGAGGGTGTGGATAGGCACTGATATAACAGCCCAGATTGCACTAGCAAAGGGAAGTCTTCTGTGGGTAACTTTCTCCAGTCACCTGGGAAAGTTATGTGAGACATTATGGGCTCTGCCTTGTGTATTTGGGCCACAGGGCTCTCAAGTTGGCATCTACAAGGAGCCCCCAATAGCCAGTGCACCACCACCTCAAACCCCTCCCTGCAAACATACTCTTCAGTGTTATGCCGCGGTGGTTGGCCAGAATCCTGCTAAAGTGTGTGTAGCCAGTTTCACTGGCAGGCTTTTCCCTTGCATGAAATAATAAAAGCCCAGGCCAAGGCTTATGAATCTATTTTTGTTTCATTAATATTATTTATTATGTATTTTATTAATTTTTTAGGAGGGACTGTGCTCTCATTTGACCATTTGTAGTTATAATTAATACATTCCGTACTGGTTGTAAAAAGTGTACTTGCATTTAATTGCAAGTCAGGATGAATTAATAGATATGATTTAAAACAAAAACTCACTTAAAATCTCTTTGCAGGGAGCAAAAGAGGGGGGCAGTCCCTGCATTTAACTTGTTTTTTGGGTGTCTGGTTGGACAGTCCAGAAAATTGTGTGGGTCTAATGGGGTTTGTGCATCTGTTGGAAGAACATGGGGGCCACGCACGAGGGGTTGTTTGAGGGGGGCTGGGTGAAACCTGGGCAGAAGGAGGGTTGGCAAGGTCTCCTCTATTTTCTTTAATTTCTGAGGTTGCCAGGAAGGGTTTAAGCGAAGTGGTCAAGTTCATCTGCTCCCGAGAAGGTGGTAAAGAAAAGAGGTTAGTGGCAAGAGGGAAGGAGCACAAAGGGAAAATTGTACATTGGGAGTATTGCTCTCCCTGGCTGTGGTGTAGCCAGACTGGTTTAGCAGACAGAATGATAGATTGTTTTGTCAAGGGTCCCAGGGTGTGCCCTGAACTTGAAGCACTTTGTTTATCTTGAATAGAAAGGGAAAAGCACAGACATAATCGATGTCTAGTTTTTTAGGAGCTCGAAAGAGGTAGGAGAACAGAGAAGAATCGGGGAGGTGGGGGAGGTGCAGGCCCTGGTTGTGGCTGTCCATTAACAGATGAACTTGGCCGAGGGCCAAGCTTTAGATGAGAGCGTGTCAGGGCCCCAGTGTAGCCAAGCCTTTTCAGTTTTTTTCTCCTTCTCCTTCTTCTTCTCCTTCGTCTTATTCTTCTTTTTCTTTTTCTTCTTCTTTTCTATCTCTCTCTCTCTCTTTCTCTCTCTCATACCTGCTGACTGTACATCAAATATTCCCAGGTCTTTGGATAAAGGCAAGGGGGTGGGGTGGGGAGGATAACTCAATTATTTTTACCCTCTGAACCAATTGAGGCCAGTCTCTTGGCTACACATACAGGCTCTATCTTCTTTTTTGGCTTACTATTGGGAAAAAGAGTTGTGATAACTCCAGTACCAGAAGGCCTGTGATGGGAACGGTTTGGTGAGTGTGTGCCAGTGCATATGCATGTTCAAAACGAGGTGTGGCTTGACTAGTGGGCTTATAGGGCAGGTAGGTAACCAGAGGGAATGAATTATTTTTTAAATGGCTGAAGTTAAAAACTCTGTTGGAAAGAACTTGTGGGCTATTTGTGGCTGAGAAGGAGAATTCACACAAGGAAAGGCCAAAGGTGGGGAAAAGGTGCCCTGTTGGAAGCATAACTCTTCCTGTACGGATCTGATGGCAGCTCCATGTGCCTGGGCTTGTTTTGTTTGAGGTTCTCTTATCTTAGTTGGTGTGTGTGTGTATATGTGTGTGTGTGTGTGTACTTATTGTAACATTATGCATTCACATATGAATGTTGGCAAGCAAGAGTCATCAGCCCAGTAACTTCTTGACATTTCTAGCTCTTTTAATGTGCAGTCTTTGCCCTCCTGCCACAAGTGGCAGGGGAATTGAATTTCCCTGTTACTTACAGGGAGGAGGCATGTTCAGGTTCTTACCAGAAGGGCTGCTGGGACTGATGGAATCTGTGTTCATAGAATTCCACCTTGGGGACACTTGGGAATTCCGTGTAGTTTTGGGGGGGCCTGTCTGAAATGCAATGCACACAATAAAAATATTTTTCCCACCATAGACTTGAAAAGGCACCATTGTGAATATTCACTTAAAATAAGATAAAATCATGTTTATTTACCCAGGCTGAAACCTCATAAGGGCGGTAGCTTTTTTCCCCTCCTTCGTTATCTAGTAGCAAATAGAAACTGGGAAAATTTGAAGGCCTCTGGGCTCATCCCACAGATAACACAAAAAACTCAGCCAAGTTTTTAGATGTAATCTTCCCTCCACCCCAGTGTCTTTGTCATACTTGCAATTGGTAAGATAGGTAAGAGGGTCTATTTCAAGAAGGAAATAAACCCTTAAAATGTTTATCTTCTTGGATCTCCCCCACCCCTTCAGCTTCTATAATTACATGAAATAACATGATGAAGAAGTGCTGTCATCTCTAGCGTGAGCTTGGGCAGATTTCTTCATCTCTCTCTAACTTCAGTTTCCTCATCTGTGTGGACAGTCACAGGACCCACCTGCTGGAATGTCGCGAGCATTAAATGAGAACACTTGCCTGGCATGTTGTGGTAAGCACTTGATAAAAGCCCACTATTGTTGTGATGATGATTCATGGTTTAGAACATATTTTCTCTATAAGAACTGGGGTCTTCACACAGTTCCCCCCAGGGTGGGGATGAGCAGGTTGGTGGGAGAGCAGAGCAAGGTAGGGAGGATACTGAAGCACTGAGAGCCTCTTTCCGATTCTACCTAGGCTCCTATATGTATGTGTCTGTGGGGTGTCTTTGATAAGGACAATAGCTATTATGGTTATGGCTGGTGAGGTGAAGTGATGGGAGGAGCTCCATTGGCAGCTCACTCAAGGTTGGAATTCCTCTTTCCTATAGACTTGTGTATCCCAAGAAGAGTGAGCCTAATATGTAACATGGTCACTCTCTAGTAGATGATAAATTAGTTGCAATACAGAGTGCAGGTTGAGAATTGCTACTGCCATTACTGTGCGTCCAATGCATTGTTGCTCCATCCTACAGCAACCCCAAGGAAAGCCTTATTAGGTCCATTAGGTAAAGGGGGAAAATAGAGACTTAGCAAGCATTAAGGAATTTCCTGGAGGGACCAGAGTTGCTAAGGATTCAAACCTTTGGCCTCCAGTCATTTTCTGCTACCTCCTCCAGAGGTTTGCAGCCTTGTACCAGTTGGTTGGGAAACTTTGGTGCTGGATGTTTGGCCCTCCTGCAAGTTCTGTAGTCAAGTTGTACAATGATCTGGGGGGAAAGAGGAATGTTTTCTTACATTCCCTGGGCATTTGACCTGGGCACACTGGAGATATTGGAGGTTTGTAATGTAAATAATCACGGAGGCAAGTAGTCAGTTCACTCTCTGCCGAGTAAACCAGAGTTGGGATTGACCATCCTATGAAGAGGAAGGGAGAACTTTTACTAATTGTGTGACTTGATTATTAGAAGTAAACTGACCAAAAATCCAACCTTGGACTTTTAAGCATAGTGAGGTTTGACTTTTTTGACAGTTCTGTTCTATTGTCTCTTTGGCAGTTATTTCAATAACCACACCTTTAAAATGTGGGGAGGAGCAGAATTTATACTGTGACAGAGATAAAGCGCTCTCTCTCTCTCAGAGAGAGAGAGAGAGAGAGAGAGAGTGTGTTTAGGGGTTGGCTGGGGACCACAGATACTGGGGGGTAATCATCTGCTTCGAGGAGGTTTTCATTTCTGGCAGAACAAGCTCTGTGGTAAGGCAAGTCCGGAAGGCATGCTAGGAGACTTGAGGGAATTTTTGAATGGAAACTACAGTCAACAACTCCATATGATCCACATGTGGCTTTCCCTGAGGCAAGTCTTCAACTACATGGTGGCCTTCCCCATTCACTCTGCAGGCTGCTCTGACACCATTAATATTTGCTGAAGCAAGACCTGAGGTTTGTTGCCGAGAGATTATATAATGTATTCCAAAACCAAATGCCAGTGTTTTTCTTTTATTACCCATCCTTTTGAATTGATCAGGCCACCATAGGCCTCCATTTAAATGATTTCAGAGTCCTCAGATAGTCAGGAGGAGCCTACTGTGTATTCTTTGGGGAAGAGTTTCTTAGTTTCCTTCGGGACCTTAAGAGTTGGCTTCAGCACTGAGGAGTGTGGGATGGGAACTTATTTTTAAGCCCATCTATTTGAAGGGAGAGTGTTTCCACCAAGAAAGAGGTTGTCATTGGCACGGATCCAGGCAGTCTTTTGAGTTGAGTTTGGTGACGGAGGCTGCTGCTGAGAAAATATGTGCATGAAGAACTCTAGACCTTCCATTTCAATTTTTACTCTGCCCTGGGACTGGCCTGTCCATCCAGGATAGATTTTTGATTCTTTCTATTCTTTTTTACTGTACTCTTCACCAAGCTCTCCATGTTGTCTCCACATGCCCTGGGCTCAGTACTGCTGTGGTACTCTCTGATTGCCCTTGGAGAGAAACTTTTTTTTTTCTTCTAATTTCTTTATTAGGGAATTAATGTTTTACATTCAACAATAAATACAATAGTTTGTACATGCATAACATTTCCTAGTTTCCCACATAACAATACAACATCCACTAGGTCCTCTGTCATCCTTTTTGGACCTGTTTTGTCCCTCCCACCTACCCCAGAGTCTTTTACTTTGGTGTAATATGCCAACTCCAGTTCAGGTTCTACTTGTGTTTTCTCTTCTGATCTTGTTTTTCAGCTTCTGCCTGAGGGTGAGATCATCCCATATTCATCCTTCTGTTTCTGACTTATTTCACTTAACATGATTTTTTCAAGCTTCGTCCAAGATAGGCTGAAAATGATGAAGTCACCATTTTTAATAGCTGAATAGTATTCCATTGTGTATATAGACCACAACTTGTTCAGCTCAGCCACTCATCTGTTGTTGGACACCTGGGTTGCTTCCAGGTTTTGGCTATTACAAATTGTGCTAAGAACATATGTGTACACAAATCTTTTTGGGTGGGTATGTTGGATTCCTTAGGATATATCCCCAGAAGAGGAATTGCAGGGTCATAGGGTAGGTCCATTTCTAGCCTTCTGAGAGTGCTCCAGACTGTTCTCCACAGAGGTTGGACCAATTGATATTCCCACCAACAGTGCAGGAGGGTTCTTTTGACCCCACAATCTCTCCAGCATTTGCTGCTGTTAGCTTTTCTGATGTATGACATTCTCACAGGAGTGAGGTGGTATCTCATTGTTGTCTTTATTTGCATTTCTCTGACAATCAAAGACTTGGAGCATTTTTTTCATATGTTTTTCAGCCTTTTGGATCTCTTCTGTGGTGAATAGTCTGTCCATGATCTCTCCCCATTTTTGTATGGGGTTGTTTTCTTGTTGTTGCGTTTGGCAAGCTCTTTATATATGTTGGTTATTAAACTCTTGTCTGATGTATGGCGTGTAAAGATCTTCTATTCTGTGAGGGGTCTCTTGGTTTGGGTATTGGCTTTTTTTTTTTGCTGTACAGAAGCTTTTTCATTTTATGTAGTCCCATAGGTTTATACTTGCCTTAGTCTTCTTTGTAATTGGATTTGTTTCATTGAAGATGTCTTTAAAGTTTATGCTGAAAAGAGTTCTGCCAATATTTTCCTGTAAGTATCTGATAGTTTGTGGTCTAACATTCAAGTCTTTGATCTACTTGGAATTTATTTTTGTATTTGGTGAAGTATAGTGGTTCAGTTTCATTCCTCTGCATGTTTCAACCCATTTTTTTCCAACACCATTTGCTGAAGAGACTCTGCTTTCCCCATTTAATAGTCTGGCACCTTTGTCAAAGATTAGATGTCCAGAGGTGTGGGGGCTTAATTCTGGGCTCTCAATTCTATTCCACTAGTCAGTGTGTCTATTCAAGTTCCAGTACCAAGCAGTTTTGATAACAATGGCCCTATAATAGGAGAGAAACTCTTAATAAGAGTTTTGTTTGCTGGGAATAACAACTGCTATGATAAATGGAAGATCATTAGTTTGGAGCCCCTTGGTAGTTTTCTCTCCATTCTCTACAACATTTAGCCAGTTATCTGCTAGTGGCCTCTTGTTTCTTTTTCTTTTTCTTTCTCTTTCTCTTTTTCTTTCCTTTTCCCTTCCCTCCCCTCCCCTTTCCTCCCCTCCCCTCCCCTCCCCACCCCTCCCCTCCCCCCCCTCCCCTTCCCTTCCCTTCCTTTCCTCTCTTTTCTTAGTTCCGACTTCGTTAAGGTAACCACCAATTTAATGTCCCAAGAGGCAGGCTAGTGACCCTTCAGGCCAAGTGTCTGGATGTGATAGGGCCATAATAAATATTGAATGGTGAGTGCAATGGAAATTTAACGAAGCCATAACTGAGGAGACCGCAGAGGGGCAGCGGACTGGTTAAGAGGCTGTTGGATGAGCTGGGTAGTATTTCTACTTCAACCTGATTGAAATGTCGACTAAAAATCAATGCTGTTGACTAGTGATAATTTACAGCGTTCCTGGTGCTAAGTAGTTCCCCGTTTAAGAATACATTGGCTGGGCAGAGATTAGTGCAGGGAGTTGTGTGTGTCACAATGTATCAGACACATTACAGGTCAGCCCTTTATTTGTTTCATCATGACTTTTACACAGTTGTCATGTAATTTATGGCTGCTTTCACGTTGTCAAACATTCTCATTGCATCTTCTTCTTTAACACACTCCTGACACAGATGCGCTGTCTTGGAAGGCTTGGTGTTATTTCATAATCCAAGAGAAGGCCTATAAACCATCAAATTACACTATCTTTAGGCTAATCTAAATGCACTACAGATTAAAATCAGAGCTCATTTGTCCCTGATGCAAATTATTAAGTTCTGATTATAAATATCCATTTAATTACACCATACACTTTTATTTTGTGGACCCTTTTGAGCCCCTGCTGTCTGGGAGTGGGGGTGCATAGAAGACAATTTGCAGTAATTAATATACACTTCCCAAATGGTAAAGGATAAACATATGCTGCTTTGTTTGCCTTATTTATTGATTGATTAGATGTATAGAAACTTTGGCATTGGCACAATCTGAATTTGAAATCCTTTTAAAAATAAAAACTATTAAAAAAATCTCTTGGGAGAAGAAAATGCAAAGTATAACCAACCAAGAGCTTTTCTGCTAGAACACATTCCTAAAAAACTCCTAAAATGGAATTTTTCAATAGATTCTGAACTTGATTAAATTTGGATTTTGCAGAGGTTAAGGGTGAGAGAAACTTTATCTATTTTGTACCTCAAATATAAAATTATTATTATAGAAAAACTATGTTTTAAAAACCAATACCTTTGTTTCCAGCCTCATTGCCATATTCTACTAGGAAGTAACAGTAATATGAATATGAAGACAGTTCAATTGAGAGCATTATGACAAACTTTTTGATGACTAAACATTATGGTTAAAAGATAAAATAAAAGTTGTAAAGATCTTATAACTAGACATTTACTTTCTTATGAGGGCAGTGGAAAAAGTGACCACTGTTTGTTGTTTGTAGTGATGATAGTGAGAAGTTGAGGTCTTTTGGATATCACAGATTTTTCTTTTTTTTAAAAAATTATTTATTTATTTATTAGATTGAGGCAGAGAAAAATTGAGTAGGGAGGGGGAGACAGAGAAGGAAAGAGAGAGAGGAGATCCCTGTAGACCTGCTTCCCCACTCGTGAAGTTTTCCCTCTGTAGGTAGGGATGAAGGGCTTGAGCTCGGGTCCATGTGCACTGTAATGTATATGCTTAACCAGGTGCACCACTGCCTGTGCCCAAACCCCCATATCACAGATTTTTCTACAACCAGACTTTGATGACTTTCAATGATAGTAGATAGACATTGGCTTGGGATATCTGAGTTCAGACACTGAGTTTTCTTTTTATTTTTTTGGCATTCTAGTTGCCTTATCTGTAGAATGACTAGTTTGGACCTGGTGGGTTTCTAGACTCCTGTCCTGTTACTAGTGTACTCTAAGCACTATAGACGACTCTCTGCTGCTTCTCCCTGCTCTTTGTGGAATCTTAATTGTTGAGTGGGGGGTCATCTGAAACAAAGAGAGAATATTTTCTTTTCTTTTTTTTTAATTTTTAAAATTATCTTTATTTGATAGAGACAACAGAAATTGAGAGGAAGGCGGTAGATATAGACAGAGAGACACCGGTGGTACTGCTTTACCACTTGTGAAGCTTTTCCCCTACAGGTGGGGACTGGGGGCTTGAACCCGGGTCCTTGCACATTACAACGCATGCACTCAACCTGGTGTGCCACCATCCAGCCCTGAGAATTTTTCTTGATTTGCCTCAACAATGGATGTCACATTGTAAATTTAGATTTCCTCAGCAGAAAGCTTAAGAGAAACTTTCAAATTGCCAGAAGCAGAATTGAAGCACAGTATAATGCAATGGTGGTATTTCACAGAAGTTTTCAGCCTTACAAGATTTCTCCAACACACACACACACACACACACACACACACACACACACACACACACACACACACACACACTCTTAAGGAGTATACTATGTATTTTCTCCAGCTTTCCTTTTTTGGACAACTATAGCTATGTCAAAATAGAAATACATTTGACAAATCAGTTGAATTAAAACAACCAGGTATTTTAAATTCAATTAACTGACTGAATGCAGTGATATTTTTCTTCTTTCTTCCCCCAAGGCTTATTTCTCTGTATGGACATAGCCTACATATGCTGAGTTCTTGGAGTTAAGAATTCTTGCTTGTTAAAGGCATCCAATGCAACATGTTTAGAAGAACTCTCCCTCTGTTAGTGTTGAAGACAGCATAACTTGAGAGAAAATATTCTTTTTTTATTCATCATGTAGGTAAAAGCATATGGCCTGTTCTGGGACATGTGATCTTTTGCAATCCATTTTCTAAACTTCGTGTTTACCATTGATTTTAGCACGGATGTTTCTGTTTTCCACACTATATAGCAAATACCATTTATTTGTGGATATATATATATATATATATATATACACATATATATACATATATGTATATATATGAAGTGTTGTTTTCATAAACATGCTGAAAAAGAACATTCAGAGTTATTCTTTGGGTAGTGATTATCTTAAACTTTTTCTGTACTAAGAATAAAGGAGAAATGAACCAGTTGTGAAATACATGTTCTTTGTAAGACATAGGCAATGTTGAGATATATAGCTTCAATAAAAAAGTAATTTATTAAAATTTAAATTACTGTCTCTTTAAATTGTAATATTTGGGGGATTTTTGATGGTAGAGCTGTGTTAGGTCCCTGCTAATCAGCTGTTTCAGAGTTTTCATGCTCTACTATCTAGCAAAAACAAAACAAAAATGTACACACACACACATCAGGGAAAGGAAAAAATTTATAGACTTATTCTGACTCAAAGGAAGATAACACACAGACTGAATGAATGACATTCCTCCAGAGGTATCACTTTCCCCTTTACTTATTACCTGAAGACCAAGACAATAATGTTCATGCCAAAGAGAGAGGAGACAAAATAGTATTCAGAAGTAAAGTCTAGGATTTCATAATCATACTCTGTCTTCTCAGTGGCCCCTCATTGTATTGTGCAAATGTGTCAGTTATTGTATTGTTAATGTGTGGTAGTATCCCCTTGCTAGGACAGTCTTGACTTACTAATGGGGGTCAGCTGTGTCACAATGTGATATATGGATTATGTTTACTATGGCATATTTTGTTTGCAAGCTGGGCTGTGAAGTGGGAACAGATGATAAATGAAGATATTCCACAGTTTTCAAACTAGTTCCTGTGGACCTGGGCCTCCAAAACAATCAAGTGCTGCTGATAATGGAGAGGTATTTATGGGGACATAATTGACTTCAGAATTTTAGATCTCTAGTTAAAGTCGAAGTTGTCGGAACCCATAACATTAATGCCTTTTCTCAAAACTCCTATTGAGCTTAAATTATTTAGTGCTTGTTGCTAAAGCCTCAGTAAATTCATGAACTTTTCAGCTTAAGTAACTCTGTAATAACTTGTTTGCTTGGTCTCCCATTTGCATATGATTTCTAAATGTATTCCTCAAGTTTCACTGACAATGAGTGACTTTTCTTTTTTTTTAAAATTTTTTATTTAAGAAAGGATTAATGAACAAAAACATAAGGTAGAAGGGGTACAACTCCACACAATTCCCACCACCCAATCCCCATAACCCACCCCCTCCCATGGTAGAGTGACTTTTCTTACTGGAGTCTTGTGTTATATACTTATAAAATATTTACTACTCTTGGAAAAAAAGTCCTCCAAATATATTGGCACTTATGTATACATATGCACGCATGTACATGCTTTATATATAGATATAGACATATGCACCTGTAAGTAAAATAGTGGTAGAGTGGGAAGAGCTTTAGGTTTTACCTTGATTATTTTAGTTAGCATAGAAGTTTGAAAATAATTGTCTATATTAATACTTCCTTTCATCAAGTTCCATCTCAGTTAAATCAGCCTTCACCCTATTCTTTCTCTGAGGGTCTGTTATTCACATAACACTCAGAGGGACACAGTGTAAATTTAGGGACAGTAGTCTTAATCTGAAATCATGACTGACAGTCGGCCCCTTTACCTTCACTGAGTTGAGAAGGCTCATTTTTATCTCTTAGTAACTGTTGCACTTGTTGCCTCAGAGTTTTCTCTTCTTCACACTTCTCCAGTAATCTGCACACACTTCCTTTTTTTAACTTATTTTATATCCTAGAAGATATTAAGTCCAAGAAGCATTTACCCACTGAGTCTACTGAGAAAATGACCAGGCAATTTTTTGTTTCAATCTCTGTGTCTCTCTGGAGCACTAGTTCCAGAGGCTGATCAATAGGTTTCATTGTAGACCTCACTGTCTCTAAAAGCATTGTGACCTTATCCTGTCTAAAAATAGTATTTGCTCTTGCCTGTAGAACCTTGACCTGTGAAAACCCATTTGGAACATAACTGACATATCTAGTCAGCTGTATATCCGAGACATGCTCTGTGAATGAATTCTGTGCAGAACTGTCCAAGTGAACACTATTTTCAAAGGAAAGCAGAGGGGCCAGAAGATAGCCTTGCCATTTTCAGGGCTTGGGAGCTTTGTCACTGTATGGGAGCATTGCAACACAGAATCTGTCCCCTCTGTTATACAAATAATGAAAAAAAAATTTTTTTTTTTGACTTAGGAGTAAAGGCCCCAGTGTCCCCAGCAAAAGAAAGCAGTAGAAGGAAGGAAAATAGATACAAGCTCTGAACTCTCAGAGTGCACCTGCTTGCTCTGTGTAGTGATGGGCCATGTGATGGGGTGAGGGAGATAAGATCTGGGTGGGCAGTCGTGAGTGGTAAGGATCCTGGAGGTTATATTCATTAGGAATTTGGGCTGAAATGTAGGGTGGTTTTTTTTTTTTTTTTTTAAACAAAGTCTTATGATTCTTTTTAGAGTGTGTGCTTCTCCAAGTGCTTTTTTCCACAACCTTAGTCTTGAATTTCGATGGAAAGGGTCTTCTGTGATGTGTGACCCAGCTGGAAGAAAGTATTTCTGAGTTAAAAGTAGCTTCCTATTTAATGATAAGGACTTATTATCACTCTTGTTAATTTTTTTAGATGTAGTAGTGGTTTTGTGGTTAAAAGACTCTTTATCTTTTAAAAATACACACTGAGGTATTTACTGATGAGCAGATAGGATGCTTAGGACCAACATAAATAATCCAGTCAGCAGACTTAGTGATAGGGTTACAGATAAAACAAGATTGTTTATGAGCTGTTAATGGTTGAAACTGAATGGTAAATATGTGGGGGTTGATTTATGCCAATTTCTGTCATCTTGTATGTATTTGAGATTTCTCCCCCCAAATGAAGATATTGCCTGATTGGTAAAGAACAAAGTACCTTTACTTGGCAGGTGTTTCTTCTTTGCCAAGAGTTTGGTGTAGAGGGGGTGAGAAAGCTGGTGTCCTATAGGGAAGGAAGTACTTGTAAACTCCTATCTTGTGTCTGGAAAGTTCACTCATAAGTGAATTACCCTAGAAGTCTTCACCATCTTCTGTTCTTCTGAAAGAAAAGAGATGCTAGAATTTGTGTTGTATGAAGAAGAGCTGGAGGTAGAGGGTGAATTTTGACATGGGTACTTCCTTTTTGTCATGGTTGGTGTGGGAAAGAAGTTGAGAGGACATGACCACTTGCATTTGATAGTGTTGAAGGCAAGGGTCTTGGACTCTAGTCATCTGAGCCCTGACTATTAGAGAAAGATGATTTTTCCTAAGAGGAGGTTGATCATGCTCTAGTGAAGAATAGTACAAAATATTGCAGTTATGGGAGGACTGGCATGGCATCCTAAAAGTGAAAGAACAGTACAAAGATTACACAACTGGGAGGCCAGGTGGTGGCACATCTGGTTGAGTGCATATGTTACAATGTGAAAGGACTCATGTTCAAACCTGTGGTCCTCCACCTGCAGGGGGAAAGCTTCGCAAGTAGTGAAGCAGTCTTGCAGGTCTCTCTCTCTCTCTCTCTCTCTCTCTCTCCTTCCCCTATTACCCCCTCCCCTCTTGATTTCTGGCTGTCTCTATCCAGTAAATAAAGAAAATTAAATAAAGATTACACAGCTGGAAAGGAGCATTTTGTTTACATGTCTAAGCAATAGTTTGGGCTGTTGCTATGCAGCTCAAAAGTGAGGTCTTAGCCAGCTAATCACATAGGTGAGGCTGGGATCTGCTGCTTGGAAATTGAGACCAGCTTCCTGGGTTCTCAGGCACAGGACCCACTTGTTCACAAAATGTCTGCTCCCGATAGCCTCATGCAGAGGCTATTATTAGCAAGTGTCATTCAGTTATCTGAGAGTGGCGCTTTTAGCTGCCATCTGAGTGCCTGACACTTAGGCTTACCACAGATTAAATTAAATTTTAGGCTGGGTTTGCTTTGCTGGTGGTAGACAATAGGACCAGCTGTTGTAGAAATATAACCTTCAAAGACCAGAGTTTGCACGCATGCATGTGTGTGTGCAACTTTTGAGAGTTCTAAACATGCAGGTGACTCTTGGGTCACTAGGGACCTGATAGGCCACTATTGTGAGAATGGAGAAGGTGTCATTGTCTGGAAGTTGCTGCTGGCTAAAACAAATCTTATAGAACAACTATTTTATTTATTTATTAATGAGAAGGAGAGGAAGAAAGAGGAAAAAAAACAGCTGTCACTTTGGTATATGTGCTGTTGGGAATCAGACTCAGGACCTCATGCTTGAGAGTTCAGCATGACCTCCTGGACCACTGGCTACACCTTTTTTCTCTTCTTCCTATTCCATACCTTCTCCCCAGATTTATGCACATTCTCTCCATATTCATATCCCCTTCCCCCATGATTGGTTGAGTGCACTAATAGTTTTTCTGACTTGCTTTTGCCCTGCCGATTTAAAGAAGTAGTATCCATATCTGGAATAAACTTTTATTCTTTGAACATTCATGCCTGTGCTTTTCTACAAAGAAGGGACTAGACTGGCATAAAGACACCAAAGGAAATCAACAGAAAAAGATAGATAGTCAGGGGCTCACTGCAGTCTGATGACTAAGTTAATCTTGTGGGGGTAGAAGGCAGGGCTTCTGGCTGCTGCTCCCTTGTCTTGCTCTCTCAGGCCTATAGAAGAGACCCAACGGCCAGACCAGTGTGAGGGTGGGGGCAAGTATGCTTGTTTCTACACAAAGTTCTTTGCTCTCCTTGGTGCATTCGATACTTGTTTTGGTTATTCCTGTGATCTTTATGCCTCTTCCTGTTGGAACAGAGCAAAGCAGTTCACATCAGCATCACTTATTTAAAATTCTTCAGAAAGCTGTGGGGATAATTTACCTTTATTATAAAACTAATGCAAATTTGTACATTATTCCACTGAAGGGCAATGCTCTTTACTTTTATAATCTAGATTTTAAAAATTCCATGGCACTTTCTTTCAGTTCCTCAGACTCCAGAATATAACTCACTGATTAGTAATACATTATGCAAATAATTCAGTTTACATATCCAAATACTGTTTTGCATCATTCACACCTCATGTCTTGGGAAAAAAAAAAGTGAAATGTTTCCTCAAAATAAACAAAACCTGCAGAAGAATTTATTGTAAGGGTGAAAATTAAAGAGGCACCAATTTGTCTGGGAACTTTTGAGGAAAATTTTAATCCTCTTGTATAAATAGTTCTGCAAGGTGTTTTTTTTTTTTTTTTTTTTTGGCTATCTATAGAACATGATATGCAAGGTAGACTGCTATTTTTGACTTTTCAATTTTTTGGGAAAAAAGAAGCCATACACTATTACATCAGATAGATATTTCTGCACATATACAAACTGTCACAAGTAAAATTCTAGGTTGAAGTATTCGAAGAAGGTAAAATAATTGTTCAGCAGTGACATGCCTTTTTTCTGTCAGAGATTGGGGAGAAAATATAGATGCAAACTTTTTAATACTCTCTGTTTAAGAGAAGGGTAGCTCAGTAAATATAGTCATGGATGCTCAAGTTATAGATTAGCAAATGGCAATGATGTACAAAACATTTTTTTTCAGTATTTTAAAATCATCCTTAGAGTAGTTCAGGAGAATACAGGAATATCTCTGAGCCCTTGTTTGAGTAAGCATATTCCCGTGACCACGTGAATGTCTAAACATGAATGCCTTTGACTTTATGTGTTAGTGTAGAAGTGACCTCAGAAATCTACATAGGTTTCTAGTGGTTTCCATCTCAGTCTGGAGCATTTGCTCACAGTTGTTGCTGAGCATGTCAAATATCAGGAGGAATTTCCCCTGGAAGGAAGGACAGAAGGAAAGGAAGAAAGCAAGTAACTACCTTGTTTTTTTCTTTGTTGTCATCTTTCTTATATGATACACCACACCCACCTCTCTGAACAAGTTATAGACACATTTTTGGCACTGCCTAAGGTAAATGTTCCAACATGTTTTTAATCTTTAACTTTCATATGCTTAAAAGTCAGATGTATTGAGTTTCAGCTGCCTGGAGATAGTTCAGGGCATAACACCTGACAGGTGTCATTTTTTAAAAGTAATTTTTTATTTTCTTCATTTATTTGATAGAGACAGCCAGAAACTGAGAGGAAGGGGGATATAGAAGGGGAGAGAGACAGAGACACCTGAAGCACTGCTTTACCACTTGAGATGTTTTCCGCCTGCAAGTGGAGACTGGCAGCTTGAACCTTGGTCCTTGCACATTGTAACATGTGCACTCAACTGGTGTGCTACCATCTGGCCCCCAGATGTAATGCTTTATGTCTCTCAATATGGAGTTTATAGAATAAAAAGGCCACAAACATGCCTTAAGGATACCCACATACCAAGCATGAAGTATACTTAGCTTCCCTTTCTTGTCCCACATTCACACCTACTTTTTTTTTTTTTGTATATGTATTCTAATGAAGTGGGGTGTTGGTGTACTTGTGAGACAAACTTCTTGGACTAATATTACCTACCTGGGTGTCAGGAGTGAGGAGTCTCCCTTATCTTCCTTGCTTTCTAGAGTAGAGAGATATGTACCATACTTCTTTAAAAGAATGAACTCTCTGAGCCAGGTGGTGGCACACCTGGTTAAGTGCTCATTTATAGTGCACAAGGACCCAAGTTTAAGCCCTTGGCCCCCATCTGCGGGGGGAAAGCTTCACAAGTGGTGAAGCAGGTCTGCAGGCGACTGTCTTCTTTCCTTCTCTATCTCTTTCTCCCTTCTCAATTTCTCTCTGTAATAATAATAATATAATAACAATAATATAATTAATCGCTTCAGATTTGGTGTAGGTACTATGAATTTAGGTCAGAACTTTAATGATGGAAGTCCAGTATCATGTAGCATCAATAACTACCACAGTGGAGAACTGCATCTTGATCTTTGATGTTTTGCTCACTGAGCAGTATTTGCCCAGTATGACTTGAGCTTAAATAATAAGTACTGGGTCCTCAGGATGCTCTGCAGCACCCTCTCTTACATTCTGGTTCTGGGTAAACTTTTAGGGGTAGCTATTGCACCTAGTAGGCTCTTAAAATTTTCCTCACCACCGTCTCTGGTAGGTTGTATATAGTGTTAGCTCATCCTTGTTCTAGTGTGTGGTGAGTTTCTGGCTGAGGGTGAAGTTTTCATATTTGCTGCTACCTCACATGTCCATGCATGTGATAAACTGATAGTCCTACGCTCATGTCCTCCCATTTGCAATTTATGGCTGGGCCACACACTTCCCCTCCCCCCTTTCTCTCAATAGAGAAGCAGAGAGAAAAAGAGACAGTGAAAGAGGCCACAGCACCAAAGCTTCCTTCAGTGTGGTGGGGTCCAGGCTCAAACCTGGGTCATACACATGACAAAGCATCACACTATCCAAGTGAGCTATTTCTCTGGCTGTGGGCCCCATCTCTTAATTCTCCACTCCAGTAAGCATATTGGAATTCGGGTGAGTTGGAATGTCATTTTACAGGCATGAAATTGAGTTTTCCTTATCGCTGACACTTAAGAAAGTAATTTTTATTAGTCTGAGTAGTAACAGGAGTTTTGGACTCATTTTACAGTGAGCTTTAACATACTCATGGGTAACCGAACATCTGATCTGTCTCTGTCTGACACCAACAGGGGGACCCAGACAAAGTCATTCCAGACCTAGCCTTATTGGAAGGGAGTCTAAATAGTGAAAACCTAGGTCCAGTTTTGTATTTTCTTAAGATAAACTCAAGTAATTATTTTCAAATATTTCAGAAGAATCTCTCATGTCCTAAAGTTGATGTTTCTTTTTAGGACAAGGTTCTTGTTCCTCACTGGCCACAGTGAAGAATCACAGAAGAAAGTAGAAGTCTTTGAGTATAGACATTTTCCTTTGTGAAAGGGGGAAAGTGAGTATTTCCTGAGTATCTTCTGTGTAGGCATAATACTATAAAGCTTTTTACCCTCTCATTTTATTTATTTTATTTTAATGAGAAAGAGACAAGAGCACTGCTCAGCTCTGGCATATGGTGGTGTGGGAGATTGAACCTGGGACCTTGGAGCCTTATCTTTTGCATAATCACTATGCAGTCTTCCCAGCCCAAATATTTTATTTATTTTTAATGAGAGATACAGAAAAAAAGATACAGGGATATTTAGAGACCACTGCTCAGCTCTGGTTTATGATGGTTCTGGGGATTGAACTTGGGGACCTTGGAGCTTTAGGCATGAAAATCTTTTGCATAACCATCACACTATCTTCCCAAACCCACCCTCTCATTTTTATTTTTTTTTTAATATTTATGTATTTATTCCCTTTTGTTGCCCTTGTTTTTTTATTGTTGTAGTTATTGTCATTGATGTCGTCGTTGTTGGATAGAACAGAGAGAAATAGAGGAGGGAAGACACAGAGGGGGAGAGAAAGACAGACACCTGCAGACCTGCTTCACCTCCTGTGAAGTGACTCCCCTGCAGGTGGGGAGCCGGGGGCTCGAACCGGCATCCCTCGGCCGGTCCTTGGCTTTGCACCACGTGCACTTAACCCGCTGCACTACCACTGGACTCCTGTCCCACCCTCTCATTTTACAGATGGAGTAGATTGAGACTGAGAGAGGGGAGTTGTGGCCACTCAGTAGGTAGTGACATAATTGGCTCAGA
Source organism: Erinaceus europaeus (assembly GCF_950295315.1). NCBI lineage: Eukaryota > Metazoa > Chordata > Mammalia > Eulipotyphla > Erinaceidae > Erinaceus > Erinaceus europaeus. Next base: position 56,129,977 of record NC_080164.1, read on the forward strand.
GCCTAGGTCTCAAGCTTTCATTCCTGGCTGTCTGTGCCAATTTATACAGTTTCTCCTTACCCAGCATAATCCAGAGTACTTGTCCACATCCCTTCTACTGCTGAAAACCCACATTATTCTGATCACTTTTATGTGTGAAATCTGGAATCGAGTCCAGATCTGGACCTTTGTTGATGAGGGTCCTGGAGTTCTCTGGGCACTGTGAATTAATGGATGCCATGGCAAAGCCCAAACAGCATGAGCACCCAGCATCACAGCTGCAGGGAACATTCATGCTGCTGTGTGCATGCATTGTGCCTGCTTCGTTACCCTGTGTTCTCTGCACTTTCAGGTAGGAATCCCTACCACAGTCCCTGTCGGGTTTCCCATGATGTGCCACTTCATTGGTTGATATTTGTACATGTGGGATAGCTTTTTTTTTTTTTGCCTTCAGGGTTATCTCTGGTTCTTGGTGCCAGTACTATGAATCCATCATTCCTGATGACCACCTTTGCTTTCCTTTCCTTTCCTTTCCTTTCCTTTCCTTTCCTTTCCTTTCCTTTCCTTTCCTTTCCTTTCCTTTCCTTTCCTTTCCTTTCCTTTCCTTTCCCTCTTTCTTTCTTTGTATCTTTCTTCTCCTTCTCCTTCTCCCTCTTCTTCTGTTGCCTCCTCTTCTACTGTTACTCATTCTCCTTCTATTTTATTAGATATGATAGATAGCAATTGAAAGGGAAAGGAGAGACAGACAGGGCGAGAGAAAGACATACCTGCATGCCTGCTTCACCACTCATGAAGCATCCCCACTGCAGGTGGGGAGCGGCGGCTTGAACCTGGTCCTTGTGCATAGTACTATGCGCACTTAACTAGGTGTGCCACTGCCCAACCCCCACTTGGTTTGGACATATGGGGTAGATAGATTGGGGTACCCTTTTGGGCAGGTGGGTGTTGAGAATTAATCAGCCCAACTTCCTTCATCATATAGATTCTATATTTAGAGACATGTCTGCATAGCAAGAAATTCTTCCTTTCATCTGCCTTACTCCCTTATGTTTCTCCTTCACCATTTCTTCTTCTTCATTCCTGAAAATGATAGAATAGCTCATTTTGAAGTTTGGGCTGCAGCTCCTCATGTTTTAGTAGGTTTTTTTTTGTTTGTTTGTTTTGCTTTGCTCCCTGCCACTGCTGCTTCTTGAATAATCTCTATTGAACTTGAACTCATAGATTGTTGTCTTTTAACCCACTTAATACTTTCTCACCTTCTTTTAGAAGCTTCTGGTTTCTCAGGTCTTTTACTTAATCACTTCTGATTACTATAGAGTATGGCATGGCACCAAAGTGTTTTCCACACTCCTCACTCCTAGTACTCTGCACTTGAGTCTCGCCTGCTTTTTAAAAGCTTGTGTTTCATTGATGACTCAGTACCAGTTTGATGAACACTAGCCTAGCTCTTCATTGGCTCTCTTTGAGTGCTGTTAAACTTTCATTCCTAACTGCCTTGATGCCACACTTCTTCCTCCACAGTAGCCCTCTCTACCCATGTCCGTATTGAACTTAGTTCCTTACTCCTCCCCCAGGTTCCCTGACCACCTCTCTGCTTCACCAGGTGACGGAGAATTATGATCCTGTCTCTGAAGGTGCCTCCTCCCTCTTGGCTCCTCTCCCAGTGACAACTTCATGGAGGCTGAGAAATACAGTGAGTGCCCTTTCTTGCCTCACTTACTGCTGGGGAGAGAGCTGTTCATAACTTTCCACTGACATCTGGAGAATTTAGGCTTTGGAGGATCAGTGCCCATATTCCCTGGGAGCTTAACAAGCCAAGTCTTTTTTGAGTTTCCAGCACAATCTGCATTATAATAATAGGAGTTAGTCATTGTGCATAACAGTAAAACAGTATCCCAGTGCAAGTAATAAGCACAACTTTTCTGTATGCTGGGGTAAGGAGAGGTGACAGTGTGTGTAGGATGGCAGGAAAAGCATTACAGACCTGGGAAAGCATTTGAGAGCACACAAATACGGTATGAGTAATCTCAGGCTCATAGCTACAAGGCTAGGTTTTCAGTCCCTACCTCCCTTATTTAAACCCCAATTCAGTCAGTTAAGACATAGGTAAAGTGTGAAGGGGAAGGACCTCTAAGATGCCAGAGTGTAGTTCAGGACTCCTTGTGGGTGTTGACCCAGGGGAGCCCAGAGAACATCCCCTGACTGAAAATTTCATGGAATGACTTGTTTACTTCCCATTTTGCCCAACCCAGAGGTGACTCGGTAATCCCCACAGCATGACCTCATAGTGAACTAAGTGGCCTGGGAACTTCTGCCTCCACTCAAGTAAGGAGGTGAAGTGAGGAAGCAGGGAAGAGATCAAGAGTCAGTTGGCAAGCTCACTGTCTGCATCTTAGGCTGCTCCCATCTGCCCCTCTGGTCAGCATCACATTCTCCTTGTTGGAAAGTGCTGGACTGTGCTTCAAGGAAGAGAGGCAGCTTAGTTCCGTGATGTTTCTGTTGCCCTGGTTTTTTATCATTGTGGTTATTATTATTGTTGTCATTGATGTCATTGTTGTTGGATAGGACAGAGAGAAATGGAGGAGGGGAAGACAGAGGGGGAGAGAAAGACAGACACCTGCAGACCTGCTTTGCCTGTGAAGTCACCCCCCTGCAGTTTGGGGGGGGCTCAAACGGGGATCCTTACACCCGTCCTTGCACTTCACACCGTACCGTTCACCCCCCCCCCCCCGTGATGTTTCTATATCACTTCCCCTGATCCCAATCCCCAACCCAAAGCATTTATCCAAGTAACTAAAGCTGCATGAGTGGGGACCCGATGGAGGGCTGACTTTTTTTTAAATACCTTATTTATTTATTCCCTCTTGTTGCCCTTGTTTTATTATTGTAGTTAATATTGTTGTTATTGATGTTGTTGTTATTGGATAGGACAGAGAGAAATGGAGAGAGGAAGGGAAGACAGAGGAGGAGAGAAAGAAAGACACCTGCAGACCTGCTTCACCACCTGTGAAGCGACTCCCCTGCAGGTGGGGATCTGGGGGCTCGAACTGGGATCCTTACTCCGGTCCTTGTGCTTTTACGCCACGCCACCAGCGCTTAACCCGCTGTTCTACAGTCGGACTCCTAGAGGGCTGATTTTTAAGTAGTGAGTGGTGGCTCCAACTCCTCTGTTCCCCTTGGAGGCAGTGTTGCTCTGGGAGAATGAGAGGGCAGCAGCAGTATTCACATGGCCTTCTGGATGGTGGAATTTTCTCCTCCCCAAACTATAATCTTCTGAAGGCAGGGATTGTGCTCCTTGGGTTTTCATGCCCCACATGATGCTGTTTCATATGTAGTGTTTAATTCATACTTCATTCAGGCTGATTGAAAATAGAAAAACCAGACCCTGAATTAGGTTTCATGGTTCCCCATTGTGGAAAGTTGCTGAGGCTGGGAGAGTTAAGTGCCTGCCCTTTTCTCTTAGGATGGGGAAGTGACTTTGCAGTCTTCACTCTGGGCACCTTTTTCCTTGACTAAGTAGTGAGCTCTCTTCTTGAAGCTTCTTCCCTGTCACACCTGGAAGTCAGTGTTGGGAAGGCTCATCAGGGCTAGGCAAGCACTAGGGAGAGCAGGTAGGGGATCCCATAGGGTGTGGGAACCTGGGAGCAGCATCCTGTTAACATTCCCGAACATACCAGAAGAGTGTGCCCTGTGTTCAAAAGGACCTGGAGCCTGCTTTCCTTTTGGTAGCTCTGGCTGACACCAAGTCAGGATTAAATGTTAATTCTTCTCCCCCTCCCCCAGTCTCTGGCGTATGTGTAGGCAAGACCTGAGATATTTGAGTAGGAAAATCCTCTCTTATCAATGGGGCTCACTGACCAATGCTGTTGGTGTGATAACCTTCTCAGTGTGTTGTGAAGGTAGTTAGTCATCCAGACCAGCTAGGCTTATTTGCACAACTCTGATTTCTTTTGTAAGGAAAAAAAATTTTTTCCACGTGAGTTCTTTATATAGAGATGGCTGACTCTCCTAGCCCTAGGACTCTTCATAAGTGAGTTGTTCAGCAGGATCCAGTCTCAGTACTGCTGTCCCATCAGTCATCAGGGAAACCCAGAGATTTTAAGTTGTGCTGTGAGCATCTGCTTTTACCTTCTCCTACCTGAGTTGATGGAGGTGGGACTATGTGCAGGCATTCCTCTTGGAGAGTCTTGAGCACCTTAGACTGGAAGTGCTTTTGAGTAGTTCTGGGAGGATATGGTTTGTGTGGATAGGGATCCCTGTGTACAGCCTTAGTCCAGGTCACCCTATCTGCCTTCCCTCAGGTCAGCCTTCCTTACTCACTCTTTTCCTTTCTACCTCTGGGAATTTGGAACTATAGACTTAAGCAGATTCAATGTGGTGGGTCTAGTATCTGGATCTCTGGATTCAGTGTAGAGTATTTCCTACCACAGACCAGGGAACAGCTTCTCTTCACGGAGGTGCCTGTTGGTAGAAGGTACCAACTTTCTGTTCTGTTGAGAAGGTGGTTCACCTACACTTTGGATTCCAAGGTGTGTGTAGTGTAGCTCCTCTTTGTGGGTGTTGGCCCAGTCATGCTCTGTTCTAGCCAGGATCCCATTTTGAATTTCCCAGATATTGGCAGGGTTGGAGGAATAGTTATGGCAGGAGATTTTTTCTCCTTTCATCCTGGCTAGGGGTGACAGAATTCTTTTGTGGGTGGGAATGGAAGCCAGTTCCTAGAAAGTGGTGGATTCAGTAGGAAGAGAACAGGATAGGGGAAATCCTAGCAAGACAAGAAAATATGATCCTAAATGAGAGAAGCAGCAAGAGTTCTTATTAGAGGCTGCCCAGAACCCCTACCAGAGGAAGGTGCTCCCCTTCAGGACAGTTGATTCTTCTTTAGAGCTGACTCCTAGGGAGCTTGGAGACAGCATGCCACATGACCTAATCCCTGAAGGGTGGGCCCTCAGAGATCAGAGTATCATCTCATGCCACTCCAAGGGCTAAATGTTCCCTTTGTGTCCTATATTCCACCATCTTGGAGTAATGTTAACTGCTTAGAGTGGGTTTGAGAACACATTAGGAGTGTGCATCAAGTCTAGTTAGCATCTTACCAGGGGAGAGCCTTTCTGGGTTGCACTGGACAAAGAAGAGAAAGCAGTACATTCCCATATGCTGTTCAGCTTTTGGATTTTGGTGGGTAGGTGAGTCCTCATTATTCTCGAAACTCTCTTGGTGGCTGTTCTGTGGACCATCCTTTTTCTATCTTGGGGGTCAAATGCCACTTGTCAGGCCGTCAAATGCCACTTGTCAGCCATTGCTCTGGGTATCCTTTCTTGGGTGAGATTCATCTCTGAGCTGAGCAGTAAACCAAACTCCTTTCACTTCATGTCATCCAGATGGATGCCATGTGGGTGGGCAACTTGGTCAGGATTATTCCTTCACATTAGATGTGTGTTGCAGTAAAACCTGCCTGTTCTCCTAGCCCTCATTAAAGGTGACTCACAGTTGAGAAACCTAAGGAAAACAAACTGTCTTCATCAGACTGTGATCTTCTCCGGGCTCTTAAACCAATTTCAGGTAACCTGGGGCCGGGGGAGGTGCCCTGATACCTACATCACTGAGTTCTCTTGAATTAGATAGGCAACTTGAAGTTATTGGGGAGGTTTTATTTGCATAGCACTAGAGACTTTAGAGCTGAGAGGAGAGGCAGATGCCATCTAATTTCATTTTTTTGTAGTCAACATGTGTTTATTGAGTGCTTACTGGATGCACAGCACTGTGTTGGTGCTGGAGATACAGACATGAGCAAGATCAGGCAAGTTTCTTTTCTTGATGCTGACTTTCTCATTGAGGAGATGGGTGTGGGGGCTGCGGAGGGTGGACATGGGATGGTGGGGGTGGGGATGGGGAATCCTTCGGGGTGAGGATGGGGAATCCTTTGAACTGGGGAAGTTAAGTGCACAGGCCTAGACCTGTGATAGGCCACCTAGTTCCCTGATGGAGCTCAGACAAACTCCCAGCAGGCAGCCACCTTTCACACCTTAGTTGTTACAGGTGGAGCTCTAGGTCTCCTTTTGAATTGCCCCCTCTCAAGCATTCTAGGTAAGTAAGCTTCCTCTCCAGACAGCTCTCCAGGGAAGGTGAGCACAAAGGTTCCCTTTCAGCTCCAGACCCAGTGTTTCTTAGGTTTCCAAGTTGTTTGGATAAAGTTGCAGGCCTAGGTCTCTGCACACAGACTCATTTTGGCAGCTGAGGAACTGTTTCCTGGGAAGAGCTAACTGCATATTTAGCCTAATCAGTACTAAGTACTGTACCTTTTTTTTCCCTCAAAGTGTTCGATTTCAATAGTATGAAAGACCCCCTTCAGCCTACCCCTTAACTCCCCTCCCCTTTCCCTACACCCTTGCCCAGGTACTAGAAGGACAACTTGATGGGTAGCAGGTAGTAGATAAGAGACCTCAAATTCTTAATTCTTTTTTTTGAAAGAGAAAAAGTCCCAACTTGTTTTATTATTCTCCTTCTTGTTGTCTTTAGAAAATAGAGTACACAAAGCTTGGAGAATTAATTTCCCCCCTCCTCCTCAAAGTCTTACATTATAAGCTTTTATATCTCCTGCATTTTTAACTCAGTATAGCTTCTCTGTAGCTTAGAAAATACATTGACTGAGTGATGATTGTTTTCATGAAGCAGTGCAACATGTAGAGCAATGGTTGTCATTAATAGTGTGGTTATATAGAGTATAGCTCTTTAAGCCTTCAGTTTCAAATCAGATGAGTGCTCTGTTAACTTAAAATAGCCCCAAAAAAGAAGAAAGAAAAAAAAAAGGAACTGTCGGAAATCAGAGGGAAATATTAGCATTATGAAACATGTTAACAAGTGGCCATTAGCACTTTATGTCTGCATGAATAGCATCTTTAAGTGTTTTATTGGTAACAGAATAGAGTGGAGTCACATAGAATGGCATTACTTTTCAAATTGGCAAGTTCTTTTAATTCAGACTTCTCCTTGTTATTGCCTACTGGGGAGCATTTATTCACCTGTCAAAATGTTCGCCAGGGTGGGGAAAGGTACTTTAGCTTTTCTGGCTGATCTGGGCTCTCAGGAAAAAAGAGATTTGTCTCTTCATCATGCCCCATCTCTCCACGCCCACCAGGAGGAGGGAGAGTCTGAAAGGACACTTAGAAAAGTAATGACATGGGGGAAGCTGCTAGGACATCTGGGTTTGAGTCTGAACATCTTAGGCATGTCTGGCCTTATGATTAGCTGTAGGGAGGGGTGTGTGTGTGTGTGTGTGTGTGTGTGTGTGTGAGAGAGAGAGAGAGAGAGAGAGAGAGCTGCCTTGCTAGAGGTGCTCTGAGCCACTCCTCCTTCTAAAGACTCCTCATATGTATATTTTAGGGAAAAACTTAAATTTAGTTTTGACTGGCCCCTCTCAAGAGTGTCTCATTTTTTTTAAAGGATTTTAGCTACTTATTCATGAAAAATGTTGATAGAGAGAGGGAGAGGGAGAGGGAGGGAGAGAAAGAGAGTGAGAACGAACAAACCAGACCTTACTCTAGCACATGTGCTGCTGGGGACTGAACTCAAAACCTCATGCTTGAGAACCCAATGCTCTATCCACTGTGCTACCTCCCAGACCATGAGTTTCTCATTCTTTTCACTAAAGCAACTAAATTCCTCCCTTTATGTTATATTGCAAATTTCTGTCTACACTGGACCTCAGATTTTCTGGGGCTGATGAAATTTGGCTGAAAGTCAAACTCCAAAGCCAAAATATCCCTAGATCGGGCAGCCTCGTGGTTTCATAGATATGATGTGAGTGGCCTTCAAGCTGTTTGAAATTCTAGAAGTTCAATCATTCATTTTTCAAGACATATTTTGAACAGTTGCCTTTGTGCCAGGGATGGTTCTTGATGATGGGCTTGTAACAATAAACAGAACATTTAAACATCTCTGCTATTGTGACAGTTCTATGTGGGGAGACTGACTATAAATTCATATGTGAGTTCCATAGGAGGTCAGCAGATGATCAAAATGCACTGAAGGAAAATAAAGTGGGTATGAGGACCAGGGAACATGTGGTAGGCATATTTCAAATAGGATGAATAATCAAAGTCTTTGAGGGAATGAGAAAGACCATGTGGATTTCTGGGGCAAGTGTGTTCCTTTCTGAGTGAATTACAAATGCAAGGACCTTGCCCATATCCTGCTTGACTATTGAAGGACATGTGAGGGGACCTTGTTCAGAGTGGATGGAGCAAAGGAAATGGATGAGAGCCGAGGGCCCAAGGTGAGGAAGCCAGTGCCTTGTAAGCCACTGTGATGACTTTGCCTTTGATTTCAGTGGAGGCAAAAACTACTGGAGAAGTGGTATCATGTGACTTGGGCTTCCAGAAGATCACTTTTAATGACATATGTTTGTGAGGAGGTGAGAGAGAAGCAAGTAGTCAAAAATGGTTGTCAAAATCCAGACAGAATGATGGTAGTTTGATCCAGGTTGACAGAGATGTTTAACTTGGTGCCTGGAGGTATAGAATTGCTCTTTTCTGGGATGGGGAAGGCACCGGAGGTACTCAGTATATGGGGGTGCTCAGCTCAAGCTATGGGGCTCTCACTCCCTTCTCCACTCTCCATAGAGCTCCTGTCTCATTCCCCCACCCCCCTCTTAGACTTAAAACTAGGGTCAGTGTTAGCCCCAGTTCAGGAGGAGTTAGGGAGGAAGGAAAGGAGGCAGTGGGACAGTTAGATGAGCTCCACTAGACTGCTTGTGACAGAGATGACTTAAGTTAAACTCTAGTTGGCATTCTTTAGAGTTCTGGGAAACTATCAGGGGCTGCTGGTGAGCCATAAGGTTTTAAAATGGTGCATTAGCTGCTGCTTTTCTGGTTTCCCCTCTCTCACTTCTCAAGAATGTGCTGCCATTGTATCTTGTATCTCCAGAGAGTACTTTTCTGAGGATATCTTTGTGGCCTGGCTGTGCTCAGAGCTGCTGGTCAGTCTGGGGTTGGAATTTCTTATGGAAATCCATTGTCCTGCTTTCCACAGGTCTCCTCCTTTCTTTCTCCATTCCTGGAAAGAAGCTGGCTGGCAGATAAAATGTTTTTCCTTGAAAGGAGAGTGGAGAGCCCTCTAATGGAAAAGTAAAATAATTCTTGGAATCTTTATAACACCCAAGCTGGCCAAAGCTGAGACCAAATAAATTATTTGGGGGTAATTTGCAAGGGCCTGAATCAAACAAATTACTTTCTTGTCCTGACCTCAGCTGGAATCTTTAGACCAGAAGCTCATGATTTTATGAGTCTGATGAGAAAGAAGAGCCAGTGTTTCTGTCTGAGGCACTTTTGTTTTGAAGATGTGTTTTAGCCAATAGGGCTTATAGATGAATTCTTGCTGGCAACAAGCTTCTTATCACAGGATAAACTCCTTTGCCCTCACCTCTCAGTAAAGACCTTAGAAAACAATATTTTGAGCAACATTAGAAGCCTTTTCTTTTTCCTCTAGGGTGCTGAGTTTGCCACATGTAGAACAAACTATTCTGAAATCATAGGTGACCCAAGAGAGAGCCCATAGAAAAGTCTAGGCTATCAACTCAGAGATCAGGGAGGATTGCCCCCCCCTTTCTTTTTTCTTTTTTGCCTCCAGGGTTATTGCTGGGGTTTGGTGTCCACTATTCCTGGCATCCACTTTTTCAATTTTATTGGGTGGGACAGAGAGAAATTGAAAGGGGGGGTGTTAGAGAAGGGGAAAGAAAGATAAATGCCAGCAGACCTGCTTCGCCATTTGTGAAATATCCTTCCTGCAGGTGGGGAGCCAGGGGTTCAAACCCAGATCTTTGTGGAGGTCCTTGTGCTTAGTACTTTGTTCTCTTAGCCTCGTGTACACTGCCCAGCCCCCAGTCATCGAGACCTTTAGGGAAATATAAAGACCTGCAACCAGTTCCCTAGTCCCTTAGTCTCTTTGTAACAACCAGACTTTTCCAGAACCAAGCTGAGCCTCCACCCCCTTAGCCCAGCTCTCTTTCTGACCAGTTTGCTCTAGAGCCTGAGATCCATCTTCTTCCTTCACCTGCCAATCATATCCCTCACATCTGGAGGAAAGTAAAATCCTCTGCAGAAAGGGAAGAGTCCAATGCAGTTCCACATTGTACTGTCCCTTTTCTTTAATAGTGTGTCTAGTGGATGGGGAAGACAGAGGGAGAGAGAAAGATAGACACCTGCAGACCTGCCTTACCTCTTGTGAAGCGACCCCCTTGCAGGTGGGGAGCCAGGCACTTGAACCGGGGTCCAAACCCTTGTACTTCATGCCATGTGCGCTTAACCCACTGTGCCACCACCCAACCCTTCCCCCCTCCCCCATGACACATTCTTAAAACAAGTGTGGCTGAGCTTGAGTTTTCTCCTATTTTTTCACATATATTTGGTAACAGGATAGTTTGGAGGACAGTGTAGCCAGTGCTGAGGCAGCCAGCATTTTAGGTTGACTCTTTGAAATAAATATTTAGCTATTGCTCAACTACCTTTGTGAAATAAAGGGCAGTAAGAACCATGACTTCAGTGAATTTCAGGTTTATAGTGCTTTTTTTTGTGTGTCTGCATCTGTCCTGTTCAGTTAGGGCATTACCTGTAACCTCATAGGAACCAACACTGAAGAACATATAATTTTAAAGCTTTAGAAATGTGTGTACTGTGATTTTTTTTTTTGTTGTTGTTCTTTTGCTTTAGAAACTAATAATAATCCATAGTAATTGTCCCATAGTATGTGGTCCTTTGTTATAGGAGCACTGGATTAGTGTGAAAACGTGTCCTGTATACAGCTTCAACAGCTTGATTTTGCTTCTTCTCTCTCCTCTACTCTCCCTTTTCTGTCTTGTCCGTTTGGAGGACAATTTCCACATTTCTGCCATATGTCTTGGAAAAGCTTAGGATCTAACAATAGTAGTGGACTTAGGGCACTGAGCTTAGTTCAGGTGGGAAAGTGGCCCTGTGTAGTAGGTGTCTGTGTTATACAGATACCAAGCTGTTGAAACAACTGCGCTTGGAAATGGTGCTTCCCGGTTCTGCCTTTTTGTCTCCAGGGTTATTGCTGGGGCTCAGGACTGACACTGCAGATCCACTGCTCCTGGAGGCCATTTTTCCCTTCATTTTTGATCCCCTTGTCATTATTGTTATTGATGTCATTGTTGTTGGATAGGACAGAGAGAAATGGAGAGAGGAGGGGAAGACAGAGAGGGGGAGAGGAAGACAGACACCTGCAGACCTGGCTCACTGCTTGTGAAACAGGTGGGGAGCCGGGGGCTGGAACCGGGATCCTTACTCTGCTCTTTGTGCTTCGCACCATATGCGCTTAACCCACTGCACTACTGCCCGACCTCCTCTGCCTTCTTTTCTTGAGAGCCTCCCAAACATCTGAAAATGCAAAAATATTTCACTAGGTTTTAACTTTTCTGACATGAACAGAAGCAGCTTCAAATTAACAGCAGTCTTTGTACAGTTTGTACATATTCCCCCAGCTTTTCAAGTGAGAGAGGAACACCTTCTTACATTTCTTTTTTTTCCTTCTCTCCTTCCTTTTTCTGGGGGTGGTGGTGTATTGTTTTGTACTCTGCTGAACTGGAGGAGCATTTAATTCCTTGGCCTCCTGTCTGTTGAGATAGTATGTTTTTTTAATAGTGCTTGTTTATGACTAAGGTCAAAGACAGTATTTCAGTACAAAAATTAGAGTTAGTTTATAATTGAGTACATATGTATGTAACTGTTTATTTTTATAGTTTGCTAATTTATTTTTAAACAGCTCAGTTATGCCAACATGTTTATAGCTCCCTTCATCACATGCCTTACCAGTCAGGGTTTTAAAAGGCACATGTTTTTCAATAGTTTGGATCCCAAGTTAAATTAGATAATGCCATCAGGTAGCAATTTAATTACATTAATTGAATGTTTAGGCGGAGAGGTAGTTTTGCAGAGGCTATAATGAAATAGCGTTTATAAGTACACATGTATAAATCTCTGCAGTATAGACATTATTGGAGGTTGCTGATGGAAAAATTGATATCTACCAGGTGTTTAGCAGGAAAGATGAGGGGACTCTCTCATCAGTGGTAAATGCTGCCTTCGCAATTTAGGCGGCCACTGGACACGGCCATTTCTTTTATGAACTGCTTTTATCATTAGTCCTCCAAGCAGAGACACACAAAAGCATTTGGGTGCTTTTTCTACAGCCAGGGATTTCCTGGGAGGCAGCATGCCAGTTGGGCCAGCTCCACTGAGTCAGAAAAGGCGAGACACAGTCTGGTGAGATCTTTGTCACCTAGGAGGGTCGAGGCCTGGCACACTTGGCTTTATCTCCATAGGACTCCAAGCCAGCTTTGTCTGGAGTCTGAGGAGGGTTGCTTCAGGGTTCTAATGAATTTGTAGACCAAGATGGGAACTACTGGCAGAGCCCTGGAGCCTTAGATGTGGCAAGTCTGTCCATAGCTCTTGCTATTGAAAGTGACCTTCTCGTCAGCTGCCTTTCCTCCATGCCCTTGGACAAGATGGGAGCACCAGCATTTGGCAAATACGACAAGCTATTCTGGGCCCAGGTGTTCTTTCCCACCTCTCTGTAATTTAGTGTGGTGACTGTCAAATGATGGCTAGGAAAAAGGGGGGGGGGGGCAAAGTGCAAGGGCCGGCATAAGGATCCCAGTTCGAGCCCCTGGCTCCCCACCTGCAGGAGGTCGATTCGCACACGTTGAAGCAGGTCTGCAAATGTCTATCTTTCTCTCCTCCTCTCTGCCTTCCTTTCATCTCTCCATTTCTCTCTGTCCTATCCAACAACAACAACAACAGCTATGACAACAATAACAACTACAACAAGCACAACAACAAGAGCAATGAAATGGGAAAAATAGCCTCCAGGAGCAGTGGATTCTTAGTGCAGGCACCAAGTCCCAGCAATAACCCTGAAGGCAAAAAAAGGGGGGGGACTTTTAGGTGTGCTAATAACAGATCCGTAGCCTATGAGTAATTCATTGTCTTCTGACACCATCTGGTTTCACCCAGGCTGCAAAGCCTAGTGTGTAGTATCTCTTCCCCTGTAAAACTCTATGTGGGTTACTTACCAAATGCCACCATGTCTGGCAGAAAAATAAGGCTTTCACTGCTGGGAGTTTGCTAGATGTGACTTTTTCTGCCTTCTTTTACTGTCCCTTCCTCTGAGATAGAATTGCTGCTAGTGATTTCCCTTAGGGAGTCATGGATGACTTTGAAATTAAAGACCCATTTGGAAGATTTCCTACACTCAATAATCATTGTAGAGGTCTTTTCCTTGTCCCCTATCTCTGGGAGAGAGGGGAGGCAAGGAGGGGTTATTGTTTTGCAGACTTCTCTTGGTGACCTGTCTCAAAGTCTTTGTCCCTGAGAAAGGAAGGGTAGAGAGGTATGCCTCTGGAGTGGGAAGAGGAGGGGGGTTGCCTACTGGTTGGGACAAGGTAAAGAAGGGTTGGTTTCACCCTCAAGGGAAGGACAGGAAAGCTCTCATTCCTGGTGCAGATGCAGTGTTTGTCCAGCTGAACGCAGTCCCACTCCATTGACTACCTGCTGAGTGATTTCCCCTAAGCTGACAGCTGCTCCAACGTATTTCACCTACAAGTCCTGACAAAGTGGTGTGCTCTTTTAAGTCTGTGATTACTGTAGCCGGCATTTGGAAAAATCTGGAAGAATGGGGCTCCAAATGATGACCTTGAAGCACTTTCTAAGCATCCAGTCCTTCTTTCCCTTCTTCCTTTCTTTTTATTTTTTCCTTTCCTTTTTTATTAATTTTTTATTAATTTATTTCCTTTTGTTGTCCTTGGTTTTTTTTTTATTGTTGTAGTTATTATTGTGGTTGTTACTGATGTTGTCGTTGTTGGACAGGGCAGAGAGACGGAGAGAGGAGGGGAAGACAGAGAGGGGGAGAGAAAGACAGACACCTGCAGACCTGCTTCACCGCCTGTGAAGCGACTCCCCTGCACGTGGGGAGCCAGGGGCTCGAACCAGGATCCTTCCGCCAGCCCTTGTGCTTTGCGCCACGTGCACTTAACCCTTTGCACTACCACCCGACTCCCAACAGAGAAACACCTGCAGGATAGTTTCACCACTTGCAAAGCTTTCCCCCTGCAGGTGGGGACCGGGGGTTTTAACCCAGGTCCTCGCGCATTGTAACATGCACACTCAACCAAATGCGCCACCACCAGGCTCCTTCTTTTACTTTTTAAAGACATGCTTTTATATAATAGAAGAGGAGGGGGGGCACTGTTTTGGTATATGTAGTCACAAGGATTGAATACAGGCTTCACACATACCAAGAACTTGCTGAACCCCTTCCATGGCCATCAACTTTTTTAGTTAATGAAAAATTGGGCCCATCTCTTTTAAACACCCAGTGTGCTATTTATAATGAAGATAGAGAGATGCAAACACAGTTTTTTTCAAGGCTATTGAATAAACCCTTTGAGCATTGTCATATCTGAGCCCTTACTTCCTGAGTAACCTCACAAAGGGGCAGGAGCCATGATGCCTGAAGCTCAGAGAGGTTAAACATCCTACATTTCTAGGGTAACTTGGAGTTTGCACCTAGGAGTTCTCCCTCCTGGCCCTCCTTGTTCCATAGTGCAAGGATATATAGTTGGGCTGCAGAAGGCTGAGTTTTGCTGGAAATTTTATCTAGATACTCTGGAGTAGGGAAGTTGGTGAGGGAAGCAGGTTATAGAATCTGTGTAATCTTTTTAGGGTTTGCATGGACAGAAATGTGCCTGCCATCTAGCCTATCTAATTTCAAGGATGTTTTTCACTAGAATCCTTGAGCACTAAGGGAAATGTTAACTCAGTGAAACTTCTCAGTAAATTTCTTAGGTACATCTCCTGTGGAGCAGAGGCCACCTCTTTAATTCAGAGATAGACACAGAGAGGGAAAGATACCATAGCACTGACTATTCCTTTGTTGTCAAAGCACTTCTCATGTGGTACAAGGGCTTGAGCTTGGGTCATGTACTTAGCAATGAAGGCACCCTACCTGGTGAACTATCTCTCTGGCCTGAATGAGGATTTTTACAAAGAAATCCCTGGAGAAAAGAAGTTTCTTCACAGCACACACACACACACACACACACACACACACACACACACACACACACCACTTCTCTTGTTTGGATCTCAGGCTGTCCTACCTCATGAAGATGGTTTAGACTTCAGAATGGGGCTGACATGGCGTGAAGGGGCAGGCATGTAGCCTCTACTTCCTGAGATCAAGGGTGATCTGGTTTGGAAGTGATAGCTTCCTTTGCTGTTCCTTCCCTAGAGGCAAACTAGTAACTGTGGATCAGGGTCTGCTCCCTTCCCACAGATACTTTCCTGGAGGCTTTGATCCTTGTTTTAAATGCATTCCATCTGTATTAAGATGACAGACACATTGGTTTTGCTCCAAGTGAGTAACCGTCCACCCTACCTGGGTCCTGGGCCTATAAGACAGGGAGAGAGATGTTTGAAAGGAAACAAACTACACATCTGACTATTGCTTCTTGCAAGTCCTACATGGACCAGTGTTTTCTTTGTCTGTCCCTCACTCCACCTTACCCATTGCTATCTCCTTGTACCTATGAGAAACTTAACTGTCTTAAAGAGATTAAGTCCATCCTCCTGGTCACAGAGCTTCTTAGTGACAGGACTTGACTGCTGGTAATCTTTTGATTACCAGTGGAGTATTTTTTCTGCTTTACTACATTACCATGTTCTAAGCTTAATGTGCTTTTTCAAAACTGGAATTTTTTTAAGAAAAATATTTTGTCTAGATAGAGCACAAGATGGTAGGCGTTGGAGAGATTAAGTGAAGAGAACACTTCTCTGGCATATGTAGTGCTGGGGGATGGAACATGACCCTCAGTGTATGTAGTGCTTTCTACCTGTGGGACCACCTCTCCTGGGACCACAAGTGATTGGAATTTCTTAAGTATTTATTGTAATGCAAGAAAGGATGAGATTGGGTGTGAATAGTACTTTTTGATATAGGAGGAATATATGGGAGAAAGTGGAATGAGATAGTTCTAGAGCTATACCTGAGGTCTGGGAGTTGTGTGGTGGCAGAGTGCTCCTAAGAACTCACTGTGCTACTCTTCTGCATTCCATGAAGAAGTTATTCTGTATGCGATTTTTATTAGACTGAGACTTTTTTCCGATGGTTTATTTTTCCGTTTGCTCACAGTCCATAGAGGAGAGCCAGGGAGGGGAGCCAACACATTTGCACTATTTACCTACTCTCTGACTTTGGAACTCAGCAAATCTGCCTGCCTTGCTTTGTTTTGCCGACTTATACAAATCAGGACAATAAACTGTAAGCACATCAGCTCACTTCAGGGGACCTGATATCTGATTGTTGCTTTGATGAGTATCTGTACAAATATTTATGATTCTGATAGTCTTGAGTTGCGTTGTTATAACATGCGAAACTGTCACGTTTCCAGGACTTCTGGCAAAGCTTCTCTGTAGAGTGAGGGTTATTTTCAATCTGGCCTTTCCTCCTTGAAACCCTGTTAGCCTGTGATTTCACTGACTGCAACACAGTTGTGTAGGAAGAAATATAATATTACCTTGTTCCATCACTCAGTAGTACAACAACTACAAGAGGCCAGTCTGGAATGCGGAGAGTCTGGCATAACTTCTCAGAATGTGTCATCTTTCACCCTTCTTAACATTTTTTTCATGTGAGATGAGCGTATTGCTGTAATTAAGGGAACAATGTAGTGATTTTAAAAGGCCTTTATCTCTTGGCACTCAGGTGAACACCTGAAAGAGAATTTAAAAACTGTTCGGAAGTGACTAGCCAGATTACAAAATGTCCTTATTTCCTTGAAGGATCTTTGGCATCCTGGGACACTCATTCACCTATTTACAGACTGGTAAGGATTAGAACTACTGAACTGTGAGCTCCTTGAGGCCAAGGAATGAGGTTCATTGTATTTTGTTCTTCCACCTGTTAGCAACACATGCTTGCAAAAAACAGATACTAATGGTTGCCATTGAATAGCAGTTGGTAGCATTTTGGAACAATGATGTAAATAAGTGCAACATTAGATAGTTATTGACAACTTTCCAGAAGCAGGTCTAGTTTTGGAAGTTGCGCCAAGAGCATCTTGTGTGGGAGGTGCTCATGTGGCAGTTGGCTCACTGTGTTGTTGATTTAGTCAAGTGACAGTTGGACTCAGCAGTTAAAAAAGTTTTTCCCATATTAGAGACAAGAATGTGGAGCCCCAGAAGTGTGTGTGGGTCTATCCCAAGCCTACCCCTCAAAGTTGCTGAGTTCCCACACCATGGTTTGACTGTGTCACAGGCACTATTTTATATTTCTTTATTCATTGTTGCCAGGGGTCTACTGTTCTGGGCTGATTTTTCTTTTCAGATAGAGACAGAGACAGAGAGATGGGGGAGAGATGAGGAAAAAATAGCACAGCACTGAAGCTTCCTCCAGTGCAGTCGAGAGTGGGCTTGCAGGAATTGCACATGGCAAAGCAGGTGTACTATCCAAGTGAGCTATTTTGCCTGCCCCACAGACACTGTATTAATTGCTTTTCAACCCTGGGGGCTGGGGCAGCATTAGAGTCATGTACAATTTATTGGTGAAGAAACTTGGGACTCTGAGAGGTTAAAAAACTGATCTGGATGGCACTGCCAGAAAGACCAGGCTCTTCATTTGCCTAATATGGGAGCCTGCTGACCCACCAGAGCTTGAATAAGTCAGAGCTTGAAGAGTATCCTGCACTGAGCAAGTCTGATGTTCAAGGCTGTCAGTTTTACATCTGGAGCACCGTCAGATGCTACCTCTAGAGGCAGAGCTGCCCGGCTGGCTCTGGACTTGGTCTTGAAGGGCTGGGAGAAGTGCCCTTAGTACACCTAGTCCTTTCCATTCTTCTGCATCTTTCACAGAGCCTCTCTTTCCCTCCCTACCAGAGAGACTGTCTGCCTGATTCTTGGGAGGGCGCCTGCTTCAATGTGCATTCCTGCCAGGATTATTGCTCAGGCCAGGCCATGACTGGCCACTCCCCACCCCTCTGTGAAGGCATGTCTGTCAGCCCACAGGGGTGCGGTTCACAGAGTGGAGAAGCCAGAGTCTGCTATTCTGAAGGAACTGGTCTCAGGGATCCTCAGCTACCCTCTTTGTCCTCCCTGCCCCTGATGGGAGTTGGCGAGATTCTGTCTCAGCCCTACCTCTCTAACCCACAGCCCCCCTGCCGCCCCAGGTGCTTCTCCCAGACATTTCCAAGCCTCTGGATTTTCCATCCCTGGGCAGAGCAGCAGGACTGTGGGAGTCCCAACCCTTAATGCCCAGGGCATAGCCCTGGCATACAGTTGCTCTGGCAAGCAGCCTCAGGCAGGTCTGGGCAGAAAACTTAAGAAGAAGGAGCAAAGGGAGCTTCAGCAGACCAGATGAGAGACAAAGCCAGCTCCAGAACAAACAGCCTGGCGGTAGGGTAGGTGCCCTGGCTGGAGAGGCCTGCCCAGGCTGGCTGCCCTGGGAGGAATCAGGTTGGAGCCCGCTCTCAGAACCTCAGCCCTGCTGTGTGGGGGCAATGAAGACAGGGTCTGGAAGTCTGGTGCTTATGGGGCTATGAGGAGATAGAGGGCTTGGGTGACCCACCACTTCAGCATGTGTTCCCCTTCCTCAACACACACAGTAAGTAGCCCATGTATTGCATCAGAGCCATTGAGAGTAACCACCCTACTCTGAGTGGTTTTTCTGGCCACACTTTGGTCCTGGGGGACTTTTATGGCTATTGTGGCTGACTGGCACCTGTACCAGGGGCTGGTGGGTAGATGCAGGGCATTTAGTAAACACTGTCTTGAGAAGCAAGAACTTTGAAGGGTTATATCTTCACATGCTGGCTGGGTGGCCTGAAACAAGTTGATCAACCCTGCTGAGCCTGAGGCTTCTTATCGGTGAAATGGGGCTAATTACCCTTCCTGTCCACTGGGAAGACATGTTCTACTCAACTCTCACTCAGAGGTGTTACAGACTGTCATCTCCCAGGGCATTGTTCAGGAAAATAAGGCATGGTGGTTTTTGTTTATTTATTTATTTATTTATTTATTTATTTATTTATTTTAAATTTCCGCCTCAATCACTGTGGGCTGGAGGTGTATGTGTAGCGGGAGGGTCAAGGTGTGCCTGTGTCTCTGGTCGCTCTCTAAGGCTGCCATCTCCTGACCTTGCATAGCAGGTGTGACTGGGCTGAGTTCTTTTGGGCCTCCCAGACGCTAAGACAGACATTGTTCTTGCCTCCTGCCCAGAGATGAAGATGATGGCAGCCTTAAGAACCTGAGCTAGGGGATGTGCCATAGAGTAATCAGAAAAGACAGGAAAAAAAAAGTATTGTCACAGTAATATTCTTCCCTGCCACCTTTTTAAAAAATGTTTAAAAACTTAGGGTCTTATGCACTGAACCACCTCATAGGTTGAGAGAGACAGAGAAAGAGAGGGAACATAGCTCTCTCATCCATGGAGTTCCCTTGACATTCCTGTTGTGGCACTTGGGGTTGTAGCCAGGACCTCGAGCATGGTAAGGCATACACTTTTTTTTTTTAATTTTTTTTAATATTTTATTTTATTTATTTATTCCCTTTTGTTGCCCTTGTTGTTTTATTGTTGTAGTTATTATTGTTGTTGTCGTCATTGTTGGATAGGACAGAGAGAAATGGAGAGAGGAGGGGAAGACAGAGAGGAGGAGAGAAAGATAGACACCTGCAGACCTGCTTCACCGCCTGTGAAGCGACTCCCCTGCAGGTGGGGAGCCGGGGTTCGAACTGGGATCCTTATGCCGGTCTTTGTGCTTTGTGCCACCTGCGCTTAACCCGCTGCGCTACAGCCCGACTCCCAGGCATACACTTTTAACCACTGAGCTATCACCCTGACCCTTTCCTTCCTTTGGATGTTCATATGTGGAGGGAGTCAGAGGAATGGAGGGTAGGGGAATGACATCATCTCTGCTTATACCCTGACTCTTCTGGTACAGAATCTGCATTTGATCAAGACTTATGAATGATTAGACCAGAGCTGAGCAGTGCTCTCGTGTCTGTCTCTCTCCCTTTTCCCCTTCCCCATCCCCTTTTCTCCTTCTTCTCCCTTTCTGTTGCCCTTCCCCCTCCTCCTTCTCCCTCTCTGTATCTCACTCATTAAAATAAAATGTTAACGAAGACTTATGGGTGATTAAAAATGTGTGTGTGTGTGTGTGTGTGTGTGTGTGTGTGTGTGTGTGTGTGTTAGTGTAAATCCCAGAGGCTTCCCTTAGCAACAGAGTCTCTAGGCTCCTCGGAGAGTCAGCAGACTGGCAAACAACAGGGTGGACCTGGGAGGGTGTTGGGTCTGCAGCTGACTTCAGTAGCCACACTAGTTTCTGACCCTTTTCTCCCCATCAACCTGTTTCCCTGTCTCCCCTGTTTATATGAATTGGTGAAGAGATGAGTAGGTCAGATCACCTTTGCATACTACTCTTCAGCACACTAAATCTATTTTATATGAAAATTCAAAAAACAAATGCAGTTGCCAGAGGTGACCATGTTATGAATGTCCAGGGCCTTTTCAATTAAGGGAATCGGCTGTAGGAAGCCCAGTGCTTCAAGGTGTCTTCTTAGTATTGGGCTGATGCAATGCTTGAAGTTTGTCACCCTCCCACCTCTTTGGTACACACCCTGCAAATTTGTAGGGGACCCCCCCCACCAGCCCTGTCTGGGTGAACACCTTGTACACTTGGTTGACTCTGATAGGGGTCACCAGTGGGGAGGAGTCCTTGGAGCACACTGCAGCACGTCCCTGAAGTGGCCCCGAGGCTGTGCCCAGCCTTTAGTGTCCAGGAGCTCTCCTGCCAGACCCTGCTGGTTATCACTGTGGGCATTATCTCCACTTACCACCTCTGTACCCTGAGCTCTGGTGTCCTTTTGAAAAACTACACACCCATTCACCCAAAGGCCCTTGCTAAGAGTATGACTCAGTCTCTCTCTCTCCTTCAGGAACCTTTGACTCAGTTTAGCCCTTCTCAAAGTAATGTATTGTCCCAAGGGACCAGACCTAATTCTTCCATTCTGTTCCTGAGTTTCTCACCTTCGTTTGCTTCAGATGACTTTTGTCCCTGGTGGTCTCCTAGTAACACAGACCTTTGTGAATTCTTGGCTGATGAAGTATTTTTTTTGGAGGGGGACTCTGCACAGAAGCCTTCTGAGTATTTCTCCACTAGATTGTTGTCTTGTCACTGGCAGAGGGAGAGGAAGTACAAAAGGCCATGGAGAAATATGTATTGAAGATAAGGTGATAGCACAGAGAAAGAGGAGAGTAGAAGATTGGTCCTGAAGACTATGAATTTGTCTACCTGGGACATTGCAGTTCAGTTCAGGTCAAGAGCCTAGACTTCAAAACTCTCGGATAGTTCTCTTGGTTACTAAATTGAGGGTTCATTTTTTAGGGTTTGACTTTTAAATATAATTTTATTAGTGATCTAATTATGGTTTACAAGATTATAAGATTATAGGAGTATAGTTCTGTGCCCCACCTCCTGGTAACCACCATAATTCTTAAAAAGTTTGAGAGAGTTTGTTGTGTGTGTCCTAAGCTCACTAGAAGCCTGTGACAGACCTATCATCAGACATTGGGAAGCGGTTTCAGAAAGCTTCTTAGTTCTGTCCTGGACCCCTGCCTCAAAGGGCCAGCCACTCGTTCCTTTAGGAACAACTTTGTGATGGTCAGCAGTCAACCAGTTTCAGTGTCATGTTAGTTTACACCCTTCCCTGGGCCAGGCATTCTGTAAATATACTTATTGAATGTCCATTGTATAGGAAAGAATTGGCTTGTCGAGCTTGCAGGAACTATTAGGTCTGAGTATTCTGGTATTGCATGAGCAAGTCCAGCTCTCCCTAATAAAAATCCTCCTCCTATTCATTGCATTCAATCGTGTTACTCTAAAAACTTTTATCATCAGTTTCACAGGAAGGCATATGGTCCCCTCTTCTTTAATTTCTTCTCCCCCTTCCTGGCAATCTTTCTCAGATGGACAGTATGGTTTCTTCGACATTTTAAACAGTATTCTAAGAAAGTTGTTTTCATCCTTGTGATTTAAAGGCTCTAAGGGAAATAGGAGCACTGTTTAGAGCCTGGAATTCCAGTTTGTACCAAGTGTGCCATCCCTGCTCCAGGCTCCCATGTGGCAGGTATTTTGGGTTGGAGGAGTACTGAATGTCTTTGCAATGCTATAGGAACTTGTAAAAGACTTTTCATGTGTATCTGCAGACTGAGAGTTCCTTTTGAATATTTGACTTTCAGGAAAGCCCCAAACTCTCAAACCACAGGAACCACAAGAGACACATGATGTATACATACACCCATCTGAAAAACAGCCTAAGTGACTGAACACATTTCTAGGGGGTTCCACTCTCAGGTGGGACTTACTGATCTCACATGACATCCTGTGAGAAGGAGCATAGCTAGGCACACACAACTAGGGAGTTAGTTGTAGTCACCTGGCTGGGGAGAGATGCTGCTGGGTCAGTGAGGAGATAGCTAACTCCAGTGGAGAGTTTCAGCACTGGCAGGCATGAAGAATTAATACAACTTTGAAAATTGGTCTGGGGTAAGCTAACAGTTGCTTTTTATCAACAGCCCCTTGGGAATGTTTGTCCTCTGATTGGGGTGGAGATGAGGGTGGGGTTCAAGAACTGGTAGATCTCAGATCTGTGGCAGTTTGTTCAGGTGGCCTCTTTCAGAAGCCGCTCTAGTAGGTGGAGAATTAGTTTTTCTTCCTGAGTGGAAATAAAATTATTTATATGTCATCCCAAATGGACTACATCATCCCTCCCAAAACTGTAAAGGAGGTGATGGTCTCCCTGTGCATTTTCCCTACCTCACCATTACCCATCTGCTTTTCGTCTTTTTGCCCATCCACCTGCCTGTCATGTGTAGGCGCCTACCAGGTAACTACTACTGTAGTAGCATCTGTGATCTTAATTGACCTCCTTCCCTCTGGTCTCCCATTCTGTTTCTCTCTTTCCTACCAAATCTCCTCTGGGGAAAGGGGCTGAAGACCTCATTTCTGTTGAGGTGTAACTAATAAATGCCAGGAGGTGTGTGTGTGTGTGTGTGTGTGTGTGTGTGTGTGTGTGTGTGTATGTGTGTGTGTGTCTGTGTATTTTATTTTACAGAGCACTTAGTCTGTTCTAAATGCTTTATATTAACTTGATTTCATTTTTTCTAACAGCTCTGTGAAGCAAATACATTTTTTACTCCTATTGTATAGATGTTTTTATTTTGAATGAAGAGTAAAGGCCGATAGTAAAATATTAGAAGTGACTGGAGTTTTCTGTCATCACAGTGTGTATTTCCCTCAAGTTCGCTTTGCCAGTTGGATATTTGGCCAATGCAATGAATACTTTTCTTCCCCTTGGATAGCTCATCTCTGCCAGCTCTTGACCATTGAGTGTCAAAATAAAAAATAGTGTCCCACACACTATTTTAATGAGAGAGATCCACAGAGAGAGACCAGAGCATTGCTTAGCCCTGGCTTAAGGTGTTGCTGGGATTAAATTTGCAATATTGGAGCCTCAGGCATGAAAATCTTTTGTATAATCATCACGCTGTTTCCCCAGCCCTACTCTTGTCTCTCTATACTACTACTGTCTTTGCAAAAATGGTGCAAGATTATAAAGATCATTTAGTTTAACTTTGCTGGTTACAGTGGGGGAACCTTAGGCCCCAACAGATGACAAGATCTGGTCATAGTCACCTTGCCAGTTAGTGGCAATGCACAAATGATGAGACAGGGCTCCCAGCACCCAGCTCTGCATCACACACACACACACACACACACACCCTTTGCCACTCTGTTAGCACTACTTCTGCCTCATACTTCCTCAATAGATTCAGTTAAAGGATCTATTGCCCCAGGAATATAAATATACTCAGGTATCTTAAATAAGGCAGGGGTTTCGTTTTTCTCCTGCTCAGTTGGTTGCTAGTCTGTTTGTGCTGTTTTTTTCTCAGCTTCTTCCTCTTGAATTTTTTTTTTCTATTTTAAATGGCAGCTTTCTCTTTTTCTCTTTCCCTCCCTCCCTCCCCATGTCTTCCCTTAATCCATTCCTGCAACTGTCTGGGGTCACTGCAGCTTCTCCAGATGCTCTGTCCTTCATGGATCTTTCTGCTTCCTGTCCACCTGTTGCCCTCCAGTCTTGCCCTGTCACATCAGATGAGGGTGAGGGAAGGGGAAGGAGAGGAAGTTGTGATCTATATTTTTTCCCCCTGATTCTCTGCTGTCCACAGTCACTGGGCAGCAGCTGTCCACCCTTGTGGTGTTGTGTGACAGAGGCCTTGGTGTTGTCTTTCTTCCCAAGGCCTTTTGACAAAATAAAATTTATCTCTAGACCATTAGCTGCTGTTAAGCTACACAGCTCATGGAGAGGTTAGACACCCTCCTCTCCAACCTTCCACAGTCTCTTAAATGTTCTCAACACTATGTTTAACACTATGTTCTGAGACTGAGGTCTCAGAAGTCCAAGTGAGTGCCCATTATAGAAAAGTTTGGGAGTCTCTCTCCATTACTTCCTTAGAGTGGTGGAGAAGTTGCAGCTTGGAATAAGGTGACATTTGGTAGTTGGCCCAAACAGATGGTTGGGATTCAGGTTTTGAAGTTGAACTCCCATGGGAATGGAGTGACAGTGGGGCAGGCTGGAGGGTGACAGAATGGGGCTTTCTGAACAATCAAACACAAAAGCCTTGTCATCAGAACTTGACTTTCCCAAGGTGTTTACCAAAAAGACACGAAGACATGCGAACAAGTGTTCATTGTTGCATTTGTTACAACAATCAGAAAGTGGTAACAACTTAGATGTTCATCTGTAGGTGACTGGATAAGCAGATTGTAGTATTTCCACACAGTGAGCCACACTCAGGAGAATGAAGTAGTGATACACTCAACATCATACATCTCAAAATCATTCTGCTCAGTGAAAGAAATTAAACACAAAAGGTGACATACTGTATGACTTCATCTATATGAAATCTTAGAAAAATAAAAATGTAGTTATGGGAAGTAGATCAATGACTAAAAGAGGGCAGTGGATTGGGGAGGGGATTGATTATAGAGGGCTATGAGGTGACATTTGATTGATGGAAATGTTTTATATCTTGATTTTGGTGGACATTATATAATTGTCTATATTAGCATTATTCACCAAACTGTACCCCTAAAATGAGTAACTTTCATTGTATGTAAATGATGTCTTAATAAAACTAAAAAATAAAAAAATAAAAGCCAACCACTTGAGTTGGATCATCATGGAAGACTCTTGATCTCCAGCCTTTAACTGTGTGTGTCTTCTCAAAACTTCATCCATTTCTCAGGTGAAAAAGTACATTTCAGGTAAATCAGGATGCTGCTTGGATTCTGAGGAGACTTCGTAAAAGTTGGTAATGACTAGAAGAAACACAAAGGCAGACTGAGATGGTCTTATCCACCATGAGCAGAGCATGAGAAATGTCTGGACTTTTGTGAGCATATGGGGGAGAGAGGAAACAAAGGGAGGAGACTTTTTAAGTAGAATTCCAGTGGACCTTAAAACATGAAAAGGAGAGAGGATGCCCAAGCCAGTCTTAACTCATTGATATATCTTTTTCTTTTTTTTTTTTTACCAGAGCACTGCTCAGCTCTGGCTTATGGTGGTACAGGGGATTGAACCTGGGACTTTGGAATCTCAGGCATGAAAGTCTCTTTGCATAACCATTATGCTGTCTACCCCTGCCCTGACATACCTTTTTCTTACGTGGAGATCCTAACTATAAATACTTGACAAATTCCTATAGAGTGAGAGTTTTTGTTTGCTTTTAACACCCCCCCCCCCCCCCCCCCCGCCAGTTTCCTCTTACACATTCTCTCCCTCCCTCCCTCCCTTCCTCCCTTCCTTTTTTTTTTCCTTCCTCCCTCCGTTCCTCCCTCCCTCCCTTCCTTGCTTTCTCCCTCCCTCCTTCCCTTCCTCCCTCCCTCCCTATTCCCTCCTTTACTTCCTCTCACCAGGGCTTCTTTACTCTAAATTTTTCAGATAGAAAGGGAAAGAAACCACAGCTCCAAAAGTGCAGTGGGGTGGAGCTCAATCTTGGGTCATGCACATGACAAAGCAGGCTCACCATTCAGGTGAGCTCTCTTGCCAACTCTCATGTAGAGTTTCTAAGGCAATCAGCATAAATATGACAACTGAAGTTCCATTGCTTATCTGTCAGACTTATGTGGATGCCTTTTCTGAACCCAGCCTGATACTAAAGCTTGGTAGATTTTGGGCCTTGCCATGGAAAAAGCCCTCTGTGCAGGTGTGGTCTTGCACCCACACAGCCACATAGACTGACTTCAGGTCTTAGCTATCAAGGTGGAGTGAGGATGCTCAGAATGCTCTGATATAGACAGCCAAGCCTAGAGAAAGGTAGGCAACATTTCAAATAACAGCTCTATTAGCTGCCATGCTGTCTTAATTTTTGTTAAGTCCTCCCTTTACCTTGCCCAATAGTTAAAGGAAGCCAAAAGCATTTCTATTTGCTGCTCTCTGGCATCAAAACAAAGTGATTTTTAGTAGTGCTGAGTTTTAAAGAGTATTAAAATTTTGGTTTTAGAATTTAGCATTTTACATTCAGAAAGTGCTCCCTTTGAACCTAGTTCCTTTACAGATGACCATGGTTACAAAGACAAATAGAGTCAGGAGATAGCTCACCTTTCCCCTGCATGAAAGCCTGGGTTCAAGCCCTAGTTACCACATGAGAGCAGAATGCATAGGGAAAAGCTTCTTAGCAGTGATATGGAGCTATGGCATCTCTCCTCTCTTTTTCTCTTACCCTCAGTCTAGAAAAAGGGGGAGGGGGAGTGTCCACAAACAGTAAAGAATTACACAGGTGTGAAATCCCAGTGAAGCTCTGGCAGGAAAGGGAGGGGAGGGAAGGAAAGAAAGGAAGAACAGCTAGAGTATTGCATAACCTCAAAGTTGCTTTTCACATCCAGCAGATGTTACTCATTTTTGGTAACTCTGACAGCCAGACTTGCTCGACCTAGCTCTCGTTGGCACATATAATTCAGTTCTTTTCTCTTGGGTGTGGGATGGCTGTTTAAAAAGGGCAGATATTAATTCTAATCTTTGTCTAGCATAACATGTTATGCTACCACTTGCCTCTGTTATCTGGAAGTCCACGTAGATATCAGAAGGCAACTGTTTGTGGGCTATAGAGATGGTAGAAATTATGAACAGCAACGATATTTGGAAAAATAACTCCTTTTTTAAAAAAATTTTTTAAAATTTATTTTCCTTTTTGTTGCCCTCATTTTTTTTTTAATTGTTGTTGTGTTTATTATTGTTGTTACTGATGTCATTGTTGCCGGATAGGGCAGAGAGAAATAGAGAGAGGAGGGGAAGAGAAAGATAGATACCTGCAAACCTGCTTCAGCGCTTGTGAAGCGACCCCCCTGCAGGTGGGGAGCTGGGGGCTCGAACCTGGGTCCTTACGTCGGTCCTTGTGCTCTGCACCATGTGTGCTTAACCCACTGTGCTACCGCCTGACCCCTTAGAAAAACAACGTATTCTTTTTTAATATTTATTTATTCCCTTTTGTTGCCCTTTGTTGTTTTATTGTTCTAGTTATTGCTCTTGTTATTGATGTCATCATTGTTGGATAGAACAGAAAGAAATGGAGAGAGGAGGGGAAGACAGAGAGGGGGAGAGAGAGAGAGACACCTGCAGACCTGCTTCACTGCCTGTGAAGAGACCCCCCTGCAGGTGGGGAGTCGGGGGCTCGAACCAAGATGCTTATGCCGGTCCTTGCGTGAAAAATAACTTATTTTTTAAGGAAGGTCAGTTGATCACTTTACTGCTGTTGAATTCCTCGGATACATGTATATCATATATATCACGTGCTGTGCTGGGACTTTTGTAATATAACACAAATAATTAAAAGACAGTCTGTGCACACTGGTAAGACCTAGGACAAAGTAAAGGCATAGAGAGGTTGTTATTGATGTCAAAAGGACTGGCTTTGAGTCTTGAGAGTAGCTGAGGGAATGAGTGCTCTTCGGGATTAGAGAAGGAAGAAATTAATTTTAATGCAAAGGTAATTAGTAGACATTTTAGGCCTAGAAGTATGATCAGGGCCAAAAGAATTCAGAGGAAGAGGAAAAGGCAGCAAGGAATTTTCACTTGCACAGTTATCTCTGTTGGTACATAGAGAGAGCTAAGTCTGGAACAGAAGTTTCAGACTGGGTTATGGAATGCTGGAATGGCAGCAGATGGAATTAGACCATATCCTCAAGACCATGGGGAGGGGACGTTGTTAAAATGTTCTGAGCAGAGAATGAAAGCAGCGTTCTAGGACATGTAAATTGAGGGCCACCAGGGAGGGTTGTTGGAATTCTTTCTGTAATGTCCCCCATGCTGAGTTTTCTGTTGACGCGTATACTCTAGAGGATAGAGTTGGTTAACTGTAGGATTTTCTTTCACAAGCAGTATGGAACCAAATATTGCTGCAGAGTATCAATGCAGAAGACATGCTAAGTATTGGAAAGTTTTTATTTTCAAGAGTCCACCAGGTCCCACATAATTTCCTTGTCTGTTTCCTCCAGATCACAACCATTTGGGGATTGTTTAGGCTATGGATAGTTTTATATGATGGCATTTATCATTCGGATGGCACATGATGAAACAAGGCAGACACTAAGATTCATGCCCTTATGTTCTTGATTTAATAACACCCTCTTGCTTCAGGAATAGTTACACTAGCCTGAATTTGAACCTAAGGCAAGCATTGATGAAATGGGTAGTAGACAGGCATTTGGAAAGGAGAGGCCATCAAAACTCGGGCGAGTACAGAGAAGTGCAAAATACTAGAAGAAACATAGAGACCCTATTGATCCCAAGATGTATTAGAGGAGAACTAGCTTCTGTTAGCACTGGACATGGTCAGAATATTTCTCTAGCCTTCACCATGGCACTTCTTCCTTCTTTAGCCAGAATTTTCTTTTGAGGCATTTGTTGGCCAAACAGCTTTTATGGTTGGAATCCTTATCCTAGACAATGACAAAGTCATTTTAATTTTAATAGTAGGCAGATCAGCTGTGTGTTCACTGCAAAGGAACTGTAACTTCTAAGAGTCTTGGTGACTCTGGGAGGAACAAAACAAAAAACATGGGAGTCGGGCAGTAGTGCAGCAGGCTAAATGCACGTGGCACAAAACTCAAGGACCAGCTTAAGGGTCCTGGTTTGAGCCCCCGGCTCCCCACTTACAGGGGAGTTACTTCACAGGCAGTGAAGCAGGTCTGCAGGTGTCTCTCTCTCCTCCTGTCTTCCCCTCCTCTCTCCATTTCTCTCTGTCCTATCCAACAAGGACATCAAAATTCTGGCTCGAGACCCTGGCTCCCCACCTGCAGGGGCATCGCTTCACAAGCGGTGAAGCAGGTCTGCAGGTGTCTATCTTTCTTTTCCCCTCTCTGTCTCCCCCTCCTCTTTCCATTTCTGTCTGTCCTATGCAGCAATGACGACATCAATAACAACAACAATAATAACTACAACAACAATAAAAAACAATAATAGCAACAAAAGGGAAAATAAATAAAAGAAAAGAAAACAAAAAAACATTAGTGGTAACAATTAATGAGAAAGTAGAGCTGACTTCGTAGGTTTGTATTATATTGGTTTAGATGTGCAGTGGGGAAAACGACATAAAGGAAATGGAATGAGAAATACTGTGTCTGGCAAGGACACTGTAGACTGGCTAGACCAGTGTGGACCAGCATCCACAATGTGAATTTAATTAGGCGTTTCCTCTTCATCTCCCCCTAAACTCTCAAAAGTAGTGGCTTCATTGGGGTCTAAGATGTTCTTCAGAAGCTTCTTGGTCATTTATTGTTTATGACCAGTAGCATTTTTCCTTCCTTCCTTCCTTCCTTCCTTCCTTCCTTCCTTTCTTTCTTTCTTTCTTTCTTTCTTTCTTTCTTTCTTTCTTTCTTCCTAGATGAATTCATTTTGTATGGTAGTGACATGAGGCAGGTTTCTGAATCTTTGGCTATTGGTTTGAACTTAAAAAAATTCACATCAACCAATGCTGAAAAACTTCACTGAATCCCCTTCAGTATAATAAGTGTTTTCTTTCATCAAGGAAGCAAACTATTTATAGCCATAACAGGGTTTACAATGAATTGTATAAGTGATACTGACTTCTGTGTCAGCAAAAAGTGAAACAAAAACTGATCATAGATGACATTACCTAAATGACAGTACCTACGTGTGTCCTTTCTTTCACATTTGCTGTAATCCTGTTATGGCATTGTCCTATTACCTCAAGTACTGTCATCTTTAAATGCTGTCAGATCTTAACTGGATTGCCAAGGACAGGGGAAAGGAATCAGAGAGAACACACTGGCATTTCCCAACACATTGTAAAGACAGCTTCTTTTCCTCTCTCATAGTTTGAATTCATGGAAAAAATTTTCAGTTAAAATGATGACTCAGATATCTTTTACTGACTTTGATGAAAGAGCCAGACTCACTGCTCTTGTTCCTAGAAGGAAAAAAAAAAAAATAGCATTCTCTTTTAACAGTCAATGAGACAGACTCTTCCAGGATAATGCTGTTTCTGCATAATGAGAATGTTATAAGTATAACTACTGTGCTTATTTTATTTTATTTTATTTATTCCCTTTTGTTGCCCTTGTTGTTTTATTGTTGTAGTTATTATTGTTGTTGTCGTTGTTGGATAGGACAGAGAGAAATGGAGAGAGGAGGGGAAGACAGAGAGGAGGAGAGAAAGATAGACACCTGCAGACCTGCTTCACCGCCTGTGAAGAGACTCCCCTGAAGGTGGGGAGCCGGGGTTTGAACCGGGATCCTTATGCCGGTCCTTGTGCTTTGCGCCACCTGCGCTTAACCCGCTGCACTACAGCCCGACTCCCAACTACTGTGCTTTTAAACTCAAGTAAAAGGTAATAGCATAGAGAGGACATTGTTATGTTTCCCAAGATTTGGTGCACAACTCCATTTTAGAGGTGGAAAAACTGAGTCATAAGACTACTAGAGGCAGATTTTCTTAACTTTCTCTTTTTGGGGGCAATTTTTTTCCATTTTATTGGATAAGACAGAGAGAAATTGAGAGAGGAAGGGAAAATAGAGAGGGAGAGAGAAGCAACCTCCTACACATGGGGAGTAACTTTCTTTTTTAAAAAAATTATTTATTTATTTCATAGAGACAGAAATTGAGAGGAGAGGGGGACATAAGGAGAGAGAGAGTGGTTTGGGAGGTGGTGCAGTGGATAAAGCACTAGACTCTCAAGCATGAGGTCTTAAGTACAATCCCTGGCAGCACATGTATCAGAGAGATGTTTGGTTCTTCCTATCCTATCTTTCTTAACAATCAATCGGTAAAATCTTAAGAAAATAAAATATTTAAAAAAAAAAAAAGAGGGAGAGGGAGAAAGAGAGACAGACCCACAGCCCTGCTTCACCACTCTTAAAGCTTCACATCCTGTAGGTAGGGACTGGGGGCTCAAACCTGGGTCTTTGTGCATTGTAATGTGTTCACTTAACCAGGTACACCACTGCTTGTCCCCTCTAGAGGCAGATTTTTTAAAATTTATTTATTTATTCCCTTTTGTTGCCCTTGTTGTTTTATTGTTGTAGTTATTATTATTATTGTTGTTGTTGTTATTGGTGTCATTGTTGTTGGATAGGACAGAGAGAAATGGAGAGAGGAAGGGAAGACAGAGGGGGAGAGAAAGACAGACACCCGCAGACCTGCTTCACTGCTTGTGAAGCAGGTGATGCCCCTGCAGGTGGGGAGCCGGGGACTCAAGCCAGAATCCTTAGGCCGGTTCTTGCACTTTGAGCCACCTGTGCTTAAACTGCTGCGCTACCACCCAACTCCCTAGAGGCAGATTTCAATGAGTTGGGGATGTTTGCATTTTTTGTTTGTGCTACGTAACTATGCTTCTCCTCATATACTCCAATCTGAGTGCTCACCTAAATTTTGTATAAAGTGTTAATAAATCTGAAGTTTTCACCTTTCTGCAGCATCCCTGGGTTGAATGGTTAATGGGAAAATAATTGTATGGAAGTAAAGTCCCTTATGTTTTGCATGCCATTGCTCATAAATAAGCAAGTGAGAAATGGTTACTTTGAATGCTCTTATTAAGGCTGATATGGCTGCCAGAAAAAATGCTAATCTTAAGGGGACTGGGTAAGGCTTCTTTTTCACGTTTTTTTTTTTTGGGGGGTGGTGGTGGTGGTGGTGGTAGATTTTTGTAACAGTAGAATTTAGTTTTTTCTGTGTCTGATTTTGTATTCATTTTGAATATGTGATGTGATTAGTGTGTTCTATTATTTATAGCCCTCCAGAAGGATCCCAAGGGAAAACAATCTCCATTTGAGATGATGATTTCCCAACTTTCATACAGATGATGAAACAGTAACTGCCCACCACACCCTCCTCCCCCCTGCCCTTCCCGTTTTGTTTGTACACTCTCCATGTGTGGCATCGTATGGCTTTGTGGTCTCAGGCACCCGGAAGCCTCACTGAAGGTGCAACACGGGATGTGCTGACATTAACGTGAAAAGACTGGCTAATTGACTTGCAAAATATAGGTTAGGGAGTTTTATGGGATATCAAATTATCTTACTCTTTCTCTGATTAAAGACAAAATATTATATTAAGTAGATCATTACTTGGGTAAAAGGTTAGAACTTCACACACTTAGAGGTGTAGCGCAGGCTCCTTCCTCCTGCCTGTGGCAGAGGCTCCTGGCAAGTAACAGATGGAAGGCAGGGAAACTCACTGTAGGACCCTCCAGGTGTCTGAATACTTAAGTTAGATTCATAGGAAGGGCATTTGCTTTAGCTTTGAATTTCTTGGATCTTTTTGATTCCTTATAATAAGATGCTTAAAATTAAACATTAATTTGCTCTGGTTCCCTTTCTATTAGTAGGGAAAGGGGTGGATGTGTGAAAGGAGATGTGCTCATCCCACAGAGCACTGCCCATGCCTGAAAGATGGGGTGGTTTGGCTCAGGCTCGCTGTGAATGGCACTCACAGGGCATTGAGTAACATGATGCTCCAGGAAGGGAGGTGGACACCCCACCTGCCACATTTTGAGGCCTTGGTCAACTGTCTAATGCTATAGTGACCTTCCTGGGCTTGGTAGACAGCATACTGGTTATACAAAAGACTCTAATGCCTGAGGCTCCAGTATCCCAAGTTCAGTCCTCATCACTACCATAAGCCAGAGCTGACCGGTGCTCTGGTTCTCTCTGTGTATTTCTCTCTCATAAAGATAAAATACATATTTTTAAAAATCTTCCCAAAAGACATTACAGGCCCAATCCTGATGCTGAGTTGGAGTTTCCCTGTATCTGACAATAAACCTACTAGCTAAATATATTATACTGCTCACTCCTTCTTCCCTTCCCCACCCCTCTCTTTCAGATTTATTTATTTCAGAGAGAGAAAAAGAGAAGAGAGAGAGGAGAGGAAGTGAGAGAGCCAAAGCACTGCTGTAGCATATTTGGAACTGGGGATTGAATCTGGAGCCTCGTGCTTCTAAGTCCCAGGCTTACCCTGCTGAGCCACCTCACAACCTTGTGTTGCCCACTTCTGTGCATCATTTATTTCAAAACCTGAGGACCTCATGCCCACCACTGGGTTTGTGGTTTGTAGAAAGGAATAATGGCAAGACTTTTCTGGGCCAGACCTAGGCATTTTCTTTTAACATCATAGATTGACAAATAAGTCTTTTAAAAATTATCTTTTAAAATATTGGGTTGTTGGAAAAATCAGGATGTATTTCTTTCTATGTTTTTCTATGTGTGTGTGAGTAAAGGTTTCTTTAATTGCTCTCTTCAGTGCTTAACCTCGATTATGTGCATAAGGTGAGTAAGCAGCTTTTGTGTGTGAGAAGAAGACACAGTTATTAAATTGGAGGTGGGCCAGTGGGCTAGTGAGTTTGTAATTGGTGCCTTGATTTGATGGTGGTGGTGGTAGTGGTGATGATAATGAGAACACATTACAAATCATTTCCTGGAAACTAACCATTGTCCACCCACAGAGCAATGACCCTGAAAGCCCCAGTGTCAGCCTCCCATGATGTCTTGGCCTCCAGCAACCTTTCAGTCAAATCCATTCCATAGCAGAAAGCTACTCACTGCTGTTTTTCTGACAGAAAAGGTGTTAGAGACTTCTGTAGATATGGAAATAGATCCCTCAAATATACTTAATACATTTTTCTCTTTCACTTGCTCACTCGCTCACTGTGTGTATGTGTGGTGGGGGAGGAGAGAACTGGACCAGTAGACTGAAACAAGAAATTAGAGAAAGAAACACTATAATGCGCAGTTTCCTTCTGCAGTCCTTGCATTGAAAATGGGGATCAGATGTAGCAATATGTTTTCCCAAAAGAAGACAGAACCATCTATCTACCCGGTGAAAAGGCTTGTCTGGGGAAGGGGGAATCTAGAATTGCTGTGTAACTTTAGAAAAATACATGCCTTCTCTGGGTTCAGTTTAGCCTATTGTGCATAAGGAGTGTTGCTGGTATTTATAGATCTCATTTGACAGTCCTGCATGAAAAGCAACTTTACTTCTTACCCCAGAATAGCAAGTATTGTTTCTCATAACTAGGTTGCTGGGACAGCTTCCTAGGAAGCCAGTACTTGGCAGCTTTGTGACGTTAGAGAGATGTTAGATGAATTAACTCCCCCCCCACCCACCTTGGCCACTTTTCACATTATTTTCTTTCTTTCTTTTTTTTTTTTTAATATATATGTATATTATTGTATAGAGATAGAAACTGAGAGGGGGGAGATAGAAAAAGAGACAGAGAGACATACGAAGCCCTGCTCACCATGCATGAAGTTTTCTCCCTGCAGCTGGGGACCAGAGGCTTGAACCTGAGCCTATGTGTACTGTAATGAGACTCTTAACCAGGTGCACCACTGCCTCCCCCCTTTTCACATTATTTTGCACTCACAGACATTTTCTAGAGGTTAGGAAGTCAGCTTTGACTCACTTGGTCCTGACTTCTTCAGTTTGCTTCTAGGCACTGAAAACTTTCCTGAGACTGGTGTCTGAAAGCCAGTAACCAAGCTGACAGGAGGGTATGAATGGAAGAAGCATGGGGTCCCTACCCTCTTAGATTTAGGAGTCAGTTGTGGCCAGTGAGGACACTGTATTTGGGATTCTTGTTGGAGCTCTTTACTTCACTCCACCCGGATGCTGTGACTTTAATTCTGGGCATGTGTGGATCCATCAGTCAACCTAGGGTATCCCTCCCCATTCCATCCCATTGCATTTCACAAGCCCACAACTGCAAGGCCAGACTTCCATTGCTCTCTCCTACATTTGTTTGTAGGCACTTCAAGGAAGAGTTGGGTCTGTTAGGGAATTGGCTTTTGACCTGGGGAGACAAATCAACCTGGGAACTGTTAGCAAGGGATAACTATTCTTCTAGGGCTATCTGTACCTTGCTATTGTTGCTAGGGTCTGCAAATAGTTTTTCCATTTTTTCCTATTTTGATTTAAACACTGTTTTCTGGCTCCCCCACTGCTACCGCCAAGTTCTAAGCAAGCATCACAAAAGCTTGTTTGTTTGTTGGTCGGTTTTTACTTGAAATTTAGATGAACTAGATGAAATAAGCACACGTTTACTCACATACACTTGTGGACATATCAGCTCCACCCATCACCTCAGCACATAGCCATAATGAGCTATTCCTACTACATGAGAGTTCCTGTAATTTTGAAGTCTTACATTAAACTGGTAATAAAGGCAGAGAACCTTAGCCCATGTGCTTTTTTTTTTTTTTTTTTTTTTTTTCCTTGAGTTGTTAACCTTTCCCTCCTCCTTTTCCTTCTCCCTTCAAGGTCCCTTTTCCCTTAAGAAAAAAAACATGAGCCTGGCTGGAAGGTATAGACTTGACCTCCACCTAACCAGGTGCAGCTGCTGACTGGTACAAGAAAAAAATTTTTTTTTTCTTAAAGGTGGGGGGGGGGTTTCTGTTTCATAACCACTGCTATTTCAATAAAAAGACAATCTGGTTTATCTGTGAAGCATACTTCCCTTTCTGGTGAATATGATCATTTTTTTAATAGCAGAGGGCTCTGCATGTTGGAGGAGTATGGTGGAGGGGTACAGAGTAAGGAGGGAGACCTAGAGAGAATGGAAAGAAGAGAGAGGAGAGGTAGAAAGGAAAGAGAGTTCTGCAAGTGGGGGGGGGGGTTGGTAAAGAAAGAAGGTTGAAATTTGAGATATTTTTAGCTGAAAGTGAGTGCATATTTCATCAGGCTTGCTGGCTATGGGGAAACAGACTGTGCGGACAGTCACCTTCCATGTAACTTCCTGTGAAGCAGCCGTGGTGACTGAATTTTCTGACACTGTCAGAGTTTGGACAACCCTGCCAGCTCCTGGAAGGGCAGCCTGACAACTGTCACAGGCGAAACATCAAAAGCGTGAGCTGTCGATAGTGACCTGCATTTGCAGAAAATCTGAGGGCTTTCTAATTAATGGAGGAGCTCTAAATTAGAGTAAAGCTGTTCGACAAGCCCCCTCATATGTGGTAAGTGTCAAGACGCAGATAATCATTACATCTAACAAGCTTCAGATTTTTAACAGAAGCTACTAGGTGAACTCGCTTATAATGGTTCGGTTTCAAGGGGGAATAAAAAGCAACGCCCTGCCCTTGAAAAAGAAGAAGGAAAGAAAGAAAGAAAATGGGGTGGTGGGGAGACTGAAAAGAAATCCTTACTTTAGTGCTGTGGACATGTGGTCTGAGCCCATCCATGAATCTTTGCCTTTGGATCAAGCCAAAGCATTCAGATACATCTTCTGTTTTAGATTTTCCTTACTGTAATCTGTGTCTGTTAATATGCCAGCTTGTTCATTTGCTGTTTCCCAGAGACCAGCATCCTCTATGAGTTATTTCTGACTGGCACAGCATTCCACAGGGTCTGAATTGTTAAAAGTAGTGCCCCAAACGGTATCAACCTGAATATTACGATCAAAATGCATAATGTAGGCTCTGTTGATTTGGTTCCTCTCTTGGACTAGAGAAACAGACCAGGGCTGGAAGGAACTGCAGCTGTACATGGGAATTTGCCTGAGATCACTTGTGGCTTGCCTGAGCTCAGACCCCATGACCCCATCCTTGGCTTTTTGCACAGGACTGGGGAATTTGAGTCCTGATCTAAGGAATTGATTTAAGTCAGCTTGCAAAAGTCTGAGCAGAGTTGACCATTTCTGTGTTTTCTTTTCTGTATGCCTCTCCCCTTCTCCCCTTCTCCCTTTCTCCCCACACAGACTATTTCTCTACCCTGGGAGGGATGTACATCAGAGGGCAAAGGACTGCAAACCTTGATGGCTGAGCTGCATTGTTCAGCAAATGCAGCATCAGGAGAAAATGCTTCTTTTGCTTGAGTTGATTCTCCCTAAACTACTGACACTATCCGTGCAATTATTCATGGGAAATAATATAAATCACACTGCCTGATTCTTCTCAAACAGCTCACAAAGTAATCACAGGCTGAAGTGCAGGTTCCCTTGCAGTGCCTTTATCAGTAAATCAGATTGTGAGCATTTATCAGCAAAAGTTAGATTTAAGCTTCATTCCTGTAATGTTTGAAAGAAAGATTTGTTTCAGTGGGGACTCTGCCAATCAGAGATCTTCCAGCTTGACTCTGCTATCAATTATTGCTACAATTATTTGTCTAGTTGGATATTTAAAATGTCATCAGAAAAGATGATTACATATTCCAGAAAGCAAGGCACTGTATAATCAGATGAACTGAATCCAGCTAAATGTAGTGTGGTACCAACCTGTCCTTCAAAAAATTCTTGAGCTACCACCAGCACAGCAGCAGGCTTCTGCCTGGTATTCAGGAAGCTGATCTTAACCTTGGGATGCAGCATGCTGCTGGGGTCGGGCGATACTCAATTATGGGAAACATTCCAAGTCTGGAAATGGAATTGCTCCTTCAGATACATGAGAAGTGCATTTCGGTTATCTCATTCAATTCATCTGCAAATCTATAAATAAGAAGTCCCTCCATTCTTCTTGCTTCCTGTGGATTTAAATGCCAAATCCTGATTTGTGGCAAAGTTGTCACATGCCCCCTTTCCCACTCTCTCTGCCTGATGCCCAGGATCTAAGCAGCAGTGGTAGAAATTACAACTGTTTGGAAGCCAAGAAAAAGCTCCGTTTCTCACTTTTCTCCAATTCCGGATATTCTCGGCCCTGCTCCATCTATCAGCCTGCTCCCCACATACCTCCTCCCCTGCACACCCTCCTTCTGTCCGCTCCACGAACAGGAAACAAACACAGATTCAACTTTTTTTAAATGAAGGGGAAGAAACCACAACTTGAACAAACAACAACAAAGCCTCCAAGCGAACTAAATTCTCTAGATAGAAGTGTCTCAAATGTCCCAAATGTACAGAAATCCCTTCTTCATAAGATTCCTTCTCCACCCCTGTTTCTGGATATCAGAGTAACCTGGTGAGCAAGAGGGACTTTATAATCTGAAACTGATAGTCACACCCTCAGCTGGGACTTGTTAGTCCATTCCCATTCTTTTGACACCAAGATGAGAGCCTACTAGAAATTCCAGAGATGTGGCATGGTTTGACAGTTTTCTGTGGGCTTGTCTGTTGGATCTTTCCCCAATTCACTTCCCAGAGAACATGCTGAGTTCTTGTAATTCCAGAACAATGTGGTGGTCAAAAGGCTCTTCCACCATAACAAAATGTATGAGAGAGATCTGTTAGAAAATTAACATCATCTTTTTTTTTTTTAAGTACATTTTAATACTGGAGTCCTGGAATGTGTGCAGTAGGGTGTATGTCAGAAAGATATGGGAAGTGGGGAACATAAAAACAAAAAGACTGCGGGAGTTGTCAGAAAGATATGGGAAGTGGGGAACATAAAAACAAAAAGACTGCGGGAGTCGGGCGCTAGCACAGCGGATTAAGCGCTTGTGGCACAAAGTGCAAGGACCATTGTAAGGATTCCAGTTCAAGCCCCCGGCTCCTCACCTGCAGGGGTCTCACAAGCGGTGAAGCAGGTCTGCAGGTGTCTTTCTCTCCCCCTCTCTGTCTTCCCCTCCTCTTTCCATTTCTCTCTTTCCTATCCAACAACAACTACAACAGTAAAACAAGGGCAACAAAAGGGAACAAATAAATATTTAAAAAAGAATCTTATTAATAAATAAAACCCCAAGTGTTTCTAGAAAAAGGAAAAAAAAAGACTGCCATCATTTAAATGGAGAAGAAACACTAAACCAGTTACACTCACTCTTAACTAGCTGCTGGCAGTAGTGACCATCACACTTTTGTCCAATCGTCTTCACCAGCCTTGCTCAGGATTGTGTGGGTTTCCTTCCCAGGCTCTGCAGCTTTTGATCTGAGTTGCCTTAGTTCTCCCTGGGGTGACCCGGGTCAGCTGACCATACTACCCTGTGTGTATGTGTGTGTGGGGGGGGTGGCACACATTGTTCTGACCCATGAACATTTGTGATGGGTGAGGTATATATAGTGTGTTAAAACAACGATTCGGGAGCCAGACGGTAGCACAGCAGGTTAAGCGCACGCGGCACAAAGTACAAGGACTGGCGTGAGGATCTCTGTTCGAGCCCCCGGCTCCCCACCTGTAGGGGAGTCGCTTCACAGGCTGTGAAGCAGGTCTGCAGGTGTCTGTCTCTCCCCTTCTCTGTCTCTCTTCATTTCTCTCTGTCCTATCCAGCAACGACATCAACAACAATAATAATAACTACAACAACAAAACAAGGGCAACAAAAGGAAATATATATCAAAAAAACCCTCCACGATTCAGGGAGTTGGGCGGTAGTGCAGCGGGTTAAGCGCACGTGGCGCGAAGCACAAGGACTGGCGTAAGGATCCCAATTCAAGACCCCAGCTCCCTATCTGCAGGGGAGTCGCTTCACAGGCGGTGAAGCGGTCTGCAGGTGTCTATCTTTCTCTCCCCCTCTCTATCTTCCCCTCCTCTCTCCATTTCTCTCTGTCTTTATCTAACAATGACAACAACAGTAATAACTACAACAATAATAAAAACAAGGGCAACGAAAGGGAAAATAAATAAAATTAAAAAAAAAAAAAACCACGAAGCAGAGGTGTGAAGTACCTGGTGTAGCACTTGGGAGATGGGGAGGAGGCCTCATGTTCTAATTTATTTATTTATTTATTTATTTATTTGCCTCCAGGGTTATTGCAGGGGCTCAGTGCCTGCACCATGAATCCACTGCTCCTGGAGGCCATTTTTCCCCCTTTCATTGTCCTTGTTGTTGTAGCCTTGTTGTGGTTATTGTTGTTGATGTTGTTCCTTGTTGGCTAGGACAGAGAGAAATGGAGAGGAGGGGAAGACAGAGAGGGGGAGAGAAAGACAGACACCTGCAGACCTGCTTCACCACTTGTGAAGCGACTCCCCTGCAGGTGAGGAGCCGGGGGTTTGAACCTGGATCCTTTTTTTTTTTTTATTCCCTTTTGTTGCCCTTGTTGTTTTATTGTTGTAGTTGTTGTCGGATAGGACAGAGAGAAATGGAGAGAGGAGGGAAAGACAGAGAGGAGGAGAGAAAGATAGACACCTGCAGACCTGCTTCACTGCCTGTGAAGCGACTCCCCTGCAGGTGGGGAGCCGGGGTTCGAACCGGGATCCTTATGCCGGTCCTTTGCTTTGTGCCACCTGCGCTTAACCCACTGCGCTACAGCCCAACTCCCGAACCTGGATCCTTAACGCCAGTCCTTGCGCCTTACCCGCTGCGCTACCGCCCGACCCTGTAAATTATTTATCTTTTCTTGCTCTGTTCTTATTTTCAGCTTATATGTTTCTTTTTCTTCACGCCCCCTTCCCCTCCCTCTCCCCTTCCACCTAGCATGTCCCAAGCAGAAGTAGGTCTGGGCTCAGGCTTGGGACTTCGGGTGGGAAAAGGATCTCTGCCAGGGCTATCTCCTAAGTCATGGTCCTTGCTGGCCATTTGATTGTGAAGCCCCAGCCTCATAGAGCACACAGGGCTTGGCATTCTGTCTTCCCTGGGCTTCTTCTGGGCTGTGTCAGGATCTGAGGAGATGTGGGTTGTTGCAGGTGCTCTCCCTGCTTTGGCAGCAGGGAGGCAGATGATATCATCTAACAAGCCTTTACTGAACCTCCCATGATTAGCTTCCTAGCCTTATTTTTAAGCTCCTTTAGTGGCGCAAAACTAAGGATTCTAAGTAGGATTATATGAATGTACTGACTTCACACTGTTTTTTCCTCTGGTTATAGAGAAACGAGGGATGAGAATAAAGTATAAGAAGCTGAGAGAGAGAGCGCGCGAGAGAGGACTCAGACTAGATAATTGGCATTAGTTCATCATAAGACTTAAGGAAGTTTGACACCTATTGTAATCTTCTAACTGTGATTATATAGCATTTTGAAAGTGAATTATTAACCTGATTGTCCATAACAACCATTAAATACACAATGTACAGATTGCCAAAATTGTACAGTGAACCAGTGGGCCAACAGTCAGTTTCAAAGAATTGTGATCATCTCCTGGGTGAAGGCTGACCTGAAGAGTCCTTAGCTAGTAAATCATTTACTGAGGAGACCTCAACAACTTCAGTAAAGGTCACTGCTGACTCCATGGTGAGTTCTTCCAGCTAGGTTTTTAGAGCAGATGTCCAACAGGAAGAACAGTTTATTGACCAGCATTATGAGTATTCACCGAGGGGCTCTTCTTTCCTGAGAATGCTGCTGGGGTCGGTGATTAGAAGTGGACAGTACAGCCCTGATCCTCAGAAGGCTTTGGTTGGGGAATTTATGTAGGGGGTCAGCACTGATGGATGTATGTTAGGTTACATGAACATTGAACCTAAGACAGAAGAGTGGTGTATCCTTTGCTGTCCCTTCCATTGTGTAAGTGTGGCCTTTGGCCCCCAGCCTCCTAAGTTTCAGTATGTCTGCCCTTGGTGCAGGGAGCAGTAGTCTCAGAGGGGCCTCCTACCAGGAAAGTCCAGAGCCTGATCCGCACCGAGGAGCCAGCATTGGCAGCCAAGAGCCGCAGGCCATAAATGTAAAGTATGATTTAACAAAAGCAGCTTTTGAGTGAGAAAGCTGAGTGGAGTTGTCCCAACCTGTCAACTTCAAATTTCTTTCCTCCTCCCCATAAATCAAAAAAAAAAAAAAAAAAAAAAGATTGGTGGGAGGGAGGGACAGAAGCGTTTCCTTTTCAGATTTTGTAAGAAAATAAAATCAAATCAAAAGAACCTGTCCCACGCTGATACCTTACATGCCAGGTTTGAGCCTGAGGCAAATTTTTGTGGCCATGTAATAAGCCTCTTTAAAATGGTGACAGACCCTTGACTCTTTGCCTTGAATTACACTGATAAAAGACATTTTATTGCATTAGAGCTAGGGCAGGAGTGCAGGATGGTTCTTGCCTGGTCGGCCTCTTTGAAACCTTGTTAGCCCTGCTGTCCACACTCCCCACCACCTGACAAGGTTTGAGTCTGATGGCTGTGAATATCTGTGGGCATGTGACAGAGGGGACTTTGTACCCAGCAGTCAAAAGTCAAGGCTCTGGAAGCAAAAGGATTTCAGCCTGAGGGGTTTGTTAGGGAGTAGAGTGTCTAGTTCCGGGTAGATGCAGGAGATCTTGACATTGGTGTCCCAGGTCAGTCTCACTGTCAAGAATGCATGGTGGGAGTCAGGTGGTAGCGCAGTGGGTTAAGCACATGTGGTACAAAGCGCAAGGACCTGCACAAGGATCCGGGTTCCAGCCCTCGGCTCCCCACCTGCAGGGGAGTCACTTCACAGGTGGTGAAGCAGGTCTGCAGGTGTCTGTCTTTCTCTCTCCCTGTCTGTCTTCCCCATCTCTCTCTGTCCTAGCCAAGAACGACAACATCAGTAACAACAACAATGAAAAACAACAAGGGCAACAAAAGGGAAAATAAATAAATATAAATTTTTTTAAAAAATGCATGGCGATAGAATATTAACCCTCAGGAGTTGGGCGGTAGCGCAGCAGGTTAAGCACAGGTGGCACAGGGACCGGCTCAAGGATCCAGTTCGAGCCCTCGGCTCCCCACCTGCAGGGGAGTAGCTTCACAGGCGGTGAAGCAGGTTTGTAGGTGTCTATCTTTCTCTCCCCCTCTGTCTTCCCCTCCTCTCTCCATTTCTCTCTGTCCTATCTAACAATGACATAAATAACAATAATAATAACTACAACAACAAGGGCAACAAAAGGGAAAATAAATATAAAAAATTTAAAAAAAAAGAATACTAACTCTCTCAGACCTCATTTTTCCTGGGGGCTGGGGGGAGGGTTAAATAAGAAAATGATTCTGGGGGGCTCCTGTAGTGTGGGAACTTTCTTTTTAAAAATTTTTAATTACTGATTTAATAATGATTTGCAAGATTATAGGAGAGATACTAGGGATATAGTTTCATGCCACTCCCACCACTGAAGTTCCATGCTTCTATACATAACCCAGTGATAAACACCATAGTTCTTCTAAGGTCTTAGAGATGGGTTGACTTTTTTTTTTTTTCTTTCAAGTTCATGTGTTTCTGTTTTCCAAATGGATGGAAAGGGAAGTGACTGTACATAGCACAGTAAGTAAGGAGGGAAGGACAAATCAA
This sequence comes from Erinaceus europaeus, assembly GCF_950295315.1. Taxonomy (NCBI): domain Eukaryota; kingdom Metazoa; phylum Chordata; class Mammalia; order Eulipotyphla; family Erinaceidae; genus Erinaceus; species Erinaceus europaeus. The sequence continues at coordinate 56,173,611 of NC_080164.1, forward strand.
TGGTTTCACTCATAAGTGTGGAATCTCTGTAACTCCCCCTTGATACTTATGGACAAGGAAGAGAGGGTACACAGACACACACACACACGCATGCACACACACACACACACCCTTCTTGTAGAGAGGCCAAGTCCACACAATTTGAGTTCCCAAGTAGACCCTTCTGGTGGGTAGAAAGGCACTTAGGTGGTAAACTGAGGAGTTGAGGGAGAGTATCCAATAACTCGGGGTGTCATTGTAGTTGAATCAACAGTAATCATCAAGCTGAGATGACTACTCACCCACACTGTAGCTGGACTAGGATCTCCAGATGGTTACAGATTACATATGTGGGTATTTCTTTTTGATCCAGGAAATTATTTCCAGGTTGGTCAGTAGTATAAGTGAAGGATTAGAAATTGAGTAAAAAGCCAGGAAAATAACCACACAGGCAAGAAAATAGGCTTCAGATAAATAGGCAATGCCTGCTATTCTTTTGTTCCCTGAGACTTTCAGAGAGTTTGAAGCTGAGCATGGGGGGAGGGATGTGCTGGACCAAGGAGATAGTAGCAGAAGTTAAAGGAGCTTGTGGGTGGAGAGGCCTGTTTCTAAGAGGACGCACTGCCAAGGGACAAGGCCAGGTCTCACAGCACCAAAACCTTCCTTGATTCAATCTCACCTCAGGCAAGAGGGCAGCCTACTTTTGTTCCTGAAGAAATGTCAGAACCTGACCTGCTAGACTGTTTTTTCTTAGTTTGTAGAGCTTTGAAGCCTTAAATTAGTTCTTATAATTTCCGGGCGGTTCTGTGTTAACTGTGAGATATATATAATAGGTTTTGATTCTGGAGAATGGCCAGTTCTGCTTCTAAGAATTTCTTGGCTAACATTGTCATGGAGCATCAGACCTAGAGTATATCTTCTACACACACACACACACACACACACACACACACACACACACCAGTGAACTAAGTAGTTGTTTTTAAGCATCTGTAAGACTGGTGTTGGTGTTGGTGTTGGTGTTGGTGTTGGTGTTGGACAGCACATACTGCCTTGGTCCACCTTGAGGTGAATGGTATTAGGGACAAAGCTCGGTCCCTGAAAAGGTAGACTAGATGACAGTCCTGTCCTCACTACCTATAGCAGTATGCTTCCTAGGTCTTTGATTTCCTCAGGGGGAGGGTGGTGGTGAGGATGAGACCTTCCCTCATACTGGGGTGGGGAGGAGACTATGATGAGAATATTTTGGGGAATATTTCCATAAGGATATATTTCTTTTTTTTAATATTTATTTATTTCCTTTTGTTTTCCTTTTTTTATTGTTGTAGTTGTTTTTGATGTCATCATTGTTGGGTAGGACAGAGAGAAATGGAGAAAGGAGGGGAAGACAGAGAGGGGGAGAGAAAGATAGACACCTGCAGACTTGCTTCACCACCTGTGAAGTGATTCCCCTGCAGGTGGGGATCCAGGGGCTCGAACCGGGATCCTTAAGCCGGTCCTTGCGCTTTGCGCCACCTACACCTAACCCGCTGAGCTACTGCCCAACTCCCAAGGATATATCTCTTTAAGAAGTCTTCTTGGAAGAATCACAGAGCCTTCCTGGAGCTAATCATTATTCTGACCCACCTTTCCATGGAAAGATAGATCAGTCCTGGAAGGTAAGACCAAAAAAACCCTGTTTATAGGCAACAGCACTACCTGGGCCTACCCATATCTCCCTCCCTTTCATCTCCCCTCCCTTTCCTCATCAACCCTGCCTCTCAGTGTATTTCCTTTACAACACCCAGGAATGAGTACTCAACTTGGTTTTCAAAAACTTACTCTGATATTTTTCTCAGAACTGATGACAGTGGTGATATGGAAGCATAAATTACATTTATGTGCGCTGCATTTTTTAACACTGATTAAAAAAAAAAAAGCTTGGGTGGGCTCTTCAAAGTAATTTGGGAGTTGCATGTTTTGCAGACTTTGATAGACAAATCCTTCTCTGTCCCAACTGAGGCTATCAGGATTAAGCATTTGCTAAGTAAATGGTCAGTCTTATTGAATTTTTCAAGTCTGCCCAGGTGTCTGATTCTGTGATTTTTTTTTTTCTGTTTTTTCATTTCTTGGGTATGGTAGGAACACATGGGTATTGTCTGCCAATATATTAGTGTGAGCCTGGACAATTTGGATGAAAGAAACACATCCAAGGCAGCAGCTTCTTTTATCACTCACCCTTCTAACCACAAAGGTATTTCACTTGAACCCCACCTTAAGAAAGTCCCATACACATAAAATCTCATCAATGGAAACTGATAAATTAGAGTGTGATTTTTCACATCACAGAAAGATTGTTAACTTTTCAAAAGGTTTCACCACAGGGTTCCTTTAAATAGTGAGCTCCCCTACTGAATTTAAAGTGTTTGTTTACAGATCATTAACTACTTGACAGAGAGGTTGGGGAGGGGGTGGAGGAAGAAGCACTTAAAAGGTAAAATGTTAGAAGCCTTGCCAATTTTCGATGAGCCTGGTGAAGGGTGATGAAATATCTCCAAAATTAAGTCGGTTTGCAAATGTGATTCAGTTTACAGAAATTCATTGTACACAGGGCTTTCCAGGAACCCTTTGAGTTGGTTGAGGGCAGGGACCATACCACTTTGGGGTCTTGTTGCCCTGGCTTGAAGTGACTTACTTTTCTTAAAGAGTCCTAAATGAACAGTGGGTGCCAAGCTAGGGCAGGAGTCCAAGCTTTGCCAGTGGCCTTCTGGCACAGACAGTAGAGACCTTTCCCCTTGACATTTAGCTTGAGTTTGTGGGAATTTTCTTCCTGGTTCTCTCTGACCTTCAGTCTCTTTGGCTCAAGACTCACCTAAGTTTCCTCCTCGAAGCTCAGATAGGTGAGTTTTTGCAAGACTGTACCCTGGAAGTTGGCATATATCTTCAGGTCTACCCTTGGAGTCTTAAGAATTAATCTGGCAGTTGGACCCATGCCATACTGTCTTATAGGTTCCTTTTAATTCCTTTAAGGTCACAAGGACTCAGACCTACCCTAGCCAGTTTCTAGAGGGGCCTGTAGATTCTTACCCTAGAAGATTAAGGCTGATCTCAAGAAGACTAAAACTAGTCTGGGTAATGGGGCAGGGGTGGGGGTGGGGATTCATCCATCTAGTCCAGTTTTTCTCTTTTAATTTTTAAAAAACATTTTTATTTATTACTGGATAGAGACAGAAATTGAGAGGGAAAGGGGTGATAGAGGGAAAGAGACAGAGAAATACCTGTAGCTCAGCTTTATCACATGTGAAGTTTCCCCCCTGCAGATGGGGACCAGGGGCTTGAACCTGGGTCCTTGTGCACTGTAATGTGAGCACTTAACCAGGTGCATCATTACCTGGCCCTCAGTTTTCTCTTTTTTTTTTTTTTCCTCCTCCAGGGCTATTGCTGGGCTCGTGCCTGCACCATGAATCCACCACTCCTGGAGGCCATTTTTTCCCCCTTTTGTTGCCCTTGTTGTAGCTTCGTTGTGGTTATTATTATTGCCCTTGTTGACGCAATTCGTTGTTGGATAGGACAGAGAGAAATGGAGAGAGGAGGGGAAGACAGAGAAGGGGAGAGAAAGATAGACACCTGCAGACCTGCTTCACCGCCTGTGAAGCGACTCCCCTGTAGGTGGGTAGCCCGGGGCTCGAACCGGGATCCTTACGCCGGTCCCTGCGCTTTGCGCCACATGCGCTTAACCCACTGCGCCACCGCCCGACCCCCAGTTTTCTCTTTTTTAAAGATGATAAAACTTAGGGTCAGAAAGGGGGAGGCCTTTACTCAAGATCATGTACAGTCTGAGTGGCAGGACTGGGACTGAAGGACCTAGATTTACTAACTTTACCCTAGTAGTACTGACAATGGAAAATATCCCTGACACCATAAAAGAAGAAAATAATCTGGTGTAAGCTTCAGTGGAACTCCTGAGGAAATGTTTTAGGCAAAGGTATCTTAAAAATAGTTCCCCAATTGCCCGAAATATAACACATAACTCAGGCAGGATAAATCCATACACCACTACCACCACCAACATCACCACCACCACCAAACACAAACAGAATCCTCAAATTCCCTCAGATGAGAACTCAGAGCAGAAGAGACTCAAGAAAATGAAGGGAAATTTGGAGGGAAGGTCAAGCTCATGATTGAAGAGACAAAACATCCAGGAAGATTTCTGTATTTCTTGCACAGTCATTTGTTGAAAACGTGTCAGCAAGTAGAAACCCATCTTAAATTGGCAATGAGACATCTGAAATAGATTATTTAAGCCGGGGTGGCAGTATTGAAACGAATTACATGGGCTCTCAACACTTGTTTGTCTGATTCAGAGGAATGAACTATAGTGAATTCTGTCTTAGCAGGCCACCTGCCATTCAGGAGTTGGGGGGTGGGGGGGATCAAGACTGAGGGAAAACAAAATAGGACAAATGAAGAGCTTCCCAAGTCATAAACATGGCTGTATCCTTTATTTCCAGAAGATACGGTGTTTGGAAAGATGAACATAAGACTTCAAGGAAGTCATCATGGGGTTTACTTGATGACTTTTTCCTTTGGAGTTAATCAAATAAATTAGCTGGTGAACAATATCTTTTTTTAAATGTAGATACCTTTGGACCCCAGATAATCTGTAAAACCTTTGTTTTCTATAAGCTTTTTTTCTAATAGCTTTGTTTTCTATAAGATCTATGTGTTTTTTTTTTTTTTTTTTTCTGTTCTCTAGAATATCTTTCTTCTTGGTTTATTGATTCCTTTCTCACAAAACACTTTCTACTTTGGAGTAGAAACTTCTGTCCAGGTCTTACCTTCTCTACTAGATAAAGGTTTCTGTAAGAAAGTCTATCTGTTTTCTGTGTACGTCCCACAGAGGCCAGCCTACTTTTGGTAGTATAAGCAATTAGTAAGTAATGAATGAATGTATGAAAGAATGAGTGAAATGTGTCTTGGCTACACATTTTGCATGCTGAGGTGCACAGTTAAACAAAAGGGGAAAAAAAAAACTGCCCTAAGACAATTCATCTTCTTTATGCAGTTGCCCTTCCAGTCTCCTTCAGAAGATCTCCACCGTTCTAAGGCAAAAGCTTAAAGCATAATAAAAATTTATCTAATTCACGATCAAGTGAAAATACTTTGGGCCCAGAGCCAAAGAATATTATTGGAGTGAACTTTTTTCAACACCCTAAATTTAACCAGCTGGAATTCTTTTTTTAAGTACCATCCTATTCAACCTTTTGAAATGAAGGATTTGCCTTTTAGTGGGAAATCTGCATTTCAACACAAAGATGGAACACAATGTCTTTGGCTTAGTTATTCTTCAGAAAAGCAAGCTCTTTTTTTTTTTTTTTCAATTATATGCTTTGCTTATGTTAAAGACACAGATTGCAGAAAATTTTGTTTAGGCTTGACAGATTGGTGGCTTTCATTTTTTGCATTTTTTTATAGATAAAAGGGCATGAAAGATGTCATTTCTCCTTCTCTACATAGAGCGCATGCCTAGGACAAGAACTCTTAAAAGGTGAAATTGGTACTGTGTTGTTTAAATAAACAGGCTCTCAAAGGATAGAATTGGTCAAATAAAAAATAGTTTTTAATTGAATGATTGATGAAATTAAAGTCACTGATGAGTTACCAAGGAGTATAACAAGCATACGAACATATCAGCAAAGAAATTCTATAGTGTAATGTTTGCTTTTTCTTTGTAGAGAATATACTTTTTAAAAAAGCATCATGATTTAATAAAACCTCAGCTAGTAAGAAAGCAGTGATGGAAAAAAAATGTTCCTATAAATGCTCATTTCTAGAACAAAAGGGAATGTGATTTTGACAATATCAGAAGGTTAATTAAGAAGCCTGTTGGTGATGATAAAGCTGGCACGATTTCAGTTCAGTTTGACACAACTCAAGACATAGGCGTAGGTACTGTTTGCTTTATAATACTTTGATAAGTCACAGAATCTGAAAAAAGTGCCTGTATCGATCACAAATGGAGGATCAAGAGCGAGACAGACACCCAGTGAATTTGTTCTTCAGTTAAACAGAGAAGCCTGTAGCTCATGCTAGGCACAATGCGATTTGGGTTCAATAATACTGATAGGTTGGAATTTGTTCAGGGAACTTTACAAACCTTCATGATTCGTTTTAAGTCTAATCTAGACATTAGCTATAGGCTGGGTGGAGAGAGAACACTTGAGAATGTTAGAGCTATAAGGAACTGAAAGGGCCTTTTTTAAATGGCCTGTCACCAATAAAGAGATCCTTTCCCATCATCTTTTCCCATCACCCACCTTCTTCTTGGAGACCTAGAGTGAATGAGAGGTAGGTCATGGTTTCAGAAGGTAACCCACCCCATTTGACTTTTTTTGTGCCTTGTTGAAAAAACAGGGAAGTTATCTAAAAACATGTCTAAGGAGAAGGTAGGTATGCAGATACATGTTTTAGTGAACAAAAACATCTCTGTATAACACATACATCTGTATTCTACAGTGTCTGAGGTTTTCATACATGATAAAAACCAGGCATTCAAACATTCATGAACTGTGTTAGAAATGATGCTTAGCTCTTGTGCAGATTGGCAACAGTAATGTGGTTGTTTTACATATTTGGTGTAAAACAGTGTTCATTTTGGTTTTTCAGAACCAAAAACATGTCAGTAGTATAGGAAACTTTGACATGTCCTCGAGGAAACCTAAAGCTTAATTAATTAATTAATTATTATTATTATTATTTTTTTACCAGAGCACTGCTCAGCTCTGGCTTATGGTGGTTCAGGGAATTGAACCTGGGACTTTGAAGCCTCAGGCATGAGAGCCTCTTTGCATAACCATTATGCTATCTAACCCTGCCCGAAGTTTAATCCCCCCTGCCCCAACCAGGGTTTCACTGCTGTGAGCTTACTTTTTCAAAAAGAAAGAGAGGGGATGGGGGACAAGGCACCATTCCACCAAAGCTTCCCCCATTGGCCTGGGGGCCAGACTCCACATGGGTCACAAGTGGCTAGCAGGCATGATCCTAGATGCACTCACTATCTTTCCAGCCTCTAGAACCTGACTTAGTGACCTCAGACTCCTGTGACATCTCACTGGGCTTCTGGAGCTCTGTATCCAGAGGTGGTATGTAATGTGTGGAGAGCTGTGAAGTGACCAGTATATAACATTAAATCAGAGCCATTCCCAATTTGTTGCAGGTTTAACCATGAAAGCTGAAAAATCAGATTCATTATTCTGTAGTCAGCTATAAGGAAACCTTACAACCAAAGAAATACAAGACAGTTTTAAGGGGCAAGCGGCAAATCTGGGTATAAATAGATTTTTTATGAAACAATAGGTTAAAATACCTTTCACTACAAGGGATTGCAAGGCATTTGAAATAGTATTGCTTCAGAACAAGGCAGCATGTTTCATCTGAAAGTTCAGAAAGAGAAATAGGACTCCAGGTCTCACTTCTCCCATGCAGCGTGCCATAGTTGTGTTCTCAAACATTTTAGCCTTTTTGGAAATAACGAGGACATGTGTGCCTGACATAAGCTGGTCTGGATGTTGTCTTATACAAAGAGAGTTTACTACTTGGTGGAAAAACTGGGCTTGTTCCATTGGATTTCCTATAGAGGAATCTTTTTTTTATATATTTATTTATTCCCTTTGTTGCCCTTGTTGTTGGTGTTATTGATGTCATCATTGTTGGTTAGGACAGAGAGACATGGAGAGAGGAGGGGAAGACAGAGAGGGGGAGAGAAAGATAGACACCTGCAGACCTGCTTCACTGCTTGTGAAGTGACTCCTCTGTAGGTGTGTGTGTGTGGGGGGGGTGTCGAACCAGGATCCTTACGCCAGTCCTTGCACTTTGTGCCACCTGTGCTTAACCCGCTGCGCTACTGCCTGACTCCCTGGAGGAATCTTTAGGAATTTCCCAAGTTTTGTTTTTGTCTGTTCTAGTACTTGAGGCGATGAATCCCAGACAGCCTCCTAGCCAGTGAGTTTCATCAAACCTTCTAATTTACATACACCCCCCAACCCAAGACAGTTATGTTTATTGATTGAATATTGGTTTACAGAATACAAGATTTCAGGGGCACCATTGTATACCTACATGTTGGTATACAACTCATTGCCCCCAACACAAAAATTCCTATTCCCCCCCCAACACACACACACTCACAAATACACAACCATCATAGAAAATTGCTTTTAAAACTTGGGAAGAAAACATAATGGTTATGCAAATGATTCTAATGGCTGAACCGCTTGAGGTCATAGGTTCAATTCCCAATATCACCATAAGCCTGGTTTAAAAAAAAAAAAGAAGTGCATTTGAATCACCTAGAGAGTTTATTAAAAACAGACTCTACCACTTCCTACCCATCATATCACCTCCTCCTTCATTCAGTTCTAACTTGGACCATTGGTGGAGGTTGGCAGACCAGGACTGAGAACTTGCATTTCAGCAAGCTCCCAAGTGATTCTGATGCTGAGCCTGGATCTGTACTTTGAGGCCCATGGCCTTAAAAGCTACACTTACAGGAGTCGGACTGTAGCGCAGTGGGTTAAGTGCACGTGGCACAAAGCGCAAGGACCAGCGTAAGGATCCTGGTTCAAACCCCAGCTCCCCACCTGCAGGGGAGTCACTTCACAGGTGGTGAAGCAGGTCTGCAGGTGTCTCTCTTTCTCTCCCCCCTCTATCTTCCCCTCCTCTCTCCGTTTCTCTCTGTCCTATCCAACAATGACAACATCAACAACAACATTAATAACTACAACAATAAAACAACAAGGGCAACAAAAGGGAATAAATAAATATATATATATATTTTTTAAAAATTTACACTTACTAGAGGAATAAAAAGTATGGCTAACACACCCAGCCAGCAAACCAGCGCAACTCACTCTGGGAAAAATGAAAATGAGGGTGGGCAGTGAAAAGGCCTCTGACCTTCACCCCTGATCACCCTCTCACCCTCCACCCTCTAGCCTGGGAAGGCATTGCTGCTGGTTGAGTGTGATGCTTAGAAGCATTAACTGTGAGACTTTACCTAAACCGTGATGAAATAATTGAAAGCATCATAGCAAGAACTTAAACCCTAGGGAGGCTATTAACAATTTAGCATTTCCAGTTCCTGTGGGAATGCCAATTCTACTTACCAAGGAGAATGTTGTGAACATGTTCTGTGGCAGAGGCAGCAAAATCAGCTTGGGTTCCCAGTTCTTCCTGGAGACAGAGAAGTGCAAATACGAATCTTTCTCATGAAGACACACACACACACACACACACACACACACACACACACACACACAGAGAGAGAGAGAGAGAGAGAGAGAGAGTAAATAGCTGGTTAGGTTGATAGAAATGTCATGTTTCTTTTCAGCTGGCTAAATCAGCAGTAGAAGCAGAGGTAAAGGGTGAAAATACTGGGGAGGGGGATAGGATTTAAGAGGAACAGGAAGCAGATTTGGTGTTATTTTATAGTTTTGAAATCAAGTCACTTCATTTCACCTTTTGACAGGTCCATGCCACACTTTTGAGTTGTATGTTCCTATAAAAGGTTTCTAGGACAACTTATTTCTCATAATGGATCAGGAAGAAAACCTTCTTCTTTAGTCCATCTTGAGCAATAAAGACTATGTTGGGACAGTGGCACACCTGGTTAAGTGCACATATTACCATGTGCAAGGACCTGGGTTGGAGCCCCTGCTCTCCACCTGCAGGGGAGACACTTCATAAGCAGTAAAGCAGGTCTACAGATGTCTGTCTCACTCTCTGTCTCTCTTCCTCTCTCAACTTCTCTCTGTCCTGTCAAAATAAGCAAAAAAAAAAAAAAAAAAAAAGGCGGGGGAATGGCCACTGGGAGCAGAATATTTGTAGTGCCAGCACTGAGCCCCAGCAATGGACCTAATGGCAGTGACGATGATGATGATGATGTTGATGATGATGATGATGATGATGATGATGATGATGGAAGACCAGATGGGAACACAGAAGGAAAGACCCAGACCCAGAGAAGAGCACTAGACCAGAAGTCAGGAGACTAATTCTGCTTGTCACTTTATGGTTAATCATCGATATTGCTAGTAGGCCAGTCACGTGCTTTCTCAAAGCCTCTCTTTTCCCACTTGTTAAGTGAAGACATGAACTTGAAAATCTCCAAACTGGGGACAGCAAACTAGAATAGCTCACCTGGATAGAGCAATGTACATCACTTTGTCTTGTGTGTAGCCCAGGTTTGAACCTGGCCTCCACCACATTGGAGGGACCTTGGTGCTATGACCTCTTCCCTCTCCCCCTGATTCTTCTCCTTCTCCCTCCCCTCCCCCTCCCCCCTCCTTCTCTCTCTCTCTTTCTGTTTATTCCTTTCAGTCATCCCAAGATGGTGAGACCCAGGTGATGACAAGAAAAGTCTCCAAGGTGTTTTTCAGCTAAAAACCAAATCCTAACACTAGATATCCAGATATTCTCCTTGAAAAATGAACCTAGCTTTGCCATTTGGCCTGGTGGTGTGGAAAACTGGGTGAATATGCTGCTTTGGTGGGTAGTTCTGCTACCCAGGATTGTGTGCGATTAGTCAAATCTGGATTGGGTTTACAGTCCAGCCTTTTTTTGTTGGAGGCCTATTGTGCCTGCAGAGAGAGAGAGAGAGAGGAGAAAGAGAAAGAGAAAGGAAAAAGAGAAAGAAAGGAGAGAGAGAGGAGGTACTGAAACTATCATTGACATGAAAGTGCTCAGATTTTAAATGCTGGGGCCACAGAATTACCTTAGTTGTGTGAGTTTCTTTAGAAAAAGGTTTCAAACAGCCATACATTTATGAAGTAGCCAAGGCAAAACATGTACCAAAATGGATTCTCAGATTTCATGTTAAAAAAACATGGTGACTGAATCTGTAGTTAATTTTACCCTCTACTCTCAAACCGTTTAGCATGAGCAGTCCAAAACATACTTGCTTTTCAAGTTTACTCTTCCCACTTTGACTTATTTTTAAATCCTTATTGTTTTGGGTCAGAGAGGAGGGTGCATTCTCTGTAGATTCTCTCCAGCTAGCTGGAACCTCGGAAGCAGTTTCCCTTCTCCAGCCTGGTAAGGACAGACTCACGCTGCCTATGTAAGAGCTTCCATGAGCAACATACCCCATTATTACCCACCAGGCTCCTCATGAAAGGAAACCTTGTGCTTGCTAACTGCCCTGGCTGTTCTTGGCAATGTGATCTATATAAGGAGAATGGGAGGTGTTTTACACTCGAGACCTGCTATCCTAGAGTATAACAACAACACTTTTAAGTGCTCTTAATATTAAGCTAATGAAAAACATACTCTGTTTACTCACCATCAAAGTCTGTTTTTCTTTTCTCACACCTCCCCCAATCATCACAAACTCCAAGCCTCTAGAATACCCCCAGCCTCTCCTGCTCCATCTATCCTTCCCTCTGGCTCAGAGTTGACCTCTACATGCTTGGTTAGCTCTAGGTGGACTTGGAAACACTAGGAATTTACCACATAAACCATATAATCCCCAGGTTGCACAAACCAAATATTTCCTTTCTCACAAAAATTGCAGCGCTAGAAATGCTTGAGTTACTGCTAGATTTATGTTTATTAGTGGGAGAAGTCACTTTACCTCACCAATGTGCAACAAAGTACGGTTGGATGGAGAATGTGGGCCACTTTTTCTGGGTGAGGAAGGGGCACTGGGACAGGGGAGAGCAGAGTGAACTCTGTTCCACTAAGAAATAGCTCACAAATCTACTGATTTTCTGTTAGTATGTTAATTTCTTTGGTTTTGTCTGTAAAACAAAATAAATGTTTTACTTATTTAAAGTAAAGCAGACGTATGCATTTGAATCAGCCTTGCAGATAAATTTCCCCATCTTTTCTAACCGACCCATGAATTCATCAATTTTCCCCTTGCTATTCATATATCTTTTTTTAAATAAAACAATAACAAGCTGATGAACCAGAGACATTCCCTCTATCTAAAACAACTTCTTATGTCAAAAAAAGAACAAAATGAAAAGTGAAACAAAATTGTGGGAAATAACTCACCACTGTTATTTCGATACAGGCTTTGGGCCTGTTAACTATCTGCAAGGCTGTTGTCATGAAGTTGCTCTAATTTAATGAGACTGAGATATGATATTCTGTGGTTTGTAATACACATAGTTTATAACGCTAGTGCTTGATTTTTTGGTTTCTTTCACAGATAAACTTCTGCACTGGAGGGGCCTCTCCTCCCCTCGTTCTGCACATGGAGCTCTAATCCCCACGCCTGGGATGAGTGCAGAATATGCCCCGCAGGGTATTTGTAAGTTGAGCATTATTTCTTCTACTAATGTCCATGTGTATAGAAATGAGTGTGTCTGAACATTACTCTTATTTCTTAAGTACTGATGGGAGTTACTTCCAAAATGGATTGGCATCCACATATCTATTATTCTATTACTCACTTGGCACCTTGCTCTCCCACTCCATTTAACCCTCTGTGAGTCTCTCCCCACCTCACCCCCTTTTTTTCTCTCCTCACTTGAAGACATGGTGCTGACAGCAGTTCATCCCTGTGGGTCTCCTCCCCAGGGTCTTGCCTGCCTCCATGGCTACATATATCAGTGCATTCTGGGCCTGTTTAATTGCTGGACTTTTACTCCCATGGCCTCCTTTAGGACTTTGAATTTATTCCATGGCACACTTCTTTAGCAGAAGCCAGAACCAAAAGGAGTAAGTTTAGAATTATTCTCTTGCATATAATATATACATTTGCATATGCGTTTAAACATGGTATATAGTTATATGTACAGTTAATTAGATATAGGAGTTATTACTTGTTTTACATTTAGTTTTAGGAAAACTAACCAACATTGTTGCTAAACTTCAAAGATACCACAATGACTACTGTCCGTTTACTTATTCAAGCCCCCTTTTGTAATGAGGGCCTTTTAATGAAATTTAGAGTTGAATGTTTACTAAAAAAAGTTTTTGACCTGAACTGACCAGGGACCTGAACTCCAGTGTCTACTAGTTAATTAATTAATTAATTTGTATTGGGGATTAATGGCTTACTGTAAATAAAGTTGTTGATGCATAGATAAAAAAGTTTTTGAAAGATGTGGTTTTAGAAAGCAATACAGTTTGCTTCTTTATGTAAGAATAAATGTTATATATCATGCATGGCTAAAAAAATCATTGGAGGGAGGGATGAGTTCATTCTACCTCAAATATAGAAGCAGATTCAAGAAGCAAAAGGTGTGTGACACTAATTTTTTTTATATTGGGATTTAATGGTTATGACACTAATTTTTATTTAAGGGGATAATTTTTATTTTTATTTTTAAAGTAAATGGAAATTAGCCTGTTGTGGAAAGAAAAGAAGAAAGGGTGTGTCCTGGCAAAAAGTATAAGCAGCAAGTTGCTAGAGCTTGTGCTTTAAATGGGGCCTGGCTTTTAGATGGGATGTAACCAGACCCAACGTCTGTGAATGGTGTCTGCAGGGCAGGGCATGCACCCTAAAACCAATTCAAAGCCTGTTGTTTATTTTTGTTAACTCCAAGGTAATCCTAGGTAACAAGGAGTTATTGTGTGAATTTCACAAACTGTCAGGTCCTGAGGGCTGGGTGGTACAGGGGCTAAAAGCACCTCCACTGCCTCCCTATACCCCTCACTCCAGCACCATCTGGGCCTAAGCCTGGGTTAGGTCACAGATTGCAGAGTTTAGGGGGTTGGACTCATGGTTTCAAGTCCTTACAGGCTGGCTGGGTGGGGAAAGTTCTCCTCATTTTGCTAGGGGTGCCTGTCTTCCCCTACCCCACCCCCATACTAGACTGTGGGAACAGACCTACCCTTGGAGGGAAGAGAAAGAAAGGGAGGGGGGCATTTGAGAGGAGGGTGGAGTTTAACAGGTCAAGGACTGCTGGTCTGGGAAACAGCTTAGTTCTCTTGTCTCTTCCGCTTGATTGTCCTGCGGACAGAGTTTGATCTGAGGGGTGGGAAACCCTGAGGATCATGCAGAACCCCTGTTTTCTCCCCTACTTCCCAGAAAGGGAAGGTGCATAGTTTGCTGGTACTCATGCTGGCAGGACCAGTTTAGGAGTGACCAGAACAAGGTATGTGGAAATGGGCTACGGGGTTCCAGAAAACTCATGTGTAAAGCTGATTTCCCTACCCCACCCCACTCCACTCCACTTCCCTAACCACTTGCCCCGTAGGCTTTCAGAGTATGTAACATTTAACCTTGTGGCCTCCCTGCGGATGGAGCATTATAACTGGATTTAAAGTCTACCCCTCCTACCTTCTTCTAACCAGGGCTTCCCCCCAGTTTAAATTCTCAATTTTGGACCTTTCTCTGGAAGCCATTCTGGGCATGCAATGTGGTTAGTCATCAGGTTAGTCATCACACTAGGTAACTAACCAGGCCTGGAAGTAATGAAACTGATAGTTTATAGAGACCTTTTAGAAACATTAATGAGTCTCACAATGCTCATTTTAGTGATAGGAAACTTAGGGCTGAGAGAAATTACATGTCTGAGTTCAGAGTCACAAGGAACTAAATTGTAGAACCAGTGGTCCAGTATTAACCACCCTGTTCTTCTCTAAGTCCTGATATGACATTTTAGCCATGAAACCAAATAGAATTGGGGGGGGGGGGGTCCTTCCCTTAGAATAAAAAGCTGGTAGGGGAGTTAATAGATGATTTAACCATTTTGATGCCTCGAGGTCTCATGCTTGGGGCCAGGTCTTAGTTTATTGCTTTAAATCAAAACAATCTCTGTGAATACCCAATGAGGCTCTCAAATTGAGAAGTTGCTTTTCATCAGAGTAAATGAAGAATATTATTATATTTTGCACATCAATAAATCAATGTAGCCCTAATTTTGCCATGCAGGAAATCAATTCTGGTCTTTCTAAACCATCAAAGATGTTATGAACAAAGTAATTTCACAAATTATGGCAAGTAACACATTTATTGATGACTGCAGTTTAGGAATTTAGAATCTGTGAGCACTGTAATATAATATGGTGCACTGGCATAAGCTGAGTGAAATACAGATTATATGGTGAAACTGTAATGCATCATTTGCTATTAGTGGACTGGTAATAATTACCAGTTTCAAAGCAGCTCTTTCCATGTAATCTTTAGTCTCAATTGTAACAGCCCTTCTCATTGACATTATGATTACACTAGCTGCCCTCATGATCTAGAATATCTAGTTGATGGGAATACTAAAATGCGCTAGTGAAAACTGTATGTTGTATGCTCATTATAAGATAAAATGCCATTTTCTCTGACCTGATGTATAAAAGAGAGGGGAGTGTAACAGCACAGTGTTAGCATATTGTAGCATGATGATATAACTATCTCTGCAAACAAAATTTTAGGATAACTGTCTCAGGACAGCAAAATCAGTTGGGCTTTTTTCATGTAAGCCTTTCTCAAAGAATACAGAGGTGATCTTTGATGCAGTACTATAGAGTTCAGCATTTTGCAACTTCCTCCTCCCCACCCTCCTTCATGGTGCCTGTGAAACTCTTAACTAACCAGAAATCCAGGCTTGGGTTTCCATAAAATGTTATCAGGTGAAATAAGACTTTAAGTCATTTGAAGTGATGAAAGTGTTAAGGATTTACTTCAGTTGACAAATCTTTTTACTTACCCAATTTAGATGATCAGGCTAAATGTATGATAATAACAGGGACTCTTAAAGAGGGAGAGGAGAAAGTCACAGAGGGTCATAGGAATGGGAACGGGATCAGTTTTTTCCCTACCTATTTAGGACTCAAGCCATTGTTCAGCAACAACAAAAATTTTATGAAAATACTCTCAATGATGCTTTTTATTTCCCTTTGAGAAAGGAGGCAAACAAAAATAGGCAGATAATGTGATACTAATGTCAGCGTTTTCTTTCAAAGTCTTTCTGTCCGTGTTCCCCCTCCCCTCCTCTCCCCCTCGCATTAGGCAAATGTTTGAAACCTAATTTTGGTATCTTATCATCTAATCTTGTTAAACAGATTTACCCAGGAGTGGGATATATTGAGTGAGATTATAAATGCATTGTAAAGTAAATTACAAGGTCAGGGCAGGGAGTCCATTATTCAGACAAGTGCTTGAGTGAGGCTGGCTTGTTTTGGAATAGGAGTGTTTGGGGCTCCTGAGAAGACTTTGCCAGCTTTTCTTTCTGACTTGCTAAATGGAGGAATCATAATTGATTAATTCCTCGCTCCTACTCTTTAGCTCCATAGTGGATTTTTTTTCCCATTTAAAAAAGTTACTGAGAAATACTAACTGAAGCTCTTTAGGACTCCCCAAGCCCCTCTTTTAAATGTAGAGCTAAAATTGACCAGTGTGTTGACATCTGTCTTGGGGAGGTGTGAAACTGTACCCCTTTGGCAACAGTCTTATAAATCAGCATTTCCTCAATTAAGTAATTTGACTGGAAGGGGGGGGTCACTAATGTTTGTTAATTCTCGTATGTATTTATTTTATGTACTGCCATTTTTAGAGTCCTTGGGAAGTTATCAGCTCTTCTCATCTTTTGGCCAGCAACATTTGTGCCCTTTTTAATGTTGTAGTTGACTAGTAAACTGTTACTTTCTTGATATATATTTTAATTGAGCTATCTCCAAAAATGAATGATCATGAAGTCAAGCTGGCCCCTCTTTGCCAAAGTGGCATTTACTGTTCTCCGGTTCTTTTCAGTGAGAGAGAAATAATATGACTTAAGCAGGGCCCTTCTCCAGACTGCTTGGCCACTGGCCAAAGAGTTGACTAGCTGAACTGTATCTTTCTGTTTCTTTCTCAACTGGAGCTGAAGCTCAGCCGAGGGCGCAGGATGTTGTATAATTTGGTTCACGTTGTTAGGCTCTCAAAATAATGAGGAGGAGAGTGTAGCATTTCTCAGCCCGCTGCCCTGTCATGATGCTGGCTGCTTTAACTGTTCTTAAACTAGGATGCTGTTATCTACTTAAGTTGGCAGCAGCCACTCCTCCTAACTTCTCTATATTTCCGTGTGTTTGACTGAGGGAACAACTCTTAAAGATTTGATGTGACCCTATTGATTAAATCCAAATTTAATTTCTCTTTTGAGATTCTTGCTACACCTCAACATAAAAATGGGAGTCTTTGTGGGGAGTTATGGAACCAGAAGTGGGAATGACCCTTGTAGACTGTGATGTAAGAATGCTGCTAGTGTCTCCTCTGCAGAATTCTTTTGAGACTACCTTCTCATTTTTAACAATATCAACAGTTAGTGTATTTTGAGCTAAGATTAACTGCATTTCCAGGGCCACAGAGAATTGTAATGAGTTGACCTTCTCTCTCTCTCTTTTTTTTTTTTTATCTCTATGAAATGATTGCCTATTTAGAAAATTCACCTGCCACCCAAGGGGGAACTAGAATGATGGGTTTTAGGAAGCAGGAAAGTTTCTCTCAGGTCACCTTGTCCAGCCCCTGACTTAACAAATGAGGAAATGGAGGCACAGAGATGAAAAGGTTCTCCCCAAACCATACTAGTGTGAAAGTTCAGAACATAGTGAGGTTCCTTAGCATGGAGGAGCCCATATCCTCAAGCTTGAATTGGTCTAGATTTTTTTCTCTTCCCTGGAGACTCGATTTTTAAATTCTTAGAAGTAGATGAAATGAGGAGAAAGCCAATTCATATTTTGGCTTTCTCACCAGCCACCAGATGGTCACAGGTTCACCTGCCAGTGAGAGGTTAGGCTTTGAGTTTGAGGGCTAGTGACAGGGAAGGCTGGAGGTGGAATATAAGCAAGGAATTGTTGATGGAGGTGGAATATAAGCAAGGAATTGTTGATGCTTTCCTTGGTGATTAAACATTGATGTTGGTGTTGTATTATTTTGCAGGTAAAGATGAGCCCAGCAGCTACACATGTACAACTTGCAAACAGCCATTCACCAGTGCATGGTTTCTCTTGCAACACGCACAGAACACTCATGGATTAAGAATCTACTTAGAAAGCGAGCACGGAAGTCCCCTGACCCCGCGGGTTGGTATCCCTTCAGGACTAGGTGCAGAATGTCCTTCCCAGCCACCTCTCCATGGGATTCATATTGCAGACAATAACCCCTTTAACCTGCTAAGAATACCAGGATCAGTATCCAGAGAGGCTTCCGGCCTGGCCGAAGGGCGCTTTCCACCCACTCCCCCCCTGTTTAGCCCACCACCAAGACATCACTTGGACCCCCACCGTATAGAGCGCCTGGGGGCAGAAGAGATGGCCCTGGCCACCCATCACCCGAGTGCCTTTGACAGGGTGCTGCGGTTGAATCCAATGGCTATGGAGCCTCCTGCCATGGATTTCTCTAGGAGACTTAGAGAGCTGGCAGGGAACACGTCTAGCCCACCGCTGTCCCCAGGCCGGCCCAGCCCTATGCAAAGGTTACTGCAACCATTCCAGCCAGGTAGCAAGCCGCCCTTCCTGGCGACGCCCCCCCTCCCTCCTCTGCAGTCCGCCCCTCCTCCCTCCCAGCCCCCAGTCAAGTCCAAGTCCTGTGAGTTCTGCGGCAAGACGTTCAAATTTCAGAGCAACCTGGTGGTGCACCGGCGCAGCCACACGGGCGAGAAGCCCTACAAATGCAACCTGTGCGACCACGCGTGCACGCAGGCCAGCAAGCTGAAGCGCCACATGAAGACGCACATGCACAAGTCGTCCCCCATGACAGTCAAGTCCGACGATGGCCTTTCCACCGCCAGCTCCCCGGAGCCGGGCACCAGTGACCTGGTGGGCAGCGCCAGCAGCGCGCTCAAGTCGGTAGTGGCCAAGTTCAAGAGCGAGAACGACCCCAACCTGATCCCGGAGAACGGGGACGAGGAGGAAGAGGAGGATGACGAGGAAGAGGAGGAAGAGGAGGAAGAGGAGGAGGAGGAGTTGACAGAGAGCGAGCGCGTGGACTACGGCTTCGGGCTGAGCCTGGAGGCGGCACGCCACCACGAGAACAGCTCTCGGGGTGCCGTGGTGGGCGACGAGGGCCGCGGCCTACCCGACGTCATGCAGGGCATGGTGCTCAGCTCCATGCAGCACTTCAGCGAGGCCTTCCACCAGGTCCTAGGCGAGAAGCATAAGCGCGGCCACTTGGCCGAGGCCGAGGGCCACAGGGACACTTGCGACGAAGACTCGGTGGCCGGAGAGTCGGACCGCATAGACGATGGCACTGTTAACGGGCGAGGCTGCTCCCCGGGCGAGTCGGCCTCCGGGGGCCTTTCCAAGAAGCTGCTGCTGGGCAGCCCCAGCTCGCTGAGCCCCTTCTCCAAGCGCATCAAGCTCGAGAAGGAGTTCGACCTACCCCCGGCCGCCATGCCCAACACGGAGAACGTGTACTCGCAGTGGCTCGCTGGCTACGCGGCCTCCAGGCAGCTCAAAGATCCCTTCCTCAGCTTCGGAGACTCCAGACAATCGCCTTTCGCCTCCTCGTCGGAGCATTCCTCGGAGAATGGGAGCTTGCGTTTCTCCACGCCGCCGGGGGAGCTGGACGGAGGGATCTCGGGGCGCAGCGGCACGGGAAGTGGAGGGAGCACGCCCCATATTAGTGGTCCGGGCCCGGGCAGGCCCAGCTCAAAAGAGGGCAGACGCAGCGACACTTGTGAGTACTGTGGGAAAGTCTTCAAGAACTGTAGCAATCTCACTGTCCACAGGAGAAGCCACACGGGCGAAAGGCCTTATAAATGCGAGCTGTGCAACTATGCCTGTGCCCAGAGTAGCAAGCTCACCAGGCACATGAAAACGCATGGCCAGGTGGGGAAGGACGTTTACAAATGTGAAATTTGTAAGATGCCTTTTAGCGTGTACAGTACCCTGGAGAAACACATGAAAAAATGGCACAGTGATCGAGTGTTGAATAATGATATAAAAACTGAATAGAGGTATATCAATACCCCTCCCTCACTCCCACGTGAGACCTCCTTTTTTCACCACCCCCCTTCCCCATCGCCCTCCAGCCCCACTCCCAGTAGGATTTTTTTCTAGTCCCATGTGATTTAAACAAACAAACAAACAAACAGAAGTAACTTGGAAGCTAAGAATATGAGAGTGCTTGTCACCAGCACACCTGTTTTTCTTTTTCTTTTTTCTTTTTCCTTTTTTTTTTTTCTCTTTCTTTTTCTTTGTGTTCTCACCGTTTGAATGCATGATCTGTATGGGGCAATACTATTGCATTTTACGCAAACTTTGAGCCTTTCTCTTGTGCAATAATTTACATGTTGTGTATGTTACCTTTTTTTTTAAAAAAAAAAACTTAGACAGCATGTATGGTATGTTATGGCTATTTTAAAATTGTCCCTGATTCGTTGCTGAGCAAACATGTTGCTGTTTCGAGTTCCGTTCTGAGAGAAAGAGAGAGAGAGAGAGAAAGACCATGCTGCATACATTTTGTAATACATATCGTGTACAGTTTTATTTTATAATGTGAGGAGGAAAAACAGTCTTTGGATTAACCCTCTACAGACAGAATAGATAGCACTGGAAAAAAAAAACCTGCTATGAGCTAAATATCTGTCTCTAAAGGGTTAAATATATCAATTGGAAAGAATAAAAAAAAGGCCTTGAATTGACAAATTGACAGAAAAATGAAAGTTTATTCTATCATTTGGTTTTAAAATGAGTGCCTTGGATCTATGAAAACCAAGTTGATGGTTCTATTTGTTATAAACTTGTAGCTTACTTCAGCATTGGGTGAAGTGATAAACCTTAGGATCTAGCATATAATTCTTTATTGTATTTCTCACAACAATGGCTACCTAAAAATATGACCCATTATATCCTAGTTAATCATCATTCTCCCTTTAGTTTACTCTTGTAAGCAAAACTGATTATACCAGTATAAAAGCTATTTTGCTCCTGGTGAGAGCTTAAAAGAAATGGGCTGCTTTGCCCAAAAATTTATTTTTTTTTTAATGATGATTACACAATGTGCAACGTGCAAAAACCCTGGAACATAATTAGATATAAAGGATTAATTTTATGAAGATACTTGTTTTAAGTAATGTCTTCACAAAAATTCTGGCACTAAAAGAAATAGATCCAGATCCACTTGGTTGTCAAATAGACAATCAAACAATAAACTTTAAGACCTTGTATACCATATTAAAAAGAAGAGGCTGACAATAAGGTTTGACAGAGGTTAACAGAGGGGGAAAAATAGGCAGTTTACTAGCACAAGGTGGTACTATTTGCCCTTTTAAACTAGAACAGGTGTATAAGCTAATATTGATACAATGATGATTAACTATGAATTCTTAAGACTTGCATTTAAATGTGACATTCTTTAAAAAGAAGAGAAAAAAATTAAGAGTAGCAGTATATATGTCTGTGCTCCCTAAAAGTTGTACTTCATTTCTTTTCCCTACACTGTGTGCTATTTGTGTTTTCATGGAAGAAGATTCATTGTTTTTCTTTTTCTTTTTCTTTTTTTTAATTTTTCTTTTTTTTTTTTTTAAATTAAGCTAGCATCTGCCCCAGTTGGTGTTCAAATAGCACTTGACTCTGCCTGTAATATCTGTATCTTTTCTCTAATCAGAGATACAGTGGTTGAGTATAAAATAAACCTGCTCAGATAGGACAATTAAGTGCACTGTACAATTTTCCCAGTTTACAGGTCTATACTTAAGGGAAAAGTTACAAGAATGCTAAAAATAAAATTGAACACAATCTCATTGATGAGCTTTTTTTTTAAAAAAAAAAAAAGAAAAAAGAAAAACTTAAAAAAAAATTGCCAGCCATTTACTTGACTAATGAGCTTACTTACTTGGACTCAACATTGCAAGCGCTGTGAATGGAAAAACAGAATACACTTAAGATAGAAATGAATGATTGTTTTCGCTTCTACAGTGCAAGGATTTTTTGTACAAAACTTTTTAAAATATAAATGTTAAGAAATTTTTTTAAAAAAAAAAAACACTTCATTATGTTTAGGGGGGAACTGCATTTTAGAGTTCCATTGTCTTGGTGGTGTTACAAGACTTGTTATCCATTTAAAAATGGTAGTGGAAATTCTATGCCTTGGATACACACCGCTCTTCAGGTTGTAAAAAAAGTAAAACAAAAAAATCCATACCTTGGGGAAAGGTTTAAGATTACATAGTACTTAAATATAGGAAAATGCACACTCATGTTGATTCCTATGCTAAAACACATTTATGGTCTTTTTTCTGTATTTCTAGAATGGTATTTGAATTAAATGTTCATCTAGTGTTAGGCACTATAGTATTTATATTGAAGCTTGTATTTTTAACTGTTGCTTGTTCTCTTAAAAGGTATCAATGTACCTTTTTTGGTAGTGGAAAAAAAAGACAGGCTGCCACAGTATATTTTTTTAATTTGGCAGGATAATATAGTGCAAATTATTTGTATGCTTCAAAAAAAAAAAAGAGAGAGAGAAAAACAAAAAAGTGTGACATTGTACAGATGAGAAGCCATATAATGGCGGTTGGGGGAGCCTGCTAGAATGTCACACGGATGGCTGTCATGGGGTTGTACATATCCTTTTTTGTTCCTTTTTCCTGCTGCCATACTGTATGCAGTGCTGCAAGCTAATAACGTTGGTTTGTTATGTAGTGTGCTTTTTGTCCCTTTCCTTCTATCACCCTACATTCCAGCATCTTACCTTCATATGCAGTAAAAGAAAGAAAAGAAAAAAAAAAGAGGAAAAAATGTTTTGCAGTTTTTTTTTCATTGCCAAAAACTAAATGGTGCTTTATATTTAGATTGGAAAGAATTTCATATGCAAAGCATATTAAAGAGAAAGCCCGCTTTAGTCAATACTTTTTTGTAAATGGCAATGCAGAATATTTTGTTATTGGCCTTTTCTATTCCTGTAATGAAAGCTGTTTGTCGTAACTTGAAATTTTATCTTTTACTATGGGAGTCACTATTTATTATTGCTTATGTGCCCTGTTCAAAACAGAGGCACTTAATTTGATCTTTTATTTTTCTTTGTTTTTATTTTTTTTTATTTGGATGACCAAAGGTCATTACAACCTGGCTTTTTATTGTATTTGTTTCTGGTCTTTGTTAAGTTCTATTGGAAAAACCACTGTCTGTGTTTTTTTGGCAGTTGTCTGCATTAACCTGTTCATACACCCATTTTGTCCCTTTATTGAAAAAAAATAAAAAAATTAAAGTACACAATGTAAGCTTCTTGTGTCCTCATTTGACACACTCTGTAAATAACTTTCAAGAAAATAACAGGTTTAGGAGAAGGCCAGTCAGTCTTTTTCAGGATTATTGCTATGGGCATTTTGACACATGTATTATACCCCAAAAGGAAGATAAAGTACTTACTATATTAAAATAGACATATCTAAAATCATGGAAATAGTTTCTAGACTCCACAGTTCTAGAATAATTTTCAAAAAATGGATGGTGTTTCCGACTGATGTTAAAAAATTTCCCTTCATTCATTCAGATAAAATGAAAACGCTATGGGAAATAACACTTTAAACTTTTATTTCCTTTGAATTTTTTCTTTTTGCTGTTCTTGTTGTCTAAAAATTATTTTCTATTCCCCATCCCTGTCCTATTACAACAAAAATAAAAAGTTTTTTTTTAATCAGCTCTTTCACTCTATACAGTTCTTTTCTCGTAACAAAAGTAACTCCCTTCCAACCTAAAAATTCAGAAGCAGTGGCAAAAGTTTAGAAAAGAGACAGAAAAGAAGAAACAAGGTGTTTACCCAGGTGTGCCAAATCTGGAATCTGTCACTGCTTTCCTGAGATGTATGATGGTGCCTGCCTTGTGATTCTGGAATCCTAGGGACCCTCGATGGGACAGATAGGCTCATTGTCTTTATTGGGTCTTCTTGGTTGGTAGCACATGAGGGTGGGAATACAATTTCAGGATCTTTTGACCAACCAACAGACTTATGAAATGAAACATCATCTTTTTAGAACTCCTTAGAAATCTGTGTTGTCAGTTTTACAAATACTGCATGTAGTAGCATCTACTTGTTTTCTTAAAGCACATACCTCTGTTATACTGTCTCCCTGTTTCCAGTATAGATGAATGGATACAACCTTGTTTTTATTTTTGTAAAAACCAAAACAAAAGCCACTTTGTTGTCTCCTTGTGGTAGCATTCTTTGTTGCTTGGTTTTTATACCCTACTACCCAAGAGGTGTAGCCTTTTTATGCTATCTATGGCTTTTATCTGAGGCAAGAATATTTTTATCTTTTCCATATATAGAAAAAGTAGAATTTTTTTTTAAGTCCATTTGGATAGAAAGCAGAGAAGAACCTGGTGGCAGAGGATTTAGAAAACATTATTTATTTAGGAGTAGGGATGGATTGGGGGAAGAGGAAGGAGGAAACTTTGTAGAGCTTGGTGATTTGCAGTGAACTAAGAGGAAATTTATGTGTGTTATGGATTAAGTTACTTTAAAGCTGAATCTGGCATGTTCAGAATAGAGAAATGGTCCCTTGTGCCATGCCAGTTTTAGATATGGTGACTCCTGCTTCACCATATTAAATATCCATAAAGCCACTGTGTGTCCCTATTACTCTTTTATTAGGAGCTATGAGTGTAGCTGTGCAGGTTTTATGTACACTATTCATTTTTAATTTCTCAATCTATGATGCTCTTAGTGTAATTAGGTTTTGCATCCTGACAGAATTAATGATGGATACTATATACTTATATGTTTAAATTTCTTAAATCAAATAGGGAGTGGGGAGGGGTGTGAACTTCTGGTGATAAATCACAATTGTGTTTGATTTAAATGGTTCTAAAGTTAAGTAAATTTATTGGGAGACAGTTTCTTCAGAGTACTTAGTCTCCTGACTTATTGAAACCCTCCTATAAAATATTATTTCTGAAACTGAGCGAACAATAGAAGCATGAAAACATAGGTAACAATATATAACTTATAAATGACATCTCATATTCAGACCCTGAAAATTAAAAATCCTAATGCAAAGTAACAAAACATATTTCCAACAGTAGGATGAAATTAGCATGCATTTTTTAATGAGGAAATATTTAGGACATTGACACTAAAAAAAAAAATCAAGTAAATTTATGTGAGACTCCTGATATGCTAATACAGTCTTCTCTGCACACCTTAACTTTAAATATTCATTTTGTCTTCATTTTGATAATAACTTAATAAATAGGAACATAACTAATACTAATTCTCACAGATTTAACCCAGAAACTTTACCACTGCATGTTCTACCTCTGTCCTGAAACCTTCTACTCTCTTTTTTTTTTGTTTAGGACCTACTAAAAAATAAAAAAATAAAAAAACTGAAAGGAACACATTTTAAAGGTTGCTAAGATGTTAGGTGAATACTTGATTTTTCATTTGTACTGGCAATGGCAGGAAGTGTGAAGTAGCTGAGTTTTTTCCAAGCAATTCTGTGATAGAACTATTTATTTAAAATGCTATTTTTGTATATGCAGTAAGTACATACTGTATACATAATGCTTGAAGTGAGAATTTGAAAGGAAGTAGTGGTGGGGGTTAGGTATAATTTCATTTGAAGTAATAAGGAGATAAGGTGTTTTATTTACAGACACTAAAAATTTGTTGGAAGGTACAGAGTTAATTCAGGGCTTCCTGAAAAGAGAAAGTGCTTAAGCACTTTACTTATAGAGAGTGAGGAAGGAGATAACAACTTTCTTCTTTTAAACCACTTCCACCTTCCATACACAAATACAAACATGATTCCTTATGACTGTTGTTACCATGTGTTTTCATTATGATTCTGTTACTTCATTGTCCCTGGGCCTGGTGTGTTCAAGAATGTACCCATCCATTCTCTCTCTCTCTCTCTTTTTTTTAGACAACTTCCCATGGAGAAAAAAATTGTGGGAATTTTGCCAGCATGAGGATAGGTTTGGTAGTGTTCTTCAAACCTGCTAGGAAAAAAATTATTTTTATTTTAAGCTTTATCCATTTATTTAAGAGCAACAGAGAGGAGAAAAGAGAACCAGAGCATCACTCTGACACATACATTGCTGGGGGTTGAACTTGAGACCTCATGCTTGAGAATTCAATGCTTTATCCATTGCACTACTTCCCAGGCCTCTCCCTCCCCCTTTTAATACTACTGTTAAAAGGCACGAACTGCCTAGCAAGTTTTCCTGTGTCTCCTAAAGCTCAACAGCTTTCTCAATTAAGAATAAATTAACCCATTTTTAGAGAAGTGACATGAGTACACATATATAGAATTGGGATTATGTACATTTACTCCAGGACTACTGTAGCTACAAATTGTAGACATGGATTGTTGGGTATGCACTTTTACTTGCTGTCATCTTGTTATCCTATTAGCCCACTGTTTAATTTACTTAAACACATGGTCAGTGAATCAGCTTGTAGGGGGATGGGTCTATTTCTCTCCCCCTCTCTGTTTACCAATGTCATAAATGGTGATGGGATATGATTAATTTCTCCCTTTTAAATGGTAAAGGAGATGGATAAGTTCACAAGGACCATTGAATTCAAGTACCTAAACTTGGCTGAACACAACTCGATGGCTGATCCAAAAACTGTTTTTCCTTTCTGTAAAGAGGC
The DNA here is from genome assembly GCF_950295315.1 of Erinaceus europaeus. Classification (NCBI taxonomy): domain Eukaryota; kingdom Metazoa; phylum Chordata; class Mammalia; order Eulipotyphla; family Erinaceidae; genus Erinaceus; species Erinaceus europaeus. Next base: position 56,200,096 of record NC_080164.1, read on the forward strand.
AGGGATGATTTGAAGGGAGTGTATAGTAGGTATTTTACAAAACGGCAAGAAGGCCAACTAAGCAGTTTCCCACCATGTCTTACCTTTTAAAGCAGGATTACCCCCCCTTCTTCCCCCTCCCTGCCCCCCAACACACATACACACACATCCTTGGGGACTGTGCATTTTAAATAACCAAAACATGATACATGCCCATGGTATACTTTGCCTATTAAGACTTTAAGTATTAGTAGGTGGTCTGACAAAGGGGCTTGGCTGGGTTATGAGCCAAAGGGGCCTCAACAACAGTGACATAGGGCTGGACTGGGAATGGGATTCCCCAGAGCCCACCTGGATACAGCAGGCCCCTCAGCCCAGGTCTCCACCGCTCAGGGGGTTATGTGAGAGCAGCTGAGCTCCAGACCCTGGGCCTCCTGCGGCGCCAAGTCAGGGGAGAGGAGGCCCCAGGCCCCTGCTTCAGGTCACCATGACAACGAGGCCTGGAATGCCACAGTGGTAGCCCTCTCTTCCTCGGCACATCCGGACTCCCAGTTCTGCTGCTTCAAGTCAACAGCAAGGGAGGAACCCCAGAGGAAAATAACCACTCCCTTCTTCCCTTCATCATTGCCTTATCCCCTTACAAAATATTAAGAAATAAAAAAGAAAGAAAGAAAGAAAAAAAGAAAACTGCATGTTTGAAAGAAACTACAGGCAGTTTTTGGTGCAATTTGGGAGCAACTGTTTTGGGTTCTGGTTTCCTCTTCAGAGATTTGTTCGCCTCTTGTAAATCGTTGGCTGCTTTGACGTTGAACTTGATGACATTTCATGTTTTTGTTGTGCCGCTTTTACATCAATTTTGATTTTCTTTTTTTTGTTTCTTTATAATTTTGTTATTGTTTTAAGGAAATGTCCCCTTCCCCTTTTCCCGCCCCTGTTCTCCTCAACCAAAGGGTTGTTTCCAACTCAGTTTTCTCAGTCATAAGGAAAAGTGTTTCCTTCCAGGTGTGTCCTGAGTTGATTAGGACTACCCTATAACCGGGTAGAGGGTCTGGGTCCTTTGGGGGGCGAACGGAAGGGGGGCCTGGGAAAGGTACGCAGAGTTCAGAGGTCTTGGGGGTGGGTGGGGTGACTGAACTTGAAAACACCTTTAAGATGCTGGTGGCACAACCTGTGGTTGTTTTAAGTTATAATTTTAAAGAGCTAGTTAGAGAACAGAAAAATCACTGGGCCAAGTCACACCTGTACTTTTTTTTTTCCCTTCCCCTGTCTCCAACCTCTTTCTAGGTTCTTCACACACCCCCATTCGGCGTAGCACCCAGAGAACTCAAGATGTGTGGCAGTTTTCGGATGGAAGCTCGAGAGCCCTTAAGTTCTGAGAAAATTTGAAGCCCCCAGGGGCGGGGTGGACACGCACCGCCCAGCCGACATCAGCGTGGTCTGTCATCCTGCTAGTTTGTGATGTTTTCCGACAGTAGCCTCCAAGAAGCTGTTGTGGGAAGACAGAGTCCTGCAGATTCTTTCCTGCCTGGGCCTGCAGTGCCATTTTATTTATATTTTTTAATAAAAAGTAAAAACAAAAAAACAGACCCACATTGGAACAGTGAATCAGTCCCATCTATAGGGCCCCTGGACCATTGCTGTCCTGAGTGACGTCCTGGCCCTTATGAAACCAGCCAACCTAATTACCCGTATTGTGGAAATGAGCATGAGTCCCCCAACCCCTTGTTTCTATACATTCTATGTTGTCTTTTAAAAAGTGTGCTTAACATTGACACAATAAATGTTGGAGCTTTAGGTGGTGTTTGCTTGTTCTTTAATTATTAATGCTTATAAGACAATGCAGCTGCTTATGACTTTGTATTTCTGTATCTGTTTTCTACAGATGATCATCGGGTAGGTAGGAAGAACAGATTTAAGGAATAAGTAGGAGGTGGAAGAGGGGAAATAGGTTGGTGCTTATCAAATGGCATACATTTTCAAGAAGAATCAAAATGCAAAACTTGGGGAATAAATCATAGCAATATCATAATTAATGTAGTAGTAGTATTGCTGTTTATTAATGCTGAAGTGTGGTTTTCCTAACTGTCTGACTTATAATTTGCATACCATTAAATAATGCATAATATGGCACACTGAATTCTGTTTTTCAAATATATGCTTTTGGTGGCTACCATGCAGGATTTGAATTTGTCTTTTAATTTAGCTGAAGAAAGATAATGTCACTGGGTTAGTGGTAAATCCCAAAGAAGGTGATAAATGTCAGTAGTTGCTTATTAAATATTCTAATTTTAGGTTCTCAAACCTTCAGCAAATATATCTTAATGCACACAAACAAAAAAATAAAACTTCTTTCATACTCATCTCGGGAAATTTGGGTCAGGTTTTATAAGGGGTGACTTTACAATGAAAGCCACTATTGCAATCATAGAAATGCTTCATTCCTTTGAAATTACTGATATATATATATATATAAGTAAAACCTACCAACAGTAAATTTTTCTTCCAAAAAAGTTAATTGTCAAAGAAAAATTTCCAGTTTTCTATTGCCTGGATACTTTCACATCGAAAGCCACTATTACAATCATATAAATGCTTCATTCCTTTGAAATTACTGTTATATATGAGTCAAATCTATAAACAATAAAAATTCCTTCTAATACAGTTAATTGTCAAAGAAGAATTTCCAGTTTTCTATTGCCTAGATATTGAGAAGAGAACAGGAAATAATATTGCATATTAAAGTCATTTTATAATAATAGAACTCAGACACCTATGATTATTGACTTAAGATAGTGGGGGGAAAAATCTTACCCACTCAATGTATCTGACCTAGCTTAGTTTTCAGAGCAAAATAATTGGCATTTGGATTTTTCCTTGCTTATTCACCATAAATAGGGATTCCTTACATTGCCTTCTGCTTTACACAGTGTTTTCACATTCATTAACTCAGTGTATACTCATTGGGGCAGACCTCATAATGTCCACTTTGTGAATAAGGAGGCTGAGGCTTAGGGTTAAGACTGGTCTGAGGTCAAGTTAATCCAGGAAAGCAGAGATACCAGTTTTCCTGGTGTGTAGTTCAGGGTTGCTTCCACTGGTCTCTAAATGATCAAAGGGAATGTCTTTCCTTAGCATGCCTCTCTTTCTGTATTAGCATATCAATCAGTGTTCATGAACTCATACATATGTGACTTACATACATCAATCAAGGATGTTCATTGACTAGGGCACGCAAAGTTGTCTCTTCCTATCTAAAGCTATGTGAACTGCAAGATGGAGTTTAGAGCACTCCTTACCCACATCTCTCAGCTACTCTTTGGCTGAATAGGTGGTCTGGTGTGTTACTGGGAGCAACACTCCCAGCACCATGCTCTGCCTTGATATTGTTGAAACCTGAGATCCTCAGGGATTCCGTGACAGCACTCTCTAAACATGCTAAGCTCCTTGCTGATACCTAGGAAGAGTGACATCACTTCAAAATGGAGACCCAACTGAAATATAAGCTTTAGTAACAGCATTCATTATCCACTACACTTTTCATTTCTGGTCTGTGTTTCTACCTCTATCCTTTGTTTCTTTTAGGAGTCACTTTGCATAAAAATGGACATCTCTAGAAATGGTAAATCTTTGGGGCCCAGGTAGCTGGAAAGAAAATGGGTAAAGGAAATCTTGTCCTGTTCCTCCCACCCCCCACCTTTTGAAGTAGATTAATTCCTCATAAAAACCACCCCCATCTCCTAAATTGAAAGAAAGTAAAACTACATTTATGAGATCCACTATGAAATGACGGTGTTATGCTAGGAGTAGAACTTACGAAAACCCACAGGACTGATGGCTTGAGAAGACATATCCCTGTGTGATATGTCAAGGTCATGGTTACCAGTGAATGGTGGAAGCAGCAGAAGGGACTGACAAATCTGACTGGGGTCCTCACTGTGCCCTCTCCTGAGAGTGGACCTTCAAACTGCAGAGAGACTAATTAGTCGCCCAGCATGCGCCAAGCACAGATTAGAAGACACAGTCTGGGGCACTTGAGAAGATGGGGACCAAATACAGGACATTGTGCTTACCTTCCCAAGGCTGTTCTAGCCACATTAATTTAATGGTCTGTTCAGATTGTCACACCAAACAATAAAGGTCGTAGCTCCTACAACACCTAACACCCATACTTTAAAAATGATGATGGTGGCTTAAAAAAAAAAATCTTAAGCAAGGAAAACAAATTTGGATTTTACCAGGGTCTAAATAAATGCCCCAAAACTTACTGGAATGTTTCAGAGAAACTTTTGCTTGCAGTTTTCAAGCACATTTGTATTAGAGCTAAAGTAGGAAGAATATCTTTTTCTTTCAAGTAAGAATATCTTTTAAGTTTTATGTGCATCGATACAATTTCTTTTTTTGAGAGCTATATAGACTAAGCTGAAGAAGTTGATTATTAACAATTTTCCCCCTCAGGGCTAATGCTTATTGTTATCAAAATTTCTCTTAAAATTTAGTGTCTCCAGAAAGTAGCCAAATAAATTATCAGAATATAAGTATTTTGTGAGCAGTTGTTTCTCTTCTTACATGCCACATAACTCTGACTCTGGATAAAGTATGAGAAAAACAGTTTGAACCAATCTGAGTCTGTTGGAACTTCAGAAACAGCGACTGTTACAAACACATCTTCTTCAATCACCCATCCTGTCTGAATTCTTAAACAGTAGAAAACAAAACTACCATGTTTCTTTTTCTCTGACACCTGGGTAGAGACAGCACTCTTCAGTTTGCACTTCCCCGGGGTTCCATTAAGCAAAAAATCACCTCACTCCTAGCAAAATCCAATAGGTAGCAATAGCAATTGTTTTCATTTTATTCATTGTGCACATTAAGATATACTATTGTTAATCAAGTTACCTTTCCTATTGCTTTGTATTTTTAACAACATTCCCAGGAAATAAGTAAAGTTTTAAGAACATTTTAATCTACATTATAGTCCACTTTCCTAGTGATTCTAGAAGAAATAGTACAGGGATAGATTAAAGTTAAAAAGGAAACCCAGCAATCATTCATTTTACAGATTGCTGCAAAAAAGACCCAACAGCAGTTAAATGAAAGATCTAAGATCATGCAGCTTGAAAAAATAAGTGGAAGCCAAGCTTGAAATCACACTGTTAGTACTGAACCAGAATTGGGACCCAAGTCTTTGGGTCCTATGCACAGTTCAAGAGACAAATCTCTCCCTTGTTCAGAAACTATAATGGAAGAAAAGTTTGCATACAGATAGGCTTAAGAATGAAACCTAAAGCTTATTTTGGTGCCAGTCCTAGTGGGTAACACTCAAGCATGCCCTATATATCGAGGGTTTCTAAGCAGCATCCTGATGACAGAACTTTTTGGTCACTACCTGGAAGGATTCTTTCATTCCTTCGCCCCTCTGAAAAGTTGGAACCAGGAATTTCTGGGAGACAGCTTTTAAAGTTAATGGGCATTAAAAAAAAAAAAAAAAGAGCCACTCATCAAACCAAATTCATCTCAAATGACTTAAATAGAACCTAAAATCTGTTCCATTCTCTAGAAAGGATTTTTAGACCCACTTAATTTGAATTTTGAGGCCATGACACATCCTGTCAGAGACTCCAGATAGCCTATAGCATGACCTGAGACTTGTTACTGAGGATATTTAATGTTGAGTTTAAGGATGGTTAATAGCAATAAACTAAAGAGATATAAAGAGCATGTAACTCTGAGTTGTGAGGATTATTCTGGGTTGTGCCTCATTCTTTTTCTTTGCAAGATGACTTATTAATTTCCCCTTCTGATGAGGGGTTCCTGGCTTTGTCCAGAGGTATACCAAATCTTTCTTACCCTTTATTAGAGCTGCTGTGTTCAACAATTTTGCTGTTTTTTCTCCCTTTTAATGCTTATTTACTTCTTTTTAAATTTTTTATTTGTTTTTATTTTGATAGGACAGAAAGGAATTGAGAGTTGAGGGGGGTGATGGAAAGGAAGAGGTACATCTGCAGTACTGCTTTATCATTCATGAAGATCTATTCCTGCAGGGAGGGGCCAAGGAACTTGAACCATGGTCCTTGCCCATGATAATCTGTGCTCTCAAATTAATGCACCACTGCCCATTTCCTCTTATTTACTTCTTTAATGGACACAGGTTGACTCTGAATGTTTCAGGGCCCAGCAGGTCTGCCATAGCTGTGTGCAGCAGTAGTTCTGAACCTTAAACAGGTAAAATCATCCTGAAACAAGATCAGGACAGCAGAATGCTTCACAGAGCAACAGCAAATCAAATACCCCTGTGGAGGATGGTAGAGAAGTAATTTGCCTTATTTACCCCTACCCCCCCCCAACAGTTCCCTGAATTTCTTGAGTTGGTAATCCCAATAGGCAACTTCTGTTGCCATTGCTGCCTCTTCAGCTTCTCTCTCTCTCTCATTGATTTATCCTCTCATCTCACTGTCACAGAAAGGCAACAGGTTCATGGAAATGATCTTCTTGGCATTATGATTTGCAGGGAGTCTCTCATGTTTCAGTATACCTGATAGTACATGTTGCTTGCTTCTCTACACAAAGGAGGAGAACCCACATGCAGACATTTCTCTTCAGAAATTCACTAAAGTTCAGAACTCAGGAAAGGGGAGAAATTTTCCTGTAGTATGGTCCACTATGTGTAGAATTGCCTGTAGCCACTAGGACTATAGAAAATTTGAGTCCGGACTAGGAATGGTGCTGGTCTCTGACCAGCAGCTGAGTTGTGATCCTGGCTTTATATTTGTCATCCTCTCCCACCTGATATCGTCTCTCTGTAACTTACCTCAGTTAATGCTCATTCCTTCCTTCGAAAAGATAAGGACAGGGGGCAGGGTGGTGGCACATCTGGTTAAGCACACTTATCACCATGCATAAGGACTCAGGTTTGAGCCCCCACTGCACAAAGAGTTGGGTTTCAGCCCCAGCTCCCCACCTGCAGCATGGGATGCTTTACAAGTGATGAAGCAGGGTGCAGCTATCTATCTATCTTTCTCACTGAGTCCCTTCTTCTCTCTCTTTTTTTTTTATTATCTTTATTTATTTCTTGGATAGAGACAGCCAGAAATTGAGAGGGAAGGGGGTGATAGAGAGGGAGAGAGACACTGCTTCACCATTCATGAAGCTTTCCTTCTGCAGGCAGGGACTAGGGGCTCAAACCTGGGTCCTTGTAAACTGTACATGTGCGCTCAACCTGGTTCACCACCACCCGGCCCTTTTCCTTCTCTCAATTTCTCTCTGTCCTGTTAAATAAAATTTAAAAAAAGGAAAAAGATGGCTGCTGAGAGTGATGAATTTGTAGTGCTGGCCCCGAGACCCAGTGATAACTCTGATGGCAATAAAATAAAATAAAATAATAAATAATAATAAATACACACACTGCTTCCTACTACCACACAAAGTCTCAATAGCATGAATTATACAACTGTGCTAGACTCTACATAGATTTGGGGGTATTGGCCTCCAATCCTGATATCTGTGGGGAAGTGAAGGTTGTGGTTCATGTTAAGGATGGACTTTTCTTTACAGTTGGTTAGCAAACCTGTTTTGTTTGTATCTTTATGTCACGGAGGAGAAAAGCTTCAGTAAGTTTTCTCTGAACTCGAGGGTTATCCCCATGTTTAAAAACTCCTCACAGTTTTTAAAAGTTGCATTTTTAGTGGTCAGGATATATTTGATCTCTTTGGTCCACCTTCAGTTTGGAGGGCCCTCTCTGCCCTTCATTCTGCTGAAGTTAGCACCAGACCAGCCCTCTCCCATAGGCCTTGTGCTCATCACCAAGGCTGGGGAAGCATCACAAATCTTCTACTGCCAGGAGGTGGATAGAATATGTGAAATGTGATCTCTGACTGAATATCTAGCCTTTCTTTTCCTTAGCTGACAGACTGCTCAGAGTTTAGGAAAGACTGTAGGTTTAAGTAGAAATACTATAAGCAAGGCAGGCTGGCAATATGGACCAATTGGCCAACACTGATGTCAAGTGAAGAAACAATTACAGAAGCCAGAAATCCTTTTTTCTGCACCCCATAAATAATTTTGGTCCATACTTCCAGAGGTGAGAAATGTTAGGGGAAGATGACCAGAAGGCTCTGAGTCCCAATTCCAGTGAGATTTGTGACAAGGAATCTTAGTTTTCTTTCTTTCTTTCTTTCTTTCTTTCTTTCTTTCTTTCTTTCTTTCTTTCTTTCTTTTTTTTTTTCTTTTTTCCCTCCAGCATTATCTCTGGGGCTTGGTGCCTGCACTACTAATACACTGCTCCCGGAGGCCATTTTTTCCCATTTTGTTGCCCTTGCTATTTATTGTTGTTGTTGTTATTGTTGTCATTGTTGTTGGATAGGAGAGAAATTGAGAGAGGATGGGAAGACAGAGGGGAGAGAGAGATTGACACCTGCATACCTGCTTCACTGCTTGTGAAACAACCCCCCTGCAGGTGGGGATCTGGGGGCTGGAACCAGTATCCTAATACTGGTCCATGAGCTTGGCGCCATGTGTGCTTAACCCACTGAGCTACTGCCTGCCCCCCGGAATCTTAGTTTTTATACTATCACTGAATAGAAAGATAATCTGAAAAACACTAGAGGAAGTCAGGTGCTGTTTCTCTTATCTGAGAGGGAAGAGTAGGTGTGCCTTAGAAAGGAAGTGATGGCAGGGTTATAGAAGTAAATAAAAATGGGAATATATCTGTATATATATTTATACACATATATGTATACATAAATACATATATATGTATATATATTCAACTCATATTTATAACTTTGGGGAAAACTATGACAGTTTCAACTGGAGGGGAATGGAAGCACAGAACTCTGGTGGTGGGGGAGGCTGGAATTATACCCCTATTATCTTATAATTTTGTAAATTACTATTGAATCACAGGGGTCGGCTTGTGGTGCACCTGGTTGAACACATGTTACAATACGCAAGGACACAGGTTCGAGCCCCAGCTGACCACCTGCAGGGGGTCTGCTTCATGAGCAGTGAAGCAGGCCTGCAGATGTCTCTCTGTCTCTCTCCTTCTCTATCACCCCCTTACCTCTCCATTTCTGGCTGTCTCTATCCAATTAATATATAAAGATAATAAAAATAAATCACTATGAAATCACTAATAAAAATTAAAAAGAAACTTCAAAAATAAATAAAATGTTGTATGCTGTATGACCACAATAAAAGCTACTAAAATAAAACAAAGAAACAATTCTATCAGCTAATTTAAAAAAATTATTTATAAAAAGGAAACGTTGACAAAACCATAGGATAAGAGGGGTACAACTTCGCACAATTCCCACCACCAGACCTCCATATCCCATCCTCTCCCCTGGTAGCTTTCCTATTCTTTAACCCTCTGGGAGTATGGACCTAAGATCTTTGTGGGATGCAGAAGGTTGAAGGTCTGACTTCTTCTTTTTTTCTTTTTTGCATTCTTTTTTTAAAAATTTTTTTATTTATAAAAAGGAAACATTGACAAAACCATAGGATAAGAGGGGTACAGCTTCCATAGTTCCCACCACCAGAACTCCGTATACCAACCCCTCCCCTGATAGCTTTCCTATTCTTTAACCCTCTGGGAGTATGGACCCAAGATCATTGTGGGATGCAGAAGGTTGAAGGTCTGGCTTCTATAATTGCTTCCTCACTGAACATGGGTGTTGACAGGTTGATGCGTTGACAGGTTGATCCATACTCCCAGTCTGTCTCTCTCTTTCCCTAGTGGGGAAGGGCTCTGGGGAAGCAGAGCTCCAAGGCACATTGGTGGGGTTGTCTGTCCAGGGAAGTCTGGTCGCATCCTGTTAGCATCTGGGAATCTGGTGGCTGAAAAGAGAGTTAACATACAAAGCCAAACAAATTGTTGACCAATCATGGGCCTAAAGGCTGGAATAGTGCAGATGAAGTGTTGGGGGGGGTCCTCCATTTTGTAGATAGCTAGTAGGCATATTTTAGTTATATTTCAAAGGGCCTGTAGCTGTACTAGTGGTTTTTTTTTTTCCTGATCCTGAGCCTGAAATCTGATAGGCAAGTGGATCCAAGTACTACCTAGGGAGATGATGTCATGGCTGGGAAAAGGACCAGAAAGCTGGGTCAGGGAAGAGAGTAGCTCCCTAATATGGGAAAGGGGTATAAATATTATTGACTGTAAACCCCATCAATCTGATGTGATATGGGGCCCATATTTATATCAGCTAATATTTATGAATAATTTACTGGGGGCCGGGTGGTAGCACAGTGGGTTAAGTGAACATGGTACAACGCCCAAGAACCAGTGTAAGGATACCTGTTTGAGGCCTTGGCTCTCTACCTGCTGGGCGGTTGCTTCACAATTGGTCAAGTAGGTCTGCAGGTGTCTTTCTCTCCCCCTCTCTGTCTTTCCCTCTTCTCTCAATTTCTCTCTATCCTGCCCAACAACAACAACAATAACAGTAATAACAAGGGCAACAAAAATGGGAAAAATGGCCTCTAGGAGAGTGGATTCATAGTGTAGGCACTGAGCCCCAGCAATAACCCTGAAGGCCAAACAAACAATGTTTTAAGCACAACAAAGATAAGAATTTTCTATGTTCTTATTTCTTTTTCACAACCAAGTTGTAGGGTAGATTCTACTATTTTTCCATTCTATGGAAGCTCAGAGAGTGTGACAAGTGCAAGTGCAAGTTTATTACACGACTGCTATTACCACTATGCCGTGACTCCAGAATCATCTACAGATTGGCTTCCAGAATCTCAGTCTAGACTACTACTGTCATATGTAAAGGAAAGATTGAGGGTACTGTATGAAAAGACAATGACAACTATGCTGATTCAGTTCATTAAGATGGACACCCAAACCCTGACTTAACTTTGAGTATTCTGATCTTATTGAATAAGGCAAATTCCAGTCAGCATTTCTCATGGAGCTTGTAGTTCAGTCCATCCTTAACACTGGGAAGTCTGGTTTGACTTTTGAGTAATATCAAAGGAATTCACTTATGCATCTTTCTCCATCCTTCAGTGAGGATCATTCAATTGTCCAATCGACAAATCTTTAGGGGGCTGGGTGATGGTGCACCTAGTTGAGCACACACATTGCCATGCACAAGGAACCAGTTTAAAGCCCCTGCTCCTCTCCTGCAGCTGGGGGTGGGGGGAGGGAATGCAGTGAAGCAGGTCTGCAGTGCTCTATCTCTCTTTACTTCTCTGTCTCCCTATCCCATCTCAATTTCTCTCTGTCTTATCTACTGTCTTATCTAATAAAATAGAGAGAAAAAAGAAAAAGAGAAAAGTGAGAGAAAACTGGCTGCTGGGAGTGGTGGATTCATAGTGTTGGCACCAAGTCCTAGAAATAATGCTGATAAATAATAATAATAATGATAATAATAATAATTAGGTCCCTGCTGTATGCAACCTACTGTGCAAGAGAAAGAATATAAAGTGGTAAAAGGCACAATTATTGTCTGTTAGACATTGCCACCTGTAGAGAATTAATTAGAATCCTACTGAATACTCGTAGTTAAGCTGATATGGTAAGAATAGTGGTTCCTTTAAAATGCTAATGCATACTTCATTTTGCCAATGTAGATAGTCATCTTGAGCAAGGGACACCCAGAACTCCAGAATGAACAGTGTCTTTCTTTATACTCTATCAGTAGAATGCACACTCAAAATTTGTGTTTTTAAGCAGTAAGGATGACTATACATTGATTTTTTTTTTTAGCACCGCCCCCACTTTGATTTTTCCTTATGCATTTGGTCCACTAATTCTTGTAAAAAATAGCAGCTTTGGGAGTTGGGCGGTAGCACAGTAGGGCTTAAGCATCCTGGTTCAAGCCCCCAGCTCCCCACCTGCAGGGGGGTCAATTCATAGGTGATGAAGCAGGTCTGCCAGTGTCTATCTTTCTCTCCCCCTCTCTGTCTTCCCCTCCTCTCTCCATTTCTCTCTGTCCTATCCAACAATGACTACATCAATAACAACAATAACACAACAAAAGGGAATAAATAAATAAAATAAATAAAAAGTTGTGTCTGTGTTACTGTACTGTAAACAATTAACCCCCTAATTAAAAAAAGAAAAAGCACCTCTTTCTTCACAGGTGGTGAAGCAGGTCTGCAGGTGTCTTTCTCTCTCCCTCTCTGTCTTCCCTTCCTCTCTCCAATTCTCTCTGTCCTATCTAACAATGATGACATCATCAATAACAACAACAATAATAACTACAACAATAAAAAGACAACAAGGGCAACAAAAGGGAAAATAACTAAATAAAATTTTTTAAAAAAGAAAGAAAAATTAGCAAGGCAAGAGAGTGGCTCACTTAAGAATATTTTTTTGGCCACTATCAGACCACCCCATCACTCAGGGTCCTAGACAGGGAATCACTGGATTCCCTCATAGATAATATGGACCTAGATTTCTAATAGATACTTCTCTCTACCATCACTGGTCACACCCATCATAAGCCCCTTTATAGGCTTCTTCAGGACCACATCCTCACTTTCCTTTGCTTTGCACCTTGTGCACTTAACCTGCTCCACTACCACCTGGCTCCCAACATCCCTCACTTTCCAAAGGAAGACTGGGTCAGCATGCTCTGCCACTCAAGGAAGACTGGTTCTGAAGTGAGTGCAGCCTAGAAAGTTTCTAGCTGTGACCATAGACTGGGCACTCAGTCTGACAGGGACTTCGAGGCTGTACAGGCTCTGGTGCAAAATATAAATAGATATGGGCCTTGGGTTAAATCATTGTGGTAAACAGTTAGTTGCATTTATATTTTTTCTTGAAGTTTGCAAGCAAACTAATCCTGCTTTCTAGTTCTAGTCTCAGTTCTGACACCATCTTTCCAGACAATATTTCTAGTCCACCCTCATGTTAGTTATCAAGCTCAATTAAAGATTATTAAGACATAGACTCCTAGGAACATACCTAAAATAGACTTCCTAGGCTCCTTCCATCCTGAGGTCCCTATTTCATCTGCTGTATTCCTACTTTATGGTTGCTGTTTATTAAACATTTTGTTCTGATTTCCATCTTATTGCCTTTCAGACACCAAGCTGCAGCTGCTACTGTGATTCCATCCTGACTTCCCTGGGCAGATAACCTCACTAATGCTTCCTGGAGCTTCACTTCCCCAGAGTCCTACCCCACTAAGGAAAGACAGAAAAATGCTGGGGATATGAATCAACCTGTCAACACCCATATCCAGTAGAGAAGCAATTACAGAAGCCAGAATTCCCACTTTTTTGTACCCCCCCAAAATTTTGGTCCGTACACCCAGAAGGGTAAATGATAGGGGAAATAAATGAGAAGGCTCTATATCTCCATTCTACCAGGACCTGGAGTGTTTGTCACCAGAAATCTTGTTTTTATACCAGCAATGAAAGGGAAGAAAATCTGGAAAAACACCCAAGGAAGCCAGACATGGTTTCTCTTATTGAGAAGATAAAGTAAGGAAAGACACTTGGAAGTAGCAATACATGTAGGGGTAAATTAGAAAGGAAGTGAAGGTAGGACCATTAAAAAAAATGGAGAATAAATAGGGAGTCAGGCTGTAGCACAGCGGGTTAAGCACAGGTGGCACAATGCACAAGGACTGGTGTAAGGATCCTGGTTCAAGCCCCTGACTCCCCACCTGCAGGGGAGTCGCTTCATAAGCGGTGAAGCTGATCTGCAGATGTCTGTCTTTCTCTTCCCCTGTCTGTCTTCCCTTTCTCTCTCCATTTCTCTCTGTCCTATCCAACAACAATAATAACTAACAAAAAAAGTGAAAACAATGGAGAAAAAATATATAGATATAGATAGATAGTTATAGAATCAGCCCATATTGGTGACCTAGGAGAAATAATGCAGTTTCCAATGGGTACACAGAACTTTGGTGGGGGACACTGTATGGAATTATACCCCTATTATCTTATAAGTTTTAAATCAGTATTAAATCACTAATAAAAATAAATTAAAAAATTGGAAACAGATTAATTAGAAGTTTGGTAGTACTAGAAATAAAATTATTCTCCTTTCATACAAGTGAAGTAACATATATAGGAACTAAATTCATGCATTTCAACTGCCCCCAACCTTGCTACACACACACAAGCTGGTCTGCTCATTCAGTCTGAATGAAATTTGACAAAGAAGTCTTTACTTCTGTAGTCTAGGAAGTAGCACAGTGGCTAGTCTTGAGTTTGCGAGCATCAGCACCTGAGTTTGATCTCTGGAATCTCATATGTCAGAATGTGCTTTCTCTCTCTGCTATCATAAATAAATAAATAAATAACATAAAGCTTAAAGGAAGAAATCTTTCTTTCTATGTATAATCCTATAATCTCTCAGAACACCAGTAAAAGCCAAATTTGTTTCCTCCATCTACAGTGTACTGGGGTGGTATTCTAGCCATCATGAGTAATAGAAAGAATAAAACCTGAACTCTATTCTCAAAGGGATTATAGTTGGTTCTAATTGCATAAGTGTGCGTTTGGGGGGTAGGGGGAGGATAGGATTATATAAACATAAAAATGCATAATGAGCAATGAGAAGGTGCCATTTGATTAATACAGAAGTGAGAGATACAAACTGTAGGAATATGAAAGAAAATAGTTTCTCTGGGGCCCACAAAAATGCTAGGTTTTCAGTTGGTCATTAAAGACCAGCTAGGATTTATATTATAAATAGAAAGAGTTAGAATGAAACAGTTCAAGGCAGTGCTGTGGTGCTTAGAGCAATAGTTAGACTAGTGTGCTAGAAAGAGAAGGCTTGTCAATATAAACGATGGAAGGTAAGCTTGGAAATTAATTTGGAGTCATAATACAGGGCTCTTTTAATGATAGGCTAAGGGATTTTTATTTTGTCTTACTGTTTATACACACACACACACACACACACACATATTAAAAGTTGAGACTAGAAAGGTGGCCCAGCATATAGAACATGTGCTGGTATATGTGAGGTCCTGAATTCAATTCTGCATGGCAAAGCAGTGCCCTATTCCACCCCACCTCCTGCCCCTAGTAAAATAAATATAATCAATATAAAAATTATAAGTATTTTTTCAAAATCATGTCCAAAGAAGCTTTTTAATATTTTTATTTAATGACAGGAATATATATATATATATATATATATATATATATATATATATATATATATATATATATATATGGAGAGAGAGATGGGGGGAGAGAGAGAGAGAGAGAGAGAGAGAGACAGATAAATACCAGAGCAGTCAGTTCTCAGCTTAGGTTTATAGTAGTGCTAGGAACTGAACCTAGCGTCTCAGAGACTTAGGCATGGATGGCTTTTGGCTGTCTCCTCAATTTGAAAAGAAAAGTTTTAGGAAGAATGTAGCAGGGTGTGGACTGGACTGAGGGGAAACTCAAAGGAGGCTAAAAGATCACAGGAGATTGATGTTTGAAGGTGTTGGTAATTTCCTAGAGCAAGGGCTAGGTTATGGGTTTGTATTCTGGTCAAACTATATAGTAATCTTCATCACATTCAAGCTGACAATATCCCCATTGTTCAATGATATATATAGTTTCCCCATTTGCCCTGGTCTATATCCATCCAAGACTGTTTAGGGAAGCCAGTAAAAGGTCTTCTTATATGTTGAGTATTGTTAGAAGGCAGCAACAAAAAACTTAAATATAAAGACCCTGAGGCCTGAACTGGCCAGTTTGTTCCAGAGAGATTGACTGTTTTTCAATACAAAACATTTAACACTTTAGCATCAAGTCTCAAACAAAACTGAGAAAAAGAAAGATCTTTGTAGGTCAGCCAGCTCCAGGGGCTTCCTTTTTTTTGGGGGTGGGGTGGGGTGGGGGGATTTAGAATTTTTTGATTTGTTGGAATATTTTCAACAGTTACATTGTGCTGACTTTTTTTCCCCCCTTTTTGCTTACTAGGTGTTGGTATGCTTCTAAAAACCCCTTCTGTTTCATTAGTTTAATCCCCCCTGCTTAAAACTATTCTATTTACATAACCACTTCATTCTATTTACATAACCTCTGTTAACAAGCACCACCCTCCCTCCAGGGCATTGGTGGTTCAGTGGTAGAATTCTTGCCTGCCCCGCCCCCTCTCCTTGTCACACCCTGATTTTCACCAGTCACTTTTCTCTCCACCCTCTCTGCGTTGTCGCATCCTGTTCCCACCCTACTGGGCTAGTATATTTATAAGGACAAGATTGTTTGTAGTAGTTAGTTTAGCTTAGCTTGGTATAGATTGCGCTGCGTCCTGCATGAATAAAGAGATACTGCGTACAACCCAGCCATGAGTCCCGGGTCGTCTGTTACCCGCCTGTGAAGCCAGCCTGTCGAAAACAACAACTAGGGTTATGGCTGGGATCTGGTGCCTGCATGATTCCACAGTTACTAGTAGTCATTCTTTCTTTCTTTTTGATAGAGGGTTAGAGATGGATAGGGGGAAGAGAGAGAGGAGAGACACCTGCAACATTGCTCTATTGCTCCTGCAGCTTAGCCTTTGCACATGGGGAGTGGTGGGGACTTGAAAAACTCTGGTTCTGACTCTACTGTATGCTCTACTGGGTGAGCCACCACACTGACCCTGCCTTTTAAAAATTTTTTTAAAATATGTTTGTTGATACTGGTTGTGCCTTGTTTTATTTTTATTTTTGTCATTTGGATATACAGTCTTAGATGGATTTCATAATGAAGACACAAATCAAACAGCTGTATTTATGTGGCATCTGATAAATGATTTCTGCATAAAGTAGGGCAGAACTCTTTAGGAGGCTGTATTTCAGAAACAGAGATTGTAATATTTTTATATTGCAATCATCTGGTATCCTTTAGTATCTCCCATGCATCCGCTTACTTTCCTATTCTCTTAGAAGGATTGGACTTTGACTTTCCAATTAGGACATTTAAGGCACAAAAATCAATTTCTTTTTGATACTGGATGGTGAACTCTGTATTTCATCTTTGAATTTTCTCCAGAACTCCATTCCCTCTCCTATGACCTGTCCACAGGCACAAACCTAGTGCTGGCCTCCTACCCTCAGAAGGATCATCTTGCTACAAGGACTTAAATACACAATAAGAGTGTTAGGAAATAGCTTACCTAGAGTGCATACTTTACCCTGAACAAGGAGCTGGGTTCCGAGTCCTAGGTCCACATGGTAACACCATGGTTGGCATCAATGGGAAGCTTTATGAATGATGCAGCTGTGCACACTGGTGTATCTCTCCTTCTCTTTCTCTCTCTCTCTCTCTTTTTTTTTTAACTTTTATTCTATTATATATTTTAATTTTTTAAAAGTTATCTTTATTTATTGGATAGAGACAGCCAGAAATCAAGATGGAAGGGAGTGATAGGGAGGGTGACAGAGAGACACTTGCAACACTGCTTCACCACTTATGAAGCTTTCCCCCTGCAGGTGGGGACCAGGGGCTTGAATCTGGGTCCTTGTGCATTGTAACACGTGCGCTTAACCAGGTGCTCCATCACCTGGCCCCTAAAAATTTAATTTTTTTAAATATTTATTTTATTTATTTATTCCCTTTTGTTGCCCTTGTTGTTTTATTATTGTAGTTATTATTGTTGTTGTCGTTGTTGAATAGGACAGAGAGAAACGGAGAGAGGAGGGGAAGACAGAGAGGAGGAGAGAAAGACAGACACCTGCAGACCTGCTTCACCGCCTGTGAAGTGACTCCCCTGCAGGTGGGGAGCCGGGGTTCGAACCGGGATCCTTATGCCGGTCCTTGTGCTTTGCGCCACCTGCGCTTAACCCGCTACGCTACAGCCTGACTCCCTAAAAATTTAATTTATTATTGGATAGATAGAGAGAAATTGGTAGGGAAGGGGGATATATAGAGGAAAAGAGGCAGAGAGACACCTGCAGTGTTGCTTCACCACATGTAAAGCCTTCCCCCTGCAGGTGGGGACTAGGGATTTGAATCCAGGCCCTGGCACACTGTAGTATGTGTACTTAACCACGTGTGCCACCACATGGGCCCCCTTCTTTTTCTTTTTCTATCTATCCCTTTTTCTATCTGAAATTGAATGGAAAAAAGAAGTCACCTGGGAACCATGGAAGGTGACAATTGTAACACACACACACACACACACACGAAGTTGACGAAGAGATTGAACACAAGTAGAAACATTCCTTTGAGGTGTGAAACTACTTTAATATTACCAGTATAGCCAGTTTTTTTCCCTTCCCACTAAAAAGTTGCTTATTCCTTACATACCTTAATGGGGGGAAAGGAGGAAGCAAGGCCTCTGTGAAATGAAGTCTGTGGAATAGAGGACGAAGTCACCTTCTCTGGTTCAGCACTCTCTCTCCTGAGTCCATGAAGGATTCTTTTTTTTTTTTTTTTTTTCAATTTTAAACCTTTATTTATTTTCCCTTTTGTTGTCCTTGTTTTTTGTTGCTGTAGTTATTGTTGTTATTGATGTCGTAGTTGGATAGGACAGAGAGAAATGGAGAGAGGAGGGGAAGACAAGGGAGGGAGAGAAAGATAGACACCTGCAGACCTGCTTCACCGCCTGTGAAGCGACTCCGAGGGCTCAAAACGAGATCCTTATGCCAGCCCTTGCGCTTCATGCCAAGTGCGCTTAACCCGACTCCATTCACGCAGGGTTCTAACTACATGCAGGCAAAATGATAGGCATGGAAAGTCTCTGTTTATTTAAAAATTAAAAAACATTAGTGACTTAATATTGATTTACAAAATTTTAAGATAGCAGGGATATAATCCCACACTGTTTCTACCACCTGAGTTCCATGTCCCCATTCCCTCCACTGGAAACTGCAGTAGTTCTTTCAAAGTCACATATATGAGTTGATTACTTTCTTTCTCCTCCAGGGTTATTGCTGGGGCCCAGTGCCTGCACTACGAATTCACTGCTCACGAGGCCATTTTTTTTTTCTTTTGAACACACCTGCTTCACCGCTTGTGGGGCGTGGGGGAGGGGGAACCTCGAACAAGGATCCTTGTGTGAGTCCTCGACCTTCGTACTATGTGCGCTTAAACCGGTGCGCCATTGACCAGCCCTCAAGTTGACTATTCTTTCTCTCTCTCTTTTATTGTTGTAGCTATTGTTGTTGATGTCGTTGTTGTTGTTAGGACAGAGAGAAACGGAGAGAGGAGGGGAAGACAGAGAGGGGGAGAGAAAGACAGACACCTGCAGACCTGCTTCACCGCCTGTGAAGCGACTCCCCTGCAGGTGGGGAGCCGGGGGCTCGAACCGGGATCCTTAAGCTGGTCCTTGCGTTTTGCGCCACGTGCGCTTAACCCGCTGCGCTACCGCCTGACTCCCGACTATTATTTCCATGACTGTCTATATTTATATATATTTGCCCATTTTTTCCATGGTCCTGCCTTCTCTTCACCCTTACACCTATTGGTGCTTCTGAATGTCCTTTTACTGTAAGTCTTATTTAACTTAGTTTAGAAAACACAAGTGTCTGTTCCATTGTTTAATATAATGACTTGTTTCTTCCCAGAATTGTGGTGTACTAGTGGCCTTTGTTTTTTGAATGGTTCTTGTTACGCCGGAAGGATCTGTTGCTTGTCTCGCTGAGAGAAAGCTGAAGAGGACTTTTACGACACCCGGCACCCGTCGGAAAGCGGAGCCACGCCCAACGTGGGATTTGCGACAGGACTGTGGTCACCTGACACCTCAGTAGCCTGAGTGCTTCTGAACTCTCCTCAGCATCAAGGCAGCCAGGGCAAGTTGACAAAAGGTGTTGTGGAGGAGGTTTCGGTGTCCCATGGCCAGGGAACTGACAGAGGAAGTGTTGATGTAGAATACAGATTAAAAATACGGCTGCGCGCACTTGGTGTGAAGCACAAGGACCGGTATAAGGATCCGGGTTCGAGCCCCCGCTCCCTATCTGCGGGTGGGGGTGGGGTGGGGGGTGGGGTGGGGTTTGCTGCACAGGCGGTGAAGCAGGTCTGCAGGTCTTTCTCTCCCTCTGTCTTCCCCTCCTCTCTCCATTTCTCTCTGTCCTATCCAACAACAACGGCAGCAATAACAATAAAAATAACAGCAACAACAACAAAAATAACGACAAACAACAAGGGCAACAAAAGGGAAAGAATAGCCTCTAGGAGCTGTGGATTCGTAGTGTAGGCATCGGGTCCCAGAGATAACCCTGGAGGCAAAATCTCTATATATATATATCTGTTCTTCTTCTAGCGTTTGCCCTTCTTCCGTAGCCAGCCAACAGCATCAGGTTGAGCCTGATGTAAAGTTTCGAGACCTCCTTTGAATCTGGAGAGGTGGCAGTCGTTGACTATGTGGGTCATAGTCTGTCTGTAGCCGCAGGGGCAGTTCGGGTCGTCTCTGGCTCCCCAGCGATGGAACATAGCGGCGCACCGGCCATGGCCTGTTCGATAGCGATTGAGGAGGGCCCAGTCATAACGTGCTAGGTCAAAGCCGGGTTGACGCTTGCAGGGGTCTGTGATGAGGTGTTTGTTCTTTACCTCAGCTGACTGCCAACTCTGTTTCCAAGAGTCTGGAACAGAGAAGTTCAGTGTAGGCATAGGGGACCAGATTGGGTGACGAGACGTCAAGCGTTGGACAGGGTGGGTGAAGATATCCGCGTATATTGGCAGGTCAGGTGGAGTGTAGACGTGGGAAATGAACTTAGATGATGCCGCATCCTGACGAATATCTGGCGGGGCGATGTTGCTAAGAACTGGCAGCCATGGAACTGGGGTGGAATGGATGGTTCCAGAAATTATCCTCATGGAGGAATATAATTTGGAATTGACCAAGTGGACATGGGGGCTACGGAACCATACTGGGGCACAGTATTCTGCAGTGGAATAGCATAATGCCAGAGATGATGATTGTAGTGTGGAAGCGCTCGCGCCCCATGAGGAGCTGGCCAGTCTTGCAATGATGTTATTCCTCACGCCCACCTATATATCTATATCTATATCTAGATATAGGTATATATATATATATATATATATATATATATATATATGGCTGCTGAGATGGCGTATGGATAAGGCGTCTGGGTTTCCTGGAGCGCCAGGGAAGTTCTAGACCTGGCACCCACCACGTGGGAGGCTGAGGTGCTGTGGTGCCTCCCCCCGATCTTCCTTTCTAAATGAAAAAGATGGGCTCAGAGTGTTGAGACCCTTTGCTTTTAGAACAAATGAGTCATGAAGGGACCCCAAAGCAAAGTTGTTTAGAAGCACTTGCATGAGAATTTCAGCATGATTGACAGTGTTATTATGCTTGCAGAGAACTATGACTTTAAGCTTGAAAAGGTACAGAGGTTTAGGAGGGGTTTTCAGGATCTTTTGAGTTCCCACAAAGAATTATATCATAGGAAAGTGCTCGAGGCTAAGCAGTCAAACAGTTATTATTCCAAGCCTTCTGCGTCAGCCGCAACAGAGGATGAATTTTTACTTTTGACACTGAGGAGGGCAGACAGAAGAAGGTGTAGATGTTAGTGACTGTCCTGTCCTGGTGGGTTCAGAAGAGTGTTGTTAATAAATGCCTCTCTCATACTTTTGATCCATACTCCCAGTGGGGGAGAAGTGATAGGAGGAAGAGGATAAGAGGGCTCTGAACTCCAGCTCCATTAGGACCCAGACAGAGAAGAGGAAAAAGGGAGGGATATTGGGATATAATAAAAGGGTCATGAGTGGCTTGGAGGGGAAGAGAGGACCCGACTGGGAAGAAAAATGGGGGCAATTATGTACAAATCTAGACAGATAGTTACAGAGAGGATAGTTAACTTATGTCTGCAACCTTAGGAGAACTGCAATGGCTTCCAATGGAGGGATTTTGGGGATTCAGAACTCTGGTGTGAGAATGGTGTGGAATTATACCCCTTTTGACATGTAATTTTGTAAATCAATATTAAATCATTGATACAATTTTAACAAGAAAAAATGTTCAAAACATGGCAGATAGATAGTTATTGAAATAATAACCAATCCATATCTGTAACCTTGTGAGAACCACTGCAGTTTCCAATGTAGGGCTAGGGGACACAGAACTCTCTGGTGGTGGGAATGGTGTGGAATTGTACTCCTGTTATCTTGAAAATTTGTAAATTAATATTAAACTATTAGTAAAAACGTTAAAAAAATAAATAATCCTCTTCTCTCCTACACCTGTAGCTCCCACCACCCTACTCTCCAACAACTCATCTTAGCACAAGCATCTTCACCTCCCTTCGTCATCCTGATTCTGGTAAGTGAAATTACACTGTACACATTATTTATACTTTATTTAGGCAGTGAGTTTATTGTATCATTGCAGATTTTGCTGTATGTTAGTGTTATGCTTTATGTGTTTTTTCGTATTCTTTAGTCTAAATAAATTTAGAATAAATACTCAAAAAAAATTCAACATAAATTCTTGATAATTTCTTCTTCAATTCATTCCATTTTGTCTTATGGGCTCCCACTCTTCTTCTCTAGGAGTTAAAGGCCATGGTTAGAAAACGAGGCTGGAGAAAGTTTATCCTCTTCTGGCCTATGGAGTCATTGTGTCTGTATAGCAGATGTGGGATGGGCAGGAGTATAGTAAACCTATCCTCTTTCCTACTGGAAATCAGATTTAATTCTGACCCACGGGACCTCCATGTCACAGATGGAGAGGTAATTAAGCCTCTAGATTCTGAGCCTTTGGGGTGAGAGGCTTAGTTTTTCATATGTGCATTCAGTGTATTTTTGAAGAGCACAGAGGGTTTCCAGTCAGTGTCCCTTTTTCTTGAACAGAGTGAAAACAAGACAACGTGTTAGGAATATTACTACTAGGTAGTATGAAAACATAGAACACACATGTAAAAATTGATTCTAGTTTTTAAAAGTTCAAAGACTAACCAGAGCTATCAGTGGCATGACAAATGGGGACATCATCCTGTCTAGGGACTGCTCATGGGAGGAAGTGTGGACTGGAGGGCTTCTTCTGTTGTCATTATTGTTCATATGTATATATGAACAATATATTGAAGTGGAAAAGTTTCATCTTCAGAGACCTGGAGTGAGACCTCGAAGGACAGGAGCTCTCCACTGGTAACGACGCTTGGTTGTTAACCAACGCAGCCAAGGCCCAAGCCCAGTGACCTAGAGGGAGATGGCTGAGGTAACCAATCCCCAGGAGTGGTCCCTGGAGGAGTGTCAGTCCCATTTCAGCCGCTGCCAACTAGGAACATTCCACTTGCTGCTGCTCTGTGTTGATTTAGACCATCCCTCCTGGGTATGTGGCTACAGTGGAGTTTTGAAAATCTGAAGCAAGTATAAGGACTTAACATTTTCATTTAGAAATGTTAACATCTTCCTGTTTTCAAGGGGCAGGAGAGAGAGAGAGAGAGAGAGAGAGAGAGAGAATGAGAGAGAGAGACAGACAGACAGATAGGTTGATATTTGCTGGGTTGAGCTTCATGGGCGGGAGACAGAGATGACCAGGGACTCATGGCTCAGTGGTACGCAGTTCAGTCTTTATTCATGTGGAACGCAGTGCAATCTAAGCTATCTCTAATCACAGTCTTGTCCTTCTATCTCCTGAGGTGGAAGAGTCAGGTAAAAAGGAAGTACGTAGGATAGGGGGCGGGGAGAAGGAAAAAGCTTGAACCAGTGAGGATTAAACCAATGTCCCGGAGGCAGGGGGGTGCTTAGTTAACAGTGGTTATGTAAATAGAACGCAGTGCCAAGCAGGGGGGATTAAACCAATGAAACAGAAGGGGTCTTAGAAGCAGCATTCAGAAGCATACCAACAGATATTGACTGGTATATTTGTATGGAGGGTGGGAGTCAATTCCTCCTTCCCATCCAGCTGTGTTAGGACAAGTGAAGTGGAAGTACTCTGTACTTGCTCCTCTCCCATCCTTGTTTCAAACTAAGCTGAAAGAACTCTTTAGCATGGGCATCCTTAATTTTTTTTTTTTTTTTGATGGGCCAAGCTTACAGTTTTCAAAGTGCTATGACAGAATGGTTGCAAAAATAAAAAGCTAGTGAAAGCTTAGTCACAATATTTCTATAGCTGGCAATCAAAAGATCATATTGCATGCAACTGGCAAAATCATCATAGGGAAATTATGCATTTTCCAGAATACCTTATTCCCTTCTGTGTATTAAACATTACTTTAATATTCTGGTGACAATGTTTTATAATTAATCTAAATGTAAGGGAATGAACACACCAGAGATTATGTCTCAGTGCAAAGAGGTGAAAAAGGCTTTTTTGCAGTGGCAGACCTGATTACTGAGTCAACTCCTTTCACTTAAGAGCAGCTATAGACATTACTAAGGTCTAATATTACCCCATTCTCTAGTGAAGGAAAACATTCTGTACACTTTGGGGAGTAAAGCCCTTTCACTCATAAGGGTGTTAACGTTAACATGGAAGAAAAGCATTTAAAAAATTGCATTAGTTTATAGACTTATATTGAACTCATGAGAGGGAATTTAGCCCCAGAGAGATAAAAACTAAAGAGCTGAGCCATAAACCAGTATGATAACATCCTTATTATAAGATGCAAATTGAGGGACCCAATTCACTAAAACACATGTTACTGGTATTTAATTTTGCTTTTGGGAATACATCAGAAGTTGGCCTATGGCTTTTGCACATTGTACTTAAAATGAGGGTGAGTAACTTTGGCTGTGAAAAAAAAAGTGATAAGGAAGCACAGGGCAAGCCAGGATTGAGAGATAATTACAAGGATCTAATTTAAGTGTTAGTGTACACAGTTTTCTTTCCTGTCTTGGGCTTAGAGGCACAGCACAGACGTGAGAAGGCAAAGGGAGCTATACTCCAGGGTGGAGAGGCTGGGATCCTGAGCAGGCCAGCACAGTGGCTGCTTGTTTCTCTTGTCCAGCCCCCTGGGGAGCAACTTCTCTGGGTGGGGGCCAGAAGAGACAGGTCCACACCCAGTGGTCATCTCAGGAACTTCACTTGAGCTGGCATGGTGTGTGCCTGTGGTTTGGAGAAGAGAAGATACACTTCCCCATGAGAAAAAGGTCAGTTCCTCTTTCCTCAGTGGCACAAACAGCCTGCTGGGTGTACTTGGACTTCCTGCCACCACTTTCTTCCCTCAGTAGGTGAATTATGCTTCCCCTTAGGCTGACATTATGAGCTTGAACCCCTTATTTCTCCAGGAGGTCATCCAAGGGGGGTTCAACAGAAGAGAACATTGTTCCCAATGCCCACCGCCTCTTACCTTCCCCACCTAGTAACTCTAGGGAAGTGTTCATTTCTCTCTAGAGATAAAATGCCTTCAGTGAACCAAAGAGTTTGGGCTCTGTCTGGGAGCCTGTTAAAAAGGCACAACCTGCTTTAAAATGCAGGACCTGAGCCTGAGGCCCCCACTGGTTAGTTCAAATAAGAAAAGAAAAGAAAAGAAAAGACAGAGAGAGAGAGAGAGTGGAAACAAAGGTAGAGAAAACACATGCAAACAAATAAACACCAGCCAGCAGACCCTCTTTAGAGATATTGAATCCAGAATTGCTTTGGAACGACTTAGAATGACTTTTGAAAAATGTGTTCAACCGCATCCTGTGACCTACTGCATAATCTTTTTATTTACCACTTACGGTTCATATAGTGAAGAGGGGGGCCTTTCACACACCTCTTGTTAAGGCCAGTCAAGGGGCCCATGACTTTACTAATTTTTGCCAGAGCCCAACAGCTAACATGCAGATGGGCTAAAAGTATTGTTTGGGGAGATGGTGTCAGAGTTGGAAACAGGACTAGAAGCTGGGTCAGGGAAGAGAGTAGCTCCCAAATATGGGAAAAGTATATAAATATCCTTACCTGTAGACCCCATTGATCTGATCTGGGGCCCATGTCTATTCATATTCAGCACAGGAGCCTATGTAATCTGTGCATCCCTGTAGGTCTGAGCTCACATTCCATGATCATAGCTAGGAACATTCTAGGCTGGACTTATTTCAGGACTCATCTTCCTTGAGTGACAGAGTATGTTGACTCAGCCTCCTTTCAGAGAGTGGGGCAATTCCTGCCATTGTTGTTCTACTTTGGGGGCAGTGTCCTGTAGATGCCCACAAGAGGTTTATGATCTTGTTCTGATGAAGATGACCAGTGATGGCGGAGAGAGGGATCTGTTAGAGGTCATTTCTATGTGGGCATACCAGGATTCCCTGATTTGGGTCCCAGATAATGGGATGGCCTTGTAGTGACCAAAAGGGCCATCATTAAAGTGTGCCAGTCTCTTGCCCTTATACAGCTTTTGTAGTCCTTACTTTGTCTGACAGGTTAGCTTTGGAGTGATTGAGGGAAGTGAAATACGAAGTAGGTGAGGAGGGTATCTAGGTCTAAGTAGAAACTATTTGATCAAGTACTTTATGGTGTCTTTTTAAGGTCTTTCTACTTGCTTTACTTACTGAGTCACTGCAAACTATTGTATACTTTTACTTTAAGGTATATACTTTCCCCTTAATTGTGTGTCCTATCTCATGGGCCCTGGTCTATATCTAGGTTCTGTAGCTTTCTTAGAAAGAGCTGCAACATTCTTAAGAGTGGAAATTGGAAGGGGGGTGGGCACTAGTCAGGAAAGGGAGTAGGAGAGAAGATACTCCCAACAACACCTTAGTTGATCAAGCTTAACTGATCTCAAGGTAAGCTGGATCAGCCTACAGTGACTTAAGGGGATTCTTGGACTAACTGTCCCTACCAGCCTGCCAGTGTCCAAAAGTTCACTAGTAATATGAAAATCCTTTCATATACAATTAGGAGAGAGAATGCTTCCAATGTGAAGGCTGGATTGAAGTAACAACTGGCAATGGATGTGTGAATGAATAGTTAGACAATCAATCCTGAAGTCTCCACAATGAAGAATTAGACCTGTCCTACTCTATCTCAGCTAAAACTGAGAAGAGCACTGGTAGGACAAGAATAAGAATATGAATTTTAAGAACTCCATATATATATATTTTTTGCCTCAAAGGTTATCGCTGGGGCTCATTGCCTGCACTATAAATCCATTGCTCCCGGAGGCCATTTTTTCCATTGTTGTTGTTGCTGTTATCATTGCTGTTGGATAGGATAGATAGAAATTGAGAGGAGGGGGAAATGGGGTGGGGTGTGGAGAGAAAAATACTGACACCTGCAGACCTGCTTCAACGCTTGTGAAGTGGCCCCTGCCTGCAGGTGGGGAGCTGGGGGCTCAAACTGGGATCCTTGCTCCAGTCTTTGCACTTCCTACTATGTGTGCTACCATCTGGCCCCTGAGAATTCCGTACTTTTTATCTATGTATAGAGTCCAGTTTCTTTTTTAATTAATTTAAATTTTTTATTAGGAGTAGTTTGACAATGATCAACAATATTGTAAGATAACAGGGGTATAATTTCACACAGTTCACCCCACCAGAGTTCCATGTCCTATACCTTCCATTGGAAGCTTCCCTATTTTAATCCCTCTCTGGGAATATGGACCAAAATTCTTCATGGGGTGCAGAAGGTAGGAGGTCTGGCTTCTGTAATTGCTTTTCCACTGGACATGGATGTTGACAGGTCAGTTCATACCCCCATCCTGTTTCTGTCTTTCTCTAATTGGGTAGGGCTCTGGGGAGGTAAGGTTCTGGGACACACTGGTGAGGTTGTCTGCCAGGGGAGGTCAGGTTGGCATCATGGTAGTGTCTGGAACTTGGTGAGTCCAGTTTCTTTTATACTGAGCAAGAGGAGTAGAAACATATAAAAGTATTTTAGTTAGGCTGCTGTAAGGGCCACAGCTCAACTCTGCAGTTTTCAGTGAAGAATATATATATAATTTTTTTCAAATCAAGATGATTTCATATACAGGAGCTTATCTGTTAAAATGTTATTAATTGTAACTTTATACTTAAGTGCTTCATCTCTCCACCAGTCCCTGCCCCATGCTTTTTGGCTTTCCCTGGAGCAAGCACAATGCCTGCACATAATTCCTGAGTGATAGGTGAACTTTATAGAGATGACAGGATATACCTGACTCTGTGGAGGGCTAAAAAGACCTACATGGGATAATGTATTGATACTTTCTCAGAGTGGATATACTTATGTTTTATCACCAACATAGCCCACATGCATCTAGGCCTCCAGAATGAGGAACTTGCTTAATTTTTTCTTCCATTTTCAAAACCAAAGAGGATTTTTCATGAACTCTCAAAGTTCAGATTATACCATCGGGCTGATGTAAATATTCTCAGATGGTCAGGGGAATGAGAAGCTGTTCGGTATGGTATTCTCAGTTAAAGGTTTCAAATATGTAAATGAAATGTTCATGTTTTTCCAGTAGTTCAGATCCAGATTCTGTCCTCAGTTTCTCACCTGTCCCTTGAGAAGCCATCTGTCCAGATGTTTCTGTTGGATGGGGAATCCTAGGTGCCTTGATATGACGATGGTCCTTGCTGCATTTGCTCCTGACTCTACTGTGTGAGATTAGAAGAAACAATTTATTAGTACTTGAGGGAAGTGCTCAAATGACAGCACTGGGATTGCTAAGGAAGCAGCCCTTGGTTTTCAAAGGAGACATGAGAAACAGGTCATGTTGGGCTTTTATTGAGTTTAGATTCTCCATTGTTTTTTACTCCCTATGCTACGTTTGTGTGACTTTTAACCTACAAAAACTTTGCAAGCTTTCTTTAATTTGATGATCTGCGTGGCACTGTGCTGGACAAGTGCTACTTCTTCCATTTCAATGATAGGAAAACTGAGACACAGAGTGGTTGGAGGGCATTCCTGATCACACAGCTAGTTTTAGAAGACAAATTATGTTCTCACTGTAGATGTTTTAGTACTGTATAAGGATGGCATTGAACATGAGGCCTATAGACTCTCTGAGAAGTTCAAGTCTTCCCACTAACATAGGAAACTGGTTCAGTGCCTTCTCCTGGGACAAACCTTGGAAGTATTTCATCAGAGTTCAATACTAGCTTCCTTTGGTTTTCTTCACAGTTAACAAACACACAGAAGTCTGATGCCATCTCATTAATTTATGATTCAGGACAAAGCCCACCCCATGTTCATCCCAAATCAGTTCTATTCCATATCTATACAGAAAATGAACACCATTTCATATCTGGTAGGATGCTATAAAAATAACAAATAAAATGAAAAACAGTAAGTTTTGACAAGAATGTAGAGAAATTGAAACATGCATTACTGGTGGTAATATAAAATGGTTCAGCAGGAGCCAGGCAGTGGCACACCGGATTAAGGACACATAGTAGAATGGTTCATCAGCTGTGGTGAAAATGTGGCCGTTCATTTGCAAGTTAAATAGAGAATTATCATTTTCCCAGTAATTCCATTTATATGTAAAAAGAACGAACCAGACATCATTCTGGTATGTGTGCTGCCAGGGATCAAACTCAGTTCCTCATGCTTGAAAGTCCAGTGCTTTATCCACTGTGCCACCTCCTGGACCACATAATTTTATTTTTTTAAATAGTGTTTGTTTGTTTGCTTTTTGTAACTAGAGCATTGCTCAGCTCTGGCTTATGGTGGTGTGGGGGATTGGACCTGGGACTTTTGGAGCCTCATGCTTGAGAGTCTCTTTGCATAACCATAATACTATCTACCCCTGCCCTTAACTCTTAATTCTATCAGGACCTGAAGAGAGAAGAGGAAAAAGGGAGGGGCATTCAGAAGTAGTAGTAGGTGTAGGTATGACTTGGAAAGGAAGAGAAGTTGGGACCATGGGAAAAAAAAGGGCAAATATATATAGTTATATACAGATAGTTGTAGTAATAATGGTTAATCCATATCTGCAACCTTGGGAGAACTGCTGTAGCTTCCAATGGAAGGAATGGGGATACAGAGTGAGAAAGATGTGCAATTATACTCCTGTTATCTTATAATTTTGTAAATCACTAATAAATCAAAAGAAAAAATACTTGGAGCTAAGTAGGAAACTTTAGAAGAATGTCATCTTAAAGCTGTGGGGAGATTCCAAGGTAAGGCAAATGCTCCCTACCTGGGGTGGATTCTTTGTTGTTTGTGAAATCACCTTTTATCATTTTTTTAAAATTTTATTTTATTTATTTATTCCCTTTTGTTGCCCTTGTTTTTTTTTTATTGTTGTAGTTATTATTGTTGTTGTCGTTGTCGGATAGGAGAGAGAGAAATGGAGAGAGGAGGGGAAGACAGGGAGGAGGAGAGAAAGATAGACACCTGCAGACCTGCTTCACCGCCTGTGAAGCGACTCCCCTGCAGGTGGGGAGCCGGGGTTCGAACCAGGATCCTTATGCCGGTCCTTGTGCTTTGCGCCACCTGCGCTTAACCCGCTGAGCTACAGCCTGACTCCCCACCTTTTATCATTTTTAAAGTCTCATGTTTTCCATGTTATTTGGTAGGAGGAGTGGAAGTTCTGGCTTTCAGAAACACTTGGACTGGATTAGGGAAGACACTTCACTTGTTTATTTGATGGTCAGTCCTTGATTGTTTAGAATTTTCTTCCCTTTTCTTCTCCCTTAAGTGACAAAATGAACAGTATAACCACAACTTTCGTCTGCAGATTTTTCTGCCTGTCAAGCCCTAAAGGTTCAAGTCTGTAGGCAAAAAGAGACTGGAACACAAGGTATGAACACTAAGCTAAAAAAATATGGGCAAAAGATTGTTCTGGTTAGCACCCATGTTTATGAACTTAAAGGTCAAGAATGGGCCTCAAAAGCCAAAGAACTTTGAGATGTGAAGTTATGTTCTGAGAATAGGACAGAGGGCATCAAGACTTCGCATTTATTTGCTTGTAATGGAGGCAGATGATTGAAACTCATTTTCCCCAAGTTATTTAGTTTTTTGAGTCCTGGTCAGACTTCCTTTTAAAATCTTGCTTTTAAAAAAATTAGTTGGTAAAGACAGGGTTTAACTGCAAGGGGGGTTTTAGCAGGAAAAAAGGCCAGTTCTTACAAGCTACCTGGAAAATCAGGAATTCCATGAAAAAATTACAAAGAAATTTTGTGAATGTTTGGGAGGAGGACAAGGAAGTGATTTCATTATTACTAATAACATATGAGATAATCATAACTTTGAAAATCTCTTTAACTTTGTCAAAGAGTTTTTATGTTCTCATTTTGTTCCTGTGCTTCTTAGACATTAGTTTCATTTATCTAATGAGTAAACTAAGGCATAGAGGACTACACTAGTGTGCTGGGGGTGGGGGGGTGTTGACACAACTGATTAGCAGGTGAGGCAGGTATTAGGACCCAGATAATGGGGCTCATCCTGCAGACTTCTCTTGGGGTTTAAATCTTGCCCTTGCTGGACACACCCATTCTTGAGTTTAGCTAGGCACTAGATGTTGGATGTAGTGGGACATATGTGGGGCCTGTAAAATCCTTGAAGGCTTTTGGAATCAGGCTGGAACGAATTCTAATCCTGTCATGATGGGAAGTGATGACAGATCCTTTCTTGAAAGACGGGAGTGTGAGAGTGTTGAGCTCATGGTAATGATGTGTGGTTCTCAGTGATTTCATTCAAACTGGGAAAAATCTATGTTTCTCATCCTCTGGGTCACTTTTGATCCTGGTCAGCTCCTATACCTTATTCCTAAGAGGACAATTCATCCTGTCACTCTCTGAGTTTATATACCTTCCTTTAAAGTTACTGTATTGGTCTGGATACAAAACCACCACCTTTAGAAAGCTTTTGTTTGTTTTGTCATTGCCAGAACTTCACTGCTTCTAGTTAACTTATTATTGTTAGTTTCATATATATATATATATATATATATATATATATATATATATATAGAGAGAGAGAGAGAGAGAGAGAGAGAGAGAGAGAGACAGACAGAGAGAGAGAGAGAGAGAGAGAGAGATACAGACAAACATAGAGAGGGGGAAAATTCAGGCTGGGGAGACAGCGTAATGGTTATGCAGAAGACTTTCATGCCTGTTGGTCCGAGGTCCCAGGTCCAATCCCCAGCACCACCACACCATAAACTAGAGCTGAGCAGTGCTCTGGTTGGTCTTGGTGTCTGTCCGTCTCTCTTTCTCTTCCTCATAAAATTAAAGCTTTCCTCAGTGTGGTATTGGCTGGACTTAGGACTTAGATCTGGGTCGTGTATATGACAAAGTAGGTGCACTATCCAAGTGAGCTATATTTCTGACTTAGAATTCTCTTCTTTAATATTCACAGATTACTGTCAAAGACTGGTTAGTCTCCTTTCCTCAGGTAAATTAGTTTGTTTAGTTTCATACATCTAACTTTTTTTTCTTTCTTTCTTTCTTTCTTTCTTTCTTTCTTTCTTTCTTTCTTTCTTTCTTTCTTTCTTCATTCATGAAAGAGATAGGAGGAGAGAAAGAACCAGGCATCACTCTGGTACATGTGCTGCCGGGGATCGAACTTGGGACCTCATGGTTGGGAATCCAATGCTTTATCTACTGCACCACCTCCCGGACCACCATCTGACTTTTTTCTTTTTAATTTCTTTATTGGGGAATTAATGTTTTACATTTGACAGTAAATACAGTAGTTTGTACATTTCTCAGTTTTCCACATAACAATACAACCCCCCAATAGGTCCTCTGTCATACTTTTTGACCCCCCCCCCCCACATACACCAGAGTCTTTTACTTTGGTGCAATATGCCAACTCTAGTTCAGGTTCTACTTGTGTTTTCTCTTCTGATCTTGTTTACAATTTTTGCCTTAGAGTGAGATCATCCCATATTCATCCTTCTGTTTCTGACTTATTTCACTTAATATGATTTCTTCAGGCTCCATCCAAGATGACATGGAGAAGGTGGACGCACTATTTTTTATAGCTGAGTAGTATTCCATTGTGTATATAGACCACAACTTGCCCTGCCGCTCATCTGTTGTTGGACACCTGGGTTGCTTCCAGGTTTGGGTTATTACAAATTGTGCTGCTATGAACATATGCATACACAAATCTTTTTGGATGGGTGTGTTGGGTTCCTTAGGATTTATCCCCAGGAGAGGAATTGCAGGATCTTAGGGTAGATTCCTTTCTAGCCTTCTGAGAGTTCTCCAGACTGCTCTCCACAGGGGTTGGACCAATTTACATTCCTACCAGCAGTGCAGGAGGGTTCCTTTGACCCCACAACCTCTCCAGCATTTGCTGCTGTTACCTTTTCTGATCTATGACATTCTCATAGGAGTGAAGTGGTATCACATTGTTGTCTTGATTTGCATTTCTCTGACAATCAGAGTCTTGGAGCATTTTTTTTTTTCATGCGTTTTTCAGCCTTTTAGATCTCTTCTGTGGTGAATATTCTGCCCATGTCCTCTCCCCATTTTTGGATGGGGTTATTTGCTTTCTTGTGGTTGAGTTTGACAAGCTCTTTATATATTTTGGCTATTAAACTCTTGTCTGATGTATGGCATGTAAATATCTTCTCCCATTCTGTGAGGGGTCTCTTTGTTTGGATATTGGTTTCTTTTGCTGTGCAGAAGCTTTTTAATTTGATGTAGTTCCATAGGTTTATACTTGCCTTAGTTTTCTTTGTAATTGGATTCATTTCACTGAAGATCGTACATCTGACTTTAATCATTCCAGAAACATGGAGTGTGAACTTGAAAAGACAGCTGCAGCAGAATATGCTGAGGTCTGAGTGGGCAGAGCCATGGAGGAGGGTAGCAGCTATAAAGAAAATATTTAGATCAACTTCTTGGCGGCCAACTCAAATTGTTAAACTTCTTGCTGGGCATTACATACTATCCCACTGGACAGGGTGCCAGATGAGAACATCTTTAGGCCATCAATGGTCCAGTACTGGATTAATTACTGAGATACCTAGGATCTAATCTCAACCTTTTAAAAATTTATTAGTGATTTAATATTGATTTACAGAATTGCATGTCAACAGGGGTATAATTCCACACTGTTCCCACCACCAGAATTCTGAATCCCCAGTATCCCCACTGCAAGCTACTGCAGTTTCCCTAAGGTTGTAGACATCCAATCATCATCATCTCTATTTGTCTATATTTGTACAAAATTGCCCCCTCTTTCTTCAAGGTTCATTCCACTCTCTCCCTTGAAGCCACTCATGACCCTATTCATATATCCAAGTATCCTTCCCTTTTTCCTCCTCTCTGGGTGCTAATGGAGTTCACAGCCCTCTTATCCTCTTCCTCCTATCATTTCCTCTCCATTGGGAGTATGGATTAAGATTGGTTTTGGACCAGAAAGCTGGATCAGGGAAGAGAGTAGCTCCCTAATATGGGAAAGGGGTATAAATATTGTTGACTGTAAACCCCATTTACTTGATGTCATCTGGGGCCCATAATCAGCTTAGGAGCCTATGTGACCTCTGCATCCCTCTACATCTGAGCTCACATTCTGTGGTCATGAGTAGGAACATTCCAGGCTGCCCCAATATCGACCCATCTTCCTCAGGTGTAGCATAGAGTATGTTGTCCAGCCTCCCTTCGGAGGATGGGACATTCTCTACCA
This sequence comes from Erinaceus europaeus, assembly GCF_950295315.1. Lineage (NCBI taxonomy): Eukaryota > Metazoa > Chordata > Mammalia > Eulipotyphla > Erinaceidae > Erinaceus > Erinaceus europaeus. The sequence goes on from NC_080164.1 coordinate 56,234,411, forward strand.
TTGTTGATCCAAGTTGAGGGCAAGATCCTATGGGGGCCCACAAAGAGGTCTGTTGTGTTGTTCCTGATAGAAAACACTGGTAACAGTGGAGAGAGGGATTTATTCAAGGTCTAGGCCCATTATGTCTATTTGGGAATCTCAGGTCAAGATGCCTGCCTCCATGGGTGGCCAACACTATATTGTTTCTTCTCCAAAACAGAAGATTCCGGGTGCATCTGGGTGACAAGTCTAGCAGATGGACACTTGTCCCAAGTGGCCTCCCCCAGGGCTCTGTTCTGGCTCCTACGCTATTTAATATTTACATCAATGATCTCCCAGAAACTTCTTCAAGGAAGTTCATCTACGCCGATGACATCTGCTGTGCAACTCAGGCATCCAAGTTCAACATCCTCGAGGAAACACTCACGAAAGACATGTCTCTGATATCTGATTACTGTAAAAAATGGCGACTAGTCCCTAGCACTGCAAAAACGGTATCATCTGTTTTCCATCTACACCATGCCTCGGCCTCGCGTGAGCTTAATGTGCAGCTTGACGATAGGAGAATCCGGCATGAAGCCCAGCCAGTCTATCTTGGCGTTACTCTCGATCGCACTCTGTCATTTCACGAACATCTCATAAAAACTGCAGCAAAGGTGGGCGCGAGGAATAACATCATTGCAAGACTGGCCAGCTCCTCATGGGGCACGAGCGCTTCCACACTTCGATCATCATCTCTGGCATTATGCTATTCCACTGCAGAATACTGTGCCCCAGTATGGTTCCGTAGCCCCCATGCCCACTTGGTCAATTCCAAATTATATTCCTCCATGAGGATAATTTCTGGAACCATCCATTCCACCCCAGTTCCATGGCTGCCAGTTCTTAGCAACATCGCCCCGCCAGATATTCGTCGGGATGCGGCATCATCTAAGTTCATTTCCCATGTCAATGCTCGACCAGACCTGCCAATATGCGCGGATATCTTCGCCCACCCTGTTCAACGCTTGACGTCTCGTCATCCAATCTGGTCTCCTACGCCTACACTGAACTTCTCTGTTCCAGACTCTTGGAAACAAGAGTTGGCAGTCAGCTCAGGTAAAGAACAAACACCTCATCACAGATCCCTGCAAGCGTCAACCCGGCTTTGACCTAGCACGTTATGATTGGGCCCTCCTCAATCGCTATCGAACAGGCCATGGCCGGTGCGCCGCTATGTTCCATTGCTGGGGAGCCAGAGACGACCCGAACTGCCCCTGCGGCTACAGACAGACTATGACCCACATAGTCAATGACTGCCACCTCTCCAGATTCAAAGGAGGTCCTGAAACTTTACATCAGGCTCAACCTGACGCTGTTGACTGGCTACGAAAGAAGGGCAAACGCTAGAAGAAGAAGGACTTCCCAATTAGGGCCCCAGCTGATGGGGTGGCCTGATAGTGACTAAAGAGCCATCGTTAAAGTATGCCAGTCTCTTGCCCTTATTCAGTTTTTGCAGTCCTTGCTTTGATAAGATTAGCTTTGGAGTGAGTGAGAGAACTATAATAGGAAGTAGGTGAGGAGGGTATCTAAGTCTAAGTAGACACTATTTCATTATGAACTTCATACTGACTAACTATAGACTATTGTGTATTTTTGCTTTCATGTATATATTTTGCCCTAATTTATGGATACATGTGAACATATGCTCTCTCTTACAGGATCTGGTCTATATCTAGGTTTTGGGACTTTGTTAGGAAGTGAACCTCCTGGAATGGAATTAGAGAATACTGTGAAAGGAAAGGTCTCACTCAAGTAATGAGGGTGAAGGGTTGACATTCCATGCCTGATTTCTCTGGACACAGTCTAAAGTGAAGCATGTTAAGGTGGTACTCGTACTCTTTGCATTGATTATGATATCATCTCCCCAGACAGTAACTTGGATCCACCGGCATATCAGATTTCAGGCTCAGGGCAAAAAAGACAAAGGAAAAAACAAACAAACAAACCTAGTATAGCTACAGGCCCTTTAGAATTTAACTAAAATATGCCTACTAGCTATCTACAAACTGGAGGACCCCCCAACTCTTCATCTGCACTATTCCAGCCCTTAGGTCCATGATTGGTCAACAGTTTGTTTGGCTTTGTACATTAACTCTCTTTTCAACCACCAGGTTCCAGATGCTAGTATGATGCTGAACAGACTTCCCTGGACAGACAACCCCACCAATGTGTCCTGGAGCTCTGCTTCCCCAGAGCCCTTTCCCACTAGGGAGAGAGAGAGACATGCTGGGAGTATGGATCAACCAGTCATACCCATGTTCAGCGGGGAAGCAATTACAGAAGCCAGACCTTCAACCTTCCCACAATGACCTTGGGTCCGTACTCCCAGAGGGTTAAAGAATAGGAAAGCTATCAGGAGAGGGGATGGGATACAGAGTTCTGGTGGTGGGAGTTGTGCAAAGTTGTACCCCTCTTATCCTATGGTTTTGTCAATGTTTCCTTTTTATAAATAAAAAAATTTAAAAAAGATTGTTTTGGGGGTGCAGAAGGTAGGAATTCTGGCTTCTGTAATAGCTTCGCCACTAGACATGGGCATTGACAGATTAATCCATACCTCCCCCCCATCTTGTTTTTTATCTTTCCCTAGTGGGCTAGAGCTCTGGGAGGTGAGGTTCCAGGACACATTCATAAGGCCGTCTACCCAGAGAAGGCAGGATGGAATCATGGTAGTATCTGCAACTTGGTGTCTGGAATGTGGCAGGACATATAGTGAGACAAAATGGTTCATGAACAGGAACCAAAAAGTAGAAATAGAACAGGTGATATTAGGGATCTTAGGGTAGAAGAAAGCTAGGCATGTTCCTAGGGCCACACAACTGTGCTTGAGTTTGATAGCTAGCCTGTAGTTGGGTAAAAATATTGTCTGAGAAAATGGTGTCAGAGTAAAGGGCAAGAAAGTTGGATTAGGGCAGAGAGTGGCTCCCAATCTAGAAAAAAATTCTGTAGATACAATTAACTATTTTACCCCATTCACCTAACCCAGAGCCCATATATATTATATATTTAGCACAGAGCCTGTGTAACTTCTAAGTCCCTATTGGACTGAGCTCACAGCTTGTGGTCACAGCTTGGGAACAGTGTAGGCTGCACTCATTTCAGGACCAGTCCTCCTGGAGTGGTAGGGCAGGATACTCTCTCCCTTACCCCCCAGCCTCCCTTTGGAGACTGGGGCATTCCCTCTCATCTCTGCTTCTCTGCTTTATGGTGAGGGTAAGGTTCTGGGAAGGCCCACAAGAGGGCTTATGATGACATTCTTGATGGAAATGATGAGTGGTGGTGTAGAGAGGGATCCATTAGAGGTGTAGGCCCATCATGTTTGTGTGGGAATCCAAAGTTCTTTAACTAGGGGAACTTCATCAAACCAGATGATGAGGCAGTGTATTAGTGACCAAACAGGCTATTATTAAGTGAGCCAGTCTCTTGCCCTTACCCAACTTTTATCTCTTTTTTTAAAAACAATTTATATTTATTTAATTTCCCTTTTGTTGCCCTTGTTTTTTATTGTTATTGTAGTTATTGTTGTTGTTATTGATGTCTTTGTTGTTTGATAGGACAGAGAGAAATGGAGACAGGAGAGGAAGACAGAGAGGGGGAGAGAAAGATAGATACCTGCAGACCTGCTTCACCGCTTGTGAAGCGACTCCCCTGCAGGCGGGGAGCCGGGGGCTCGAACTGGGATCCTTAAGCTGTTCCTTGCACTTTGTGCCACGTGCACTTAACTCACTGTGCTACCACCCAACTCACCAACGTTTATCTCTTTATCTGATGACTTTAGACTTTTTCCCAGTTGTTTAAGCATTGAGTGTCATTTGGTGAAGCCAACTAGAATTAGTTTTAGGGATTTGTCTTCTTTGGGCCTTTCTGCTAGATTGTCAAACTAATTTGTTCTAAGTCTAATCGATTGGAGATTTATGATTCCTTCTTTAGGCTCTTTAGCTGGTATTTCTGGTTTAATAGGTCTATGGCTAATCACTTAAGACTATTGTGTGCGATTATTTTGAATTATATAATTGCCCCTTGATTATGGACACGTGTACACCTGTAACCCAGTACCTTAAACCCTAGCCTATATCTAGTATCTGTTACTTTGTTAAATGATGTGCTGTCTAATGTGGATGTAGGTAGTCCCATGTGTTAGGAAAGATCTCACTAGGCTTGTAGGGTGGCGAGGTTGACTTCTCAGCCCCATTATTTCTGGTTACAGTCCACAGGAATAATTCTGTAGAGGCATGATGTGGGATGGCAGCACCAGTAACATCTTATCTCTACTCTTTTAGCTCATTTTCTTCTCTCTCCCCCCATTCTCTTTCTCTCTCTCTCTCTCTTTTGCCTCCAAGGTTATTTCTGGGGCTCTGTGCCTGCACCATGAATCTACTGCTCCTGGTGGCCATCTCTCTTTCTTCTTCTTTTTTTTTTCCCCATTGTTGTTGTTGCTGTTGTTGTTGGACAGGACAGAGAGAAATTGAGTGAGATGGGGAAGATAGAGAGGGAGAGAGAAAGACACCTTCAGACCTGCCTCACTGTTTGTGAGTTGACCTGCTTGCCGGTGGGAAGCTGCATGGTCGAACTGGGATCCTTTTCTCTGGTCCTTGTGCTTTGTACCATGTGCACTTAACCTGGTCTACTATTGCCCGCCCCCCCCTTCTCTCTCTTTTTAAGCTATTTTATTTTTTAAATTATATTTATTTATTTATTGGAAATTGAAAAGAATAGAGAGAGAGGGAGAGAGAAGAGTGACACTTGCAGCCCTGCTTCACTGCTAGTGAAGTTTTCCCTCTGCAGATCAGGACGAGGGACTTGAACCCAGGTCCTTGTGCACAGTAATGTGTGTGCTCAACCAGGTGTGCCACCACCCAGCCTCTGTTCATTTTCTTCTCTAAGTCTTAGCTTTCTCATCTGTAAAAGGTGTAGATAATTTCCAAGGTCACTTGTAACTTTTTTTTTAAAAGATTTATTTATTTATTCCCTTTTGTTGCCTTTCTTGTTTTCTTGTTTTAGTTATTATTGTTATTGATGTCATTGTTGTTGGATAGGACAGAGAGAGAAATGGAGAGAGGAGGGGAAGACAGAGTGGGGAGAGAAATATAGACACCTGCAGACCTGCTTCACCGCTTGTGAAGCGACTCTCTTGCAGGTGGGGAGCCAGGGCTCGAACTGGGATCCTTACGCTGGTCCTTGAGCTTTGCACCACCTGTGCTTAACCTGATGCTATGATACTGCCTGACTCCCCACTTTTAACTCTTAAGACTCTATGCTATTCTCCTTGGACTGGAAAATCTAGGAGGAAATGAGGAATGTTTCTTACTGGTGACTAGGTAGGGAGTCACTTGGCACAACCATAGGAGGAATAAATGAATTGCTGAGAAGTCACTGCCATGAGCAGTCCCCACATGAAGGAGTAGCTTAGACCAGTCAGGAAAAAAAGGTGATAATTTAAAAGGCCAGGGAAGCTGTGTAAGGAGGTTTTGCCCGAGTGATGGCCAAGTAGGTGCTGGTAGTACACCAACCAGCTCAGAGTCTCAACTTGGTGAGGAATGAAATGCTTCTTTTCTTTTTTCTTTCTTTCTTTCTTTCTTTTTTTTTTTTTTTTAGGAAATAAATCTAAATCAGGTCTTTTATCTTGTTTAGAAATCATAAATTTAACATGTGTTGGGGTTAGTAGACCAGCTCAGGGGCTGTTTGGGGCCATAGGTTCATTAAGCTGGGGGTATTTATGAGGCAGGGTTTAAAGGACACCATTAAACAACTCTTGGCTCAAGACTGTTTTGGCTGCAGCTTTGAGGGATCTTTTAGAGTTCAATTTTGTTTAAATATAGTGAAAAACACAAAGAAGTTAAGGTTTTTGAAAATATTTCTATCCTACCCAGCTAGTTAGTTCCTAACATTCTGAATCATGACTATAATTCAGTTTACCAACATAAATGATGTGTTTCTGTGTCTTTCAATGTGTGCATAGACATATTTTTATCTTTTAAAGGTAATAACAATGAGTGAAGCCATCAGAGGTTCCATATTGCTTGAAACAATCCTTTCTTTATTGCAATATGTTTGGGGGAATTTTCCTTCTCAGAGAAAGGAGCACATCAACACACATTGAGTGGCTATCTCCATGTGTCTGTCTGCTGTAGGACCTGGAAAAAGTTTCTGGAAAGCTTTTTACAACTGATAGGCCAAAGTTTATTCTAATCAAAATGTGACAGATATGTCCCAGAATACACACCTAATAAAAATAAGACCCAATGCATTGTTAATTGAATAACTAATAAGTGAATGCCGAATCACTGGACATGGGACAGTGGTAAAGGATACACTCTGTTCTTGACCATCTGTTATATGTATTTAATTTATCCTATCAGGTCATGTAATATTATTGTCCACTTTCAGGTGAAGGAACTGAGACTTGGGCTGGGTGGTGACACATCTAATAGAGTGTACATATTATAATCCTCAACAATCCAGGTTCAAGCCCCAGGTCCCTATTTGCAAGGGGGAAGCTTCACAAATGGTGAAGCAGTGCTGCACAGTTGTCTCTTTTTCTCTTCTATATATCCTCCTTCTTTCTCAGTTTCTCTCTGTCTCTATCCAAAAAAAAAAGAAAAGAAAAATTGAGAAATTTGATAAAGGTCATCCATCTATTTAATAAGAGGTGATATCAGGTTTTTCTGATTCTAAAATCCATGCTCTTGTTCACTAGTTAATTGAAGAATATTGAGTATTTCCCATCAACTATGCTGCTTCCACAGAGGCATCCTATGTACTCTAATTCAACAGTTATGAATTGAATACAATATAACATATTTCATTATTAAGTTCCACACTAAGAGCTACATGAATTTAGAGAAATTTGATGTGAGATAGAGAGACACTGGTCAGAAGACTTAGGAAGCTCTTAAGCTGGGTGTCAGAGCATAGAGAGGATTTGCTAGAACAGAGAACAGAGAAGAAAGGCAAAATAAAGTGTACCTTGGACACAACAGTGATGTTTAGAAGTAAACCAGAATGGATGGGCCTGGTTTGAATGCCAGCATCACATAGGAGGTATTATGGCACTCAAGGAAGCTCTAGTGCTGTGATATCTCTCCCTCTCTCTATCTGAATGAAAAAGCAACCTAGAATCATGAGATTGCACTTTGCAAAGTCTCAGCTCTGAGAAAAGAAAAACAACAACAACAAAACCAGAATATATGGTTTAATTTTGCAATGTCACAGTCTTTGGGGCACAAATGTATCTATCTGAAGTGATTTTCACTTTCCCGGATATTGAAGAATGTGGAAGCAACTGGCATTATCTTATTTCCATCTTCCTTAACAGGGAAGTTCAGAGAGATCAACATATAGAATAATTACTCTTTCATGCCAATTTCCATATTGCTAAATCAACACTAAGCAACACAGAGGAGACTTAATCTGAACTAAGGATTTGGGTGGTAGCGCAGTGGGTTAAGCACAGGTGGCGCAAAGCACAAGGACTGACTTAAGGATCCCGGTTCGAGCCTCTGGCTCCCCACCTGCATGGGAGTCGCCTCACAGGTGGTGAAGCAGGTCTGCAGGTGTCTATTCTCTCCCCCTCTCTGTCTTCCCCTCCTCTCTCCATTTCTCTCTCTGTCCTATCCAACAACGATTACATCAATAACAATAGTAACAACAATAAAACAAGAAAGGCAACAAAAGGGAAAAATAAATAAATATAAAAAAATAAATCTGAACTAATAACAGAAGTCACAACCAAAATGACTTAAAAAGTCCTGTGTATGGGGCCAAGGGACAGCCTATCTGGTAGAGTACATAGTTAGCCATGTGCAAGAAGTTAAATTTGAAACCCAGTCACTACATGGGAGAACCATGCAAAGCGGGAGCTTCATGAATAGTGGAGTGATACTGTGGTGTCTCTCTTTGTCTTTCTCTCTTTCCCTCTCTACCTCTCAGCCTCCAGAGAGAGGAAAACTTAGAGCAAGAGAGAGAGAGAGAGAGAGAGAGAGAGAGAGAGAGAGAGAGCCAGCCAGAGAGAGAAGGGAAGCTACTGGGAATGGTGGAATTGTACAGGTTCAAAGTCCCAAACAAAATGCTGGTCACTTAAAAGTGCCCTGTGGTCCCCAGAGCCCCACATTACCAGTTTTACAGTAGTTCTGTCTGCATGTTATCAGAAATTGTTTTTTGCTCTATTTAATAAGTTGGTGCTTCCCTGGTAGAAGTAGTTGCTTGGCTGTTCATTTGGCTTTTGAGAAGAGAAATGATGTGTCTGTGGAATCAGCTTAAAAGGATAGTTCTACCAGGTTTTTAAGAGTTGTCAATAAATTTTATTTATTTTATTTTTTAAAGATTTTATTCATTTATTAATGAGAAAGATAGGAAGAGAGAAAGAACCAGACGTCACTCTGATACATGTGCTGCTGGGGATTGAACTCAGGTCCTTATGCTTGAGAATCCAATGCTTTATCCACTGTGCCACCTCCAGGACCACCCAATTTATTTATCCAATTTTATTTATCTTGAGTTTGTTATGATGACTCTGACTTATTGGGTTATATGCTTCCCCTTTCCCTCCTTTTTCATCTTTTCCAGACCCATGTAGCCTTGAGGAAATGGCATGGAAGAAAGGTACAGACTAGAGTTCTGATGTTGATTTATCAGGGAGGTCAGAGGTTAGGATGGAATCCAAGAAAGACATGGTGGCTCAGGGTGGTGTAATATAGCCTCTCAGACACTGCACTGAATCTCCCCATGGAGGGACTGCCACCATCATCTTTTCCTTTGCCACTGGTGGTGACTCCTGGGAACATTTCTCATAGGGTTTAGGGCCGTGTCCAGGTTTATCTCCTGGGGCCCATTAAGTTGGTTGCTTGAGTAGTTTAGTGATGGATTTGTGTGATCTGGTAGAAAGAGCACAAAATTGGAACAGAAACCTTGGACAGTGGTTCTGTGGTATAATGGTGAACACTTTGGCCTCTGAAAAGGGACATTGGCCCTGAATAGTTTTATAGTGTAACCTTAAATATGTAACTTCTCTCCTACCAAAGCCAAAGTTTTAAATTTAATTTCTTCAGGGGATAAATAATGCTGCATTTTGTGTGTGGGGGGGTCACAGACAACAGCTTTTGTCTGCTATCATACTGATTCCTTTAGGTGAGAAAAGTGGGAGCTGCTACCCCAATTCCTTGTTATTTTGAACAAAACGCTTCCCAATTGATACGAGCAGTAAAAATGATATAGAATGATAATGGGGTAACTAACTTGGCTAGTTTTCTGGAGACTGAGGGGGTTTTCTTCAGTTTTTTTTTTTTTTAGAATTAATGAAGTTGTTAGGCAAATTGGAATGAAGTCTCACTCTAACATGGGCAGTGTCTAATGATTCTGCTCAACCAGGACCAGAGAAGGTATCACTAAGAAATAAAAGTAAATTCTAGAAAAAAAGTACAATCTCTCTTGCTAAGTACTGTGCTCTCTGAAAGTCTTCATGTCTCTCTTACATAAATGTTGAAATTTGAGTGTTGTAATATCTTCCCACTACACTGCACCTAGGTGTCCAGGCTTGTGCCTAAGACAGGAGATACTTCCTATCCTAGAGGCTTATTTGAACCAGATCTAAGTGGCCTTGTAACAAAGTTCACTGAAACTACCTTATCATTCACTACAGCTTCCTCATTCAACAGTTATCTGGCCAGAGTAGGAAGGATGGTCCAACTGGATCCAGTGGAACTGTGACTACCTTCCACTCCTCATTCAGTGCTTGGAATTGATGCTCTGATTGTGCTGCTAAGAAAGAAGTGTGTGAAAGATAGGAGGCACAAGAATTGTTTCATACCTAGGACCCAAGATGCCCTGATTCAAGTGGTTTATTTTTGGAGAAAGTGTTCTCAGAGTGGCTATAAAGTCTAAAAGAACCTATTTTGGCACAGCCTAATCCTTGTTGCCAATAGTTTGCTCTTTATAGGAACATGCCAGCTCCTTTCAGGGACTTGGACTTATTCTCCCCTTCTTAAACTGTGTGTTGTTCAGGAACAATGCAAGAGGTCCCCTCATTCATCTAATTTTCTTTCTACTCAGAATATTGCTAACAAGTACCATCTCTTTATGCTTTGAGGGCATAGAACACCCAGAAGCCACTTTATAATTCTAAATATCTACCTGAAGATTTATTTATTCCTTTACTTATTTTATGAGAGAAGAAGGAGAAGGGGGGGGGGAGGGAGAGAAGGAAAAAGGCTGGAGGGAGGGGAGAGAGAGAGAAAGAGAGAGAATACAGACATCAGAATATCTCTTGGCTATTTGTGGTACCAGAAGTGGAGCCCGAGTCTCACACATGCAAAATTAGTGTGAGCCCATTGAGTCACTTCTCCAGTTGCTCTAAAATCTACCTGAACAAGAATGTTTATACAGCTATAGTTTTGTAATCAAATTCAAATTTTGTCGATCTAATTGGTGAACATGGCATGTCCTTGGTTTAATTCTCATTTCTCTGGGACTGGCGAAATAGTTCACTTGGATAGTGTGCTGCTTTGCCATGTACTCAACCCAAGTTTGAACCTAGCTCCCACTGACTTGAGGATCCCTGTGTTTTTTCCCCTGTCTCTATTTTTAACTTAAAAAGCACACTTCTGTGGGCCTCTGTGTGGAGTAGGTGCTTCCTCACTCCCACCCCTTGCTGGATAACCTGTGTTAGACTGTGTTATAAGTAAGAAAGTTTTACTCTATTAGGAGAAATTGGAGTTGTTTATTATAGCAGTTGGGCTATTCTGAAGGGGCATTCCAGATAATGGCAGAATAATGAAATCTTTTGGGCCTCTTAAAACCATACCACCCAGGCCCCACCCCACCTGACCTGTATGTGAAGTTGACTTTGATCTCTATGACCTAGCATACAGTTTGAAAATACAAGTAACTACAGATAATTGAAATAGCCTCCCCAACCCCTTCTGCCCTTTTCCCCCCCCTCTCTCTCTCCCATAACCATCCACCCCCCCCTTGTCTCTGTAAACTCCTTTATTCTTTCTCTCTTCCAATTTATAGAAGTGAAATAGAACTGTTCAAAGGTTAAAATAGGTCAATGATTCTTTGGCTATGTCAACGGATAACAAATTGAGGTGGAGAGTTTTTAACAATTAAAAAAGCATTTTTTCTGAATCTTCCTTCGGCCTTAAATACCATCTAGATAATTAATGCCACAGTGGTATTTTTTTCTTTTTACTTTGGATGACTAAATATTTGCACCTTGGCTCCCTTTTTTTCTTTGTGTATATGTATAGAAATAATTTCAATGCCCTTGCTTAAGATCTGGCAGAGAAAAATATCCTTATCCCCTTGGAGAAGGTCATCCAATCCTAGGAAGCTGCCTCAAGAAAGGACCATATACACGTTTTGTTAAAGCATGATTATTAAGTTTCAGGTTTATTATCATGCAAATGCTTCTATTTCCCCTCTTACCCCACTGAACCCCCTCCTATAACTGTGAATAAAATGACATCTGGGACACTGGGAATTTAACCAGCCAGTCAGGAAGGCCAAACAAGGTTTCCTCAGCCAGTGGTTCACAGGGGTTCTCAGAGGGCTTTAGCTGGCAACTTAAGGAGCTGTCCTTTTAAACAAGGTGCTGGCTTATCCTACATTTTTTTAAAACTTCCTTTGCTTTCAAAGTTAAGTGTTTACCTCCTTGGGATATGAATTGGTGCAACCTTTTTGGAAAGCAATTTGGTAACATGCATCAGGAACCTTAAACACTTGATCTGACAGTCCCATTTCTAGAGATTTACCCTGAGGAAATAACCAGAGATGTGATCTTAGATGCATGTACAGGCATCATTTATGATAGCAAAACACCTGACAACAGCCTAAATGATACATTATAAAAGTAGAGTAAGTCTGCTCAATAATTGACTGTTACAGTCTCTTTAAAATTAGTCCTTAAAAAATAATGACATTGGAGAATGCTCATGATAAAGTGTTAAGTGGGGAAAAAGGTACAAAACAAATAAATTGAAACTTTATTTAGAAACACTTAGGCATACATATATGAAAGATAAACACAAACGAAAAGAATATGGTTTTGACCTTAGCTCTTACATATTCTAACTGCTTAGTATTGAACAAATTATCAAATCCTCTAAATTCACTTTCTGAATTGTGTGGTAAAGACCTGAAATAATGTTTGCAAAGTTCCTTGTCCATAGACTTCTCAGTAAGTCATAGTAGTCGTTATCACTGTGATTCTTATCACTATTATTAAACAGTGATAAAAGCTTATCAGGGACAAAATTCAAGCAAATGTAGTTTTGTGAGGACAGATTCTTCTACTTCCTCTCAACTCTTTTCTTCTGTTTTTAGTTTTCTTTTTTTCCTCCAGGGTTATTGCTGGGGCTTGGTGCTGGCACTATGAATCCACTGCTCCTGGAGGCCTTTTTTTTTTTTTTTTTGATAGAATAGGGAGAAATTGAGAGAGAAGGGAGATAGAGAGGGGGGAGAGAAGGACACTAGCAGACCCTCTTTGCTGCTTGTGTAGCATCCATCCTGCAGGTGGAGAGCCAGGGGGATTGAGCTGGGATCTTTGTGTGGGCTCTTGTGCTTACTGTATTCACTTAACTGGGTGTACCACCACTTGGCCCCCTTCAGCCATTTTCTTCTGTAGAATGGTCGTGCCCACCATCCAGACAAAACAAATCTGAATCTCTGAAGCAAAAATCACCACGGGGGGGGGGGGGTGAGGAGGGCTAAAAATATGTGGATGGGGCAGCTGAGAGCAGAATGTCCTCTGGCTATTCAAATAAAGCATGTCAAGCATTTAAGAAAGTGTCTTATTTACTGCCTGGAAAACAAACAGCAAAAAAAATCCTATTTAAAACCTTATTATCTCATAGGAGGAAACATTTATGTGAAGTAGTTCATATGGTTTGATTTTCTTTATTATTTATTATATATAGAGAATAATAACATGAGGATAATAACATATCTATATCATGTCATAACAGGCGTGAATACTCATATCAGTACACATTTATTATCTCAGAGCTTCTATAAATCAGGAATCCAGTTTAACTAGGCCTGGAAGCCTGTCAGATGGCTACAATAAGGGTGTAGACAAGACCTACAAGGTTCTCAACTTTGCACTTGGTAGGATCTACTTCCAGGCTTGGACAGTGATTGCTGGCAGGATTCGTTCCCTATGGGTTGTTGTACTGAGGACCTCAGTTTCTTACTGTCTATTTGCTGATGACCATCTTAGGTTCTTCTTCTTCTTTTTTTTTTAAATATTTTAAAAATATTTATTTATTTCCTTTTTTTGCCCTTGTTGTTTTATTGTTGTAGTTACTGATGTCGTCATAGTTTGATAGGACAGAGAGAAACAGAGAGAGGAGGGGAAGGCAGAGGGGGAGAGAAAGATAGACACCTGCAGACCTACTTCACCACCTGTGAAGCGACGCCTGTGTGCTTAACCTGCTACCGCCCGACTCCCCTATCTTAGGTTCTTGTTCTGTGGTCTACTATAAGGCATTCATAACTTAGCAGTTGGTTTTATTAGAGCGGGCAAGGAGAAGGGGGTGGTGGTGGAGGGAGAGAGAATCCCATTCTTTTGCAACTGTTAGAGCACAAAAAAATCATCTCTGGGATTTTTCAAAGGCTGAAAAGTAAGTATCAGACAGAATGTTATGAGAAAGGTAAAGAGAAAAAGATTACTAATATGTATACCTCCTGTATACATGAGAGAGACTTGAATAATTTACCACATGGTTTTAGACACCATCTTTAAGTAATTTAGTTAACACAGAAGACTTTGGGTAGAAGAAGGGGAAGGTCAGTTAACATATAACATAAATTCATGTATGTAAATCATTTTAATGCTTTTTTACTGCCCCCTCCCCAATTTTCCAGTATCACTTGCCACTTTGTTTAAGCATTAAATTTTTTTTTTTTTTTTGCCTCCAGGATTATTCCTGGGGCTTGGTGCCTGCACTACGAATCCATGCTCCTGGAGGCCATTTTTCCCATTTTGTTGCCCTTGTTGTGCTTGTTGTAGTTATTATTGTTGTCATAGCTGTCATCGTTGTTGGATAGGACAGATAGAAATGGAGACAGGAGGGGAAGACAGAGAGGGGGAGAGAAAGGTAGACACCTGCAGACCTGCGAAGTGACCTCCTGTAGGTGGGGAGCCAGGGGCTCCAACCAGGATCCTTATGCCAGCCCTTGCGCTCTGTGCCACTCTGCTCAGCTTAATTTTTCCAAACTTTAACACCTATGACAAGACACCAATTGAGTTGGAAGTTATCTGATTCAGATAACAAGGGGACCAACCAGTGACTCACTCAGTAGAGTGCACTCATTACCATGCATGGGGGCCAAGGTTTGAGTCCTAGTTCACCACATAGGAATGCCAGAGAGGGGAAGTTTTATCAGAGCAGGAGTAGTGCTATGCTATCTCTCCACTCTCTGTCTCTCTCTCTCTCTCTCCCTCTGTTTCTCATTCTCTGTGTAGAGGACAGAAAAAAAATGGCTTCCAGGAGCTGTGGAGTGGTACAGGCACTGAATCCCAGAGATCCCTCGGTCTCCTCAAAAAATTACTAAAAAGGGAAATACATATTTATTTAAGGACAAAAAAAAGCATGAAGATTTAAGTTCTTTCTTTACCTTTGCTATTGATTAGATCTTCCTCACAGATGCCCTTAAGAGATTATGTGTACATGTAAATATCTTTCAGACAACCTTCAAGGCCCTCATGAAATTAACCTTTTGGTAAGGACGTTTTGTTGTGGCATATATTTGTTTTCCTATATAACTTAATCTTGGAATTGCCATCCTATTACTTTTGCTATATTCCTTGTGTTAGATGCTAGCCACTAGTTCCTATCCATATGCAAGTCAAAACAGGTGATTACAAAAGGGTGTGGCTGGGGACACTTGGACTATTTTAGAAAGCTGCCTACCACATCCCCTTTTTTTAATAGCAGAAGAAACCAAAACTTAGTAAGGGTGTAGCTTTCCTTAAATCTTTCATTGAGGAAGACTTGAACCAGGGTCATTTGGACTCCAGTCTGTGCTCTGTTCTCTCTTTCATGCCTCTACTCATCTTCTTCTAGCCTAATCTCCATGCATAAAGACATGCATGATATAATTTGTTGAGTGCTTAAGGAATTTCATATAATAAAACTATCCTAATAAATGCACATTTTACTATATTCTAGGATGGGGCATATTTTGGAGACAGAAAAAATATAGTGATAATTAGAACAATATACAGAGGCTCCATTACCTACAAATGCCATTCAGAGCTGCACAGAAGAGGGCCTGGTAAATAGTTCTTTAGGCTATCCAGGGTAACAGTGATGATTAATTCCAAACTGTTAAAGCATTTTATTATGCAAATATTCCAGCAACTCAACCATGGAGAAAGTCTGGGTACCACCCCCAGCTCATTCACTCTGGATGCTCAATTTGCATGGAAATGTGGCACTATCCCTAGAATAGGAGCCAGGAGACAGTTTGGCTTTTCTTGGGGGGTGGCCCCATTAGGATATGGGTGGAGGAGGTGACTGCAGAGAGATCCAGCTACCCATTAGTGACACTAGTCATTTTAACACAATTTATGGTTAGAAAAAACAATGATACCTTAATTTAGTAATTAAATTACTATGAGCAGGAGAGATAAGAAAAGCCTAGAGTCAGTTCTAGGCACAGTGAGTTTTGAGTCTTCCAGGAATTAGAGTTGAGTCCTGCCTGCATTACCAGGAAGGTTGTTCCATTTGAGTATTGTTCAGTCTCACAAGAAAGGGGCACTCTCCACTTCTGGTGAGAGATTGCTAACTGGAACATGTCTCTGGGTACCAGATGGAGTCTTATTTGGACATTTTAGAATGGTTAGTGATTGGTATCAGGGAATTCATCACTGATAGCTCTTATGACTCTGTGCTACTCAATACTTGGGTGATCTCAAAGTTTTGATCAATGAATGAAAAACTTCAGTTTAGGTCTGGAACAGTTATATTTGAAGTCACTAATGAGGAGATAATTCAGGAGACCACTGGAGGCTTCTTAATAAATATTTCAGGTCACCGGACCAATTTGGGAGGTAGAATAGACAGTATTTAAAGTTGAGGACTTGAGCAGCACAATTACCTAGGTTCAGGAGACACTTCTAAGTCCAGAGCAAAGGTGAAAATAAATAGCTCTAGGAAAGTCCTATTTTTCGAGAGAGGGTGATGGAGATTGTCAGAATTGGGATCTCCATTCACCCATATATTGCGTACAGCCCCCAAGCACACACAGACGTTGGGAATGAAAGGAGCAAATCAAGTTTCGTCTAAGTAGGAAGGAAGCTGAACTTTGGGGAGAGAGTGTATATGGAAGACATGATTCTAAACCTGCTTCTAATATCCTGCTTTTAGCAATAATGTTTCAGAAAAAGTATGCTCTTAGAGTGTGCTATTTTCATCTTCTATTTTATCCCACTGTATAGATATTTAAGAGTACTTCTACATGCACTGTATCCTCACAATACCTTCAAGCAGATAGGTCATGTGTCATTCCTCATTTGACAGAAGAGAAAAATCATGACTTGGACATGCTCAGTAATTTGTCTATTATGTTGAGGGAAGTTACGCTAGAGACCAAATCTCCTTATTCTAGTTCAGATTCTTTCCTGTTTCACCATAGTTTCTGGGAAGTCTAAATCTGGGTTGAAGTGAATGATAGAGAAAAGGAGGTTGGTCACTGTAGAGATTGTAGAAAAATCACAAAGTTTTCCTGAAAATGGTTTTATCTGATGGGTAGACAGAAAGGGAGGGGGCATAAAGGACTTACAGACTAGTCTCTGACTTTCTGGAACAGTCACCTGATTAACTTCTCCTCTTTCTCCTTTTTCTTCTCCTTCCCCTCCTTTTTAATATTTTATTTATTTATTAATGATAAAGATAGGAGGAGAGAGATAAAGAACCAGACATCACTCCGGTACATGTGCTGCCTGGGATTGAACTCGGGACCTCATGCTTGACAGTCCAGTGCTTTATCCATCATGCTGTCTCCTAGACCACCTGATTAACTTCTTAGAGCTCCACTTCTCTGTAGCAAATGACACTGCTAGTTGACAAACAAAAGAGGACATACATTACCAAGAAAAAAGGTTGGAATATAGTAAAAAGTCCAGTGACTTTGACTCAAAGTACCTTTGAGGTAGAAGACCTACATTGTTTTGTAGACTTAGTTATACTACAAAGTCACTCACTCTTGATATTAGGGTCTCTAGTTCTTTGTTTACTAGCAAGTGATCTAGAGATGATATTTAATACCTTTTGTAAAGATATTAGGAAATGCCTAAGCTAAAGACAAACAGAAGTTAAATTATTTCCATTCTATTTCTTAGCAATTAGTTACCATATCCCAGCCTCCAGGAATAACAGTTTCTCCTAAAATGTCTAACTTCTGGGCATCTTAGAATTTTTCTTGATGGTGTAACTAATTGATCAACAATTACTTCCTAATTAATGCTTTCCTGTGTCACTCCCATGATATGTGATACCACCCAAGAGTTTCCCTTCATTGTCCTCATGTCTGTATGTGACTACACTTACAGACATGATGCAAAGATGCAAAACCAGTACAATTAAAAAAAGCTAATGTATTTATTGATGGGTATTAAGACCCATATACAAAAAAAAAAAAAAAAACAAATAGAAAACCCTTCAATCCCTATTTATACCATATGAAAAGTTTACTCTAGAATTAAAAAAAAGATAAATTGAACAGTATTAAAATTTAAGATTTTCTGAAAAAAAAAAAGTTTTAGCTTCATTGAAAAAGAGAGAGAGACCAGGGCATTACTCAGCTCTGACATATAGTGATACTGATAATTGATCCCGGGAGCAATTATTTTTATAGGCAATTAAGCAATCCCCAGAAAAGTTGAAAATCTGAACTCCTATTTAGCTGTCAGTCCTAAGTACAAGCTCTATCCAAAACTCCATGTGCCACATTGGTCTTGAAACCAATGATGCTCCACAACTGAGAAGAATGGGGATCTGAAGACTCTTTTGCCACAGGTAATTCAGGTGAGATTTAAACTATGCCTCATGTAGTCAGAGGAAAGGGAAGAAAAGTATATTTCCCTCATTAGGAAGAGCAGTAAAATGTGCAAACCCTGTCCTCATACCTCTTCTTCTCCTAGGTTTGACTTCAGCAGTTGAGGAAATGGTTGTTTCTATTTCATATTATTCAATAGGTTCCTCATTGACTGGAACCAATGTGAGAATCACATTCTTCTCACCTATGTTTTGTTCAAAAGAGTTCTGAAAGGAAGGAGAAATCAGTCTTAATTTATACCACACAATCAAATTGTTCATTTTCAGGGCACAGCTAAGAAATCTGAGTCCTAAAAAAAAAAAAAATCCGAGTCCTTGGAGGCAGTACAATGGATAGTGTTAGCCTCTCAAACATTATGTTCCAAGGATTGCATGTGTCAGTGACGCTGTGGTTTCTCTCTCCTCTCTTGCTGTCTTGCTAAGGAATAAATCTTTTTAAAAAATATTTATTTATTGGATAAGTACAGCCAGAAATCAAGAGTGAAAGGGGTGATAGAGAGGGAGAGAGACAGAGAGACACCTGTAGCCCTGCTCCACCACTCGCAAAGCTTTCCCCCTCTCTGTAGCCTATTTCCTCTCAATTTCTCACTGTCTATATCAAATAAAGATAAATAATAATAATAATAGTAATAAAAATTAAAAAACAAATAGAAAATTTTTAAAAATTAAAAAACAAACAAAAAAATTTAAGATTTTCTTTTTTTTAGAAATTATTTATTTATTTATTTGTTTTTGGATAGAGACAGAGAGAAATTGAGAGAGAAGGGGGAGGTAGAGAGGAAGAGAGACAGAGAGACACCTGCAGACCTCCTTCACCGCCTGTGAAATAACTCCTCTGCAGGTGGGGAGCCGGGGGCTTGAACCGGGATCTAACTGGTCCTTGTGCTTTGTTCCACATGTGCTTAACCCGCGGTGCTACTGCTCAACTCTCTAAAATATTTTATATTTGGAAGACATTACTCAAAAGCCCCTAGTTTCCACCTGCAGAGGGGAAGCTTCGCCAGTTGTAGAGTAGAGCTGCAGGTGTCTCTCTTTCTCTCTGTTTCTCCCCACTGGTATTAAAAAGGGAAAAAAAAGGTGGCAGTGGTATCCTCTGTTAAGGCACTGAACTCCAGTGATAGCCCTGGTGGTAGAAAAAAAAAGATACTATCAATGAAATGAAAAGACATGCAGAAATAGCAAGAAAGTATTTGTATTTATAATAAAAAATTACCACAAACCAATTAAAACAGGCAAAAGATTATTAAGAACAGACATTTCACCAATGAAGATATAAAAATTACAGACACTTGGAAAGATGTTTCATGTCATTGGTCTTTAAGGAAATAAGTTTATTTTTTGGGGGGGTCGCCATTGTTGTTGGGACTTGGTGCCTGCATGAAAAATCCACTGCTCCTGGCTGCCATTTTTCTTTTTCTTAAATTTTTTTATTATGATAGATACAGAGAGAAAAAGTGAAAAAGAGAGAGAGATTGAGAGAGAAAGAGAGAGAGACACCAGATCGGGAGTTGAGTGGTAGCACAGCGAGTTAAGCACACATGGCACAAAGCGCAAGGACTGTCATAAGGATCCCAGTTTGAGCCCCTGGCTCCCCACCTGCAGGGGAGTCACTTCACAAGCGGTGAAGCAGGTCTTCAGGTGTCTACCTTTCTCTCCCCCTCTCTGTCTTCCCCTCCTCTCTCCATTTCTCTCTGTCCTATCTAACAATGACGACATCAGTAACAACAACAATAATAACTACAACAATAAAAAACAACAAGGGCAACAAAAGGGAAATAAATATTTAAGAAAAAACAAGAGACAGTAGTAATCATTAGTATAGATGTGAAGCAACAGGAACTCTTATTCATAGGAGTTAAGATGATACAATTACTTTGGAAAAGAGCTTGGCAGTTTCTTATTAAATTAAATTTATACTATGTATGATCTTGAAATTCCTCTGCTAATGAGAATACATGTCCACATAAAGACTTGCATTCAGATATTCATGGAAGCATTATTTGTAGTCTACTGGAAACTATTGCAATATCTATCAACGAATGGATAGACAAATAAATTGTGAAATATTTGTACATTGGAATATCACTCTGTAATAAAAAGTATGGAAGTGTTGATGCATATAACAATATGGATAAATCTCAGAAACATGTTGCTAAGTGAAAGAAGCCAGACACGAAAGAGTATATACTGAATAATTACACTTACTTGAAATTCCTGAAAAGGTAAATTATGATAAGAAGCAAATCAGTGGTGTCAGGGGTTAGAGGGCTTTGATAGGGAGCTGACTACAAAGAGGGAGGAGAGATAAAATGAATGTTCTTTTTTTTTTCCTCCAGGGTTATTGCTGGGCTCGGTGCCTGCACCATGAGTCCACCACTCCTGGAGGCCATTTTTTTCCCCCTTTTGTTGCCCTTGTTGTTGTAGCCACGTTGTGGTTATTATTATTACCATTGTTGATGTTGTTCGTTGTTGGATAGGACAGAGAGAAATGGAGAAAGGAGGGGAAGACAGAGAGGGGGAGAGAAAGGTAGACAGCTGCAGACCTGCTTCACCGCCTGTGAAGCGACTCCCCTGCAGGTGGGGAGCCGGGGGCTCCAACCGGGATCCTTATGCCGGTCCTTACGCTTTGCGCCACGTGCGCTTAACCCACTGCGCCACCGCCTGACCCCCATGAATGTTCTTTTTAAAAATATTATTATTTTTAATTATTGTTATTTTATTACTACCAGGGTTACCACTGGGGCTTGGTGCCAGCACTACAAATCTACTCCTCCCATTATCCATTTCTTTCTTTTTTTTCTTTCATTTTTATGTGATAGGAAACAGAGAACTTGAGAGAGGAGGGGAATATAGAGAAGGAGAGAATAAAATAGATATCTGCAGACCTGCATCACTGCTCCTGAAGGTGGGGAGAAGGAGCTTGAACCTGCGTCCTTGCACATGGTAATGTGTGCTCTCAACTAGGTGCATCACCACTTGAACCCTAAAATGAATGTTCTGTACACAACTGTGGTGGTGGTATGACTATATACAAAAAGTTCTAAATGTCATCTACAGGTTTTTGGAAGCTAGAGACTGTGGCTTTATGCAAAAGAACATATAACAAAACCAGGTCCTTAAGTGATGTCATCTTTTCATTTAATATTGGTCAAGTTTTTTTTCCCACATTATAATGAAATATTGTAGGGAAAAAAGGGTATTTATTCTTCTGTACAGTTGTTAGAACTCATAGAATTACATACTTAAAATTGGTGAACTTGGGAGTCGGGCTGTAGCGCAGCGGGTTAAGCGCAGGTGGCGCAAAGCACAAGGACTGGCATAAGGATCCCAGTTCAAACCCCGGCTCCCCACCTGCAGAGGAGTCTCTTCACAGGCGGTGAAGCAGGTCTGCAGGTGTCTATCTTTCTCTCTCCCTCTCTGTCTTCCCCTCCTCTCTCCATTTTCTCTCTGTCCTATCCAACAATGACAACAACAATAATAACTACAACAATAAAACAACAAGGGCAACAAAAGGGAATAAATAAATAAAAATAAAATATTTTAAAAAATGGTGAACTTAATTTATGGTAGAAAGCAGATCAGTGGTACCAGGAATTAGAGGGCCTTGATAGGGAGTTGACTACAAAGGGAGTGGAGAGATAAACAAGTCAGTAAAATTAACTAAAGAAACATCATTCTGGAGAGCAAAAGCATGCGCCTGCTAGAGTAAGAGGGTGTGTGTAGCAGGGGGTGGGGTGGGGGAGATGTCACCTTCTGCACCCCATAAAAACCTGTAGTCCATACTCCCAGAGGAATAAGAAATAGGGAACCTTCCAATGGAGGGATGGGATACAAAACTCTGGTGGTGAGAATTGTACCCTTATATTTTTTTTTGCCTCTAGGGTTATTGCTGGGGATTGGTGCCTGCACTATGAATCCTCTGCTCCTGGAGGCCTTTTTTCCCATTTTTGTTGCCCTTGTTGTTATTATTATTGTTATTGCTGTTGTTGTTGGACAGGACAGAGAGAAATTGAGAGAGGAGAGGAAGACAGAGAGGGAGAGAGAAAGATAGACACCTGTAGACCTGCTTCGCCACTTGTGAAGTGACCCCGCTACACGTGGGGATCTGGGGCTCGAACTGGGATCCTTCCTCAGGTCTTTGCGTCATGTGCACTTAACCCACTATGCTACCGCCTGGTTCCCCCGTCCCCATTCCATTACCTTCCAATCTTGTCAATCATTATTAAATCACTAATAAAATAAAATTTTTAAAAATTTCAAGATGAGACTACCTTGGCGAAGTGGGGCTGGGAGGAGATTTGTGTGAATGGGTCTTGAGGGCTTGGTTGGATTGACATGGGAGAAGGGCAGACAGACCCCTGGGGAATGCCAGCTTCTGAAGGGGAGTCAGAGAAGTGGTTTGAGTGGTGGTGGTTTTGGTCAGTGCCTTTACAGTAAGCTGTGGGGAAGTGTGGAGTTGCCCGAGTGTGTCGGCATTTCTGGCCTTGAGCCCCACACACGGGTCACTTTCATCAGAACAGGAAAACGAAACAGGCTCCCCTGAATGATTTATGGGAGGGCTTGTATTTTGGGGATGTGATACTGCAATTTGTGTTAGAGGATCAGGACATCTGTTTCCAGGGGAGGTGTGTTCTCTTACCCTGAGTCTTTCCCACCAGACATCTTTTGCCCCTCAAATAGTTACGTTTTATCTCATTTGTTTGTTAGCATAATGGGGTCTTCTTTTGACAATTGACCTCACCAATGCATGCATGGGAGTGGTCTGTCCTGTGGGAGGAGAGCAGAAAATGTTTTGGTCTCAGCCTGTCCCTCAGATGGCAGCTAGCATTGCAGTAAACTGAGAGATTAGGGAGTGTGCTCTCTGTCAGATGGCAAAGGCAGATCCCCACTTAACAATTAAGTTTTAGCCATTTATTTGATTACATTTCAGTTATGCTAACTGTCCCCATGTGGATTAATGTTCATTGCTGGGCACTCTGCTGCCCGCAGATCTTGGCCTATGACCCCTTCTCAGAAAGAAACACATTTCCTCAGAGAAGTCTGAAACAAGAAAGTGTGGAATGAAAGAGTGTCCTGACTGGAGGGACTTTAACAAACTTCTGACCCTCACTTCACAGATGACAAGACTGAGACTAGTTTGCTGTAGGGAGTTGGGAGGGAAGGGACTTGTTCATTATCACGGAACCTGTTTAGTGTGAGCAGGACCTTGTGCTTTCAGCTTCAGGAGTCTGAGCCATGGGGTGCATATTCTTGGTTTATGAGGAGTAGAAGAATAGCCTTGCACTAATGCAGACAGGGACTGGTGTGTGCCTATGGCAGGCAAGTTTCCCACCTCTTGTCCTTTCTCAGAGGGAAATGGGGTCCTTAACTCGGGCCCACCTTCTCCCACCCCGCCAAGCTAGATCAGGAAAAGAGTTTAAGATTTAGTTTGGGAGGGAAACTCAGAAACACACACACACACACACACACACACACACACACACACACACACACACACACACACACACACTTGACCCCACTCTTCTGTTTTTAAAAGGTAATATAAACCTTCAGGTCTTAGGATTATCTTTGTCCATCTTGGAGACTTTATTTTTGCAAAGGGTGTTTGAGATTCTGGAAGCTTCATCCTGCCCAATTTTAATATTCCTCACCAATCCCTCTTCACCTCAAGGCCTTATTCACATGGCATTCATGATCTCCTAGTATGTCTAGGTGAATCCTTGTAGCTCCCACCATGAGAACCTTCTGCAACGCATGAGCCCCATGAGTATATTTTGCAAGAAATGTGTGTGTACAAGCATCCCTTCCCATACTGTATATGGGATCGGATATTTATTGTATAAACCAAATTAAAATGTATTAACTTTCCTTCCAGATGCCCCCCCCTGACAACAAGTTTAATTACTCTGGACATAATTAAATGAGTTTAGGAGATTAGAAATATAAGGGGGGTAGTGAAGAGCATATATTTACGGGGGAAAAAGGAAAATTTAATTCTGGTATCGTTTGCTGGAGAGAAGAAAGAAAGGGGGACATGCTTGGGTAGAGGCAGGGTGAGGAGGGCTTTGGGAGGCTTGAAGTAGTTTGGCTGTACCAATCTCTAACTTATAAGTGTAGAAATGCAGGAGGCACTATGACTGAGCTACTTGCCCCTGATCCAAGGTGGTTTTCCCTTTAGGTGGTCCAACAATCTTGGGGCAGAATACTATCTAAGGTGAGGGCAAATAGACAGCTATGCAGTGAGGCCCACAATCTCTAATCTGCTTCACTCTGTGGCATGGACCCATGTTGTGACAGGTTCTCTGTCATTTTAGGATTTTCCAGAGACTAAGGTCAGTTCTACAAATGTCAGGGAGTCTTCAGCAGCAGAATTGGCTTCATAGAGTGGCTTTGTGTTTCTCTGCTATTGACTCACTACATATTTCCTGGTTTTTCATCTCCCAACATTACCCTGACTTAAGGGGCAAGAACTGTAGGGTAGGTCCCAGGTGGCACCAACAGATCCCAAACCCAGATGATTAGTTAGATGCAGCATTTTTCCAATATGAAACCCAGATACACACTGACATGCATGCATGTATCACACTGATGTATACATTCACACATGCATGAAAATATGCACACTCATAACGCACTTCTCACACTCATGTACACTCACTTGCATAAACATATACTCATATGTTCACATAGTCATCCATAAACTCATATACAAGAACACACACCAGCATATTCACATGCATGTATACTCTCATATATATAAGCACATTCACACGAGACACATGTAGCATGGTAGACACTTGCACACAGAATTCATAATTCACACATGTATATTGAATTACACATGTAGATACATTTTTACTTGTGCATACTTTCACTAATATGTATTCATGCATATACACATCCACATGTCCGTATTTCCACTTAAACATACACATGCACAAACTAACCCTCAGAACTCACAGGTGCTGTTTTGGGAGAGAAGATGATTTCTTTGTGATTAATCTTTATGTAGGTCTTCTTCAGAGACCTGTTCAGATCCTGGTGCATGATGGTGGAGGAGGACCTAGGCAGGGGGCCAGAGTGTTTTGCAGAAAACAGATTTTTTTTTTTCCATCAGGGTTATCGCTGGGGCTCAGTGTCTGCACTACGAATCCACTGCTCCTGGAGGCTATTTTTCCCCATTTTTGTTGTCCTTGTTGTTGTATTTATTGTTATTATTGCTGTTGTTGTTGTTGGACAGGACAGAGAGAAATTGAGAGAAAGACAGACACCTGCAGACCTGCTTCACTGCTTGTGAAGCGACAGCGCTGCAGGTGGGGAGCTGGGGCCTTGAACAGGGGTTCTTGCGCTGGTTCTTGTGCTTTGCACCATGTTCGCTTAACCCACTGCGCTACTGCCTGGCCCTCCAGAAATTTTATACATGTACCAACAACTATATTTACTATTTATAGTAGATCATTAATCCCCTCAATAAAAAAATAAAAAGAATTAAGTTTTTCAATTGGAGTGACTGTCTTACTTCTGAGTAGGAAAGACAGTGTGGCTATATTTTTTAGCTGCTTAGGGTAGAGGGATGTTCTTCCTAGTGGTTTAGAATTACTCTCCAGAAATTTACAGATTTTTTTTTTTTCCTTTTTTTTCCTCCAGGGTTATTGCTGGGCTCGGTGCCTGCACCATGAGTCCACCACTCCTGGAGGCCATTTTTCCCCCCTTTTGTTGCCCTTGTTGTTGTAGCCTCGTTGTGGTTATTATTATTACCATTGTTGATGTTGTTCGTTGTTGGATAGGACAGAGAGAAATGGAGAGAGGAGGGGAAGACAGAGAGGGAGAGAGAAAGGTAGACAGCTGCAGACCTGCTTTACTGCCTGTGAAGTGACTCCCCTGCAGGTGGGGAGCCGGGGGTTCGAACCGGGATCCTTATGCCGGTCCTTGCGCTTTGTGCCATGTGCGCTTAACCCACTGCGCCATCGCCTGCCCCCCAAATTTACAGATTTCTATACCCTTTCTTAAGGTGAATTCCCTCCAATTTGGGCTCTTTTTAACAGGCTGGCCCTACCTCTAGGTAAAGTCCCAGCATGTTTATACATATAAATATATAGAAGCAAAAAGGAAAAACACTAAGACACCAAAAGAATAATGAAACTGAAGGCAGAACAGGCTAGAGGAGATAAAGTGGAAATTCTCTTACATTTGAGCCTTGGGTTGAGGGTGGGGGTTGGAGACTGCCAACTGCAATAATGATGTTTAGAAATAAAGAGTCTGTGTTATGTCTAGTGGTCCTACTATTTTGTGTTACTCTGACCCCAGCATTGTATCATTTCAATGCAGTCGATTGTGCAAACGTTCAATTCTGGTCGGTCGAAGGTACTTTGTATTCAAGCCAAATCTACATTTCAGATATGAAATGGAGGAGAAGGGTGAGGGGTGGAGCAGAAAGAGGGCAAAGGTCAGTGTTCACAGGTCCAAGACCATGTTTAATATCACATGACACCTTTGTCAAACAGTGTGTCACCCTCCCTCCTCTTTGCACACCCGGACTGTCTGGGTTTCTGCTCTTAAGGGACATTCTTCTGCTTTGCCTTCCTGCCTAAACTCAGACTTGCTTTCTGTAAACCAGGAGAAATGAATGAAATCTGACCTCTAACATTTTTTTTTTTTTAATGTGGTGGCATGGGAAGCCCTGGAGGGTCATGTGCTCTCTGCTCTCCCTGGCCAGGCCTCTCTGCACCACCCCCTCCTAAGTTCCTGTTGGCTGTATGAGGCCTTGAGGATTGACTGGAGGCTGCCTTGGGGGCAGGGAGGGAGTGGTATTGTATTTCCTGCCTGTCCTTGAAGATGAGCCTCTGATCTTCAGTCCAGGGTCAGGTCATCTCCTGAAACCTCAAAGGAGATGAATGAATTTGAGCCTCAGAGAGCAGTGCTTATGGCTTCTGGGTTTGGGGGCCCTTTGCTGCCCTATGGTGAAGGGGAGGCGGCTGAGGAGCATAGGCTGAGGGCCTTTCACCTTACAGACCAGAGATTCTCTCTGGCTTTGATCTTCATCCAGGCTCTCTCTCCATGGTCCCTGCCTAAGCACTACAGCTCTGGAAGAACCGCTGGCTAGGGTGGTCCAGAGACACACTTCTCTGTGTCCACTGTTTCTGGGTCTTCCTAAGGGACAAGAAGGGACGAGACTGGTGATGGGTGTCATGTGCTTTTCTCCTTTGCCTTTCAGACTTTGAGTCTTTGAAGAACATGGAGAGAAAGATGAGCAGAATGAATAATACTTCCCCAAAGTATATTCAAGCTTTCTGAAAAAGAGACTGCTCTATTAAGGAGCACGTATCAGCAGAGGCAAGGGGGACTGTGGTGCTACCTAGGCCTAGGTTCAAATCCCAAGTGTTACCTGAAGCTGTACCTCCTCTGAGAGTCTTCCTTCTTTGTCTTGAAAATGGGGACAATAATAACTCCAAGGTTATTATGAACATTGCATGTAAAGTGCTTGACCTGCAGTGGCTCTTAATAAATGCCAGGCATTATTTGTTTACTAAGATTTATATTACACCCTACTCCTGAGAATTAGAGGCAGTTTAAACAGAAACTTACCAGATTTCTGTTAAAAAAAAAAATTCTACAAAGGCAGTGTTAAGAGTAGGGAAGGGAACATACTCAGGAATGAGACTTGGATTCCTTAGTCAACTGATGCTCCTGACCAAATCATGATTTCTCTTATTTTTATTTATTTATTTTTTTTGGAGCTGAAGAATTCTCTCTTTGGTGTGTGTGTTGTTGTGGGCAGAATTCATATGACGAAGCAACGCCTACAAAACAGATATAAAAACTTAGTGTCTTGCTTAGGCCCACACGATTTAAAAACAAAACAAAACAAAACAAAAAAACTGCTCTTAAACTGATCAAGGATGGTTATGTCTGCTTAATAATCTGCTTGAATGAAGAAACAAGATGTTAGAAATAATTTAGGGGAGACTGGAAAGTAGTACCATGCAGAAGGGTCTGGACTTTCCCCCTGCCTTCTACCTTTATTTCTCCCCCATTTGCAGTCCAGCTTCTTGGGTGCTGCATAGGTGACTCTTTGAAATGAGAGCTGATCTTTGGTACTCAAGATAATCACAAATTACACACAGCAAGCCAATCCTTGGCTGCATGAGTTTGTTTTATTTTATTTTATTTTATTTTTTTTAATTTTATTTTTTCCCAGAGCACTGCTCAGCTCTGGCTTATGCTAGTGCAGGGGATTGAACCTGGGACTTTGGAGCCTCAGTCATGAGAGTCTCTTTGCATAACCATTATGCTATCCAACCTCCTCGGCTGCATGAGTTTGTTAATTCATTCAGCTTAAAAATATACAGTCCATCTTACTGTGGGAAATATTTATCCACTGTCAATTTTGAAAGCCATATATTCAAGGAAAAACTGGGTAAAGGGAAATAATTTTGTTTATTTATTTATTTATTTATTTTACCAGAACACTGCTCAGCTCTGGCTTATGGTGATGCTTGGGATTGAACCTGGGACCTCAGAGCCTTAGGCATGAGAGTCTTTGCATAACCATTGTGATATTTCTCCTGCCCTTTAATTAATTAGTTAGTTTATTTATTTAGAATATTGTTATATGGTAAGAAGACCTAGAACTGGATTTTATTTTTGGCTCCATTGCTAATTAGCCTTAGTTGTCCATAAATTCTTGGGGAGTAGGTAATCTCATCTTTTTTTTTTTGCCTCCAGGGTTATTGCTGGGGCTCAGTTCTTGCATTATGCATTACTGCTCCTGGTAGAGATTTTTTTTGTTTTTTAATTTTTTTGGTTGGATATGACAGAGAGAAATTGAGAGAGAAGGGGGAGAGAGAGTAAGATAGACACCTGCATACCTGCTTCACTGCTTGTGAAGCTTCCCTCTGCAGGTCGGGAGCTGGGGGCTTGAATCCAGATCCTTGCACTTAGTACTGTGTGTGCTTAACTGGGCACACAGCTGTCCGGCCCTGGTTATCTCATCTCCTCACCCTTTCCTTCATAGGTTCTCCATCTCTCTCCCTCTCTCTCTCTCTCTCTCTCTCTGTCTCTCCCCTGTCAGAGCACTGCTTAGCTCTGGCTTATGGTTGTGCTGGTGAATAAACCTGAAACATCAGAGGCTCTGGGCATCAAAGTCTTTTTATGTAACCATTAAGCTATCTCCCTAGTCCTATGTCTTTGTGTCTTTTTTTTTTTTTTTTTTTTCTAGAGCACTGCTCAGCTCTGACTTGTGGTGCAGAGGATTGAACCTAGGGCCTTGGAGTCTCAGGTATGAAAGTCTTTTGCATAACCACTATGCTCTCTACCCAGCCCTGCCACATTGTTTTTTAAATATTTAAAAAGGAGAGATTTTCCTGCTCTAATTCATGGCTTTGCTTTGATATCATTGAGATAATGGTGAGGAAGGGAACAAAGTTTTCTCCTTATTGTTGCCCCCCCCCTTTTTTTTCCCCATTGTATTTGTTTTAGGTATACAACATAATGACTTAATACACACACACATACAGTGACATTATCACAATACATCTAGTTAATGTCTATCACCACAAATAGCTTACATTTTATTTATCTTGAGGAGAACACATAAATGATAACTGGAATACTTGTCTTCCTCTGACTTACTTTATTTAGCATAATTCTTCCAAATTCCATTCATGTTTTGCAAATGACAGGATTTCTTCCTTTTTAATGACTTAATAATATTCTAATATATACCACAAATTTCCACTGCCTATTTATTCATTGATGAATGACAGGTTGTTCTCATATCTAGTCTATTGTAAACAATGCTGTAATGAGTATGGATCTATCTATCTATCTATCTATCTATCTGTTTATCTGTATCTTTGTAGTTTTATTTTCTCTGAATACTCAGAAGTGAAATTGCTAGATCATATAGTAGTTCTATTTTTAATATTTTGAGGAAGCTCCATACTATCTTCAGTAGTGATTGCATTAATATTTTTGAGGAAACTCTATACTGTTTCCAGTATTGGAAACATTAATTTGCATTTTTTTTGCCACAAGGGTTATTGCTGGGGCTTGGTGTCTCCACTAAGAATCACTGTTTCTGGTGGCCAATCCCCCTCAACCCCCATTTTATAGGATAGAGGGAAATTGAGAAGGGGCGGAATAGGATGAGAGAAGAAGAGACACCTGCAACCTGCTTCATCTCTCATGAAGCTTCCCCCCTTGAAGACTGGGACTAGGGGCTTGAACCTGGGTTTTTTCACATGGTGATGTGCATGCTCAACTGGGTGCACCACTGCCTGGTCCCTCATTTCTTTTTTTTATTTAAAGTTTTATTTGTTATACTTTTCTTGGGACAATAATGATTTACGAGACAGTTGTTTCAATCTCCTTGTGATAGATTTCTATGTATCATACCCACTCAAGCCCTCTACCATTGTACACTGGGCCCCCAATGTCCTCTTAGTTCCCATTCACATCCCCCTCACCCCCACCCGAGAGTCCTTGGCTTTTCCACAACAGATCACATCCAGTCTAAGTTTCTTTTTTATTTTTCTTTTTTATTATTTATTAGTGAGAAATATAGGAGGAGAGAGACAAAGAAGCAGTACATGTACTGCCAGGGATTGAATTTGGGACCTCATGTTTGAGAGTTCCAATGCTTTATCCACTGCTCCACCTCCCAGACTACTCCAGTTCAAGTTTCAGTTTGTGTTTTCTTTTTATCTCCTTGTTTCTTAAGTTCTCCCTGTGAATGAGATCATCTATCTGTATTTGTTCTCTTTCTCACTTAACATGATTAATTTGCATTTCTAAAAATAGTATACAAGGGTTCCATTTTTGTTACATCCTTACCTATACTTGTTATTTCTTTGTCTTTTTTATATTAGCCATTGTTTTTTATTTTTTTATAAATAAATCATTTTTAATTATAAAATTTCTACTTTATTGGGGCAGGGTTATTGGTTTATCATACAGTTATTGACACACAGATATACCCTCTCACCTCCCTGTGATGAGTGTTTGTAAGATACTCTCTCTCCTAATATAGCTCCTTTTCCACATTGTATATCAGGACTCTAGATCTGCTCCATCCCATCCCTTTCCCTCCTTGCCCAGAGTCTTTTGCTTTGATGCAATACATCACACCCAGTCCAATTTTACCTTATGTTTTCCCTTATAGTCTTTACTTCTTTTTTGTTTTTATTTGTTTTAAAGATTTTATTTATTTATGAGAAAGACAGGAGGAGCTAGAAAGAACCAGACATCACTCTGGCACATGTGCTGCTGGGGATCGAACTCGGGACCTCATGCTTGAGAGTCCAAAGCTTTACCACTGCGCTACCTCCCAGACCACCAGCCCTTGCTTCTTAAGTTCCACCTATGAGTGAGATCATTCTGTATTCATCCATCCTTTTCTGGCTTATCTCACTCAACATGATACCTTCGAGTTGTCCAAATATGGCAAAAAGATAATGCTATCATTTTTAGTAGCTGCATAGTAGTCACATATCATCTATATCTATATATCACAACATTTTTTAGTCACTCAGTTGTCATTGGGCATGTGGGTTGCTTCCAAGTTTAGACTATTAAAAATTGTGCTGCTATTAACATAAGTGTGTATAGGTGTCTTTTTTTCCTTTAAATATATCCCATAGGAAAGGAGTTGCTATGTTATAGGGTAGGCCCATTTCTAGTATTCTAATGAGTCACCACAGATATTAGCCACTCTAACATGTATGAGATAATAGTATCTCATTGTGGTTTTGATTTGCATTTTGCTAATGATTAGTAATATTGAGCACTGTTTTTCCTCTCCCCTCTCCTTCCCTCCCCTCTCCTCTCCTTCATTCATTCCTTTCTCTCCCCCTCCCTCCCTCCCTCTCTCTCTCTCTCTTTCTTTCTTTCTTTTTCTTTTTCTTTTTTTGTTGGGATTATCCCTGCGGCTTGTGGCCTGCTCAACTTCATTGTTCCTGGTGGCTATTTTTCTTTATTTCATAAAAGGTGACAGAGAGCTAGAGAGAAAGAAAGATACCTGCAGCACTGATCCATTGCTCATGAGGTATGAGGTTTCCCACCTGCAGGTGAGGACCAGGAGCTTAAACCAGGTCCCTGTGCATTATAGTGTGTTTGCTCTACTGGGTGGGTCACCACCCAGAACCACGAGCACTTTTTCAAGTACCTATTGGCCATTTGTATGTCTTCTTTGGATAAAAGATCTACTTAGATTCTCTATTCATTTTTCAGTAAAATTCTATCTCCTCTCCTCTTCTTTTCTTTCTTGCTCGTGAATATTATGATTCTTTCTCAAAGAAGCTAAACTGGCTTCACATGACCTGTTAGTCTGGGGTTGGGAGTTTGCATAGTTCCCAAAATATTAGAAAGAGTCATCAAAAAGCCTATCAAGGTTGTCTTGTTTAATACAGTGGCAGTCTGGATGGCTTGATCAACTGGTGAAAATTCCCAAAGGATCCAGTTGTCCTTGGTACTCCATTGTAGAATATGGAAAGGTTTTCAGAGTCGACAGTGTAATCCTGAGCAGAAGTCAGAGAATGCGGAGTTTATTGATAGAAAGTAAGTCAGCAAACTAACTACCACCCAAGGGCCAAATCTTGTTTTATTAGAACACAATTATGCTTGTTGTTTAATGAATCTGTGTCTAATTCTTTGACTGTTTTAACAGCAGAGTTGGGTAGCTGTGACTGAACCTCCAAGTCATAAATGTGTATAACCTGACTCTTCACAGGAAAAATCTGCTGACCCTGGTATAAAATATAGATCAAAGAAAGCTGTCACATAAACCTCTCATGAATGCATGACTCCCAAGTTATTTAGTTTATTTTACTTATGAATGTATATTAATATTTCATTGAGCTAGTGCTCAATGATGAAACAAGTGAAGTACCATTCTCTTGTCATTCTCCCCCCACCCCCCCGCCACCTCTAAGCTTCCTGTCTGTAAAGATAGAAGGAAATTGATCATCTGTGTTCCAGGCACTTTACATATACCATTGCTTTATGTTCTTCGATAACCTGGTAAGTTAACTATTTTATATGTGGAGAAACTTTCAGAGAGGTTATGCCACTCAGGCAAGATCACACAGCAGATATAGGGTAGAGCCAGGATTGTAATGCAAGCTTGTAGCAGGCTCTTCCCATCAGAGGTTGCTGCCTCCATGCCTTCTGGTCCTCCATCTGAAAGTCCCTTAGAAACAAAATCTAGATTCATCTAGGCCTTGAGGACATAGACTAAAGCCAAGTGGAAAGATACTTCATAAGTATGGCTTGGGAGGTGACACAGTGGATAAAGTGTTGAACTCTTAAGCATTAGGAGTTCACCATCCTGTATCACTGTGCCAGAATGATGCTTTTATTCTCTCCCCCATCTCTATCCCTATCCCTATCTCTCTATTTCCTCTCTTGCTCTCACTCTTGCTCTCTCATTAGTAAATAAATAAATCTTCAGGAAAAAAAATCTTGTGAAGCATTTCATATGTCTCAGCAACAGTTATAGACTCTCTCACTGTGGAAGGGATTTTAGGCATCAAGTTGAAAAATGAGAAGGCTTGTTTCCAGGGAGAAGGAATTAGCAAGGTGTGCCACTCTTCCTGGAACTCTAAAATCACCTTGAGGGGTCAGTGCCTCATGAACAGTGGGAAGAGAAATTTACTGAAATTTATATGAATTAACCCATATAACCACCACAATATTAGCAAATTATGCATTAAAATTCCTACCCAGTTTTCTCCCAGACAACAGGTAGCAATCTGACAGATATGGACTTAAAGATGTTAGGATGCAGTATAACTCAAAACCTATAACCAGCATCTGTCTACTCACAACCTTTATTTTTATAGCAGGACAAGCAGATTTTGCTCTTAGGGGGTCTCAGGGATGCTTCTGCTTTTGAAAGTAATGGTAAAGTCCTAGATTCTGAACCAGCCTGATCACAAGGAGCTGTCTGCTGGCTGAGCTGAATTTCTGGACTGAAGCCAGTTTGGAGAAGAGGCATCTGATCAGTGATAAGGATGAGGGGCCAGAGGCAGCTGCAGCTGCCCTCCGCCTGGCCCTTTGCTTAATATATGGTCCATCTTCTGATGAAAGGGCTGAGGGTTAAAGGTCAGTTCTGAGTTGACTGTTTATATACCTGCCCTCTTTTTGCTCCCTGGGGGAGGGAGTTTTTCTGCAGCTTTAATTCAGGGTAAATGTAATTTAGGGAGAAAGAGTGGCACAGACATTTTTTTTTAATTAGAAAAAGAGAGAGGCACTGACTTTCTGTTACACTCTGGGTTACAGATCTTGGTAATTCCTTAAATGTTCAAAGTTCTTAGGCTTATGAAGAGATGATAAATAATAAATAGTAATTAAGTTATAGATGTGCACATTGGCCCTCTAAATTCCAGGAAGTTTGAACATGAACTTGTCTGTCATCATAATTAAGATCCTCACTCAGGACATTCTAGAAGTGCTATGCAGAGGAGGATGTCACTGGGGTCCACCACAGACTTTTTGAACTTGTCATGGTTCAGCATCTCCTTTGGGAAAACGAGGTAGAGGTAGAGAGTGGGCTTAGTAGGGGCTGAGGAGGCCTTGGTCACCTTGGCATTAAGAGGGAGAGAGTATGAGGGGCGCAGTCAGGTGTGTATGGGTTGAAGTTGAAACTGTTGGATCCTGAGTCTCTGGGTCTGTCTCAGATCTTAACCTAAGAGAAATCTGGGTATATAAAGGATTGTTAATGCAATGGGATTGTGTAACTCTTGGTCAGAGATCTATCTCACCAGCTCGGGTGCATGACTGAGGTTTGAGCCCCAGTGCCACATGGGACCTGCTGTGGTGCTGGAGAGAAACTCCGATGCTAAGTTTCTCTCCTTCTTTCTGTCTATTTTTAAAAAATATTTATTTTACTTATTTATCCCCTTTTGTTACCCTTGATGTTTCATTGTTGTAGTTATTGTTGTTGTTACTACTGATGTCATCGTAGTTGGATAGGACAGAGAGAAATGGAGAGAGAAGGGGAAGACAGAGGGGGAGAGAAGGATAGACACCTGCAGACCTGCTTCACTGCCTGTGAAGCAACGCCCTGCAGGTGGTAAGCCGGGGGCTTGAACCGGGATCCTTACACTGGTCCTTGTGCTTTGAGCCACCTGCGCTTAACCCCTGTGCTACTGCTGGACTCCCCCTTCTTTCTATCTTAATGAAAATGAGACCCCATATGGATCAACCTGCCAATGTTCATGTTCAGCGGGGAAGCATTTACAGAAGTCAGACCTTCCCCCTTCTGCATCCCATAAACAATTTTGGTCCATACTCCCAGAGGATAAAGAATAGGGAAGCTTCCAATGGAGGATATGGGATACGGAACTCTGGTGGTGGGAACTGTATGGGATTGTATCTCTGTTGTCTTATAATCTTGCTATCATTATCAAATCACTAATAATAATAAGAAAATGAGACCCCCAAACTGTGAAATCATGTGTGTAAGAAAGCCCTGATCCAAACAAAACAAAATAAAACCAATGGGACAACTGTGTAATTCACTTGGGACTGGGGTGGTCATTTAAAAAAGACCATGGAAAAATGAAAGCTGATTCCTTTGGAATAACTACTCTACAGTAGAAAGGCCACAACAGGAAGGCTGCCATACTTTCTTCTCACCCTTCAATTAGGTGCCTAATAGATCGTGTGCTTTGCATGCTTAAAGTCTGGGTTCAAAACCCAGCACCATATGGAAGTGCCTCAGTGTTGTGGTATCTCTCCCTCTGTCTTTTTCTCTGAAATAAAAAAATAATAATAATAATGAAAAAGTTAGCCTGGGCATGGTGAAATCAGACATGATTGAGACCCCCACAGGAAGAAAAAAGCATTTTGATATCTAAAAGTCTTTCTACAGTAAGAAAGCCTTTTACTATATAGTTGTTGATGTGACTGATAAAATGTCACAAGAGGGATTTTATTAGTTGCAAGGAGATTGGCTGCCTAGGGCTGTCCCAACCAGTGTAGTGTTGGGAGATAAGCCAGGGCTCTAGGCACAATCAGCAAAGACCTTTCTAGCTCAGACCTCAGGCCATGTGGTTCTGAACATTCAGACATTGAGATAATAAGTTCTGGAGGGAGGGTACCCTGGCAGCCCTGTGTGGGTCAGTCTTCATGGCAGAGAAGGACTAGAGGCATTGATAATATCTGGATGGGTATGGATGAGGAGGGACAGAGTCATGGGAAAGTCTGCCTCCTGCCGTTGCTTGTGGGGCTTAGGGAATTGATGTGTGTGTGGGCTGAGCTGGGGAGGGTTGAGCCTCTGACCTCTGGGTTAAGGAAATTACATTTTCTCTTTTTAAAGACACACACACACACAGAGACACACACACACACTCACACACACACTCCGAACAGTTCATGGTCCTGTTTATTCTCAGACAGGGAGTGGATAGCCTTTTGGAGGTGTCCGACTGTGCCGTCCAGCCAGACTGACATCTGTGGGAGTTCAGGGTTTTAAATGTTTAGTCTACGTGAGACCCCCAGGCCCCAGCGGGCTCAACTCCTGATAGGCCTAACTTAGCCACCTACCTCTCCCCCTCCTGTCAAATGTACCATGGGAGTTTATATGAGGGAAACTTTGCTGCCCATTAAATCCAAGTGGGAGGACCTTGTACAGGGCTGTCATCAAAATTGTTGGGGACTTGGTTTAGACTGTAGACCAGAATCAGCCCTTCCTCACTCTCTCCTTCACACTTAACCACCATTTTTTCCTCTGAAGGGATGTAGCCTGGGTTAGGCCCTGTGTCCCGGGCCTCTCTGCTCACTTAGCCGTTCTTACTATTATCTCTATACTTAAATAGTCCCGCATGATTTGTTGGCGTGTCAGTGCCCCTCAGTTCTGTTCTTTTTCTCTTTAAGTCTCTATCTTGTATCACAGTGCCAGGCACAAAAGATTTTGGAGTTTTTCTCATATGAGCTTAACTGAGCATACCTATCAAATCCCCAAAGATCTCTCTGGGACTAGTGTCATTTTTTAAAAAAAAATTTTTTTTATTTAAGAAAAGATAAATTAACAAAACCATAGGGTAGGAGGGGTACAACTCCACACAATTCCCACCACCCAATCTCCATATCCCATCCCCTCCCCTGATAGCTTTCCCATTCTCTATCCCTCTGGGAGCATGGACCCAGGGTCATTGTGGGTTGCAGAAGGTGGAAGGTCTGGCTTCTGTAATTGCTTCCCTGCTATTGACTGGTCGATCCATACTCCCAGTCTGCCTCTCTCTTTCCCTAGTAGGGTGGGTCTCTGGGGAAGCTGAGCTCCAGGACACATTGGTGGGGTCTTCAGTCCAGGGAAGCCTGGTCGGCATCCTAATGGCATCTGGAACCTGGTGGCTGATGGACCCAAAGGTTGGAATAGTGGAGAGGAAGTGTTAGGGGGGTACTCACTGCAAACTCTAGTGTACTTCTGCTTTCAGGTATATATTTTGCAGTAGTTTATGGATACGTGTGAACATAAGCTCTCTCTCACAGAACCTGGTGTATATCTAGGTTTTGGGACTTTGTTAGAAAGTGAACCACCTGGGATGGAATTAGAGAATACTATGAAAGGGAAAGTCTCACCCTTTGAAGGTGAGACTCACCGAGTAATGAAGCTGAAGGGTTGTCATTCCACACGTGAAGTCTCTGGACACAGTCTGAGCTGAAGCATGTTGAGGTGGCAATAGTTGCGTTGATTAGGTTGCGATCGGCAGATGCAATATTATTTGATATGGATTGGGAGAGGCATGCAGGAAAGTGAGCCCTATCCTAAGGTTCCAGGACTGGGGGAAATATAGGCTCTATAGTGGAAATGTGATGTTCCTTCTGTCATAGGGTTCAAAGAGACAATGGATAGTTAATGTTATCATCACATTATTTGGTAACTGGGTTAACTTTAAAAAGTCCTTTTGTTAGGGTTTGCTGTATAGTACCCAGTATCTTGTATGTAGCTGTGCCATTGGTTGCTTCTGATCTACTTGGTCTAGGCTTTTGAGAGAGTCCACATATCAAATACATAGCCTATATATTAAAAAGACTCAGTCTGTGTTTTAAAAACTTCGAGACATACAATTAATTTTCCCCCTCTCATATTAATTAACTAGTGATTTATATGACTACACTTTACTAGGAGTGTACATAAACACCATTCCTACCACCAAAAGACTGTGTCCCATCCCACCCACCCACCCCCACCCCCCACCAGCCCAGGAAGCTGCATGTCTACCCCTCACCACAGGGTTTTTACTTTGGTGCCCTACTCCTAGTGGCATTTTTAACAAACACAGGGAGAAAGAACATTTCTGAATTTACTGATGATAGAGTTCTTGGACCATCATCAGGGAGTAACTGGTGGGCAAGGACTGCTTACTATATCTGTGTTCAGCTAGGGTTGTTGAGCTATTTGGGGACATAAGAGGAACAGCTGAGGTATAC
Organism: Erinaceus europaeus; assembly: GCF_950295315.1. Lineage (NCBI taxonomy): Eukaryota > Metazoa > Chordata > Mammalia > Eulipotyphla > Erinaceidae > Erinaceus > Erinaceus europaeus. Next base: position 56,272,921 of record NC_080164.1, read on the forward strand.
ACTCCAAAAGAGCTAGGGTATTAATGCCTGCATTGCAGGAGTGCACTGTGGTCACTGCTCTAACTGGAAGTCTGCAGAGCCTGAGAAAGGAGACACCCTGGGGCTGACATCAGGATGGGTCTAGTAATCACCTATGTAGTTCTTGCCTGAGTAATTACTGAAAATATGTATATGTATATGTATATGTATATGTATATGTATATGTATATGTATATGTATATGTATATGTATATGTATATGTATATATATTTGCCTGCAGGTTTGTCACTGGGGCTTGGTGCCAGTACTATGAATCCACTGCTCCTGGTGGCCATTTTCCCCATTTTATTGGATAGGACAGAGAGAAATTGAGAGAGGGGGAGATAAAAAGATAGAAACTAAGGGCCAGGTGGTGGTGCATCTGGTTGAATGTACATGTTAGATAGAAACTAAGGGCCAGGTGGTGGTGCATCTGGTTGAATGTACATGTTATAGTGTCTGAGGACCTGGGTTTGAGCCTCCGGTCCCCACATGTGAGGGGAAGGCTTTGCGAGTGGTGAAGCAGGGCTTCAATTCTCTCTCTCTGTCTCTCTTCCTTCCTATTACCCCCTTCCCTCTCAATTTCTGGTTGTCTCTATCCAATAAATAAATATAAATAAAAAGAAGACAGAGACTTACAGACCTGCTTCACTGCTTGTGAAGCATCCCTCCTGCAGATGGGGATCCAGGGCTCGAACCTGGATCCTCGAGTGGGTCCTTGTACTTAATACTATGTGCGCTTAACCAGGTGCACCACCTCCCAGCCCACTCTCCCGAAAATATGCTTTTAAACCAGTTTAAGTAACATATTGGTTTCCAGGAACTAAAGAGTAGTGAAGATGCATTTATACACAACCAATAAGTTCAGAAAGCACATTATTTACATTAATAAACATAATTTATACAAATATATTAGCAGAATATGAGTTGGAAAAAAACCCAACCCTAACAGTTTGCACTATGCACTGAAATGGTATATAAAGTATTTAGCTGAGTACCTAATTTAGGAGTAACCTCCAGAAAGAATCCCTTTCCTCCTAGAATCTCTGTGGCAGATCCTGCAGTTTGACCAGTTGTTCTCTGGCCATGGACACTCTATTTTTTTATTAGTGATTTAATATTTACTTAAAAATTATCAGATAATAGAGATGCAGTTTCACACCGTTCCCACCACCAGAGTTCTGTGTCCCCATCCCCTCCACTGGAAACTGCAGTAATTCTCTCAAGGTCACAGATATGGGTTGACTTATTATTTCTGTAACTATCTGTATTGATATATATATTTGTCCATTTTTCCTGTGGTCCTGCCTTCTTTTTCTAAGTCATGTCACCTATTGCTACTTCTGAATGTTCTTCCTTTTTTTCTCTTTTCTTTCATGGTCCTGATGGAGTTTGAGTTCAGAGTCCTCTGGTCATCTTCCTCTATTATTTCTCCCCCTCTGGGGGCATGGACTAAAATTCTGTTTGGGGTGCAGAAGGTAGGAGTTCTGGCTTCTATAATTGCTTCTACTGGATATAGGTATTGGCAGGCTTATCCATGTGCTCAGCCTATTTCTATTTTTCCCCAGTGGTGTAGGGTTCTGGAGAGGTGAGGTTCTGGGACACATTGGTGAGATCCTCTGCCTGGGGATATCAGGATGAAAGCATAATAGCATCTGCAACTTGGTGGCTGAAAGACAGTAAGATATTAAGCAGGAAAAAATGTTTAATAAACAGGAACCAAATAGGAATAGAGCAAATGAGAATAGGGATCTTATGGTGGAAAGAACTGAAGAAGTCTGTCTTAGTTATGTTCCTAGGGTTCCTAGCTTTCATAATTTTTGCTTGGATTTGATAACTGACATGCAGGTGGACTAAAATTATTATCTGGGAAGATGGTTTCAGAGTTGAGAACAGGACTAGAAAGCTGGATTAGTGTAGAGAGGAGCTCTAATTTTTGAGATGCTGAATCTTTACATGCCACAGACAGCTCAGGATAAACTCAGCTTTGCTGTTTTTCAGTCTGTATGGTCTACTCAGTGTTGATGTTTGTCTTTCCATTTAATAGTTGTAAAGAGCATACTGTGCACATTGTGTGACATTGCAAAAAGAATGCCAAAGATATATCCTTGCCGCTAAGAATATCCTTGCCGCTGAGAAACTCACTGTTTAACTTAGGATTTCTTAACTTTTGCACTATTGACATTTTGGGCTGAGTAATTCTTAGTTGTCAGGGATCTTGCTGTATATTATAGGATGTTTAACCACATGCCTGGTCTCTCCATGATACATGATGAAAGTTTTCTCCTAAACTTCAGTATCACTTGAGGCAATAAAAATATCTGTAGAAGCTGCCAAATATCTGCTAGAGCCTCAAATCACTTCCAGTTGAGAACTGCTGGTTTAATTGGAGATAGACACACCTGACACAGAGCAATGGATGCTTTATCAAGTGCTTTAATGACTGTATGGCCAGAGGATTATGAGACATGTGAAGAGGGAACAGGGCTTCTTTGGGTTGGACCTTGAGTGGCCTGTTCAAGTTTGCCAGGCAGAGCAGAGAAGAAAGGGCATTGAATGCAGGAGTGGTGTGCAAAGAAGCAAAGATAATACAGAGCATGATGGGCTTGGGCAATAGAAGGTTAATATGTATGATGAATAACAGTGGTGGAGGAAAAATCTGGAGAGAGAAGTAATAAAGTAAGGCAAAGCCAGGTGGGACAGGACCCACAGGCAATATTACTTTTGGATTTCACCTTTTCTGACATTAGAAACAAATGAACAAACAAACAAATGTTTTTTTTTAATATTTACTTATTTATTTTCCCTTTTGTTAGCCTTGTTTTTTATTGTTGTTGTAATTATTATTGTTGTTATTGATATCGTCATTGTTAGATAGGACAGAGAGTAATGGAGAGAGGAGGGGAAGACAGAGGGGGAGAGAAAGATAAACACCTGCAGACCTGCTTCATCACTTGTGAAGCTACTCCCCTGCAGGTGGGGCGCCGGGGGCTTGAACCGGGATCCTTACGCCTGTCCTTGCGCTTTACACCACGCGGGCTTAACCCACTGCGACCCCTGACTCCCATGTTTTTTTTTTTTTTTTTAAAGGAAGATTGTGAAAGAGAGTTGCTCACAGACCAGAGCACCTTCTCAGATCTTATATGAACAAGAAACAAACTGCTGTTGTGTTGAGTCACTTATTTTTTGGGTCTGTTTGTTACTGTATCTTAGCTTTGCCTAGCAAACACAGCCATTTTTGCCAGTCTGATCCTAAGAACACAAATGGTCACTATCACCAATACAGCAGAATAGATGAGGTTGAGCACCAGCAATTGAAATGGTGATGTCTCTGACAATGTGTGTGAGGGTGGGGGTTGGAGGTTAGGGATTGGGGGAAGGGGAGAGTAAGGTGTTGGCTGATTTAATCCTTTCATAGCCTGCAGTAGGGTTTCCAGGTGATAGCTGCCATTTATTTATTTATTTATTTATTTGCCTTTCTGTCCTCAACCAGCACCCCTCAGATTCTTCATTATTTTCTTCATTTTTTTTTTTTTTTTTTTACCTCATTGGTTAGGGTTTTTTGTCCATGGCAAGTTGGGAGAATTTGTCATTTGTCCTTTGTCCCTTAGGCAGAGTGGTTTTTTAGAGCTCTTTGGAAGCTACACATGCCCATTGCTTTCTGTTGCTTCTCTTTTTGTGGTCTGCACTCTAATACTGCAGGCCAGCTGTGGTGTCTGTTTCAATTGAATGTGTCCGAATAGAAGATTCCTTCCTGTGCTCCTGAAAACAGAAGGGCTGTCCAGCATGTGTGTATGTATACTATAGGCCTGATGTTAGACACAGGGAAGTGAAATGCCATTCTTTCTTGAAGGGATCAGAGGTATTGGGTATGGGGAAATGCAAGAGCGTATGGATGCCTTTTACCATTTGGCTTTTGGGGGAAATGACCTCTAGGAATTTGCATGGAGATTCATATGTGCAGTGTTGGTGACTATTGGCTGTAAGACAGCAGGAGGAAAGGTATTGCTTTCTGAACTTCTTTTCCCAAATGGTTCCCCTTATCTGCTTGCATACTGTCAAATAGAGAAAGCAGAAGAGGAGAAAGCTGAGGTGCTAGCTGAAAAATGGAAGGGAAACTTGAATGTGCCTTTTTCCTTCATCCCCTACTCTTTTTTTTTTTTTTTTTTTAGATTTTAATTTTTTATTTATAAAAAGGAAACACTGACAAAACCATAGAATAAGAGGGGTAGAACTTTGCACAATTCCCACTACCAGACCTCCTTATCCCATCCCCTCCCCTGATAGCTTTCCTATTCTTTAACCTTCTGGGAGTATGGACCTAGGGTAATACTAAGAAAGTATACGTACACAGATCTTTTGGGATGGGTGTGTTGGGTTCCTTAGGATATATCACCAGGAGGTGAACTACAGGATCATAGGGTAGGTACATTTCTAGCCTTCTGAGAATTCTCCAGACTGTTCTCCATAGAGGTTGGGCCAACTGACATTCTCACCAGCAGTGCAGGAGGGCTCCTTTGACCCCACACCCTCTCCAACATTTGCTGCTGTTACCTTTTCTGATGTATGACATTCTCACAGGAGTGAAGTGGTATCTCATTGTTGTCTTTATTTGCATTTGTCTGACAATCAGAGACTTGGAGCATTTTTTCATGTGTTTCTAGGCCTTTTGGACTTCTGTGGTGAATATTCTGTCCATGTGCTCTCCCTATTTTTTTTTTTAAATTTTTTATTTAAGAAAGGATTAGTGAACAAAAGCATAAGGTAGGAGGGGTACAACTCCACACAATTCCCAACACCCAATCCCCATAACCCACCCCCTCTCATGGTAGCTTTCCCATTCTCTATCCCTCTGGGAGCATGGACCCAGGGTTGTTGAGGGTTGCAGAAGGTAGAAGGTCTGGCTTCTGTAATTGCTTCCCCGCTGAACATGGGCGTTGACTGGTCGGTTCATACCACCAGGATGCTGGCTAGGCTTCCCTGGATTGAAGACCCCACCAATGTGTCCTGGAGCTCAGCTTCCCCAGAGACACATCCCCTACTCTTAACCATCATTAACAGAAAAATGTTTTTAAAAGATCCCTTGATGGCAGCTCCAGAAGCGAAGCCCGACATTTTCTTAGCTGATGGCCTAACTTCGTGAAGGTATTTTCTGTCCTCCCAGCATGCCTGCTGGATCCCTGGTTTGGCGAGGTTGCTAAGGTAAACACTCTTTCCATTAAGGATCACAGCCCACGAGTGGCCTAAAGCTCAAATAAATGACCAAGGAGCAAGTTAAACATTCCCTTGAGCGATTTTAACCTATGCAATGGCTTTTTTTTTTTTGGAAAATTGCCTATTTTTCATGTTTGGCCAGGAGGGGGATCTTTTAGTCCCACCCCCTTTTTTCTTTTTCTTTTCAGCTGAGTATATCTTCTCTTTCATTTATTCATTCATTGGATGAAGGATGGAAGCAGGATTCATAAATCACAGAGGGCTACCTTCCCCTGGCCCCAAGCTCCATATTTGTAAAGAAAGTCAGAGTAGAATACATGCATTATGGTAACTTTGGGGGGACTTAGGGCATGTAGCCAATTCACAGAAAGGCCCATTTCCCTTTCCTATGAAAACAGCACAGCACAAGAGGCAATGGAAAATGACACAATTCCAGAAGATTTCTCCAGCAAGAAGAGGGTTCAAGAATCCTGGTCCTCAGTGACATTTTAGCAAGAGATTGTGCCCAGAGCTGTGAATATTGGTTTGACTTTGCTTGTTCTCTTTTGCCTCAAAAAGAATGTGCTTACAGGTCTTAGGGAAAAAAAAATCTACAAGGGTTCTGACAGTTGTCATACTTTATCATTTGACTAAGAGACTTTGGGACAGACTTATTTTCTTTTAATCTTGTTAAGTGGAGGAATCTGGCTATCTGGCAGAAGGCAGCATGTGACCAGTGAGAGAAAACATGAATGTCCTGTGGCACTTAAAGCCTCCTGGACCCTGAAGAAAGGGGATGCCTCCCCCAGAAGTTCACTCTGAATTCTTTCCTGACTACTTAGTTTTGAGACTTACTTCTTTGCAGTGTCTTTATCACTCTGCTAGATGACATGTTCCAGTGGTCCCAGAATCCTGTTTTTCCACTTTTTGTCTGCAATGTACAAGATTCCCATCAAACTGTTGAATGTACCTATTCTGATGGCAGAAGTAAAGTGTTGAAGGGAAGACCATTTTTATAGTTTCCCATGCTGGTGATTTTCAAACCTTGTTTCTCAGAACTTCAGGCACAGGAGAGCCCTAGCTAGTGGGCAGGTACCTCTTTGGCCAGAATATCTTTTTCAGAATGCAAGTCAGATTACTCACTACATTTAGAACAAAAGTGCATCTTGAGAGTTAGGCCTGTCAGGTCCTGTGTTTTGGGTTCTTTGACAGTTTTGTCCTATGCCCCTTGCTCTCTTCTCAGCCTTCTCCATGGTTCTGACCTCAAAGACTCCTCCCCATGCTTTGCCTGGAGACCAGATTAAGTGTCTGTTTGCTGAGAGGTCTTCCTTGAAGTCCAGCTGAACTGTCCTCAGTGTCCTCATTCACAGAGCACTGTGAATTCTCTTCACTGTATGAGGCTCAGCTTAGTTATTTGGTGTGGTTATTTGCTTAATGTTCATCCTTCCAATCATAGGAACAGAGACTCATCAGTTTTCTTCGTAGATATATTATCACTTGTCAGTTGCATATTGTTGATGCTTAATAAACACACTTTTAGTGAAAGTATGATTGCATGGCACTGCCTCTTCATGTCCTAAATGATGTCTAGACTTTTCATTTTTCTTCTCTCTCCTCCAAGTTGTTTATCAGCTGTTCAGCAGAGCAGAATAACATAATTTCGCCAGTTCTCTTTCATAAAAGGGAGGGATGAGGTGAACTATTTATTACATTGATTTTATTTTAATGAGACAGACAGATAGACAGACACCCCCCTCCCCACACACACACAACTGCTTAGCTCTGGCTGTTGGTGCTGGGGATTGAATCTTGGACCTTGGAGCAGCAGGCATGAACATCTTTTGCAAAATCATCTGCTTTTCTCCCATCCTGAGTGAACCTTTCAGAGCACCTTGGTTCACTTGGATAGTGAGTCTTCTTTGTCATGTGCACACTTGAATTTGAGTCCCACCCCTACCACACTGGAAATGGCTTTGGTACAGTGGTATCTTCCCCTTATCTCTCTGTTTCTGTGTTTGTTTGTTTATTTATTTATTTATTTACCATGGTTATTGCTGGGGCTCAGTGCCTGCACAATGAATTCACTGTTCCCAGGGGGTATTTTTTCTTTTTTTCTTTTTCTATCTTTTTGCTTTTTTGATAGAGATTGAGAGGGAAGCAGGAGAAAGGGAGAGAGAAAGCAGCACTGTTTTATCATTCATGAAGCTTAACCCCCTGCAGGTCGGGGAGGGGGACTGGGCCCTGGTCCTTACACATGGTAATATGTGTGTTCAACAGGGTGTGTCACCTTCCTGTCACATCCCCCTCTCTGTCTTAAAAAAGTCTACTTGGAGTTGTGAACCCCTGACAATGACAAAAACAAAACAAAACACCTTGTTTAGACAGCTCTCAAAGAATATAGTCTTTATTCTTTATTTCCCTCCTTGGTGTGGAAAATTGGAGCTCTGATAAGTATGCACAGGGTCTGAATCCTGGAGTGCTTGGAAATAACCTGAATATCCTGGAGCCCATCCAGAGCCTGGAAGCAGATGAAGAGACCCCACTGCCCATTGCTGAGGCCTGAACTCCTTGTTCAAGCAACTGTTTTGCCAAACTGCCTTGGGCTACAGCACCAACTCCAGAGTAGGACTTGGATGAAGATATTAGAGAGTAGTTCTGACACCCACCTCTTTTTCCTTCTAAAAAAAACCCCAACTTTATGGGCCTTTCAGGAAATATGGGAGGGGAAGGTCCAGCATGTAACTGGGGCTGGAGTAGGGGTGGAGGTAAGATGGGGGGGGGGGTCTTGTTTTTCGTTCTTGACTCTAAGTCAGTCTGTTTTTGTACTTTTGTCTTTTAAGCTTTTCCACATGTGCCCCAAGGGCCCATTGGTGAGTGTATTTTATAAACTGGAGAAATGAATAAAAATAAGACCCAGAAGGAAAACACCAGAAGGAGTGTGAAGGGAAAAGTGTTAGTTCCTCTGTACCTCCCAGCTAGGGCTGCCCTGCATTTGTGGGAGTCTCAGGGTCAGGTTTATTTGGCTTTATGGGTAAAATGTGGTGTCTTTACTCGGAGAGAGCCTCACCGGTTTTGGCCTGCTTGGTTCAACATTAATTAACTTCAGGAAAGTAAAAAGCCATTCTTTTTTATTTGACTATCTGGCTTCACAAACCTCATTGGCTTCCTGTCCCATAGGTGTTGGATTGATGGGCCTGCAAATGTGTAAAGTCTTGCACAGGAAGCCCCCCCAGTAAGGCCATTCCGAGGCTCTCACTTTCCACTGGACCCCGAACAAGCAAGCAAGAGGCCCAGGTCCCTGTGGTGGTGGTGGGGGGGGGGGCTTGGGGGGGCGAGGGCAACCTTCCATTTTCTTTTTTTAAGGTTAGGCCCAGATGAGGGGCTTCTTAGGAGTAAATTCTCCAAACTGCCCCCCCCCCCAATCAAATACAGCCCAATCTCTCCAAAAATTTAAAAGCATCATATTTAGGAAATCTGGAAAAACTTTGAAATAACTTCAGAAGGTGTGTGTATACTTTTTGTCTTCTGAACCTAAGGCTTTATCCTCCAAACCCTGATGAAGCAACTTGGTTAGTAAAAAATAAATTTTGAGAATGTATACCTAGCATATGCATATTTATTTATCTTAATTTACAAATACATATTTTTTACTTGAAGTTGCACATTAAACTTAATCCTTTAAAGAAAATGTTTAGAATTGATACAGGTGAAATAAGTAATTAAAAATAATGGCTTTGTTGTTGTTGTTCCTGCTGTTACTTCACAACAACAGTTGGGACTTTACTGCTCCAGGCTGACTTTTTCAGATGGAAATAGAGACAGAGACAGACAGAGAGACAGACCACAGCACTAAAACTTCCTTCAATACCTTGGGGGCTGGGCTCAAACCTGGGTGGTATGCATGACAAAACAAGCACACTGTCTAAGTGAACTATCTTGCTGGCCTTAAGATTTTTTTTTTTCCTGCTCTTTGTTGTTCTCACTTAGATACAATATCAATGATCATATTTACAACATTGGGATTGGATAGATGCATTGCTTTTTGAAAATTTTGCTACAAAACTTTGTTATGTTGTAAGGTAAAATTCTGGTTCTAGGTTTGTTTTTTTAATACCTGGGCTGTAACAACTAAAAATGTATGAGAATAATGTGATAACCACTATAGTATGGAATCTACAATAGGTAAAAATGATATATACATCCACATGTAGGAAAGGAATTGGAGCTGTCATCCCAGCTTCTATAGGGGCAAACATTTTAATCTGTTACAAAGTGGTGAAAGGGAACAAGCAGTTGAGGGTGTCAACTCCTTTGGGTCACAGAATTCTCTCCTTTCTTTCAAATACCTCTAGTCAGTACCCACCTCTATATCTGACAGTGATTTTCTGTCCCATAGAAGCAATCTAGATAGCAAATTTAGCAAAGCTTATTTCTCTCTTTTTAAAATTTATTTAAAAAAGGAGACATTAACAAAACCATAGGATAAAAGGGGTACAACTTCACACAATTCCCACCACCAGATCCTTATCACATCCCTTACCCTGAGCTTATTTTTCTTAATTATTGTAAGAGGCAGAATATTCTTCAGAGGTGTCCAGTCCCAATCCCTAGAAACTGTCAACATGTGACCTTACATAGTAAAGTGAGTTTTTCAGATATGACTAAGGTTTAGAATCTTTTAAAATATTTATTAATTTATTCATTTATTGGATAGAGGCAGAGAGAAACTAGGATGGAAGTGGGGGATATTGAGGGAGAGAGAAGAGAGACAACCTGCAGCACTGCTTCACCACTAGTGAAGCTTCTCTTCTTGCAAGTCCTGAGCCCAGGTCCTTGCACATGGTAACATGTGTTCTCAACTGAGTGTGCTACCATCCAACCCATTTATAATCTTTTTATTATTATTATTATTATTTATTCCCTTTTGTTGCCCTTGTTGTTTTATTGTTGTAGTTATGATTGATGTCGTTGTTGTTGGATAGGACAGAGAGAAACGGAGAGAGGAGGGGAAGACAAGGGGAGAAATATAGACACCTGCAGACCTGCTTCACTGCTTGTGAAGCGACTCCCCTGCAGATGGGGAGCCGAGGGCTCGAACCCGGATCCTCACGCCAGTCCTTGCGCTTTGCGCCACGTGTGCTTAACCCGCTGCGCTATCACCTGACTCCCCATTTAGAATCTTAAACAGAGAAATTACCCTGAAATATCTATGCCACTAGACTTTAATAGCAGATAACTTTCTCTGACTGGAGTTGGACAGGAGAGATAAAAGGGATGGGGTCTTGTGCCATTTGAAATGTGAGGAGGATTCTGCCTACTGTTTGTTGGAGGCATCCCTACAGAATCATGAGTAGCAACATACAACCTCCAGGAGCAAAGACAGGCCAGCAGACAGCCTGCAAGGAAATAGCAACCTCAGTCCTACAGCCTCATGGGACTGAATTCTGCCAACAACCTGAAATCAGCTAGGAAGAAGCTCCTTCTCTACAGCTCAAGTAAGGAAAGTGACCTTACCCACACTTTGATTTTGACCTAGGGAGGCACCAAACAAATCCAGCTGGACTTCTGACTTACATAAACTGTGAGATTTGTTCTTTTTTAATTTGCTAAATTTGTGGTGATTTGTTAAGGCAGCAATAGAAACCTAATACAATTATATGTCAGAAAAAATGTGAATAAAAGTTCTGATAGTTTCTTCCTGTGTCTCAGTGGTTTACCTTATATCTAGGATTTTAGTCACCACTTGGGATTCTTCTTCTTCTAGCACTGGGATAAGAACTAGAAGTAACTTTTAGGATGTATTTTTGAGCCATTATCAAGGAATCCAGAGAAGAGAGATTTCTTGCCCTGGTGTGAAGCAATTTAATAATAAACTCTGAATCTAATTATTTTATTTTTTTAATTGGGGGGTTTAATGGTTACAGTAGAGTTTAATTGTCCTAACAACTGTTGCCAACATGCCAAATGTCCACTCTTCAGTCCTTCCTATCCTTTTTCTCCTCATGGTGATGACAGGCACAGTGATGGTGTAGGTTCATAGTAGGATCTATTCTGTTTACAGTGACTTATTATGGGTCATTTCTTTGATATTTATTACAGTTGGTTGATGATAGAAGGCTTGACTTAAATAAATGAAAACTCTCCAAAGGTGTCTATGACCTAGTCCCTTGAAACTATGAACACAAGATCGTAGGTGGCAAATGGAATTTGCATATGTGTAGGGGTAAGTATATTAAAATGTAGAGATTATCCTGGTATATCCAAGTGTGCCAGTGTAATGGGCACATAAATGGAAAAAGGTTAAGTGTTGCTCAAAGTAAGGTCAGTAAGCCATAGGTTCTACATTCCTGGTAGAGCAGGATCTACATCCTCAGGACACAGGTGAAAGAAAAAACATTTAGATGTGGGTATCAAGGTGGGGCAGCTGAAAGTCAGAGCTGACTGTCTGTGATTGTGTAGTGGCTCTCATTTTCACCACCATATTTGTTTGTCTCAGTATGTTTATTTGGAATATTTTCCTGCTTATATTTCTATCTTGCAATTAAAAGAAGAAGGAGGAGGAGGAGGAGAAGGAGAAGAAGGAGAAGGAGAAGGAGAAGGAGAAGAAGAAGAAGAAGACTTGAAATCTTCTCTCCTAGACTTTCCTTAGCCTTTCTTTTCTTTTTAGAATTTATTTATTTATTCATGAGAAAGATAGGAGGAGAGAAAGTACCAGACATCACACTGGTACATGTGCTACGGGGGATCAAACTCAGGACATTATGGTTGAGAATCTAATGCTTTATCCTCTGCACTACTTCCCAGACCACCCTAGCCTTTCTTTACTTCTTAGAATTCATTGTTCAAAGATTAATTCTGGCACTTGTCATATGCTGCTTTGTATTGCTATTAAAAAATGGACAGTGTTCATTTTGACCCAGGAGGTAGACCTTACATGCCATGCTATATGCCTCTCCATGGTCTACTGTAACTTGGCATGTTGGCACACATATAAGAAGCATCATGAATATGTTTATGTTGAATGAGTGAAGAGATGCTGTTGATTTCCTTTGTTCATTGTTTCTTCTGATTTTACATCTTAAGCATAGTTTTTTCCTTCAGTGACAACTGTTTGTCTTATCTATAGGTTAAAGTGGGGCAAGTATGCTTCTGCAATCCTATTTGGATGAATAATAGTATGTCTATTTCTGTCTGCACCACAAATGCAAAATAGTTTTAAAGGTACCACTGTGTCAAGAAGTCTAAACTGGATTAGATTGACCTTAGTCTTGGAAGAAGCCACAGCACTAATGATGCCAATTTTGTCTTGTGTGTAATTTTAGGCAGCAGCTCCCCCTTTCTTTTTCTCTTCTCCTTTCCCCCCACCACACAACTATGACCCTTTAACAGGATGTGCTACTTGATAAGCTTGACTTCTAGTTGACTCTCTATAAAGGTCCCATCTAGTTGCTGGATGGCAGTGTTGGCCACCAGAGTCTTATACACACAGGTTTAAGGACTCACTTTGGACCATGAGGCTGCCATTGTTGGATCCAGTCCTTGACATGTCCTGACCTTGCTGCTGGCTTGACTCCATCTGCTCTCAGATTTCCACCAAACAGATCTGACTGAGAATCCAGTCAGATGCCTGGTGGGTAGCTCTTTTCCTTCTTAGAGGGAAGACCCCTTAGAAGAACTGGCCTTTCCTGGAATCCCATTGCCTAGTAAGTCAAGTTCATACACTCTGCCTGGCATTCAAAGCTTGCCAAAAGGACTTTGCAAATGTTCTCTAAAATAACTCCTGCACTAGTCAGATTGGTCTTCTGGATCTCCCCTGCTCACATTATACTTATTTTTGACTATGCCTACTATTTAAGCACCCTCATCATAAGTATTTGTTCTGTTCTCCCAACTTAATATATATTATTGCTTAAAAAATTCAGATAACTGATTCAGTTGATTTTTTCCCCTCCTTGATTGCCACATGTCCTATTATTTGTCCCTTTATTTTTGCCCATATTAGTCTTTTAAAAAATATTTATTCCCTTTTGTTGCCCTTGTTGTTTTTTGTTGTAGTTATTATTATTGTTGTTGTTAGATAGGACAGAGAGAAATGGAGAGAGAAGGGGAAGACAGAGAGGGGGAGAGAAAGATAGATACCTGCAGAACTGCTTCACTGATTATGAAGTGACTCCCCTGCAGGTAAGGAACCAGGGGCTCAAACCAGGATCCTTGAGTGGGTCCTTATGCTTCACATTATGTGCATTTAACCCAGTGCGCTACTGCCTGGTCCCCTTAAAATTATTGTTAATAAGTACTCTACCTGGTACTTAAGAAAGATCCAAAAGAATATGTATTAGAAGTGACTGGGTGATAGGCATGGTGACTAATTCTTCACTTTTATTGCTTGATGTAATCAAAAAATACCTTATGACCAGGTAATTCTACTTGGGGGAGCTATCTTAGAGAAACCCTGTTTCATGTGCACAAGATGTATGTAAGGGTGATTTCTGCAGTAGTGTTAGTCACAGTAAATAGAACAGTCTGAATGTTCATCAAGATAAATAAGGTGTATTAAATTCATATAATGAAATTCAACACAGCAGATAGAATGAATAAACTAAGGTTATATCTAACAGTTCAGATCTTAGCACACATAATGTTAAAAAAAGATTGATCAAGTGTAGAAGCAAATGTGATGCTGATGCTGTTTGTGTGAAACCTTAAGATATATCAAATGTTACTCTATATGAATATGGAACTTTAGTATTAAAATATGCATGGAAATGATATATATGAGGTTGGCCAACAATGTGCACTGGTCATGTCCAGTCTTCCCCCTATATTTGTGTGACCTAGGAACTAGGATCAAATTTTTCCCTTTCTTTCTCTTTTTTTCTTCCAATTTTAAGTAATTAGTGAAAGTTATATGTCAATTATAGTCAAATACATCTCAGTAAAGTAGAAAAACATACACAAAAGTAAAAATCTGGTAAAAATACACTTTATGACACCTGAAAATGACAAGGAAAGCAAAATTTCAGTGTCTATCAATAAAATTTATTAGAACACCACTATGCAGGGGCTGGGCAGTAGCATAGTAGGTTAAGCGCACATGGCATGAAGTGCAAGGACCAGCATAAAGATCCCGGTTTGAACCCCCTGGCTTCCTACCTGCAGGGGGGTTGCTACACAAGCGGTGAAGCAGGTCTGCAGGGCTCTATCTCCCCCCCCCCCCCCCCCCCCCCCGTCTTCCCTTCCTCTCTCGATTTCTCTCTGTCTTATCCAGCAACAGTAAAAACAAGGGTAACAAAATAAAGGGAAAAAAAAGGCCTCCAGGAGCAGTGGATTCATAGTGCAGGCACTGAGCCCCAGTTATAACCCTGGGGAAAAAAAAAAGAACACCACCATGCTCACTTTTTTATATGTTGTCTATGTCCTTTGTGCTTCAAGGGCATGATTATCAAGGGGCAACAAGAACTGGGCTGAGAATATCAGAGGTTGAGAATACCTTTTGGACTTTTCCAGAAAATATTTGCTAACTGCCCCCACACCTATGGACATCTAATCTTTGACAAACGTGCCCAGACTATTAAATGGGCAAGGAGAGTATCTTCAACAAGTGGTGTTGCAAAAAATCGGGTTGAAACCTGCAGAAGAATGAAACTGAACCACTATATTTCACCAAACACAAAAGTAAATTCCAGGGAGTCAGGCGGTAGAACAGCAGGTTAAGTGCATATGGCTCAAAGCGCAAGGACTGGTGTAAGGATCCCGGTTCCACCCCGGGCTCCCCACCTGCTGGGGGCAGGGGTCGCTTCACAGGCGGTGAAGCAGGTCTGCAGGTGTCTATCTTTCTCTTCCCCTCTCTGTCTTCCCCTCCTCTCTTCATTTCTCTCTGTCCTAGCTAACAATGACATCAATAACAACAACAATAACTACAACAACAATGAAAAACAATAAGGGCAACAAAGGGAAAATAAATAAATAAATATAAAAAAATTTTAAAAAAGGTAAATTCCAAAGGGATCAAGGATTTGGATGCTAGACCAGAAACTATCAAATGCTTAGAGGAACATATTGGCAGAATTCTTTTCCATCTAGATTTTAAAGGCATCTTCAGTGGCACAAATCCAATTACAAAGAAGGCTAAAACAAACAAAAACCATTGGGACTACAACAGATTAAGAAGCTTCTGCACAGCAAAAGAAACCTCCACCTGGGGTGGGGGTAGATAGCATAATGGTTATGCAAAGAGATTCTTAAGCCTGAAACTCCAAAGTCCTAAACCAATCCCCTGCACCACCATAAACCAGAGCTGATAAATGCTTTGGTAAAAATACCCCCCCCCCAAACAAAAACAAAAAACCAAAACAACAACAACAAAAAACCACCACCCAAAGGGATTCCATAGAGAGTGGGAGAAGATATTTATATTTATATGCCATACCTCAGACAAGAGTTTAATAACCAAAATATATAAAGAGCTCACCAAACTCAGCAACAAGAAAACAAATGACCCCATTGAAAAATGGGAAGAGGGTATAAACAGAGTATTAACCCAAGAAGAGATCCAAAAAGCCAACAAACATATGAAACAATGCTCCAAGTCAATGATTGTCAGAGAAATGCAAATAAAGGTAACAATGAAATTTCACTTCACTCCTGTGAGAAAAGGTGGCACTCCTGTCAGAAAAGATAGCAGCAACAAATGCTAGAGAGGTTGTAGGGTTAAAGAAACCCTCCTGCATTGCTGGTGGGAATGTAAATTGGTCCAACCCCTGTGGAGAGCAGTCTGGAGAACTCCCAGAAGGCTAGAAATGGACCTACCCTATGACCCTGCAATTCCTCTCCTCGGGATATATCCTAAAGAACCAAACATATCCACCAAAAAAAGATTTGTGTATACCTATGTTCATAGCAGCACATTTTAAAAAATATTTATTTATTTATTTATTCCCTTTTGTTGACCTTTTTTATTATTGTAGTTATTGTTGTTGCAATTGATGTTGTTGTTGAGTAGGACAGAGAAATGGAGAGAGGAGGGCAAGACAGAGACAGGGAGAGAAAGATAAACACCTGTAGACCTGCTTCACTGCTTGTGAGGTGACTTCCCTGCAGGTGGGGAGCCAGCCGGGTGCTTGAGCCGGGATCCTTACGCTGGTCCTTGGGTTTTGTGCCATGTGCACTTAACCCGCTGCACTACTGCCCGATCCCTAGTTGCACAATTTGTAATAGCCAAAATCTGGAAGCAACCCAGGTGTCCAACAGATGAGTGGCTGAGCAAGTTGTGGTATATATACACAATGGAATACTACTCAGCTATTAAAAATGGTGATTTTCTCATTTTCAGCCCATCTTGGATGGAGCTTGAAGGAATCATGTTAAGTGAGATAAGTCAGAAACAAAAGGATGAATATAGGATGATCTCACTTATGTGCATAAGTTGAAAAACAAGATCAGAAGGGAAAACACAAGGCAGATCTTGGACTGTAGTTGATGTATTGCACCAAAGTAAAAGATTCTGGGGTAGTGGGAGAGGGTTCAGGTCCTGGAACACAATGGCAGAGGAGGACCTAGTGGGGGTTGAGTGGAAATGTAGAAAACCAATAAATGTTACACATGTATAAACTATTGTATTTTACTGTCAACTGTAAACCATTAATTCCCCAATAAGGAAATAAATAAAAAATTTGGAAAGTACTATCATGATGCTGGACTGCCTTCCCTGGGCAGATGACCTCAGCAATGTGTCCTGGAATTCCTACCTCCCTAGAGCCCTACCCCATTAGGGAAAGGTAGAGACATGCTGGGGTTATGGATAGACCTGTCAATGCCCATGCCCAGTGGAGAAGCAATTATAGAAGCCAGATCTCCAACCTTCTGTGACTCTTAGAGCTCTCTGATCCTCTTTATCCAGAAAAGAATAGGAAGGCTTTGATTGGAGGGGATGGGATATAGCATGCTAGTGGTAGGAATTGTATCCCTCTTATCCCACAGTCTTATTGATCATTATTAAATCACCAATAATAAATAAAAAAGAAGTTGAAAAATGAGAAAACACAAGCAGAACTTGGACTGGGTATGGTGTGCACTAAAGTAAACTGTGGGGTGGAAAGGAGGGTTCAAGTCCTGGAACATGATGTCAGAGGACTTAGAGGGAATTGAATTGTTATTTGGGAAACTGAGGAATGTTACACATGTACAAACTACTGTATTTTATTTTTTGTTACTGTATTTTATTGTTGACTGTAAATCATTAATCCCCCAATACAAGGAAAAAAACCTCAAAAGACAAAAAAAAAAATGCTGGGGATAGAGAGCATAATGGTTTTATAGTCAGTCAGTCAAGCCTGTGGCTCCAAAGTTCCAGGTTCAGTCCCTCACACCACCATAAGCTAGAGCTGACTAGTACTCTGGTAAAAAAAAAAAAAAAAAAAAAAAAAAAAAAAGCTAACCTTCAATCTGTATTAACTTTGGGAGAATGGTTACCTTTGGTACAGGAAGGCAAGGAATAAGATATGGGGTAGTGGTACAAGAAGGTTGTCCATTGTAATGGTTTGTTTCTCTTTTAAATTGCTGATGAGTTACTTATTATTAATTTTCAATTTCATGCTTCATAATTAAAGATAAAATACACACCTTCTCAAGTTGCTTTAATAGCTATTGCTGGGCTTCCGTTGCAGGAGAGAGACCAGGAACTCCTGGCGGCGTGGTAATACAATTCTTCATTCATGTGGGGGCTCCAGAATCGGGTGTGAGCACAGTGGCTTAAGCCACCTGGCGCCAAACCACAATGTCGTCCTCCAGCTCTGCACACCAGCCCTTCTCCAGGTCAGGATATGGGAGAGAAAAGAGCGAAACCAGTTACAGAAGTGGGCTTTATAGGGTAAAACCAGAAGGGCAAGTTGGGAATGGAAATGGCTGGGAAAGGGGGTGGAGGAAAGAAAGAGCAGGAAGGTAGAAAGCTTCCATAGCAACGGTTGCTAGCATTTTAACTGGTGGGTTAAAGTACCTTGCAGGCAGGGCGGGTCTCCAGGTAGAAAAAAGATAGATCAAAGGAATGGGTGGGGAATCTTTCAGGCAAAACAATGATTATGTAGATAGGCCATAGTATCAGCAATGGGGGGGGGGGGGAGCAGGGGGCTGGTTAATGTCCAACAAGCTATCATAGCTTCTTAGCACAATTGAGAAAGTGAGACTTGGAGGTAGCATATACAATAAATGGGAAGAGGAGGAAACTGGGAATCATCTGTCTTAGAACCACCAAAGCACTAAGCATGCTGCCTACCAGGGTCTTCAGGCCAGCTAGGTAGAAAAGATTTACTGCAGAGCTGCTATGGTGTGAACACTTGGTCTTAGGTAAAGGCTGTTTTATGAAATATTTTGTTCACATTATTACCATCTTCTGAGTGTGAGAGGAGTAAGGCCATTTGTGTCAGGTGGCCTCCATGTTAATAATACCCAATTTTCTATTTCTCTCTTTTTAAAAATTTATTTATTTATTGGATAGAGACAGCCAGCAATCAAGAGGGAAGGGGGTAATAGAGAGGGAGAGAGACAGAGAGATACCTGCAGCCTTGCTTCGTTACTCACAAAGCTTTCCCCCTGCAGGTGGGGACTAGGGGTTCGAACCCAGGTCTTTGCGCATTGTAACATGTATGCTGAGCCAGGTGTGCCACCACTTGAACCCCAAGTTTTCTGTTTCTTCAGCCTTTTTCCATAGATCTCTCAGGAAGCCCTGGAGGAAGCAAGGCAATCATTATTTGTCCACAATGTGGAGATAATTAAAATGATACTCTGAACATCTGGTCAGTTCTTCAACATCCCAGGAGCGCTGGGTCAGGGGGGCTGGACTCTGGAGTCTGACCCTAAGCTCTTTGTTGACTGCCCAGCTTAGCATTTTTGGAATATGTCTGCATACTCTCCAACTCTCAGAACAGCATCTGTAAGACAGAGCCAATAATTAGTTCCCGCTGCATATGTCTGCTGTGAGAATTAAATGAGATAATGCATGTAAAGTGCTTAGAATTGTTTCTGGAATGTGGTGAAAGCCACCTATTATACTGTTGTTGGTTTTATTATTAAAACCTATAAAATTCTTAGAATATAACCATAATCTAGAATTCTTAACCACAGTGCTGTGTATCTGTGTCAAGACTTGACCATCTTTGAGATAATTCCTCTTAGATATAGTTCTGGAGGTTATATTTTATTTATTGGATATAGACAATAACATATATATATATATATATATATATATATAGAGAGAGAGAGAGAGAGAGAGGGGGGGGGGGGAGAGAGTCCTGCAACACTGCTTCACCTCTTGCAAAGCTTTTTCCCTGCAGGTGAGAAGCAGGGACTTGAACCTGGGCCCTTGAATACTGTAACATGTGCACTCAATGAGGTGTGCCACCACCCATTCCTGTTCTGTAGATTATTAGTTCTACAAAATTCCTAGTGCAACTGTAATGAAACATTGTGTCTGAGAATGACTGAGGACTGGGAAAGCCTGGGATTTGGCCTTGTGTTCCTAGCTCTGGGACCCAACTGACTGCATGTTTTCTGCAAAGAACAGAAACAGTGTCACAACAGGTCAGGAGAATCATTTCCAGTTGGCAGTTGCAAGGTATTTCTGAGTGAGACATGGTTTCCTTTCATATGGGCCTGCACATTCATAGGGTTTGAACAGAAGGCTACTTTTCTTTCCCTGGTAAGGTCCAGGTTTCCCCCACTACCTGAAAGCAGACTAATCCTAAGGAAACTTTCTGTAAACTCCAATGGTGTCAAATGGAGATGAATTATCCTTTGTCTACATTGAAAAAAGTAATGTTATGCCTATAGGGAATGTACCCAGGGCTTCACATATATGCAGAAGTGAATGGCTTTCCTGGACCAAATTTTATTTTTCATCCACCCATCCATCCATCCATCCATCCACCCATCCATCCATCCATCCATCCACCCACCCACTACCCACCTCCTTCCCTCCCTCCCTCCTTCCTCCCCTCCTTCCTTCAGGAGAGAAAGAAAGAGAAGCACCACCACCTGCTCTACCATACTTTGGTAGCTTCTTTGGCATTATCCATGGTGCTCTTATCGGGTTCTAGGGCTCAAACCCAGGGCTCCACACATGCCAAGGCACGTGCTTTACTGGGTGAGCTGTCTCCTGGCCCCTGGAAAAAAATTAAGCATTCCCAGACTCCCCAAATTACCTACCAAATCATACTAGGGAACATATCAAACCTTAAATAGCACCAACATATAGTAAAAGCAAAAATGGTGTGATAGGTATGTAGCTTGTATAATGTCATCCCCAGGGGAAAGAGCTGTTGTTGCCTCTATCCATGTTCCAGGTGCAGGCTGCTTCTAGAACGGCTGCTACAAAACAGACACTGTCACTACTTTCACTTTTTGACTTGCAAAAGTGAAAAAAACCTGTCTTTGAATATTGTCTCCTTAGGTCTTCAGTCAAAGGGGACTGGTGTAACGAGAACTTCTGAAAAGAGGAGGTTGCCTGTATTTATCACAGCAAGCCATAGTTTCTTTTTATGTGGCTCTCAAGATTTGTGGTATTCTTTTTATTGCTGCCAGGATTATCTATGGGATTCAGTGCTGGCACTCAAATTCACTGCTCCCCACAGCCATTTTCCCCCTTTTCTTCCTCCCTCCTTCTCTCCATTCTTTCCTTCTTTTCTATTTTATTTGACAGGAGAGAGAGAAATTGAGAGGGACAGTGGAGATAGAGAGGGAGAAAGACACCTGCAGACCTACTTCACAGCTCATGAAGTGCTCTTCTGCAGGTTGGGAGCAGGGGCTTGAACCCTGCTCCACACTCATAGTAACATGTGCACTTAGTGGGGTGTGCCACTGCTTGCCCCTGTTATTTTTATTTTTTATTTAAAAAAAAATTTTAAAGATGCTTACCTTTATTTTATTTAATTAATTTATTTTCCCTTTTGTTACCCTTGTTTTTTTTATTGTTGTATTTGTTGTTATTGATGTCTTCGTTGTTGGATAGGACAGAGAGAAATGGAGAGAGGAGGGGAAGACAGATAGGGGGAAAGAAAGAGAGACACCTGCAGACCTGCTTCACCACCTGTGAAGCGACTCCCCTGCAGGTGGGGAGCCAGGGGCTCAAACCAGCATCCTTACGCCAGTCCTTATGCTTCGTGCCACCTGCGTTTAACCCGCTGCACTCCTGCCCGACTCCCTTATTATTATTTTTTTGTAAGGGAGTTTGCCTTCCTTTCCCAAGTGAGATATTAGTAACAAAGATGGGCTGGGGAGACCATAGAATGAAAGATTCCTGGAACAGGGGAGGTTGGCATGGCTGGAAAATGACCAGCCAGACTTAAGAAGAGATGGCATAGAGAGGTGGAAAGAGGTTGAGTGATGAAGTACTTGTGGGCTCAAGTGGTCCAAGTGTGCATTCTCTGATAGTCTGCAGTCAAATGGAACAAGGATCTTGGTGTTCCAAAGTAGCAGTTGCAGTTTCTTCAAGAGGGCTTCACCTGATGTAAATGCCTTGGCTGGGATTTGGAGGCAGGCCGGTATAGATCTCAAGTGACAGAAACCAGCTCAAGCTAGTAAGAAAAGGAAAAGGACATTTGTTATCTCAGGGGAAGACAATGGAACAGAAAATGATGGTATGGTTGGATCTGGAGGTTTCACCAGGTTTGTCAGGGCTTTGTTTCATTTTTCTTTCAAACATTGTTTCCCTGAGACAGGCAGAAGCTATGAACTGAGATAGGAAGATAAAATCTTTTAGATATGCTGGTGATTTCAACAAGGGAGGAACTCAGAGATTGGGCCTGGATCATTTGTCTCTCCTTTTTAGGAGAGGAGGTATCTACCACACAGTTTAGGGTAGTATGGACCTTGGGTCCTTGCTGCCACTTCACCATGAAGATAAGGATGATTTAAATTTTTTTATTATTATCTTTATTTATTTTCTGGCTAGAGACAGCCAGAAATCTAGAGGGAAGGGGAATAGTGAGGAAGAGAGACAGAGAAACACCTGCAGTACAGCTTCACTGCTTGTGAAGTTTTCCCCTGCAGGTGAGGACCGGGGACTCGAACCTGGGTTCTTGAGCATTGTAACACGTGAGCTCAACCAGGTGCGCCACCACCCGGGTCCAAGGATGATTTTTTAAAATTATTTATTGGGGGATTAATGTTTTACATTCAACAGTAAATACGGTAGTTTGTACATGCATAACATTTCTCAGTTTTCTTTTTTAAATTTTATTTATTTATTTATTTTCATTTCTCAGTTTTCTACATAACAATACAACCCCCCTCCCACTAGATCATCTGTCATCCTTTTTGGACCTGCACTCTGCCCCCCACCCACCCCAGAGTCTTTTACTTTGGTGCAGTACACCAACTCCAGTTCAGGTTATACTTGTGTTTTCTCTTCTGATCTTGTTTTTCAACTTCTGCCTGAAAAAAATAAGGATGATTTTTTTTTTTTTTTTTTGTGGTGAGCATACTCTGTCCTAATTTGCCTTGTCTGTAAAAACTAGGAAATCCCCTCCCCTCTCTCTTTAGAGTACTGCTCAATTCCAGCTGATGGTGGTGTGGAGGGATTGAATCTGAGCCTCAGGTACAAGAATCTCTTTGCATAACCATTATGCTAGTTACCCCTCCCCTTAAGCTATTTTAGGTGGAGAAAATGACAGAATCTGTAAAACTGGATGCAGAACAAGAAACCCTACTGTGTCCTGTGTGAGGTCCACTTTAATCACCTCACAGTTACTTCTGAGACCTATTTACCCTGATGGCTCCTTTGACCTTGTTGAGAGTGAATTCTTACTTCAGCATTGCTTATCAACATAAACATATACAAAGTCTGATTTCCTACCTCTAGTTCATCAGGACTATGTCCATAAGGACCTCCAGAATATGTAAGTTTTCCTAGGGTGCCAATCCAAGTTCAGTGGTAATAAACACCTCTCTGGACTTTGTAAAGAAGCTGTTCTAGGGACAAGTGTTGATTATCCTGCAGTGAATCTTTTTCTTCTTTCTTTTTCAATAGTACATAGTGCTGGCTCTAAGCATGAAGAAGACTGTTACTAAATTTGGGTGTAAAGACAAACATTTTGGAGATTTCTACTTATGGGATGGAGTGTGTACACATGGAACAGGTCTTGCTGGTTGCCACATTTTTTGAGAGTTAACATCAACAAACAAGGTCATTCATTTTTGGGGAACAGGACTTGCAGGACTTTGGTATTGTTTTGCTCTGAGGCTGTTGGAAAAACTTTCATGTCCTTCTTTTGTGCCTTTTCCCCTACTGATGGCATGTCTATTTGAAGTCATATTGTAGGAAATCAGTGCTGTTTTTCCTTTTATAAGGTGACCTTTAAAATTTTCCCATCTCCTGTGTGATGGCTAACATCTCTTCCATTCTTTCTCTAGTGGAGACCCAGCTCTTCACATGGGGCTTGAGAAGACTCTTCATTTCAGTCCCCCATTCTTCATCTAGCCCCAGATGTCCTTTCCTTCTTTTCCTTGCACTTATGAATTCTTCCCATGTCTAGGGCTTCATTTTGAGTCTGTCCTTCATAATTCTGAACTTCAGAAGTGTCTTTAATATGTACTATTGTGACTTACATTATTGTTTTAAACCAAGGACATTAATGGTTTACAGTGTATTTGTTGGCACACAGGTACAGTTTCATTATGCACCAGGACCCCCTAGTTTTCTTCTACTCCTCCCCCCAACCTTCTGCTAGAATCTTTGGCTTTGATGCAGTACACCTTGTCTAGTACATGTTTCACTTTGTGTTCTTTCTTCTTGTCCCCATATATTAAGTCCTACTTATAAGTGAGGTCTTTAGATATTTGTCCTTCACTTTTTGGCTTTTCTTGCTTAATATGATATCTTAAAATCCCATCCAAGATAATGCAAAGGAGGTGACTTCATCATTTTTAACAGCTGAGTAGTATTCAGTTATGTATATATACTACAGTTTTTTATCCACTCATCTGACATTGAATATCTGGGTTGCTTCTAGGTTGTGGCTACTACAAATTGTGCTGCTATGAGCATAAGTATACATAGATCTCTTCTGAGAGGTGTTCTTTTTTTCTTTTGGATCATAATGTAAGTCAATTTCTAGTGTTCTCAGAAATCTGTAGACTGCTTTTCACAATGGTTGGGCCATTTTAAACTCCCACCAGCAGTGCAGAAGTGTCCTCTTCCCCCCATATCCTCTCCAACATTTGTTATTTCTGTCCTTTTGGATGTATGACATTCCCACAGATATAAACTGGTATCTCATTATTGTCTTTACTTGCATTTCTTTGATGGTCAGTGACTTTAAGCTCTTACTTTGGTAGTATGGATCTTTTCCTCAGTGAAATTTCTGTTCATATCCTTCATATCCTTGCCCAAATGGGGGCTGCTTATTTTATTTATTTATTTATTTATTTATTGGTGCTAAGCTTACTGAGCTCTTAATATAATTTGGTTACTAGCCCTTTGTCTGTTGTGTAAAGATCTTTTCCCATACTGTAGGAGGATGTTTTTCTGTTTGGGTGGTGGTGCCTTTTACTGTGCAGAACCTCTTTAGTTTGATTTATTCCCATTGGTATAATTTGCTTTTATTTTCTTTGCTGTTAGATTTGAATCCTTGAAGACTTTTTTGAAGTATAGATCATGAAGTTTGACATACATTTTTTAATGTTGTCTATTTATGTGCATCTCTGGTGTGTTCACAGCTGTGCTCAGCTGTAGAAGGGTGTGAGGGCACAGATAAAGCAAAAGATCTCTGATAGAATGAGGATCTAAGAGTCCCACTCACTTGTCTTGACCTCCTGCCAGGCCTCATCAGTCCAGTGGTCCACATCAGTCCAGTGCAGCTTCATGGAAGTCTTAGGGACTGACTTACAGTGGTCAATACAAATCTTTATCTTTTCCTAACCAGAACACTGATTTATAGTGATGCAGTTGATTGAACCTGGAACCTTCTAGTCTCAGACGTGGAAGTTTCTTTGAATAAGCATTATACAATCTCCCCCAGCCCCATACAGATCTTGATTTGCTGGATTGATGTTCATCTGCATGATACCTAGTTTACATGGTTTGAGTCACTGACACAGGCCTACTAGGGAGTAGATCCATTTTGCCGAGTGGAGCTCCGATTGTGATGGGGTGTTCTCTTTGCCTGCTGGTTAGTTTAGGCTAGGGACTAGAAAACTTTTTTTGTAAAGGGACCAGACCTTTTAGGTTTTTGTGGGCCATATGGACTCTCTATTATAGCTACTCAACTGTGCAGTTGTAGGGAGAAAACGGCCATAAACTGTGTGTAAACGAATGAGCATGGCTGTGTCCCAATAGAAGTTTATTTACAAAAACAGGTGGCTGACCAAATATAACCCATGAAAAACAGTTTTTTGACCCCTGGCTCAGACCATGGACTTATCTAGCATCAGAGAAAGTCTTTCATGATGTCCAGAAAAAGGAGATTAGTGAGTCAAGGTTATTATGAAGGCACCACCAGCACCAGCTGACTTTGTTGAGTACTTTGGCTTGTGTTTCCTTCTTTTAGGTTTACAAGGGCTGAGAGGGTCACATAACCCTCTTTTGAGAACATTTTATTTTCTACTATCCCCACACCACATTTTGAAAAATTTTGTGTTTCAGTCTCAAATGCTTATGATTTAAGGAACTTTGACATGCTCCCATGAAGTTAGATGATGTGGGATTATTGCAGAGAAACACAGTGAGGTAAGCAATAAGGGAAAATCTGAGTGGTCACTGTTTATTAGGCTTCACTGAAAGCCAGAACATCATTCATGGTCGTGTGGGTTTTATTTATCTATTTATTTATTTATTTATTTATTTATTTTGGTCATGTGGGTTTTAACAGGAAGGTGTATACCCTATGAACGAATGCTCATGTTCCATAATTAAACTTCCTGTGTTCAAACTGTAGTTCTGCCTTTGCCATCTGTGTCATCTTCTTAGCCTCAGTTTCCCCATTTACAAGACAATGTAAAGCTAGCATAGAATTTCCATGTGACGAGTCAGTGAAATGGCATGTGTATGAAGCTAACAGTACTAGACACAGTCTTGCTCAATGAATGTGTTTATTTTCACCAATCGCTTATTAACATTATTCCTGTTAATACTTGTCATTGGCATGGGTTCTATCCCACATAGATAGTATCCATCGTTGTCGACTCTTGTCGATAGTAAGTTGATAATAAGATCAATGTGGTTACTCTTTTCTGTTGTGTTGCATCTTCCATTATTTGTTGATGATGGCTCAAAATATCCCAAGAGAAGATCTGATGGTTCTTCTGGGTGTTATGCAGCCCTACTGGTCACTTTTCATTTATGACTGAGAACCCCCACAAAAAGTGGGCACTGAGGCATCTTGCAGAACCTGTCTAATGTGACATTTGTGGGTGTGGGGGGCTAGGAACCCAACAGGAAACCTATCTTGGTTATGGGAAGACATCTGTGCTTTTCTAGTTGGGACTTTATCGCCATCTCATGCTATGAGCATCTTTTATTGCCTCCACAGGGTTTCTGTTTTCAGTTTTCTTTTCACATGTTACCAGCCTAGAGCTCTTTAATTTACATGGTAAAATACATATATATTCGGAGCTAGAAATATTAGGTTCCTAAGCAAATTACTTAGAGAAGATCTCCTTAAAGCCATTTCTTTCGGTTAAAGGTGTGAAGATAAGCAGGTTGACTGAAATATTCTCTAGGGAGCCTCTATTTTCCTATTCTTGTGCCCTTCTCCAAAGTAGCCCTTCCTTTACTAAAATGGGAGTTGTAGGCAGAAGAAGTGCTTGGTGTTAACTTTAGAAGTCTGCTGGCGCTCTGCAAACAACCTCTATTGAGCAGGTAGGGAACTGTCTCATTGTTTGACTGACTTCTTGGAGATCCTTTTGGGGGTTGCCTGTAGAAAATGTGTTCTTGGTAGATTTGAGGTAGGCTGTTAGTTGAAGCTTCAGAATATAGTTTCTTTCATTCCTTTAGCAAAGTCTCAGCCTGTTGACCTTTGGGTCCCAGTGCTGAGCCCAGCTCTGGATTTATCTACCCCACTGGGGCCAAATGCCTAACTTGTTAGCCAGGCTGAATGTTTTATTTGTTTTCGTTGTGCATTTTTATCATTTTGTTCATGTGTCTGGAGGCTTTCCTTAGAAAATGATGGATGCGTTTTCATAAATCAAAAAATAAATGAGGAAGAATATAAAGGCAAGAAATAGACCTAGCCTGGAATTTGCCACTATGGGTCAGGAGGAACTGCTAGCTATTTCCCAGTGAGGATGCTCTTTTTGATTTTACAAGGTCAGATCCTGACTTATTTCACAGAGCACAGTTTTCAGAGTATTGCCCAATAATAATGGTCATAGTTATGCTTATATTAAGACTGTGTCTGATAAGATGCTAAGTATTATATATACATTATTGTTGTTATTGTTATTATTGTTATTATTATTATTTTGCCTTCAGGGTTATCACTGGGGCTGTGTGCCTGTACTACAAATCCATTGCTCCTGGAGGCCATTTCCCCCCCATATTGTTGCCCTTGTTGTTGTTATTATTATTTTTATTGCTGTTGGATAAGACAGAGAGAAATCAAGAGAGGAGGGGAAGACAGGGGATGAGAAAGATATACACCTGCAGACTTGCTTCACCACTTGTGAAGCAATCCCCCTGCAGGTGGGGAGCTGGGGGCTCGAACCAGGATCCTTAGGCCAGTCCTTGTGCTTTGCACCAAGTGCACTTAACCCGCTGTGCTACCTACCATCTGGACCCTGGTTTTACATATATTATCACCTTTAATAATTTTCTTCTTCTTTTGGAAATCATCAGGCAATACTGTAAGGTGTCAGGCTACAAAATTAACATTCAAAAGTCAGTGGCATTCCTCTATGCAAACACTAATTTAGAAGAAGATGAAATCCAGAAATTAACTCATTTTACTATAGCAACAAAACCAATGTAATATCTAGGAATAAACCTAACCAAAGAAGTGAAAGACTTGTATACTGAAAATTATGAGTCATTCCTCAAGGAAATTGAGAAAGACACAATGAAGTGGAAAGATACTCCATGTTCATGGGTTGGAAGAATTAACATCATCAAAATGAATATACTACCCAGAGCTGTATACAGATTTAATGCTATCCCCATCAAGATCCCAACCACATTTTTTAGGAGAATAGAACAAATGCTGCAAATGTTTATCTGGAACCAGAAAAGACCTAGAATTGCCAAAACAATCTTGAGAAGAAAGAACAGAACTGGAGGCACCACACTCCTAGATCTCAAATTGTATTATAGGGCCATTGGCATCAAAACTGCTTGGTACTGGAACATGAATAGACACACTGACCAGTGGAATAGAATTGAGAGCCCAGAAGTAAGCCCCCACACCTATGGACATCTAATCTTTGACAAAGGTGCCCAGACTATTAAATGGGGAAAGCAGAGTCTCTTCAGCAAATGTTGTTGGAATAAATGTGTTGAAACATACAGAAGAATGAAACTGAACCACTATCTTTCACCAAACACAAAAGTAAATTCCAAGTGGATCAAGGACTTGGATGTTAGACCACAAACTATCAGATACTTAGAGGAAAATATTGGCACAACTCTTTTCTGCATAAATTGTAAAGACATCTTCAATGAAACAAATCCAATTACAAAGAAAACTAAGGCAAGCATAAACCCATGGGACTACATCAAATTCAAAAGCTTCTGCACAACAAAAGAAACCATTACCCAAACCAAGAGACCCCTCACAGAATGGGAGAAGATCTTTACATGCCATACATCACACAAGAGTTTAATAACCAACATATATAAAGAGCTTGCCAAACTCAACAGCAAGACAACAGAAAACCCCATCCAAAAATGGGGGGAGGACATGGACAGAATATTCACCACAGAAGAGATCCAAAAGGCCAAGAAACACATGAAAAAATGTTCCAAGTCTTTGATTGTCAGAGAAATGCAAATCAAGATGACAATGAGATACCATTTCACTCCTGTGAGAATGTCATAGATCAGAAAAGGTAACAGCAACAAATGCTGGAGAGGTTGTGGGGTCAAAGGAACCCTCCTGTACTGCTGAAGGGAATGCAAATTGGTCCAACCTCTGTTGGAGAACAGTCTGGAGAACTCTCAGAAGGCTAGAAATGGATAACCTATGATCCTGCAATTCCTCTCTTGGGGATATATCCTAAGGAATCCAACATACCTATCCAAAAAGATCTGTGTACACATATATTCTTAGCAGCACAATATTTAATAGCCAAAACCTGGAAGCAACCCAGGTGGTCAACAACAGATGAGTGGCTGAGCAAGTTGTGGTATATATACACAATGGAATACTACTCAGCTATTAAAAATGGTGACTTCACCGTTTTTAGCTGATCTTGGATGGAGCTTGAAAAATTCATGTTAAGTGAAATAAGTCAGAAACAGAAGGATGAATATGGGATGATCTCATTCTCAGGGAGAAGTTGAAAAACAGAACCTGAACTGGAACTGGCATATTGAATCACAGTAAAAGATGCTGGGGTGGGTAGGGGGGAGAATACAGGCCCAAAAAGGATGACAGAGGACCTAGTGGGGGTTGTATTGTTATATGGAAAACTGGGAAATGTTATGCATGTATGAAGTATTGTATTTACTGTTGAATGTAAAACATTAATTCCCCAATAAAGATATTAAAAAAATAATTTTCTTTTTTAGAGGGTTCCGCATGACCTAGTCATAGATTGAAGAGTGGGGGGTGATGGACTGATACAAACCAGAAGACCACTAAGACAACCCATAGGCTCATGTATTAGTTGTCTAGTTATAAGAAACAGAATTCCCCTTGGGACTAGTTTAAGATTAAGGGAAGTCCATGATGTTTATTGGCTCATGTGACCAGACATGAAAATGACTCTTCTTGCCTTTAGATGATTTCCCTGCTCAGTCTCATGCCAATCCTTGAACACATCATAGGATCTGGGAAAATGCTCTGTTTAATCTTAATCATAAAGTTACTTCATTGACTGGAGGATGGGCTGTTGGAACTACAGAATCAAAGTGGTATGGAGATGTCACAAAAACAGAGAAATTTGTTCTTACAGACAACTCAGTAAATGTTTAGAGCATTTTTTATTGATTTTCTTCTATTCCACACCTCCCTTCTTAATCTCAGCTACAACAGGCCTGCCCCAAATTGAAACTGTGACATAAAGCTCTGGTGAACTTCTAAACCATTCCACTTCTTGTTCTTTCCCTGCTCAAAATAACTTAGTGTCCCATTCTATCAGGGATGTCATATGAGATATATGTCCATATTCTAACTCCCAAGTTTAGACTTTAGCCTTTCCTCTGACTTGGAGATTTCATATGCTTCTCCTGGAAACTGCAGAGAGGGAATTAAGCCCATGGAGTTTTTAATTGGCCAAGTTTGAAATTTTCCATTTGGCATACTTTACCTCTGAATATCTGACAGAACCTGAATCATATTCTGATTTTGCATTATTTTTCTGACTTTTCAACAGTAACAAAATTTGTAGCTTTGCAAAAGGCTCTTTCACAATTTTATGAGCTTTTGTAAGTAGACTAATTAGCGTAATGCTGTTATTCATCTGTGGGGCACCACCTGGCTTGGGACCATGCACCCCTTTTGAGCTACAGGCAATGAGACAGAGCAAACAACAACCCTGATGAAGCTTTGAATTAAGAATTTTAAGACCTGGTCCTTAAGCTTTGGAAGGAAACCTACTTCTTGATCAGAAAGGATGACGGTTTGGGTATCTTTTAGATAAAGTTCATTTTAAAGAAAAGAAAATAAGTCTGTAGTAACTACATTGTACATTTATAATATATGTTTCGCTCTCTTCTCCCTTCCTGGTGATCCTACACAGTGGCCTACACAGCTGATCTGTTCTGCCCAAGAAGCTGTTCTGAGATTTGGATAAATTTCCTCTTGTGTTGTTCCAATCTGTTTTTCACAGTGGGTCTCCACTCGATTTGACTCTCCAAAGGTGTCACATGTGGTTTGGGGACAGGAAATCTATCCTATTTCTTTTGACAGATGTGTGACAGATATTTGATAAGCCATCCTTGACTGAGGAGTTGTAATTGTGATTGTGTGTGTGTGTTGGGGTTGAGGGTGGGATTTATACTAATTCTTGAAGGTTGCTATAGCAACATACTACAGATAGGGTGGTTTAACAGAATCCAACTTTCCTCACAGTTCTTGAAGCTGGACATGCAAGATTTAGGCTCTGGTGAAGTGTCTCTTCCTGACTTTGAGACAGCCATTTCTTGTGATGTCCTTATAGAATCTCTTCTTTGTGCGTGTTCTCTGGTGTCCCTTGCTTTTCTTTTCTTATATGCATCACTGTCCAGCCCCCTGCTTTTCTTATAGGGATACTGACTAGTCCTATATGATTTGGGAACCACTGTGACTATCTCATATCACCTCCCCAAAAGGTCTACTTCCAAATACATCCAGAATAGGGGCCAAAGTTTCAACATATGACAATTCAGAGTGCAACAGCTATAAGCAAGTGTGAGATTTCTTTACCCTTGTTCTGTTGGGGGTGCCTACATTACAAGTATAG
This sequence comes from Erinaceus europaeus, assembly GCF_950295315.1. Lineage (NCBI taxonomy): Eukaryota > Metazoa > Chordata > Mammalia > Eulipotyphla > Erinaceidae > Erinaceus > Erinaceus europaeus. Next base: position 56,304,715 of record NC_080164.1, read on the forward strand.
AGGTTTTTCACTTTTAGGAGAAGTATTTTCTAACTGTCTAGATTTCTAACTGCTCTTCTCTCACATTGCTGGGTCAAGGCAAGTTCTGAACTGCATTGGAAATGTCTCTGCTTTCCATCAGAATTATGTATTTTCATGGGACAGAACTGAGGCCAAACAGTTATGGAATTTACCTAAGGCATTTTTTTTTTTTTTTTTTTTTTTACCAATAACCTCCCAAAGTAGGTCAGTTATATACCCAACCTGTTTTGGCTTTTCTAAAGTCAAATTTAAACCTTGATTGATTTTCTATTCACTTGAAATACATCTGTAGAAGATGTGGGTACATGTCATGCAAGAGGGCATGGAGAGTGAGAGCAAGAGCGAGAGAGCAAGAGAGAGAGAGAGAGAGAGAGAAAAAGAGAGAGAGAGAGGGAGAACGAGCGGGGCGGGGGGGGGGAGAGGAGTAAGAAGGAAGAGAAAGAGCTATCCCCTGATAGCATTGCATCCCACTTTCTTTCTGATGAGTCTAAATGGACTTAAAGGACTTGATGTGATCATGTGAAAATATGTTTCAGCAAACCCCCCCAGAAAACAAAACAAAACAAACAACAAAGAAACACATCCGTTTTTTGAGACCTATCCGTTAGGGAGGGTAGGAAAGTGGTGGTCACCTTCTGTTCTCCTTAGACCAGGCAGGGGGAAAGGGAAGTATATGTGGGTCTCTGATAATTTTCTTCTCTTTCTTCCCCTTGCCTTTGTTCTTCAATAAATCACTCGGGACAATCTGCTTCTCTTTAGTGGTGTATTTTTCTAGGGTTCAGCCTTTGTTTGAAATTCTAGAACAACAGAGTTGCAGTAAATATGGTCAACCTACGTGTAATTATGCTGGTATGTCAACTTTGCCCCTCAGAGTCGGGTCTGCTCTGGTTAACCAGAGGCCCCCCTGACTCAGAAACAAGACCTCCTGCAGGACCCTGTGGAGGGCCGACCCTGAGCCCTGCATCTGAAGGGGGTAAGTGAGCCCATAATTATGCTCACTGTTTAGGTCAGAGTACAGAAGGGTTTACATTAAAGACCTCAGCTGGCACACACAATGTGCCTATGGAAAAAACGAACCAGTCTCTTCCTCCCGCTCCTTGGCCCCAACAATGCCTGTCCAAAGGCTTTGGGTTTCACAGATGCCTTCCATGACTCCACTTTCTGACCACTCCTGATTAGAAGCTTGAATTCCTCTGGTTCCTAGAGGCATCACAACCCGAATTCTGGAAACTGAGCCATAAACTGCTCTTTGTGAATACAGAATTTAAGTCTTGTGGAGGACCTGGAGATGGTGTATCTCAAACTATAATGTTTATGTGAATCACCTGATGATCTTGTCAAATGTGGACACTCAAGTGCAGCTGTTCTGAGATGGGTTGGGAAATCTGTTGCTATAAAGCTCTCTTTTAATGCCCTGCCATCTGGTTGTTGGACTATATTTTGAGTAATAAGATTCTAAGTTAAGCCTTTCACTTTACAAAGAACAAAAAGGGGTCCAGAACCTGAAAGAAATTGCCAATCAGAGTAGAGATTTGAGCCACTGTCCATGGTGTGAGTAGCTGTGATCCTGCCATGGGCATTTCTAGGCAGTGTTTGAACCCAAGGGTATCATCCTGTACCCCCTCTGGGTTCTTGAGAGTCTAAGCAAATAAACATACAGACTGAGAAGAGAATAAGTAAAGAGAAATTATTCATAACATGTATAACTCATGTATTCATAACATGTATACATGTATATTTATTCATAACATGTATATATCACTCGTGTACATGGCTGAGACCTAGCAGAGCTAATGACTCACCAAGTGGCTTTAGAAACTATCTTTAAATATTTAGCTAATAAAGAGGGTTTAGATAGAAGGAAGGAAAGATCAGTTAAACCAAAAAAAAAACCAAAAAGGGCACATACAGATTTAAAGAAAACAAAGGGATGTAGATTTAATTTCTGTCTTTGTCACTGACTGAATCTTCTCTACCAAGGCCTTTAAGTGAGATGTTTACATGGAAATAGCCTTTGAAGAGAATCTCCATTCTGCCTTCAAGGTCCCTCCCCTGAGATGAACATTTGCCAGAGTCACACTTAGCATTGATAATGCAGAGAAATTTCTTTGACCACATCTGTAATCCTGGAGTAAACTACTCTTTCCCAGATGCTGTAGGGTGGAAGAGCATCTACAGATCTCATCTCTTTTAAAATGCAGTGTCGGGAGCTGGGTGGTAGTTTAGCGGGTTAAGTGCAAAGCGCAAGGACTGGCCTAAGGATCCTGGTTCAAGCCCCCAGCTCCCTACCTGCAGGGGGTCGCTTTGCAAGTGGTGAAGCAGGTCTGCAGGTACTTATCTTTTTCTCTTCCTCTCTGTCTTCCCCTCCTCTCTTGATCTCTCGCTGTCCTGTCCAACAACAACAACAACAGCTATAACAACAACAATAATAACAATAACTATAAGTGCAACAAGGGGGAAAAATGGCCTCCAGGAGCAGTGAATTCGTAGAGCAAGCACCAAGCCCCAGCGATAACCCTGGAGGCAATAAAATAAAATAAAATAAAATAAATAAAATGCAATACCAGAAATGAAACCATGGTCCTATGCATACACTCTGCTGTTAAGCTTTCATAGCCCAAATTTTCTATTGTGCATTTTTATAAGAGAGAGATAGAGATAGAGATAGATAGATAGATAGATAGAGAGAGAACCGCTACTTCATCACCTGTTTTTAGTTTTATGTGGTTCTGGGGATTAAACGCAGGGTCCACATACAGAAGCTATACACTCTTCTCTCTGAGCCACCTCCCTGAAGCTTTTTCCCACCTCCACCGGTTCTTGACAGGTCTTAGCGGCTGAGTCTTGATGGAAATGAATCATATACTCCTCCTCTGGGTTGTGAAAGTGTTGTGGAAAGCTGGGTACTTGGAGCATATTGGCTATTGATACACAAGTGTGTTCCTTAATCCTAGGTTGTAGAGGGAAATGTCAAATTAGGCAAATGGGATTTGGAGGGAAGTATATGTGATGTTATGGTTGAGGGGAATTTTTTTTTTTTAAGCAAAAATCAAGAAGGCTGTATTTCTGTTCATACCCTCATGAAAACTTGGGCAAAGGAGTAACCTTTCTAGAGCCCACCAGCAAATTAAGAACTATGCCATCTACTCTTGAAATTTATTTTGAATCACTTAAAATTTAATTTGTAAGTTTAGTCTGTTATGTACCACATTCATCTTTTGCTACCTTTATGTTTGTGGTGGAATTTTGATATTATATGTATGGCTGTGCAATACATTAGTTTTGCCTAAAGAGAGATCTAAAGAATTAGTTTTGCCTAAAGAGAGATCTGACCTTTACCCTCAGATACTGGGAGATGATCTCTATGTCCCTGGAAGATCCTGCCTGATAGGGATGTTTTCATCTGTAGGTTTTGATCACTGGATAGACAGACAATGTGATTTATGATGAGACTTTGGTACATGCCATGTTGATTCCACTCTCCAAAGGAACAGGAGAAGGGAAGGCTGGCAATTAGAAGTCAACTCTGTGGTCAGTGTGTCATTGAGCCCCAATGAAAAGTAAGAACAGTAAAGGCTTGAGTGAGCTTCCCTTGTTGAGAGATCTCTCTGTGTTTAATCATACATTGTGGCCTGGGAGAAAGTAACACTGTCCATGACTTTGTAAGAAGAGGAAAATCACAAATCCTGCACTTTAGTTCTCCTAGAATCTGATGCCTTTCTTTTCTTGGCTAATTTAAATTTGTGTTTTTCGTTATAATAAAACTGTAGTCATGAGCATAGTGCTTTCCTGAGTTTAATTTTTTAAAAAGATTTATCTATTTTAATGAAAGAGAGCAAGAGAAAGTGAGAGATAGGGCAGAAAACTACTCAACATTGGGGCCAGGTGGTCATGCACCTGGTTAAGTGCATTTATTACCATGCATAAGGACACAAGTTCAAGCCCCCAGTCCCCAACTTCAGGGGGAAAACTTCACAAGTGTTGAAGCAGTGCTGCAGGTGTTTATCTCGCTCTCCATTTTCATCTTCCCTCCCTCTCAGTGACTCTCAGTCTGTCAAATAAAATACAATATTTATATTCAGCCCTGGCATAATTATGATGCTAGGGACTGAACCTGTACCTTTAAACAAGTTCTGTTCTCTACCACATTCAGATCTTTCAGTGACTCCTAATTTTTTTCTTGAGTCACTGAGTGAATTATTAAATCTGAAGATATTTTCAGCTAACTTATTTGAAATGAAGATGGTCCTGAATATACCTGACCTTGCAGCTAATTTCTAAAGTGGGGACATTTCCCTTAAACTTCATAACTGACTGAACTAGGAACAATAGCAATATGGGATTTTTAACAAATATTTGGGATGAGGAACCAAAAACATCAACTTTTTAAATGAAAAGTTCAGTCTTCAGATTTAAAATACTATTGTCAAACTCTCAGGTCAAATCATGAGAACAGAGCATCTCAATAGTCAAAGCAGAATCCTAAATTGCAGCTTGACATTGACTAGCAGTTCACTCAACTCTAGTTTTTCTTATATGTAAAATTGGATAATAATCACATTTACTTTGGGTGTTCCTAGATGGAATCAATAACCTAATAATATAAAGAACATTAAATTTTGGTGGGTAGTGGTGCTTTAATTAAAAACAAAAAAGATATCATATTAGAGTAGTTAAGTCTTTGATCACAGCATACTTGAGTTGCACAGTTGACCACTGGCATCTTGGGGTTTCTCGAAGTTTTAACCAGGGTACTGAGAATCAGGCAGAACAGATGAAAATTTTGGAAAACAATATACTTTTGTGATTCATCAAGTCTGATTACCAGTTGCAATGGCATGACAAGGTCCTGTTTGGTTAAACAATGGAAATCAACATTCTCTTGCATTTGGCAAGGACACATTGAGAAGCAGGGTTGGATGGTAGGTCCAGATTTCCTGTCTTCTGTTTGACTTTAACCTTCCACTACTGGGGATTTAACCAGAACACAACTAAAAGAGCATAATGGAGAGACCGTGAGTTCAGACATTAAGGCTGAGCTATGAAATTGAGGTAGTCACTAATTTTTTTTTTTTAAATTTTTTATTTAAGAAAGGATTAGTGAACAAAAGCATAAGGTAGGAGGGGTACAACTCCACACAATTCCCAACACCCAATCCCCATAACCCACCCCCTCCCATGGTAGCTTTCCCATTCTCTATCCCTCTGGGAGCATGGACCCAGGGTCGCTGAGGGTTGCAGAAGGTAGAAGGTCTGGCTTCTGTAATTGCTTCCCCGCTTCACAAGGGCGTTGACTGGTCGGTCCATACCCCCAGTCTGCCTCTCTCTTTGCCTAGTAGGGTGTGACTCTGGGGAAGCTGAGCTCCAGGACACATTGGTGGGGTCTGTAGTCACTAATTTTTAAAGCCTTGGTTTCTCCATCTCTAAAATGAACACAATAGAATCCTCTCATAATAGAGTTGGGAGAACTAGATGAGATGATGTATTTAAAATGTTTTGGAGATTAAGGATAATGCAAATTATTTTGTCCTTGAAATGTATTGACTCATGTCATTATCCTTAGAAGGAGGTCAAGAATGGTTCTGAGCCTTGTCCAAGCTGAATTAGAGTGAGGATGCAAAGGGCTACAGATGGCCTCAGTTTAACATCCCTCTTCCCCACTTTTTCTAGCATGTGTGTCAAGTATCTGCTGATCAGGAACAAACTTTAGTCTGTTTTTTGGTCTGCTTGGTTCAACTCTTAAGGATATGTATTGTGTGTTGGATTAGGTTCCATTGTGTCAATTTTCTCATTAATTTTGTGACTCAAGATATGTAAATCTGGTACATTTGTGTACTGCAGGATACATCTGTACGGTGGTGTCTAGGACCCTTAGCTCTCCATTTTTTGTAGTATTTATTGACCCATAACTTAAGGATAAGGGGGCAACTGGTCAAGCATTCATTCTGCCAATCTTTTAAATAAATGGGAAAAAGTGTTTAAAAATAAATTTATAGGGAGTCAGGCGATAGCGCAGTGGGTTAAGTGCACTTGGCTCAAAGCGCAAGGACCAGCGTAAGGATCCTGGTTCGAGCCCCTGGCTCCCCACCTGCAGGGGAGTCACTTTACAGGTGGTGAAGCAGATCTGCAGGTGTCTATCTTTCTCTCCCCCTCTCTGTCTTCCCCTCCTCTCTCCATTTCTCTCAGTCCTATCCAACAACAATAACTACAACAATAAAACAACAAGGGCAACAAAAGGAAATAAAAAAATTTTAAAAAATTATAAATATCAACCTTTCACCTAGAATTTGAAAAATAAAACCATATTTGTAGTTATACAAACTTGGAGAGATAAAGTCTTTAATGGATGAATCAACTCATAAAATAATTTGTTTTATGGTAGCTGCACTATCACAATATTGGTCTTATGTGCTGTAACCAATGGACAAACTTATGCCACAAGGTCAGTCAATTAGCTTTTGCTTATAGATTCTGTGTTCCCAGTGCTGCAAGAAATGATTATCTGTACTTCAAAGTTTGTTCAAAGCTTGTTCTTCAAAGTTTAGTTCAGGCAGCAGTTTCCCATTTTATAGACCTGGAGCCTGAGACCCGGAGGTACATTTATTGACAATTTTCATTGTAAGTATCGATAACAATATTATTTTGAGACTAGTCAGGACAATTTTGGACATGTCTTCCTAAAATAGAAATCCTCCTTGAGGGACCTTCATGTAAGACTATGGAAATGCATTCTGAGAGGTTTGCTCCCAGTATAGCAATTGAGGTTTCCAAGAAAGCTTTGCACTGCTTTATCCCCTTTTCTAGAATGGCTTTCACTATCATTCCCAAAGAAAAGATTTATTTTTCTTTTCCAAACACACCAGTGAAATTTGTCCTCTAGAATTCAGTGTTTGGGGCAAAAGGGAGGGAAATACCATTGTAGTAATTTCTTATTTGCAACTGACGTTCAAGTTTAGTGTGTGTGTGTCATAATCCAGGATATGGCACAGTGCAAAATCTTGGAGATTTTGGAAACATTAGATGAGCCTTGGCACTGTAGACCAGGAGCTTTGTCATTAGGGCTGCAGCCTGTTCACTCCACATGCCTACCCATTCACTTACTTACTTCTCATTCTTCCTAGAAAAGATGTTATTTTTTTTTTTTTTTGAGAGTATATTGTGGAACATCAGAAGGTCTTAGAGAGTTTGTTGGTGTGGGCTGCTCAGTTCCCTTCTTTAAGACAAAGAGTGTTGGCTACTGCTAATTCACAGGTGTACAATTCTGGAAGAAAGAAACTGCCTTGCTCAATCTAACTCCCTTTTCTGGGGACACTCTGCATCCAATTATTAGTTAATGTGAGATTAGGAAAGACTAACTCTCTTGCTTTAATTTGGCACAATTCTTTTTAAAAAAAAGTTTAATTTATAAAATGGTAATATTGACAAGACCATTGTGTCCACAGGGGGTACAATTCCACAAAATTCTCATCACCTCCCTTGATAGCTTTACTGTTCTTTATCCCTCTGAGAGAATGGACCCAGGATTATTATGGGGTACAGAAGGTGGAAGGTCTGGCTTCTGTAATTGCTTCCCCACTGAACATGGGTGTTGTCAGGTAAATCCATACTCCCAGCTTGTCTCTCTCTTTCCCTAGTGGGGGAGGGCTCTGGGGAAGCAGGGTTCCAGGACACATTGGTGGGGTTATCTGCCCAAGGAAGTCAAGTTGGCATCTGGAATCTGGTGGCTGAAAAAGAGTTAAGACTGAAAGCAGAGCAAATTGTTGACTAATCATGAACCTAAAGGAAAGAATATTGCAGATGAAGATTTGAGGTCTCTGTTTTGGAAAAAGTTAGTAGGTTTATTTTAGGTATATTCCAAGGGGCTCATGACTTTACTAGTTTTTGCCTGAGTCTGACAGCTAATATGCAGGTGGACCCAAGCTGTTGTCTGGGGAGCTGGTGTCATAGTTGGAAAAAGGACTAGAAAAAGGATCAGGGAAGAGAGTAGCTCCCAAATATTGGGAAAGTATACAAATTTTGTTAAATGTAAACCCTATCGATTTGATCTGGGGCCTGTATTCAGTGCAGGAACCTATGTAACCTCTGCATCCCTGTAGGTCTGAGCTTGCATTCTGTGGTCATGGCTAGGAACATTCCAGGCTGCACTAATTTCAGGACCATCTTCCTTGGGTAATAGGTAAAGTATGTTTTCTAACCTCCCTTCAGATAATGGAACATTCCCTACCATTGTTGATCCACATTGAGGGCAAGGTTCTATAGGGGCCCACAAAGGAGTCTGTTATGTTGTTCCTGATGGAGATGATCAGTGACAGTGGAGAGAGGGATCTGTTAGAGATCCAGGCCCATCATGTGTATGTGGGAATCCCAAGACTCCCTGACTAGGGTACCAGATGATGGGATGGCTGGGCAGAGTCATCATTAAAGTATGCCAGTCTCTTGCCCTTATTCAGTTTTTGTAGTCCTTACTTTATCTGACAAGGTTAGCTTTAGAGTGGTTGAAGGAAGTGTAATAGGAGGTAGGTAAGGAGGGTATCTAGGTCTAAGTAGAAACTATTTGATTAGGTGCTTTATAGTGTCTTTTAGGTCTTTCTACTTGCTTGCTGCATTTATTGACTTACTGCAAACTACTGTGGCACAATTCTTAATGGCAATCTGGCCCCAGAGCTATTTCTGGGTTTGACTGAAGACTTTGTTAAAGCTGCACCACAGTTTTACTCTCCCACCTGATAATTTCTGCATTCACCTTTCCAAGAGTGCTCCTCTGTTTTCTCTACATACCCAGATCTCTTTTACAGAGTCTTTTTCTAGGGAATATGATCTGAGATTGTCACTTTGAGCCACGGTTAAAAACAAAATGGTACTGCTCTCCCTGGTCAACTAGGATTACCAAAGGATACCACCTGGGACCACAACAAGGCAGGACTAGAACGACTTCAGGAACCCACCAAACCACTGGTGAGTGCAAACACGTGTGGCTCGTGGATAGGGAGGAGCCTAAGGAGAGATTGAATGGCTGATAACAGTCCTGAAGTTTACCAGTTGAGGCACCACCTCCAGTCTGCTTTACCAAGAAAAAGACTGCTGGAGGAGAGGACTCCTCTAAGATTTACCAAATGCAACTGTGAGTCTATTGCTACTGCCCTCAGAGGCTGGAGCAGAAGGGGGGAGGTCCTGTGCTGAGGTCAACATCCAAACACTTGTTAAGGAAATGACCACAGGAGTGAGTAAAGAGTTTGAAAGAATTGTCATCAGAAATGCAGAAACAACCAATGAGACTCTGGAAGAAAATTATCTCAAGGCTGTTAGAGAGCTAAAAGCTAAAATAGCTGAGCTAAGAACACAACTAGCTGAACAAGCTAAAACAGTATCGGAACAGGATAACAAAATAGATGAACTACAGAAAACAGTACAAAGGAGAGAGAATAGAATAGAATGAGGCTGAAAACAGAATTAGCAAGATCGAGGATATATTAGAGACAACTAAAAAAGAAGTAAGAGATCTCAAAAAGAGATTAAGAGATACTGAGAACAACAACAGAGACCTGTGGGATGACTTTAGAAGAAATAATATACACATTATTGGCTTACCAGAAGAAGAAAGAGAAGGAGGGGAAGAAAGCATTCTTCAGGTCATAATAGCTGAGAACTTCTCTAGCCTAGACAAAATAAAAGTCATAAAGACTCAAGAAACCTATAGGGTCCCAAAGAGAATTAAGCCAGACATAAAGACACCAAGACACATCCTATTTAGAATGGAAAGGAATAAGGATAAAGAAAGGATCCTAAAGGCTGCAAGAGAAAAACAAAGAGTCACCTACAGAAGAAAACCCATAAGATTAGCAGCAGATTTCTCCACACAACACTACAGGCCAGAAGAGAATGGTAAGATATCTATCGAGTGCTCAGTGAGAAAGGCTTTTAACCAAGACTACCGTATCCTACTAGACTGTCATTCAGACTATATGGAGGCATAAAAACCTTCTCAGACATGCAACATCAAAATCAACTATCACCAAGCCTGTCCTGAAAGAAGTTATGAAAGGTTTCCTATAAACAGACCACCATAAATATGCCATCTATCAGAACACTCTAAAATTCTACAAGAATGGGGTTAAAATATCTTCAGTGTTTGATATCAATAAATATCAATGGCCTGAATTCACCTATTAAAAGGCACAGAGTAGGAAGATGGATCAGAAAACACAAGCCAACAATATGCTGTTTATAGGAAACCCACCTACCTCAACAGGACAAACACAGACTCAAAGTGAAAGATTGGAAAACTACCATAGAAGCCAATGGCCAACAAAAAAGGTCAGGAACAGCCATTGTCATATCTGACATGATAGACTTTAAAATAAATAAAATTAAATGATAGAGATGGACATTATTTAATGCTCAAAGGATCAGTCAACCAAAAGGACTTAACATCTATGCACCCAATGAGAAGCCATCTAAATACATCAAACATCTACTGAAAGAGCTACAGCAATATTAACAGCAACACAGTAATAGTAGGGGACATCAACATCCCACTCTCTCAACTTGACAGATCATCCAGACAGGAAATCAATAAAGAAATGAGGGAGCTAAATGAGGAGATAGATAAACTAGAACTATTGGACATTTTCAGAGTCATTCACCCCAAGAAACTGGAATACACATTCTGCTCAAGTCTACCTGGGTCATTCTAAAGGATAGACCATATGTTAGGCGACAAAGACAGCATCAGCAAATTCAAGAGCATTAAAATCATCCCAGGCATCTCCTCAGACCACAGTGGAATTAAACTAACACTTAACAATCAATAAAAGATTACTAATACTCCCAAAATGTGGAAGTGCAGCAGTACACTACTTACCAACTACTAGGTCAAAGAGGAAATAAAGGAGAAAGTCAAAATGTTTCAAAAGTTCAATGAAAATGAAGATACAAGCTATCAAAATATTTGGGATACAGCTAAGGCAGTACTGAGAGGGAAGTTCATAGCCATAGAAGCACACATTAGGAAACAAGAAAAATCACAGATAAACAACCTGATTGCACACCTTTAAGACATAGAAGAAGAAGAACAAAGAAAGCCTAAAGCAATCAGAATGACAGAAATAACTAAAGTTAGGGCAGAAAGAAATAAAATTGAAAATAAGAAAACCATACAAAAGATCAATGAAAGTAAATGTTGGTCTTTGAAAGAGTGAACAAAATAAACAAACCTTTAGCTAGACTCACCAAACAAAATAGAGAGAAGATTCAAATAAATCAGATTTTAAATGAAAGAGGGGATATCACAATAGATACCGCAGAAATTCAACATATCATGCAAGGCTTCTAGGAACAACTATATGCCACCAAGCTGAACCTCAAAGAAATGGATGATTTCCTAGATACCTACCAACTTCCAAAAGTAAATAAAGAGGAACTAGATAATATGAACAGGCCCATCACAGCCAACAAAATTGAAACAGTTATTAAAAACCTTCCCAAGAATAAAAGTCCTGGACCAGATGGTTTTACAAATGAATTCTACAAAACGTTCAAAGTAGAACTAATACCACTACTTTTAAAAGTTATTGAACAAAATTCTAGCCAACTGGATACAGCAGTATATTCAAGATTGTTCATCATGACCAAGTGGGGCTTATCACAGGCATGCAAGGTTGGTTTAATATACGCAAATCAATCAACGTGATCTACCACATCAATAAAAACAAGACCAAAAACCACATGGTCATATCAATAGATGCAGAGAAAGCCTTTGACAAAATACAACATCCCTTTATAATCAAAACGCTACAAAAAATGGGGATAGATGGAAGATTCCTCAAGATAGTGAAGTCTGTATATAGCAAACCTACAGCCAACATCATACTTAGTGCTGAAAATCTGGAAGCATTTCCTCTCAGATCAGGTACTAGACAGGGCTGTCCACTATCACCATACTATTCAACATAGTGTTGGAAGTTCTTGCCACAGCAATTAGGCAGAGCAAGGAATTAAAGGGGTATAGACTGGAAGAGAAGAAGTCAAATTCTCCCTATTTCCAGATGACATGATAGTATACATAGAAAAATCTGAAGAATTCAGCAAGAAGCTTTTGGAAATCATCAGGCAATACTGTAAGGTGTCAGGCTACAAAATTAACATTCAAAAGTCAGTGGCATTCCTCTATGCAAACACTAATTTAGAAGATGAAATCCAGAAATCAATTCCTTTTACTATAGCAACAATACCAATATAATATCTAGGAATAAACCTCACCAAAGAAGTGAAAGACTTGTATACTGAAAATTATGAGTCACTCCTCAAGGAAATTGAGAAAGACACAATGAAGTGGAAAGATACTCCATGTTCATGGGTTGGAAGAATTAACATCATCAAAATGAATATACTACCCAGAGCTGTATACAGATTTAATGCTATCCCCATCAAGATCCCAACCACATTTTTTAGGAGAATAGAACAAATGCTGCAAATGTTTATCTGGAACCAGAAAAGACCTAGAATTGCCAAAACAATCTTGAGAAGAAAGAACAGAACTGGAGGCACCACACTCCTAGATCTCAAATTGTATTATAGGGCCATTGGCATCAAAACTGCTTGGTACTGGAACATGAATAGACACACTGACCAGTGGAATAGAATTGAGAGCCCAGAAGTAAGCCCCCACACCTATGGACATCTAATCTTTGACAAAGGTGCCCAGACTATTAAATGGGGAAAGCAGAGTCTCTTCAGCAAATGTTGTTGGAATAAATGTGTTGAAACATACAGAAGAATGAAACTGAACCACTATCTTTCACCAAACACAAAAGTAAATTCCAAGTGGATCAAGGACTTGGGTGTTAGACCACAAACTATCAGATACTTAGAGGAAAATATTGGCACAACTCTTTTCTGCATAAATTGTAAAGACATCTTCAATGAAACAAATCCAATTACAAGGAAAACTAAGGCAAGCATAAACCCATGGGACTACATCAAATTCAGAAGCTTCTGCACAACAAAAGAATCCATTACCCAAACCAAGAGACCCCTCACAGAATGGGAGAAGATCTTTACATGCCATACATCACACAAGAGTTTAATAACCAACATATATAAAGAGCTTGCCAAACTCAACAACAAGACAACAGAAAACCCCATCCAAAAATGGGGGGAGGACATAGATAGAATATTCACCACAGAAGAGATCCAAAAGGCCAAGAAACACATGACATAGCCTAGACTGTGCTGGTTAACAGAAGTCAAAGGACAAATAGATTACTGAAACTGAGCCCACTAAAATAGCTTAACAACTGAATAGTAACTGCCCTGCTTCCCATGGAAGCCTAGAACCTGATGCCGAACTTAGTGCGGACACCCGATCGGCATAGCGCACTGCAGCCCAGAACTCCTGAGCTCAAGCGATCCTCCAGCCTCAGCCTCCCAAGTAGCTGGGACTACAGGCGCGCGCCACCACGCCCGGCTAGCTCAGTCGGTAGAGCATGAGACTCTTAATCTCAGGGTCGTGGGTTCGTGCCCCACATTGGGCGCCAGATGTTGTTGCGGTGGTCTGGTGTCGGGGTGCACCGCAGAGAAGAGAGCGGACGTCCAGAGCAAAGGGGTACACAAATCTTTATTATAGGATGGGGGGGGAGGTTTGGTTCAGACCACATGGAGCCAGCCAGCAATGGCCGACCACGGGGGGAGAGCAGGGAGCGAGACCTCAGAGAGGGAGAGCCGAGAGCCCAGAGATAGAGAGGGGAGGGGTGAGGGGGCTTTTTACTGGGCGACAACCAGGGGTGCCATGTAGGGCCAGGATTGGTTGAAAGGGGGCACTCTAGGATTTTGCGGGGCATAGAAAAACCTGGGGGCGGAGACTGCATCAGAATAACTCCTCAGCAACAAGAACCTATACTTTATTACCATGAGAGAAGTTACTCTCTCCCTCCTCCTGAGCCTCAGCTTACTTTTGTAGAGCATTGAAGTAATTAGAGGAAGCCTGGAGAAATGAAGGTGAATACCTGAAAAGTAGGATCTGGGGAAAATGTTTAAATTCTTTTTTTTTTTTAATTGCCTCCAGGATTATCATTGTGTCTTGGTGTCAGCACTATGAACCCATGGCTCTTGGCAGCCATTCTTCCCCCCCCCCCACTTTTTTTCCCTGTTCTATTTTATTTTTATTTGACAGGACAGAGAGAAATTGAGAGGGAAGGGGAGATAGAGAGGGAGAGAAAAAGATAGACACGTACAGGGCTGCTTCACCGCTTGTGAAGTGGCCCCCCTACAGGTGGGGAGCCGGAGCTTGAACCCAGATCCTTGCACATTGTATAATGTGCATTTAACTGAGTGCATCACTGGCAGACCCCCCAAATCCTTAATTTTCTTATCTCTCTCAGACTGCTGCTTCGTGTTTAACTGGGTTAATGAATGTGGCTTGTATAAAGCAGAATGTATGTAAAGATAGTCATCAATGAAAAATATGGATTATTTGCTTTAAATAAAGTATTCAAATGGAGGTCAATTGTTGTAGAGCAGTATTAGCATGACAGATAGTGGATAAAAAGAGACTATTTTTCTCTGGAGCACTCTGTTCCAAGAGACCCTAAAAACAAAAGCTTGACATACTTTTATGGCACTTTCTTCTTATATGTTATAGCTATGTGTTCTTTGTTCACCTCTTCATATAACAGTAGTTTTGCAACATTCTCTATACAGAGAATAGAAATGATCTTTTTTTGACATGAGTTTATGGAAATTTGTCTTTTACTATTAATTAAAAATGCCAACTTTGCCACTTATTCTTATAATATCAGCAAACTTGATTATTAACAAATATAGAACACTGAGCATCCTTTGTAAGTAAACTGCATTATTTCAGATTCTTCAGGGTTCTTTTTATTGTAGTTACTTATCTTACCCAGAATTGATGGCCCTCATTAACTTACTAAGGGCTTGGTAGAGCCCTGTATGACAGAATCTAGCATTCATCCATTTCATTGTAAATTTGCTTCTGTATAAAACTATTTCCTACACCAAATATTTATTTATTTTAGTTTTTATTAGTGATTTAAAATTGATTTACAAGATTATAACATAATAGGAGTATAATTCCATACAGTTCCTGCCACCAGAGTTCTGTGTCCCATTCCCTCCACTGTAAACTTCCTTATTCTTTACCCCTCGGGAATATGGACCAAAGTCCTTTTTTGGGGTGAAACAAGTGGGAGTTCTGTTTTCTGTAATTGCTTCTCCACTCTTCATTCTAGACTCTTGTGCTATCCTTCCTTCCAGTGTTTAGTACTTAGGTATCAGAGAAACCACTGATGTAACTGGCATCTAGAGACTTTTCATTGGGTATTAGAAAGCTGTAGATTTCCTCATGAGAAAAGTTAAGTCAAATGCCTTTAACTTTCTTTTGTTTATACTTCCTGTGGTTGGGAGAGTGCGGTAAAGTGTAGGTGAACAGAGAAACAGGCTTTAGTGAAGAGAAATGATTTTCTAGAAGTTTTCCATATCTAAATATCCCCACATGATGCACAGTTGTCAAACTACTGTCCTACCCAGTGTCATCTCTTACAGCATCAATACGACATAGATAGTTGGGGAGTCAGTCTTCATTCTTCCTAGGTCTTTTTTTTTTTTTAAATCTTTTAAAAATATTTATTTTATGTATTCCCTTTTGTTGCCCTTCTTGTTTTATTGTTGTTGTTGTTACTGATGCTGTCGTTGCTGTATAGGATAGAGAGATATGGAGAGAGGAGGGTCAGACAGAGAGGGAAAGAGAAATATAGACACCTGCAGACCTGCTTCACCACCTGCGAAATGACCCCCCTGCAGGTGGGGAGCCGGGGGCTTGAACTGGGACCCTTACGCCGGTCCTTGCACTTTGTGCCACGTGCGCTTAACCCACTGCGCTTCCTAGGTCTTATGGTGGGAGTTTGTGAAGAACAACTTGAAGACTTCCCAAGACTTGCAGATATGAGTTTATAGAAAGAAGACAGAGTTTTTCCCTTCTGACTCTTGGAAGAACAACCTTAGAGCTCTGAGAACACATCCTGAGTTAAGGAGAGTCAGCAGGCCTGAACCCTGAAGGGGCAACTAAGTGTGATAGTCTGGGTGCCTGACATGGGCTTGCTTCCCTGGAGTAACTTCAGAGTTATTAATAAGGTTTTTTTATTTTATTGAGAACTATTCTTTGAAAAAGTTCCTAGCATGCAGCTGGTTCTGGCAGGATGGTGCTATCCAGAAACCAAAGAGCCAAATCAGGCAGCTGAAGAGGTGAGGAAACCCAGGGTTACTACCCTAGGTATTAGCAGGAAGGCACTAGGAGAGACCTAAGAGAGATACTTATGAGGTGGAACTGGATGGAGGTCTCCACTGCTGAGAGTTGCCAGGGATGTGACACTGCACAGAACTTACTCCCTGCTGTTGCCACAAGAGCTAACAAAAAGAGCTTTTGTTAGAAGAATTCCCATCTCTCCTTCCTGGAGAAGTGACTAAGAGATAAAGCTAGAAAATCAGGGGGTGGAGGTAGATAGCCTAATGGTTATGCAAAGAGACTCTCATGGCTGAGGCTTCAAAGTCCCAGGTTCAAGCCCCTGCACCACCATAAGCCAGAGCTGATCAGTGCTCTAATAAAACAAAACAAAACAAAAAACAAAAACCAGTTAGCCTTACCTAAAACTGGGGAACTAGATGACTATTTTTGATGTCTTTTTTAATTGACAAAACAAAGGCTTCTGTGGAAGACCAATTAGGTAGAAGTGCAGCTGTTTTACTTGAAGAGGAAGTTGGGGCCCCAAAGCCTTCCCAGAAGCCCCACCCCTTACCTTCTTCCACTCCTCAATGGCCCCTTTAGCGAGCTGCTTTTTTACAAACAGATTCCATCTGGAATAAAAAACAGAGGTCTAAAACATTTTTCCCATTTTCAACATGCAAATACAGGCAGAAAATTGATTATTTGGAGTCCTGCATGGGATGCATTTGCAAGTGCTGGTTTAGGAGGTACAGGAAGTGCCTTCAGCATCATATGTTTGTATAGGTAGGGAAGAGAGTTGTCCAAGCACCCCGGAAGTACTGGGGCTGTTAGTGCCAATCTGATTTAAGACTGAATCTCAGCCATAGGAAGTCAATGAAGCAACTGGATTTAAGTCTTGAATGTGTCCTCAGTGTCTTTTTGTTTCTGTTCCGCTTACTACAGGTTAGTTTTGATGTTGTGTGGAGTAACTAGACTTCTTAGAAAATATGGGTAGTTCTGGTACTTTTGAGAACCTCTGTTCTCTCCAATCTTTGCTTTAGAAAAAGATTTGTTCCATCTATTTTTCCCAAGATTCACATTGAATAAAACCATACACTTCTAGAAGGGTTTGGATTATCAAAGAATACCCCATGATTTAATTTGATCCTCAAAACAAAATTTAAAAAAAATAGGCAGAGTAGGCTTAGGCTCACTTTTCAGATAGGCAAACAGAAGCCTAAGAGCCTTGCTCATAAACACATGGTCAGCACCTGGTGAACCTGGCACCAGATTTTTTGATTCAGCTAAGCCAGTTCCAGATACTCAGTTCTGTCTAGATAGTGGATCAAATGCAGGTGTTTAGGAAAGGGTTTTCTTGCTGTGGTTTTTGTGGGTGAAGAGTAGCCATAGGCATTGTTAAAGGTGGAATTATGGCCCCATAGCAAATCTACAGCACATCTTGCTATTCACTGGGAAGAATAATACTTCTGCCCTGCCTCTAGTTCTATTGGGTTGTTGGAAAAGTCATGACATTTTTCTATGCAAAAATGCATTATAACTTTTGCAACAATCCAATAATTGTTTTCCTTTGGCTCCCCAGAGCAGCAGAATGTGACAAGAATTACAGACATAGAATACTTCAGGTTATGTGTCTTGGGCAACTTCTCTGATCCTCCAAGGATATTGAACTACATTGTTGTTTCTCAAAGTGTTGCATTTGAGTCACCTGTGAGACAGCTTGTGTGTGTGTGCGTGTGCGTGTGTGTGTGTGTTTTTCTCTTGGGTTACTGGTTCCCAGTCCTGATGCATCAGACTTTCTGAAGCTGGATCATGGGCTCTTCTGCTGATTTAGTGGCCACCTTGAGTCTAAAGAGTCCATAAGTGTCATCCCTCCCTCATCACTCCCCCAACTAGATGCCTCTATTCAGCAATAACTCTTTGCCTTGGACCTGAAATTTCTGTAGCGGGCAGGTAGCATTTGATTTAACCATAGATTTGAGGAGTTCTTTCAGGCAAAGTCTTGCAAAAACCTGAGAATTCAAGGGGGAAGTTAGCAAGCAGGTGGTACAGGTCTGTTTGTGGTGTGAGAAGTTGTCTTGTATGCTTGTTTTAGGAACTAATAAAGTATTGGGTTGCCAGAAAAGTTACAATGTACTTTTCTATGCTTTTCAAAGCAAAACTGCATTATGATTTTTCCAACAACCCAATATGTTCTTAAACTCTGCTCATTCCAGATGAGAGTCTTCTTAAGAATAAAAATTATTTTCCCATAGAGCTGCATCTTCTCTTAGCTCTCTTGAGCCTGGCACTGTTTAGAATTGCCTGAAAAAGAAGAAGCCAAATTCTTCCATTTTCCTGGGAAATACATAGTTGAAAGTATTGACCCAAGAAGTGAACACAGAACCACTGAGATGATAAAGGAAGTCAGTCTAAGTCACAATTTAAAATATGTGCAGTACTTGTTTTTTGTATTCCTGTACTGTGTTTAAAGATTTCACACTTTATAAAATTTGGATTCCAAACTGAATATATTGTCTTGTACTCGGGTTGCAAATAAAAGCAGCTGTAACAACTTAAATAGCTATTCTTAGAAGTAGACTCGGGCCAGAGAACTGCCCCCTTTGGAGAGTGTGCTGCTTTGCTATATGTGGAACCCAGGATCATGCCCAGCTCCCACTGCATTGAAGGGAGGTTTGGTGCTATGGTCTTGGTCTCTCTCTCTCTCACCTCTCTCTCTCTCTCTCTCTCTCATCTCTCACTCTTTCTCTCTCTTCTTAGTTCGCTGTCTATATGCAAAAAATTAGAATTGATACTCATGTACCAATGCTACTTTATGGTTATGAATTGGAATTTAGAAGTTTGTTTAATTTTAGCAGACCAATGCTCAGTTCTGGCTTATGGTGGTGCTGGAGATTGAAGGTGGAACTTCAGAGCCTCAGACATGAAAAGTCTATTGCTTTAGCCACTATGTAATTTCTCCTGAACCCTGAATTTAGACATTTTGGAGTATTCAAGTCTCTGCCAGGGATGATAAAATTATCAAAATGCCATGGTAAGAAGCCAAATCCTAAAGGAAGACCATTGTCTTAAAAATGGCTTTTATATATTATATAGAAACATAAGTTCTACTTTTCCAAAACTATAAAAAGGTGGTTTGTAATATAGAAATAATTGGATCTATACAATATAATATAAACATACAGAGAGTATAAACAGGTTAGTAATGCATCTTACTAGATAAGTTTACAATTATTCAAGGTTTCCTTGGAATTTATAAATATATTTGAAAATTTTTGTATCATCTGATGCCTTCACATTTTTATCATCTGACCAAGATATAAATTTTAAGTACAATTGAATCTGTGAAATGCAAAGGTGATAGATTGGGAATGGATTCTGTGGCTTTTCTACTGGGAAAATGAGCAACATTTGAAACATGGAACCCCTGCCAGGTTTCTGGTGCTTTTTCCTCATTCTTCTCAAGTTTTCAAATATCATGCAGAGTGAATCTAAGGCCAGTGTTGCAAGCTGTTTCAGTACCCTGGGATCTTATTTAACAGAGATGAGGAGATTTCAGTTTATTTTAAATTATTAGGTTTCATCTTCTCTGACCCCTACATCACCTATGTAGGCCACAGCAGTGTTCATTAGGAAGTAGCCTCTTTGTAGGTGATAATCTAACAGTTAGCCACAGACTTTGGACACCAGCATCTTTAGTTAAGCAGAATTCTAACTTTTTGGCCCTCAGTTTCAGCTGTTGTTATGTCTATAAGTCAGTGCTTATAATTGTTCAGGTGGGCTGAAAATGTCTACAAAGAGGTCTAGCATAAATCTGAATCAGTGCAAAAGTCTGCAGACAAGAAAGCCTATAAGAGATGCCTCAGTGGTGGAAGTAACAATGTAAGATGATGCTCATTCTGCCAGGAACGTTGTTTACATGTGTAATGTCCTAATTTAGATTTAATATAGTTAGATTATTTTGCATATCGCTATTCTTTCTTTGAAGCTTACACTACTTTAAAAACGATCATTCGTAGGAGTTGGGCAGTAGTTCAGCAGGTGAAGTGCACGTGGCACAAAGCACAAGGACCATGTAAGGATCCCAGTTCCAGCCCCCGGCTCCCCACCTGCAGGGGAGTCGCTTCACAAGCAGTGAAGCAGGTCTGCGGGTGTCTATCTTTCTCTCCCCCTCTGTCTTTCCCTCTTCTCTCCATTTCTCTCTGTCCTATCCAACAACAATGATATCAATAACAACAACAATAAAACAAGGGCAACAAAAGGCAATAAATAAATAAAAAAAGTAATAATTTGTTGGGCCAGGAAAATAGCACAGTAAGTTAAGCAACAGATGTGTTTATTTGATGTGCAGAGGTCCCAGGTTCAATTCCTTGCATCACCATAAATCAGAGATGAGTCGTGCTCTGGTAAAAAAAAATTAGCAAATAAAAATAATAGCTCTTTAAAAATTAATTAATTAATTAACTAATTAATTATTGCTTCCAGGGTTCTCACTGGGGCTTGGTGCTGGCACAAATCCACTGCTCTTGGCAGCCACTCCCCCTTTTTTACCTTTTTATTTGATAGAATAGAAATTGAGAGAGGATGGGGAGATAGAGAAGGAGAAAGACACCTGCAGATCTGCTTCACCACTTGTGAAGCATCCCTCTACAGGTGGAGAGTGCGGGGATGGAGGGGGTGGTGGAACCCTGATCCTTGCACAGGTCATTGAGCATAACTACATGTATTTAACTAGGTGTGCTACTGCCTGCCCCCCAAATTAATAGTTCTTTAAAAGTTGGTGTGTTTTCTATTTATTTGTTCAATTATTATATACACAACATTATTGATAGTTTGAGAAATAAAGATATGGAAAATAATCACTCATAATCTCTGACAATTATTATCTTTGTTTCTTCCCTCTTCCCAGTCATTTTTGTAAGTATGCTTTTATCTAGTTGTAAACACAATGCAATACAATTTCTAGTCCCTTCCCCACTTAGATGTGTCACTTGCATTTTTTCCATGTTGCTATCTAGTCTTTCTCCTCCTAATGGCTGTGTGATAGTCCATTGTAGTGTATCATAATTTTCTTAACCATTTACCTATTGTTATCATTTTGATTGCTTCCAATTTCCCACTGTTACACAGCATATAGTGATGGCCATCTTTGTGTATATTGTTTTTCCATATTTTTATTATATGTTGCACTTTTCAAAAGTGTCATTCAGGGACAGAGAAATTTACTCAGCAGAGGGAATTACATTTAAAGCTAAAGGGAAAATCGGGGTATTATTTAACAATTACAGTGGGGAAAATGGGGCATTATTTAACAATTTGTTGGACCTCACTATTCCATAAATTGAGGAGGAACATGTAGCATTAAGTTATTAGCACAATCATGGGTTTTTAGATACCTTAAAAGTACTCTGGATTCATTTAGAGGTCTTGGGATGTAGCCTTTTCTGTCCTTACCAACATTATTAAGTACTTTGATGCTGGTCTTCATTGCTAAATTGAATTTCAGTGCCATGCAGATAGGTAAGAGGCTGTGTACAAAGATGAAAAAAAATAACAGCATATCTTCTGTTAAAATCCTTTAGGAAAGATGCTAGTGATATACTATTTCCTGACCTAAATGTGTGGATTTTCTAGCTGTAGTAGAAGTATCATTCTTGTCATGTTCTGTGTCAGTAATATGGCCCTTAGTGAGTGTCCAAATGAAGACTGTGATGCCCTGGTTAATATTCCTGAGATGCAGAGTATATTGGCCACTCACATACCAAGCATAGTCTTGTAAGTTCAGTGACATTCTTCAGTCTTTTAAGGGATGTGAAGAGTTTATTTAATGAATATGCTTAAGACTAACTACTGGGTTGTTGGAAGAGTCATGACGTAAAAGCACATCATGACTTCTCTGACAGCCCAAGTAGAATACTTTTCTGTCTCTCTAGCTCCTTTTTTCCTTCCTTTCTGTTTGTTTGTCTTTTAACTTAGCTTCATTTCTTCGGTATGAATGTGAAAAGATAAGTTTTGGAGGACAAGGAACCAGGCAGGGTTCACAGTAGTGGATCTTTGTGAGCTAATAGCAGGGAAGAAAAAAAAAAACATTGCATTTTTTTAAATGGGGGAAAATCAGGAAAAAGGCATGTATAAAGGATTTATTCTTTCCATGAAAACATTGATTAATGAAATCTAGTATGAATCGAGTAGCACACCCTTTAAATATTATATTTCATTACTTAGTGGCTAGTAGGCTTCTGAAAGGAGTTAGTCTGCTTCTGCCAGCTCTTTATGGACACAAATATTTCATGCCCTTGCAGTGATCAAGGATGCAGATGCCTTGAGTAACTGAATCACTGGACAGGGTGAAACACTGCTGGACAGATGTGTTGTCAGGAAAGGGCTTTTGCGGATAAAAGGGACAGCTGCCATCAGAATAGGTTGGGGGGAGGTGGGGAGTCAAGCAAGAGGGAAGGAAGTCTGCAAGGGAAGGTGACCCAACCACATGAAGCCAGCCTCTTGAGCCCATGCTGGGAAACTCCACCAGCTTGCTGCCTCTTCCGGTTCTAGCAGAACTGGTCAGACATCTGGCCTCTGTTCTAATTAAAGTGGGCAACCAGTTTGGTGGCTGTAGTGAGTCAAGCAGCAGTGAAATCTTCATGACTATAGAGTCTTTTTAAAATTTACTTATTTATTGGATAGAGATAGTCAGAAATCAAGAGGGAAGGGGGAGGGAGAGAGGGAGAGAGGCAGAGAGACAACACCTGTAGCCCTGTTCCACCACATGTGAAGCATCCCCCCTGCAGGTGGGGACCAGAGGTTCAAACCTGGGTACTTATGCATTGTAACATGGGCACTCAACCAGGTGCACCGCCAAATTGTAGAGTCTTAACAAGACCCTCCATAATTCCTTCAGAACAAGTCTTTTCCATGTTATCTGTTTCTTCAGGACCATGCAATTCCATTCCATTAAAGCTATTGAATGTCAGCTATGTACAGAGCCTGAACCCTGGTCCTCAGGAAGCTCTTGTCATTTTGGAAAGGCAGTCAAGGGGACATTTGGCTATGACACAAAGAGGAGTTAATCAAAAGATATGCTATAAGAATACACAGAGTTCCACAGGAATGTAGCAAAAGGAGTAAATTTCTTATGGAGAGATTCTGGGAAGGCTTCTTAGGGAGCTGACATTTACTCTGAATTTTCAGTTTAGAAGTCAAGTCCTAGGCAACATTCTGGAGAATCTCCATGAGCAGAGAAATAAATTTTCTTTAAAAATTTTTTAAATAAATTTAATTTGTAATCTTTATTTATTGGATAGAGACGGTCAAAAATCAATTGGG